>NW_026889778.1:17210000-18410000 GCF_033153115.1 Saccostrea echinata
TCCATATTTTATTGTTATGTTATCGTTTGAATATAATTAAACCAATTAAGATGCCAAATCCCATGATGTTATTTCAGAAGAGGGAAATTATTTGAACTCACCGATCCAGAATTCGGAACTCAAGTCACCAAACCCGTTTTTATATTCTGTCCACCCCCTGTAGAAGTTCACGGAACCGTCAGCTCTCCTTTGTATCATCTAAACCGGAAAAGGCAAATGAACCAAATTAAAATCATCAATTTAAGCTATTGTATATGAAATTTTTAATTTTATTTCCTAAAAAAAACATTGGCAACATCGCTTTCCATTGTCTCTTGACTCTGCTGAAATTCATCAGATTTAAAAAAAAAAATAGTTTTCTACTATATTACATGTATCATTAAAATTTGCACCTCATACTCTTGCCTTTACTTGACGACTTGAACAAACTTGAATGCTCACTTTATGGAGATATTGAATATTGAATAATATTAGATAGATCTATTCCACTTTGCAGAAATATCACATATTGATATTAGTGCAGAACCCCATCTTAACCCACAAGGAACAGGTCCTTCACATTCAATAAACGCAATTCACATCACACCCACGATGCGGAAGATCAATTAAAAATATCTACCCCATCGCCCTTGATTTTTTTTTTATGTAAATTTTTCGAATTTCCAACGTTTCGGCATGAGCATCACTAAAAAGACATAATCTGTCAAAATGCGCATCTGGTGCATAAAAATTGGTACCGAATAAGATTTACAGATGAACCTCCAGGACCTGATGATTTTTCTCCACATAAACTAAAAATATAAATCCTTCGATTACTGAACCCCTAGCAATATTGTTTTATGCATCATTAACCAATAAATAGTTTCCTTGTATATGGAAACTCTCAAATATTACACCAGCTTATAAAAATAAAGGCAGTCCTGAAGAGCCAGGAAACTACAGAAAAATTGCTTTAATAGATATTCTTTGCTAGATTATGGAAAAATTATATTCAAATATCTTTACAACTATATGCTAAAACATAATCTTCTATCCAAATATCATTCTGGACTCCAAACTGGTGATTAAACTCTAAATCAACTACTAGAAATTTACAATACTATTATCAGCAGTTTAAACCAAGGTAAAGATGTAACATTTGTTTTCTGTGATATATCAAAGGCATTCAACAAGGTCGTGTATACGGGATTATTATGTAAGCTTAAGCAAAATGGTTTTGCAGGAGATATATTGGACTGGATTGAAAAATATCTTACTGATCGTGAACAAAAGGTTTTATTAAAAGGATATTCCTCAGAGAAAGTATAAATGCAGGTGTTCCACAAGGCTCTGTATCAGGTCCATTTCTCTCCTTGGTATATACCAATAACATAATTGTAAAGTTAGAAAATCAAATCAGGTTATTTGCAAATGACACTTCTTTGTTCGTTATTGTAGACTCTGATACACTATTCCATAATCTCTCTTTTACAAATGACTTGGAAAATATTAAACAATGGTCCAGACAATGGACATTTGCTTTTAATCCTAATAAAACTGTAAATGTTAATTATACACTGTCAAATAAATCACATTCACAAATCTCATTTGATTATACAAAAAAATCTACATAAAACAAAAGCGAAGTCATTGTCTCCTTGGACTTACATTGCAATCCAATGGCGGTTGTTCTGAACATAAATCCAAAATATATTACAAAGCATGCCACAATTTAAATGTTCTTCGCACATTCAAATAGAAATTTAATGGGGATTCCCCTATTAGTATTTATATCGCTTTTATTAGACTTATTTTGGAATATGGTTATGTAGTGTGGGATAATTGCACACAGAAGCAGAGCAATCTATTAGAAAGTGTACAAAAAGAGGCTTGGCTTATCATTACTAAGGCGCAATGACGCCCGCGTGGCGCAGTGGTTAGAGCGTCTGCTCTAGAGTCGCGAAGTAAGGAGTTGAGCCTTACGTCGCGGGTTCGAATCCAACTGTGGGACGTGGAGACCGGTCCTTCGGATGAGACCGTATAAACCGAGGTCACGTGTCGCAGTTGGCGCTGGCACGAAAAAAGACCCCTCACTGCTCAATGGCAGTACATGTAAGTGCCGAGTATAGGACAAAATTTGCAGCTGTCCACCGGCAAGTGGTGGCGTCTCCATATGAGTGGAAAATTCTCGAGAGGACGTTAAACAACTTACAAACAAACAAACTAAGGCGCAATACTTCGAAACAAAATTTATATAATGAATGAATTAGGACGGACAACACTGAGTGAAAAGAGATTTAAATACAAGCTTACACTTGAACTTACACGAGACTCCGACTCGGCGTAAAACAATAATAATCAATTAATCCTTTCATTTTTTTTATTTTATTGTTCATTTCCGCTCTTTTTTTTTCAATTTGTACTCTTTGATCTCCTTAAAGATTAGTTTAAAATACATTTCATTGTTTAACTCCAAATATATATCATTGTTACATTTGTACCTTGATCTCTAATGGGAAGAACAAATATACATGTAGGTCACTTTTGCCTGCTGTTCTATCCATGTTCATTGAATCTACTTCTATGTGTATCATGAATAAATTACCTCAAACTAATATTGAATATCAATAGGACTAATGTTTATGTGGTGTGTTTGAGAAAATTTTAAAAAGATTTTTACCTATAAATCGAACAAAAATGAATCCAAACGTCGCAGGGATGTTTGCAGGCCAATATGATTTATTAAATACTCATATGACGTATTTATTATATACTTCTTTAAATTTTTTAGTGCGCTAAATAGAGACTACGTATATGACAACATAAATTATCCTGCATTACCTAAATTGGTACTTATTCTTCAATTTTGTGCATGCATACAACTGCCAGCACAACTTAGTAAGTCTTAAATCTACACTGGTTAAAAGTTAAAATAAAACTTGTTCATGAAAAAATGTTATTGTTAAACTTTTGTTCATTTAATTTTCTGCATTGGTGTCCTTATTTCTCGAAAATGAAGTATGTCTTTAGTGTTATTGTAGGATTGGGGGAAGTGACGGTTGTCATCATTGTGGAACATTTTTCATGACGAGATAACGCGCGTCATTTCCCTTTTCTACAACGCTGGCAACCGAAATATCACCAATATTGAAACAAAAACACTACATTATACATCGAATCTGCAAAATGTCCTCAATACTACCGTCAATACTGACCAAAAACAAAGGTGATGACAGCTCAACTCTGAAATTTATTGAGGAAAATAATTTCTGATATCGATATTGTGCTGTTGTTGCTGATAAATAGTGATTGTTCCCATGGTTACTGATAATTCTAGTTATTAATGATACATTCTGATAATTACTATTGTTTTACTGTCGTATTTGCATTTAACAAGGATACTGTATAATTTGAATTAACTTAATTTTCGTCATCTGGTGATGGGTACTTATTATTTTCATAAATCATACACTGAATATTCTTGAGAAAACGATTTTCCATATGCAGCTCCATGTACTATTTAAGGATATCTGATCCCCAACCAGTAAGGATAAGTCTTAAATTTATTACTTTATTTAAAAAGTCTCAAAATGAAGTTTGAAATTGAGATCTTTTCCTGCAACAATTTTCAGTTTATACATCTTCATATGATTCAAAGTTCTTTGAAGTCTTAGAAACGGTCTTGTAAAAAGTTGACATTTGTACCCCATAAGAACAAAAACAAAATAAATAAATCCATTTTAAGAGAAATCAAATTTCCTTTAATCTAGTATTAGGTACCAACATTTAATAATTTGATATGAAATCAGACGTGATATATGATGTCTAGCAATGATAGCACAAGATTTTTACACTATGTATCATGTATCGAATGAAGTATATGTAAGGGGAGGAACTAAAGTACTGTATAAGCGTAAAAAGATGCAATTTTCTCCAAATGCCTGGATACCTATATTTTTTATCATAAATTATATTTGTTGATCAATTTTCAATTAGAAAATACAAAGTTGGTGTTCTTATTCGCATTTCCTGAAAATACATTTGAGATTTGATAATTTTCCTTATATAATATGATTTACTATAATGATGAACTTTGAAGAAATACCATTGGTAACTTCAAGTTACTAAGTTGAATCATACACATTTTTGTGAGGATTTTCAATTATCTACAAGCTGATTTTCAGAATCTGAGGATCGGACTAACTTTTTTCGCACAAATTAAGGTCACATTCTTCTTGATATAAATATCAAGTGAACATTATTTAACTTCAGTACGACAAAATAACCCTTAGTTGTACTTGATATCTCATGTCAAGGGTACACGCACTTTAAAATCTTTATCTTAAGTTTTCAAAGTCAATGATTTAAGTGGAGGGGGGATATCAGTAAATGCTACCATGTAATAACTCTAAGATTCTAAAATACATGTAGGTATTTACTAATTAAGTGTAGAATGTTTTAAATTGACATCTTGGAGATGAGTATGTGTCTAAGTACTTTGCTCATTTACCATACTCGTCTTGGTTCGGTCACACTGTAGCACTGAAAAAGGACAACACCTCAGATATAAACCATGCCAAAAGGTACGATAATGAAGTATTGTTTATGTTTAAAAGTGGAAAAACTTACTATTGAAAGAAGAATTCTCTTCAGCTAAAACAACCCATTTTTTCTCCTTAAATTTCAATATGCCAATAAAGGAATTGACGAGGATAATATAAGTAATATTCTGAATCACAAAAAGGTTCAGTCTTGTATTCCACCATATTTCAAACTGAAGACTACACTCTGTGTGTCCTACAAAAATATACATAGACCATTTCTTCGAAACATTTCAATTTCAAGAAAACTTTATGGAGCCTGGATATAGAGCACATGAAACATAACCCTCCATCGTGTTCATGTTCATTGTCACCCTACAACATCAATCCTGCTGGAAACGTTATCACTGGTGCCATAAATATAGTTAAGAGGGCTGGGTGGTCGTGGCCATTTTTAGACTATATTGGTCTCCTTTAGAAGAAGAGCTCCATATAAAGATATACAAAAATGATCAAATTTTAAAACTAAAATGTATGAATTTTTTCTTTGCCAAATGATAGCTGACAGCTTAAGATATCATATCTAAAAAATATAAGTTATATCTGATGGTTAATTCGTTGACCCCCCAGCCTCCTTAATAGTGAGGACCTTAAATCGCTTATTTTAAAAGGACCAAAATGTTAATATTTAGAGAAACATGATCTTTAAACCGGCGTCATAATTTCATAAATATTATAAATTCTGTGGACGATTACGCCAGACAATGGGCCAAACATGAAAAAAGAAGAACTTGACACTTTGTCAGAATGGATTAAATGTATTAGATTTATGTTAAAATCCTTGCATTGAGCGATTGAAGGACAAGATGACGATCATCTATCCTTCTCTGTCCATTACTTCAGAAGTGAAAAAAAAAGAATTAGATAGACTACACAATCAGCATGTACTGGTCCCAGCTGACAAAGCAGGTAACAAGATTACCTTTGTAAGGCTCATTATTTAAATTGTATTTTAGAGGAAATGGGATTTAATTCTACGAGTGGTGATCCAACTTATAACCACAGCTCTCTAAGAAAGAAATTCTTCAAAATCATATGTCAGTTTTGAATATTTCTAATATTCCCAGCAACCAAAATGAATTTGAATTATCATATCTATTTTGGATTCCGAAACTTCATAAAAATCCTTACAAAGATACATAGCGGGTTCCAGTAACTGCTCTACCAAGCTTTTTTCTTAATTCCTCACTAAAATATAAACAGCAGTGTATATATAAAAAAACCTCTGGAGTACTGAGCAACAATGTATTTGAGAAGTGGTGTAAATCTGATGTGGATACTTAAAAACTCCAAGGAACTTTTAGAAAATTTGAAATCACAAAATTTTCCTAAAATCAAATACATCAAAACGTACAACTTTTCAACACTTTATACAAATACTCCCAACGATAAGTTGAAGTACTGACATCATAGACAATTGCTTTTTCAATTAGAATGGAACTCGTTAATTTTGTTACCTTGTCATTGGTCATTTGCAAAATTATTTTGTTAAAAAGCATTCTGATTGTAAGCACAAGTATTCTAAAGTTGATATTAAAAAGATAGTTCAGTTACTGATTGACAATATCTATGTGGTTTTTTTAAGATCAATGGTAAGAGGGTACTGTTATTAAAAAAAAATGTGTAAAAATTTATGTATGGACAGAATTGTATGAAACTTTGGGAAATATTGCCTGAAGTGTTGTCTATTATAACTTTACTTGAATTAGTCATGTTCATTTTTAAAAGTGCGCGAAGCTGTATATTTTCATGTACAATTTTCCTCCTACATTGTGGGTGGCCTCCCTATCAAATGATATGAACGAATTTGAAAATGTACAACGTCAGGATGCTTAAACATTTATATCACTTATCAGGATGCTTAAACATTGATATGACTTATCATTGTTTTGATGTTCTTGAGAAGCTTTAACATTGTTGTTTTTGAAATATTTTTACAGATTTTTTAAAAATATTTTTCCAGGTTTAATTTAATCTCTGGTTCGGTCCAATCTTGCTATCAAGGACTATACCTTGAAGGAATAAGACTTGAATCTACATTATCTCACAAAACTTTCACTTTTCATATTGTAAACCAAGAGGTTTTGAAAAGAAGCTTTTTCTTAAAATGACCCCGTCCTATTTATGAAAAAAATATGATGACAACGACGACAGACAGAAAACGGACCACTTTTTATCAAAATGTTTGGTTTAGCCTTTCTATCATTAGAATAAATTTCTTTTGGTCTACATTACGATCAGGACAACAATTTCCTATTCAATACAGAATATATGAATATAAGAAAAAATAAAACGAACAACAAATTACCGTCCAAACTGATCCTCCTTTATTCAGGCATGTGACTTGAAAACTCTTTCCACCTATCTTTGCCAAGTCAGTCAACTCTACGCCTTCGGAGATTGGGATAAAACCACAGTCAGTAACTTAAATTAATAAAAGTTTGTCAAATCAAAATTCTCTTACAAACAGAATTTATTTTTGTTTTATAAAATATTAGAATGATGAAAGCATGTTATATTGTTAACAGATGTATTTGAAAAGTCTTTTTTTTTTTTATTCTTAAACATTTAATGCTACTTAGAAACCACACTTTTTTGAGGACCCTGAGGTCCTTAAGAGGCAAAGATAAAATTCTGAAACCTTGATTACCTCTGCCTGATAAAATCAAAAGAATGAGATAAAATCATTCGTTCTCTTCAATTTCAAACTTATAGGGGAAGTCCATTGACATGTCAATTTACGTCCCTTTATGAACATCCTGGCACCATAAAATATTTAGATCCTAAATGCAAAACAACATGGCAAGGACATTTGTATGCAAAGACCTTTTTAGCTCCCAAAGACAAAAGAATGTGATTGATGGACTCCTAGACGATGTTACAAGTAATATACAAAGAATGTTTGCCTAACGTTTTGTTGATAATAGGGTGTTTGCTTTCAAGTTTTCATTAAGATTTTTTCAAGGAAACCCCTTTTAAATTAAAAAGTAAGATCACGTGTCCTTTTTTGTAATTATACGCTGAAATTATTTTGGGTCATATAACCATGTTTATTCTTTCTTTCGATTATTTAAGAGAAAATACTGGGAATTATAAAGCAAAACGTTTATATTGCGAAGTTGGTTCTAAAAGTATTTCACTCCAATTATTTCTAAAAAAAAAATATATATACATGTATTGAAAACATAAATTATTAGGAATGAGCGAGGAAAATAAAAAGTGTGCATTTGAAAAATTAGTGATGGTACAATAACTGCTTTTACCATTGTTACATCTAACTTTAAATGAAGTAGATTTTTTTTCTCAAAGAAAAAAAAAATACTGCCTTAATTAGTAAAAGATGTACTAACAGATATTCCAAAAAGTAAATAAATTATAAAAAAATAAAACTAAAAGATGCTTTGAGTAGTATTTTCATTGAGATCCTTTAATGTAATTTCAAAGCGTTTTACTTATATTTTGTGGCATTGGGAAACCTAAATGCTGCATAATTAACATAAAGTGGTTATCAGATCTGTCACAGAACGCATTATTGGACGTCAATGCAAGGTTTCCTCACATGTCAAAGAACTTTATGAATATTGCATTGACGAAAGTTAAAGTATTACTTCAATTGGTCGTAAAGAGTAAACATGTCGATGTGTTTTAGAAATTGAGTTGATTTAACAAAATTTAAAGAGAATAAATGCAACACATGTGTCTTTTATGAAGAAGACAAATATACTGCTTACTAAATTATTTAGTATAATCAGAAAGGAAACTGTATTGATCCATACTCTGTTGAAAATAAAAATCAATAGCTTTTGTCTTTTTCCATTGTGTTCATTTTACATCTCTTAAAGAAAAATATATTGTATTTAGATTGGATTTTTTTTGGGGTGCTTTTTGTCGCCATGGAACGTCTACATACAAAGCAACCCATGGCTGTAAGTGAGTTATTAAAGTTCCTGAAAGAGTGAATCTATTGTTCATATTTTACTTGACTGCTAACAATTACGAGTTTTTAGTTTGAATGACTGGAAAATATTAATTATTTTCAAAGATTCAACCCTGAGATGCATTAACCAAAATAAAATTATCCCAGGATTAGAAAAATACAAATCTAAGAAAATGCTTTTAGATATTTCTTTTTCTTTTTCTTTCTTTCTTTCTTAAAAATTGCTGATTTCTTATTAGTCCCCTACCGGTGAAACCGGGGGGACTATAGGTTTCTTCTGAGTCTGTCCATTCGTCCGCCTGTCTGTCTGTCTACCTGTCTGTCTGTCCGTTTAGCTGTCTGTCTGTCTGTCAGTCTGTCCCACTTGGTTTTTCGCAATTTTTTTTAAACGCTTGCAGACATTTAGGTGATTTTTGGTATGTGAGTGAATCTTGATGAGTTACATATCATGTTTGCATTTCATTCTGCCTCAATGGTTCTTGATGGAATTATGACTATTTTTAATTTTTCAGGGTTTTTCACAATTTCTTTCTAAACGCTTGCAGATATAGAGCTGAATTTTGGTATGTTACTTTACCTTGATGCGTTATAAATTAAGTTTGCATTTCGTTCTGCTTCGCTGATTTTTGACGGATTTATGGCATTTTCAATTTTTAAGGAGAACCAGATTACACTTGCCGACAGGGGACTAA
This sequence comes from Saccostrea echinata, assembly GCF_033153115.1. Lineage (NCBI taxonomy): Eukaryota > Metazoa > Mollusca > Bivalvia > Ostreida > Ostreidae > Saccostrea > Saccostrea echinata. The sequence goes on from NW_026889778.1 coordinate 17,219,210, forward strand.
TATTGCTAATGCAATACTCTCAGAATGGTTGTTATTTATAACCTTTTTGTAGGGAAGGAAGAACTTATAGAGAGAGAAAAGAAATGTATGACTTGAGCAGCACTCAGATATGATGTTGACTTCGATGAAGGCAAGATTATATTATGTAAATTTCTGATATATGTTGCAAAGAGCAACAAGACGAAGTCATTTAATATGGAAATGTATCTTTTTCCCCTCCTATTAAAGAAGCATTCAGAACATATCATTATATTTTTTCAAAAAGATCATTATTTTTGCCAAAAAAGAAAGCCTCAGTCAAAATTAGATTAAACGTTGAAGTCTACGAACTTCAGGCACGTAAGAAGGGGCTGGAGGGTCTCCCCCTACTTTCTGAGAGGTATTAAATTATATATTTTTCAGAGGCAGGGAAAGAGATACATGGATTGACGTAACTTTAATTATGATGTGGCTTTTTCATTTTTTTTTTCAGAAAAGAGAAATTCGCATGAAGAACGATTTTAACAATGAGTTTACTCATAAGACATCAATTAAATCTGAGTTAGCTAATTAAGCCTAAATTAACTTTCCAACACCGACAATTTAACAGACAGTTAATTTGGCGTAAGAAATTTAACGGTTAGTTACGGCGCTAACTTGAAGTTAATTTAACTATGGTTTGAACAACCGGATCCAAATTTTTGTTAAATAACGGGCAACAACTGTAATAAGAAATGAATCAAATTACTTGACATGCGACTTTAATAGTTCAGGAGTATAAAATCATAAATAGGTACTTCATAGTTTGATAAAAGAAAAATGACTTGGAAACAGTATGTTGTTATTGTAAGGTCGAAAAAAGGATTTCAACTTTGACAAAAGGATTAAATTCTATGAAACTTCAAGTCGATCTGCAACTTTCTCAAAATAAATTTTTTACTTACAATTTCCTCTTAAATGAAAAAAAGAAAAGTGAAGATAACGAACGGTGTTCTATCCAGAAAAAAATCTATAAACAATACAAATCTGTGTAAAGGGCATAAAACACGAACCCCTGGAAATTCAAGGTAGGAGCAAGCATCCCATGTTGACTGGTACCACCGCACCTTGGGCCATATATATTGATCAAACAGATCAATCATTTATTCATTAATTATTCAATCATTAATAACAATGTATTAAATGTCCTTTATTTATATTTACATGTATATAAAAACAATGATTTATTTTCTAAGGATGAAATGTGGAGATAACTAACAGCTTTCTCAGCTTAATCTGGAGAAAGCATGCCTCTGATTGAACATATGATACTTTTTCATGTCAAAATTATACTCTTGAGGATCATATACTAGTGAAATATGGTGAAACCAAATGTGATTTCTGAATATCACATTCGTTTGTATTCTATAAATTATATTGTATTTTGACAAGTTTAATACTAACTGTGACAATTAATGTTGACGTCACTCCAGAAACCGTTCTTCATACATTTTACGATATCGTCTCCTGCTTTCTCGTAACCTTCAGCACATTTAATCATGTGGCTGCTACCAAAATCAACAGACTTTTCAGATGTAAATGGTTTTGTGTTGCGCGCAAGACTTAAATTTAGAGGATGGCACTCTGAAGAGAGGAGAAATATACAAATATTATGTTAGCAAGTAGACTAAAGAATTTATTAAAGAACTTTGAATGAATTTAAAACAAGACAACAAAAACAAAAGTACTCCTAGTATAAACAATTAGAATTGCTAATTCAAATATCTAAATCTTTAATCAAGGAATACATACGAGCCAATTCACATTTATGAGAAGTGAACGATCCTCTTTTACACTTTTCGTTTACTTCACAGTTTGAATGTTGACAAGATCCAATTAGTTCCTATGAAGTTAAGAAACAAGCATGTCTTTGAATATATATATATATATATATATATATATATATATATATATATATATATATATATATATATATATATATATATATATATATATATATATATATATGTACATACTTATTTAGAAATGAATTGATGAACAAATAATAGATGTGATATTCGCAGATATTTTCGGTAGGTGTTAGCGGTCGACAGGTCGACAGGGAATGTTTGATCAGAGCTGGGATAAGGTGCCATGGAGAAATAGCATCCGCCGTCGATCGGTCACAACCGCAATGTGCTCCTTGTCATGATGAAACTAACGCAAAAATCCGTAGGGAATTTAGAGTGAAAATCACTACCTAACGATTTGTATGAAAAACGTCAGTAAGCATTATATTTAATGATACATCTTTTACTGATAAGGTCATTGTATCGGCCATAGAATGTGCAAAATGTTGACTTTAAAGAAGACTGTTGATATTCTTGTTTCACCAACCTATTTGACAGTAGCTTGCCTCATTTTAGAAATTGTTCATACAAAGAGCATGCCCTTGCCTATTGAATCAACTGGGAGGCGTAAACTCAACTTACAGGTGATAATATAATATTGCTATATAAATAAAGTAAGTTGACGATAGAAAAGTTGACGTTATCACTTTTATTATAAAGTTTTGTTGTTAGTTTACCATTAACGTAAATCTTTTTCATGCAAAATATCCAAATATGAAACAGATGTGTCAGAGGCTGTGGTATCTTTCAAGTTCAAAGGGATAGATCGAATCAACAAAAGATTGAAAATTAATATTGTTCATTGATAAAAAGTCTATGATATACACTGTATCTAAATATTGAATTGAAGGACACAGCAAGAGACTTTTTTCTTTTCATGAAGAAGTTTTGAATAAATTCTGTTTCATATGAGTAAAAAAAAATAAGTCTGCTGATGGGACGCAATTAGTACCCGTGGAAATTCCGACAGATCGTAGGAAGACTTGATCTCCAAGAAGTACATAGATATTATCAATCAGAAACTCAAGCATCTTTTTATTATCTAGTTCGGAGTACTTGTGTGTACAATACTATTTTTAACAATTAAAATATTGTTGCAAATGACCAATGACAAGGTAAGTCTTTTTTCGATTTCCATTTTAAGAAAAAAGAAGCTATCATAATTCGAAAAGCCTTGCCTTTATACAAAATTCATTGTGGGGATTGGTTGTAATAGGTTTTGAAAAGTCGTACGTTTTTATGTTATTGACTTTGACACAATTTTGTGATTTCAAACTTTCTAATTGTTCCTTTGAGTTTTTAAGCATCTATATCTGATTTACACTATTTTTCGAATATAGCGTTGTACTCCTGAATTTTCTTCTTCACTGCTGTTTATATTTCAGAAAGGATTAATGAAAGGGGCATGGTAGAATGTTTACTAGAAGCCGCTATGTATATTTTTTTGCAATGATTTTTTTTTTAAGTACAGGAATCCAGTTTTGGTATGGTAATTCAAATTCGATTAAAACTGACATATGCGTTTGAAGAATTTCCGCCTTGGAAAGGAAATTTAAGTGCAAGTTGGATCATCACTTGCAGAATTAATTCAAAGTTCCTCTAATATACATTTAAAATCATGAGCCTTTAAACAAAAACAATTTTGTAACCTGCTTTATAGTTCTCAGCTGGGACCAATGCAAGCTAATCATGTATCATTCTAAGTCTTTTTTCGCTTCTGAAGTATTTAAGATAAAAGGATACGCAGGTATGTTAAGGAAGCATATAAGTCAATTCTCTGGAAATTTAGACTTTTTAAAGAAAATTAAGTTTGATAATTTACCAAAACCGCTGATAAATGTAAACTATTATTATCTATTGCATAAAGATAAAAGAGTGTCTAACGCAAAGACGTGCACCACCACCACGGCATCACGTGACTTCTATTAATAGCGAAATTTTCCTTAGTAAAAAAGCCAACAGAACAACAATACCCCGAAGTGTAATAATTTCTTTGAGTAAATAATATAGTTGGAAAACATCTATTTTGCCTAAAAAGTGCTGCTAGAATCCCACTGTTCCGTCAGTAAAATAATAATTCCACACATTCGCACGAAACCTTACCCGATGTTTTGAATTTTATACATATTAACCGAGATTTTTCGTAAAACCATGCTTAACTCGGGATTCTAGCAGCACTTTCCAAGTATTTTAGGAGGCAAACTTTCCATCTGTACAAATCTTATGTTTTGAAATATACAGCTTATTGTTGTTCTGCTGCATTATTTTTGTCACAAATGACAGAGGAAAGGCCGACCGGGATACGTATATAGCTGACTGTCTTCGAAGAGAATACAATCGATGAAAATAAATTAGCATACCTGTTTTAGTAACTGAACTCCATATGAATTTCACAAAATATTCAGGATATTTGCTTTTAAACTCCATTTTACGTATCTTTGTACATGCCGTCTTAGCCAATTCTCTTTACACGACATGATCAATTCCCAAGTTACTTGAAGTACACATATGACGTCATCGGTGGTAGATTTTAATCAAAATGACAGATACAGCATAACAAAATAAAAACATTTTATTTTTGTTAATGTTTACACGTTTCTATTCATTTTCTAGAGTTAAATTACATCTCTAAATACGAATATTACGAAAACTTGTATTCTAAAATTGACGTCATCTCGCCTACTATGACGTCATAATGTAGAACTGATTAAGTCAAGGTAGAATATTTTGTATGCTTCCTTATTACCCCTGCGTAGATGGTTTTCATATTGCCCTTCAGTTGCTTAATGCTTAAGCCAAACATGATAACAAGACATTCAATATTATTTTTTATTACCGATATGGTCATCGGTGCACATAATATTTTTATATATTTTAATATATATATATATATATATATATATATATATATATATATATATATATATATATATATATATATATATATATATATATATATATATATATATATATATATATATATATATATATATATATATATATATTGACACTCACCATAGGCCACCTTTCCTTTCGGCTAAATATCCATTCCGCCTGGGACGAAAAATTTGAATGCAAACTTTTGTCACTATCATAGTTCAGTTCACAAAATACAGCTGCACGTCTATAATTGAAAGACCAACATCCTGGTCGAATGAGGCATTCTTCTACACAGTCTAAAACACTGATCTGTGCTATGGTTGTCAGAAGTTTCCCAATTAATCGCTTACCCCACTTAAGGTTACCGTAGCCGTTTTTAAGTGATGCATTAGCCAGACTATGCAAAATGACAAGGATCAAGTAATTCTTAAAAGTTTTCATTGTTATACCAAAACAATCATAATAAATATATTTAAAAACTTGACGATGAAATCATCATCACTACCAGTTCTGACCAATATATGAACAGTAGAAAGACAATGCATTTTGAGCAATGAATTGATCGTCAAAGGAGTGTGAATATGCAATTAACAATAAAAATCAATAGATTTTTGGATAAAACCATTGTCGAGCCACGGATACACGTACTTTCCTACATCTTTAATTTTCAAGGACGTTCTTTAATCTGAACTGTACAAATTTAGAAAAGACTAAATGATTCTCTCGGGAGAGCCTCTGATAGTTAAAAAATGTCATTTTAATGAGGAAATGAATAGAAAGGATACAAGGGAAAAATTTAAATGCGAGGCGAGAGGAGACATATTTTCACATCCACTTAACAGTTTAACTATTTATGGTATTGATGTGGTTTTTCTACGTACATTTGGTATAGAAAATTTTGTAGTTTGACGGAGAGTATATATATATATATATATATATATATATATATATATATATATATATATATATATATATAGAAAGCACAAAGAAATTTACTTTTTATAAGGATACCCACCTCCGCCCCAGCCCGGGGTTGAACTCTGGACCAAAGGAACCTGTCTCCTAGCAGTACAGAAACAGCGCGCTAGACCGCTTGGCTATCTAGGCAAATATATATACGGGTTTATACATGGTTTGATTTCATTTTTGTTATTATTTTGTGTTTGCTCTTCTGTTCAGGAATATCTTGTCCGTAGTTCATTCACATGAACAATACATGAACCAGGTCAAAATTACATTATACAGGTACGTCATGTAACTAAGTTTTGCTTGCGTAGGAGGTGTGGCAAGATATGGATATAAGGCACATAATGTCAATGTTATTTTAATTTTTTGTTTTAAAATTGTAGCTCACCTGAGAAATAGACCCTAACGTATGGTGTCTATTCTGTGTAGTCTGTAAATTTACATGGTCGACCTCTCCAGAACCACTAAGGCAATATCAACCAAAAATATCCTAATAAAAATTAAACCAAGTCAGTTTAAAATGAAGAAACACTTCATTTAAATAAAAATACTAAAAATGTTGCATTAAAATGTGGTCATGAAAAAAAATGCTTTTTGAAAAATCCTCCTTATTGACAGATGCTTGGGGTTTTAATTCATGATCCAAAGGTTTTAGATGTAACCACACAATTTTCGATTTTTGAAACGGAAAACAATGCCTCAATTTGAAACATGAAGTGCATGGCCTTAATGGTCACCTGGGTATTATGTTACCAGTTTTGAATCTTTTCTTAAGTTAAGGAGAGTAATAAACTCATGGTAAGCGGGGCCCAAAAAATTAGGTACACAATATTTAAGTATTTGCAAAATCTGTCACATGGACATAAGCTTTCGGGGCTGAAATACCCCTTTCAGTTCTTTGCTTTTGCGAATACGAAGGAACATTAAATCTCATTCGTCTGTAACAGTTGTCACAAAAACTTTATCCCAGGACAAAACATTTGACTGAGAAAAAATACTGTGCCTCCATGTTACTAATCACTTGTTTTTTTTATTATATTTTTCAATGCATGTAAGCTCATTTCAACTCGAATAGACCTCGCTGCAGTACTTTTGTAACATTTTCCTGCGCCCTTCAATGGTATAATTTTCAGCGGAAATTTTCTTCGAAGTAAAAACATAATAACAATTAAAGAAAAAGAAGAAACAACACCGCAAATATAGACGTAGAAGTGGAATCCTTCATTTGTCATTGTTTTCAGAATACCGTCAACAACTTCGATCGTTACGATGAGTACCGGTACTGGTTGGTGTTACGACGTAATAAAAACATACAATCAATCAATGAATCAATATCCCTAAAAAATTGTCCCTGAACAATCACCAGTTTTTAAGTGATAATTTGTTCTTCAATTCCTGCTGATAAGGGGCGTATAGATGTTTTCGCATGGGAAAGTTTGATTGTAAAGTAGTTAATGAGCTCTATAGCGCAGTTCTGTTAAGGCTGCATAAAGGGGGCGGGGCCTAATTTTCACGGGAAATGTCTACTGTGACATCACACAAATATAGCAGTTCCTCACAACAACACAAAATGAAATATTTTGAGGCTTTAAGCTGCATAAGAGTGATGAACTACATCAAAACTTACCACTGCATTCATTTTTGTCGCTAGTTAAATCCCACACAGCAAGATATAAACAAGTCACTGAACGCAATGCACTTGTCGACATGACGTCATCATGGTAAAATTTGACGCATTTTATGTGCAGTGAGAGGCGGATCAAGTAATTTTTCCACAGTGATAAAAGCATTTTATTATTAAACAAAATATTATTTGCAAATCTGAGGTAGACCATTAATACAAATCTGAAACTTTTGTTTAGTGCCATTATTTAAAAACTATCGAAAGAATGAATTGAATTAATTCTACCGTGTTTTTGTGTACAGGATGTGCATGTTTCACGCCGCGGTGCCTCATTAAATCACCTTTTCGCAAGGGCATACACTTAATAGATCTTGACCATTTTTTGAATATGCATAACGGAAACATTCCTTAACTTGAAAAGTGCTGCTGCTTTCGTGAAATCGAGAGCATTACAAAATAAATAAATAAAATACATGGTAAAGGTCACACATATTTCGACTAGAGCCAAATGACTTGAAATTTAAACTAATAAAATGCGAATTCTATTTAAATCAGCAGCACTATTCATAAACTACAAGTTATATAGATATAATTTTTTACTGAAATTTTTAATTCTAACTAGGGTATGTCCTTGCGATATTGAAATTTGTTTATGACCTACATACAATACACATTACATGCATTTATCACTTGACTATCAACTAACGTGACCAAACCAAATTCCACACAGAGCGGGGAATACAATGTTATTTCAATCAAAATTAGTCATGTGATAATATAGTAGCTTTACAAAAATAATTTGATTTTTAAAAGGTATGTATTTATGCACGTTTATATTCTCTTGATTTCTTCGTAGTACGCCTTGACAGTCCCGCGAGATTCGCGATAAGATGCATCAGCATTTAAATTCAACAAGATGTGTTTGTGAAACACTGATGCTTCCGTTTGGCAGCTCACATCAAAGGTTAAACTTTCTCAAATGCGAATCAAATATGCTGGTACCCGAAGTACGGTCTTGTCTTGGGGAACATAACTGTAAAATATGAAAGCCATATATAGAAGCAACTATTGAATAGATATGGAAATGGTAAATATACTTTAAAGTAAGTCAAACATCGAGTTAGAGTTCAAATGGTCAAATTAAATGGTGCCCAAGGAAAGGCCGTCTCACAAGAAATACATATGTGAAATATGAAAGCCCTAGCACCAACCGATTAAAAGTTATGACCAAGATAAAAGTCTTTCAAAAGTAGGTCAAACTCCAAGTACAAAGGGTCAAAGTTGTTGGTATCCAAAGTAAGGTCTTGTCATGAAGATTACATACGTAAAGTATGAAAGTTCTTGCACCAACTATTCAAAAATTATGGCCAAAGTTAAAGATTCATAAAGTAGGTCAAGTTCCAAGGTCAAGGTCAATTGACTTTAATTGTTGGTATCCGAGGGAAGGTCTTGTCACAAGAAATACACATGTAAAGTATGAAGTCCTAACACCAACTGTTCAAAAGTTATGACCAAGGTTAAAGTTTTCCATAATTATGTGAAATTCTAAGGTCAAGGTCAAAGTGTCAAAGTTGTTGGTATCCAAAGGAATGTCTTCTCACAAGAATTACGTATGTTAAGCAGGAAAACCTAAGCTTCAACCGTTCAAAAGTTATGGCCAAGGTTAATGTTTTTTTTCAAACGTAGGTCAAACTCCTACATCAATGTCAAATGATCAAAATTGTTGAAATCAAAAGGAAAGTCTTGTCACAAGGATTACATAAGCTCTAGCACCAACATTCAAAAAGAATTATGGCCAAGGTTAAAGTTTTCCAAAATTAGGTCAAATTCCAAGGTCAAGGTCAAAGGGTCTAATTTGTTGGCATCCAAAGGAAGGTGTTGTCACAAAGATTGTAGATTCTCAGCGTGAAAGCCCTAGCACTTTCTGTTCAAAAATTATGGCCAAGGTTAAAGTCTTTCAAAAGGAGGTCAAACTACTAAGTCAAGATCAAAGGGTCAAAGTTGTTGAAATCTAAAGGAGGGTCTTGTCACATGGATTACATATGTGAAGAATGGAAGCCCTAGCAACAACAATTCAAAAATCATGGCCAAGGTTTACAAAAGAAGGTCAAACTCCAAGATCAAGGTCAATGGCCTATAATTGTTGATATCAAAGGGAAAGCCGTGTCACAAGGCATTTTCATATTAAAATGAAAGCCCTAGCGGGAACTGTTCAAAAGTTATGGCCAAGGTTAAAGCTTTCCAAAAGTAGGTCAAATTCATGGGCCAAAGTCAAAGGGTCAAAGCTGTTAGTATCCAATGGAAGGTCTTTTTCACAATGATTACAATTGATGTATGAAAGCCCTAGAACCAATTGTTCAAAAGTTATGGCCAAGATTAAAGTTTGGTAAAATTTTCCAAAACTGGGTCAAACTCCAAGGTCAAGGTCAAACGGTCAAATATGAGAGCACCCAAAGAAAGGTTTTGTCACAAGGAATACATGTGAAATATGAAAGCCATAGCTCCGACCAATCAAAAGTTATAGGGGGTTAAAGTTTTTACGGACAAACAGACAAACAGACAGATAGACAGAGAGACGGACGGACAGGGCAAAAACAATATACCCCCGAATCCTCGATACGGGGGCATAAAAATTACGTGGCAAAACGGAACCGGCAGATATTTTCTCGTCTTATAATTCGAAGCACCTTTTTTCCAACGTGTTGGACACAATGCTTTGTACAAATTCACACACACACACAAAAAGAAAATATAACAATTGTATACTTTTCATACACACATTTTACAATCCTATTTTCTCGAATTCAACTTCTCAAAATTGGATTTGACATATCCTTGTTGTAATGTAGTAAAAGGGTGCTATCTTGTTTCCCTTTATTTGAAGTTGTGCCCTTTCCTGTCGGCATAGGTTTCTGTACGTCTCTTTAATCTAAAATCAATCTAACAGCGGGGATTAGAGTATAAATGTGGCTTGTGAATTGGAGCTTAGCATGACCTTGTTTTATAATATATACATGGAACAAACTCCACAGATTGGACTTGGGATGGGGTCAATTTCATACCAAAATATCAAATACCAGTACTTCAATTTAGTTACAATTACGGAAATGTACATCTGTAATATATTAAATTACTATTACTTTGCAACATTTATTATTAAAATAACAGATTACATTTTATAAATAATCTAAATTTTATTGACAAAGGTTTATTCAAGAAGAAATGCACATTGTTTTTCAATGTCCTTTAATTAGGATATCTAATATTTCCCAATCAAAACTAAAAATTTCTTCTATTGTATTTGAATATAGTTTCCCAAATGTTAGGTCAATTTTGTTGCAATTATCTGGATGTAGGATCTTTCCAGCTACAAAAAGTCTTGTAATTTACTGACCTTGCATTTGGAGGAACATCTAAGTGTTTAAAAATATTTGAACGGACCAATCTCAATATTTCTAATTGAGAAAACGTTGCTGATTTATCGCTTTGGAAAATAAAGACCATAGGAATGAAATATATGGAGATAACGAACAGTATTCAAGCTCAAAAGTCTATTAAACAACACAAAATAGGAGCAGAGCAAACACGGACCTCCAAAACATCAGAGGCGGGACCAGGTGCCACAGAGGAGTGAGCATCCCCTGCTGACCGGTCACACCCGCCGTGTGCTCCTTGTCATGATTGGGAAATAACGGTAAAATCCGCCGACAATTCAGTTTGTAGATAATTGCCTAACAATTAGTTTTAAAAACGTCAGTCAGCATTTGACTCAATGATAAATTGTATTAGCTGACAAGGTCATTGTATTGACCATAGTACTTACGAAAAGATGACTTTAAACAAGACTGCTGATATTCTTGTTTCATCAACTTGTTTGTCAATAATTTACCTCGTTTTAGAAATTGTACATACGTAGAGCATGCTCCTGCGTATCGAATCAACTGAAAATGAAGTATTTTTTCATGAAAAGTTTTTAGAGAAATCTTGAGTCATAAAAAACAAACAAACAAACAAACAAAAAAAATCGTTCTGAAAATGCACCAAAATAAGTACAGTTGTTCAAAGCCCTGAATTCCAAAGACTATTTGTATCTAGTTGTTTTCAATGTGCAATTCAAGCATTTTTTTTTAAAAGAAAATATATACTGTGAAAAAATAGTTTTTTTTTTTTTTTTTTTTTTTTTTTTTTTTTTTTTTTTTACAGAATATTATATATTAATTGTTGATATATTTAAAAATATGAAATGTATGGAGATAACGAACAGTATTCAAGCTCATAAGTCCGTTAAACAATACAAATTTTGGAGCAGAGCAAACACGGACCTCTAAAACATCAGAAGTGGGATATTGTGTTATTCTTCATTACTATATATATAATGAAAAATCGCACGATACATTGTTTGCATATTTTCGAGTGTTGAGAATTGGTTTATGTTCTCATTAGGTAATTTTGAAAATAAGTTCTTTGAATTGAATTAAATCAAGTTTTGTTTTTTTTAAGCTGCCAAATGTCATCAACATCTTGAAAATGTTATGCAAGGCACTTTAAAAGGTTTTTCAATTCTTTTTATTTTTTCTCTGAGTATAAGTTGAATTACCAGTTTTAGAATTATCGCCACATCTAGTTTTTGACGGCGGAGTACTCCAAATACCTAATCAATACATAGGACTCACGGCGGCTCGGACCTGTCGACAGCGGATGCTTACTTCTCCTAGACTGGTGATCCCATCTCTGTGATTTACTATATGGATATGATTATTTGCTGTTCTTGAAAAGAAAAAAAAAGAATTAAAGATTTTTTCTTCTATATATTTTTATGTATACTTTCTGTTCCTCTATTGTGACGCCACCTTACTCCCTTTGGGTCATGATTTAACAAACCTGAATCAACCCTACCTGAGGATGATTCTATATTACATGTAATATGACTAATTATGGTTTTCTTCTTAAGAAGAAGAAGATTTTCAAAGATATTTCCTATATATTCCAATATATTTACATTTCAAAATATTCTGTATGAACTTATCAGAGATCACATGTCATAGCGTGATCGAATCACATAGCGAGATGACATCTTGCTTAATTAGATATTTCTGTCACAGTGAAACAGATTTCGAAACTTCTAAGTCGTTTAAGCGATGGAAAAGATAGAATTTTTAAAACATGTATGTTTCTTTGTTCAACAAATGATCGTGAGATCTTTCTTCTGTGTGAGGAATGTTTGAATTAGCCTAAAATCGCGCTTACCTTTTTAACCCGAAATTCCTTTAAAGGTATGTAAACTAAAGACGATACCACCGATTTTGACTTCATATATAGAGAAATCATACAATAATAGTAAGATAATTCTCAGTAGCGATCATTGTTCTTTCATTATGAACAGATATTTCCGGAACTGGAGTGCTGAACGTCAATTTAAATATTCAAATGTTGGAGCGAGGCGAACTCTCAAGACCAAACAGCGTCTATGTCATTGCGCGTCAAAACATAGCGTACCCTTCGTGTAATAAATGCAGTTCTACTGGGAATATTTGTCCAAATGTAAATATATGTGATAATCAACAATGATTAAAAGTTTACTGGGAAATGAACTTGGTGGGTACGTGTTCAAATCTACTGAGGAGCCCTTCTCGCTTCCCAGGATTTGATCACCTGACCAACCAAGTTCATTTCCAAGTGAACTGTTTTTTTATTTCTTTAGTAAATATTTGATTCTCTGTTGTGACCACGTCCTATCTCCGGGCTGATAATTTGAGCAAACATAAAGGAATAATCTCAAAGGTTTGGGTGCTATTTTTTTAAACAATAAATTAGCATGTACATGTGTGAAATACATAATTAGGACACTCCATTATAATTGCAAGCTCAAAAGAAGTTTGCTGATTATCAGAATATAAATACTAGCACCCGTCTGTGAAGTCTGTTTACTGCCGTCATTATTGCTCGGCATGGTTTCCGAAGATAGCCGACTCAGCAGGGAGATGCTGACCATCTTATCATTTACACTTTTGATGCTTAGTAGCAGAGAATGGAGACGGAAGAGGTAAGTTTTTACATTTAAAGCATGAATAATCTTAAAATGATACTAGAAAATTACTATTTACATGTATTTTTCTCTTAAAACACAACTCATTTGAACAGAGTGACCTCCAGCGGATTTCAATATGTGAGGGGCCTCATAAGGGTTAATTGATCTATGATCAACACTAAAGTTAGTATAGTGATGTTTATGGTTTTCTGTTTCTGATTGAAAAAAAAAAAGAAAATCATATTACACTACCAAAATCCCATTTTCTAATATAAATTTACAATTTAAAAAACTATAAAAGAATAACAATGTGCAAAAATTAGAATAACACTTTATAATTGGAATTACAAATTGCAATCCTTGATATAAATTTCGAAGACTTCCAAGTCTAAAATTTGAAATTGAAATTGAGCTTTTAAATTTTTAATTTGAAATATAAATTTATACATTAATTTTATAAAGCATATGTACATCTTTATACATGTATATATCTACAAGAAAAAAAAGCATGTTCCATATATCACTGTATACCAAATATTATTGAATTTATACAGATTTTAATAAACAGACCTCTGTAAAATTATTTGACTAAAAATGTTGAGAGTTTGCTACTATATATTTTTTTGCACATTTAAAATATGTAGCATATGAGGATTATATATCGAAATCCATTTTAATTTTATGAATCATATTAATTTTATCAAATTGTATTTTATTTTTTTTTTTAATAATATTAATTTTATTTTAGAATTTCAATTTATCGAGACAAACTTCTTCCTCCCCAGAATCCTCATCCTCCTCAGATTCGGGAAGGGATATACATTCTGAAAATTCTCAAGTTCTGCTGTGCTCCTGTAAATAACTAGATTGTGTAAATAATTTTTCTGACATTTTAGTTTTAGCAATATAACAAAAAAAAAAGATCTTACAATAATTATTTCATGTATATAAAACTGACCTGCAGTTAAGATAGTAGGTCACATTGTTCTGGAGACGCTTATCTAACACAATCTCCCTCAAGGCCACATGAGCTGGAGAATCCTTTTCTAACCATCCCTTTGTAGGTTCTTCAGTCAGTGGTGCATGGTTGCATTCGTTAATATCACTATAGGGCAAAACCCAAGTGTGTACATTAACTGTGTGGTGGAGGATTCCTATCCATTTTCCCTTGAAAAGTAAAATCTATTTTAGACCAGTTTTCGTAATTGTATGAAACACTTTTGCAAGATATATATTTTTTGCATTTGGAAACTTACAATAAACTCCTCCTTTGTGTTTGAGATGGTAGCTGTGTACCAGTAATGGTTGACATCTTTTGTCCATGATAGTATATCTTTTTGGTTTTTCTGCTGACCTGCCTAAAATACATGAATAAACACATTGCACAAAATATTCCTAAAGATATCAATTATTCAATTATGTTGAATGAAGATTTAATATTCAAAAATAAATAAGAGTATTCAAATATGCTTAATTTAAAGTTACCTTGATGATTTCTTGCTAAGTTTTTCGTCTCAAGCCAAATATCAAAAGAATGTCTTATGTCTGGGAAGTCTTTTTCTGCAAAAGTATCAAATAAAGACCATTCTCATTTCATACAATAACCTATATGTACATGTGATTTACATATATAGTAATATACATATTGATTGTTTTGTTTACGGAGGCAACTTGCACATGAGCATCTGTAACAACTTCAACAATATGAAGTCCCTTGCCCAGAAGATATCTCAAGCCCTGGACAAAGCAAGCCTTCTCGAGATTCGTGCTTTTTTTCTCTGTCACCCGCTTGTCCATAGTAATTATGTACAGAATGGTCTTGGTGTCATACTCCATGAAAGTATAGGAGCAATATTGAGCAGTGTGACCGGGGCTATCCATTCTGCCATCTCCTTTAATTAAAAAAAGAAAACATATAATGATAAATAAATCAACGTGATAAGTAAAGACATTAAGGCTATTAGCATTTTTCATAAACTTTCCCCCCATAATTTCTTTGGTATAATTGAAAAAGATATCTACCAAGTATTGTTATATCTCTTCCTTGAAACTGGTTAGAAACAGTGTCGTGATGTTCCGTCCAAAATTCATCCACTGCTGGAATCAAGTATGTCCTTTGAATTTTGTAAAATGAGTTTTTGCTCACAATCGGTAACTTCAGGATTTTCGCCATCATTGACACCTTCTGATAATTGCCTCCAGAAAGTAAAATTGAAGAGGAGAGCATCAAATCCCCTAAATGCATTCCTCTGTTTAGGACAGGCTGTGAGCACCACTGCTGTGCTTGATGTCCATCAGAACAATGCTAAAATTAATCCATACGAAAATAATTTGTTTCCAATTAATGATAGGGTACTTATTAAAAAATGAGATTGACAAGTAATTTTTTACCTACCCATTTAAAATAGAGTGCTGATCCAACAACAGCTTTCTCCAAAAGCACTTGTTTTTTGCATCCTTTAAACTGGCAGTTTGGCAGGACACGTAGTTCTGCTAATGTTATTAACTATGAGAGGTAAACAATGAAAGGGTGATCTTCCTTACAGCCCTCAATCTCCTCTTGGGTTAAAATTTTGGCAACACCCGGGCGTAAATCACCATTTGATTCCTCATCACAGCTATCCTCGTTCTCTGATTCCTCAACCATGGCTTCTGTCTGAGTGTCCTCTCTTATGAAAGTGGTTAAAAATTTTTAAAAGTTGTAATGTTTAAACATGCAGTAATGATAATTGAAAATATTAAGATAAGAAAGTAATTTATATATTATACTGACTTATACAATGACAAGGTGTCCTTGCAATACATACCTAATCGTCATTATGTAACTAGGTTCATAATCTTCATCTGATGAATCCTCTGATTCCTCGTCGGTGTAGTTTTCTGATCAACAGATTGAGAGACTGAAAAAACAAAAGTACCATAAGATACACTGATTATAAGAAATATTCAAATATATATATCAGTAACAACAAATATTAGTATTTCTGATGTATATCTAATCTTAAAAGCATCAAGGAACTAATTTTAATTTATATGATATCCATTAACTTAAATAATTATACTTACTCTAAAGGATTCAAGAAACTGCTTGGAGTTTTTGTTTTCGAACCAGTTTTCACAAACTGTTCTACACCAGATAAATCTGAATTTCTAAAAGTAAAACATAACATCTTTACATGTATATTGATATATCTTTCAAGAAAATTCAAAATTTAAAGAAGAAATTGCCAATCTTGTTGCTTATTTACCTGTCCCCCTTTTCCAGATCTGAAGATATTTCAGATAAATCTGAGAATTTGGGTGGGAAAATTCTAGTTGCTGGTCCTGGTGTTGATGTTACTGCATTTAATGCAGTTTTTACTTTCTTTGGAGAACTTTCCAATGCCAAGATTTCATTTCTTTATAAACAAAATGTATGTGCATATAGTACATTTGATACATTGATCTACTAATCTAATTTCAATAAAATATCATTAATCTAATTTCTGAAATACTGTACACATAGCATTGTATTACACAAGCAGAAATGATAAAGCAGAAAGTTTTATCTCTCTATTTTTCCCTCCTCTCTCCTTTGTTTAACAATGAAAATGTACCCCCTGGGGGCCCCTATCAGCTTTCCCGATTTGTTTACATATTGTTTACATTTGTTAATCCACATTTTCTTTCCGAAATATTGCAGATTTAGATAAAAATATCAGATAAAACTCATTCCTATTACTATTTACTTATACTGATATCAAGATTTACTTAGCAGCTTTTGTGAAAATGGACATTATTTTACTTACCGATCAAGCAAGTACTCTGCTACATCAGCATGCGATTTAAGCTGCAGTGTCTCTTTTAATTCCATCCATCGATCATATACTGACCACCTATAGCTATTCTGCCTTAATTATATATTGACATAACCAAACTTCTGTTACGTTTTCTCGCCGAATCTGTTAAAGATCGTTTTCTCCCACGTGTTGATCTCTTCTCCTCCGACATCTTCACCTACTCTGACCTCTGTCAGGGATGCGCAGTTTGTTTTACGAGCAGGGTCAGCAGGGGTCTTCGTGAATGGAGCAAAGACAAAAGCCGAATTTTTGTGTTTTTAGTTTGTTTATCAAATAAGTGATTGGTGAGGCACTCTTCCGAGTGCAAAACTGGGCAGATCAACATTATTTGACAAGGTCCATTAAACAAAATGCAGAAAAAAAGCATATCTTTTTGTTTAAAGAAACCTTAGAGACTATCCCTTTAAATCTACACTATGTAGTAAAGTTTTCACATGAGTTTCATCTTTTCTTACCCAATTGTTTTTAGAACATTTTTAAAAGATGCCATTAAATTTGAATTATTCTTAATCATTTTCTCTTGATAAAGGACATTACCTTCCATGTGAATATAAACCTTAACCTCTGTTACTCAAGGATGCTTTGTAGCAAGTTTGGTTGAAATTGGCTCAGTGGTTCTGGAGAAGAAGTCGAAATTAAAAAAAAAATACAGATAACACATGACAAACAGACCGACGGACACCGAACACTTTTCAATCAGAAAAGCTCACTTGAGACGTTCAAGATGTGCACGTTTCGATACTCGTGCACTATTAGAGCAGCGCGGCAGTAACATGTTGAAACAGATATGAAATTTCTATGTCCTAAGCAGGTTGATTTCCTGGAGGACCGCCGTAAGACATTGCGAACTTTTAATTTTGCATGATCAAACATCTGTTTCATTTTATCATTGAAATAGGCTAAATTTATACCTCTCTACATACAGAGCAATAAAGATTCTATTTTAACTGCTGAAACTTTTGAATCATTTGGTTTGAAAGGTTTTTTGCAAAAGTGTAGAAAATGTTTCTCATTAATGGTAACCTCACAACAAAGCTTTATGATAAACATGATGACTTCAACTTTTCAATTGTCAACTTCCCTTACTTATGAAGCAATGTATCCTGCCTCTGATAAAATCTTGAAATTTCATTGGTCGAGAAGAATACAGTATTAAACCATGTTATGCTGCCTACCCACATTACATTGTTAATGTACCCCCTCCATGTAACCTACCCACCTAACATTAAATCAATATGCCCCCTCCACGTGTCATACTGTCCAGAGATCATATTAAATATGTTGTTTACAGAAGCCTAATGACTGACGTCACATAAGCATCAAACGACGTCACAATGTCAACAATTGTTACGGAACGGTTTGCTTAACTCAGAGGAAATGAACTAGATCTACATGTGCATTAAAAAAATCTTCAACAGGATAAGTTCGTGATGTAGACACATAGAGGGGTAAAACGGAAATAATGGGGTTCTTGAAAAAATGCATATTGGGATCGGCCCACGCCTCGCGCAATATGTATTTTTTTATGGACCCATTGTTTCCGTATTACCCCTCTAAGTATCTATAAAACTAATAATACCCTTCTTACCTGCATATGAGGTTTATATCTCTCAGTTGATTCGATACGCAAGAGCATGCTTTATGTATGAAAAATTTCTTAAACGAGGCAAGCTTTTGACAAACAAGTTGATGAAATAAGGATATCATCAGTCTCATCTGAAGTCATCATTTTGCAAGTTTTATGGTCGAAACAATGACCTTGTCAGCACATACAACATATCACTGAGTCAAATGCTGACTGACATTTTTCATACTAATTGTTAGGCCATTATTTATACACTGAACTGTCTACAGATTTTTCTGGGATCATGACAGGGAACACACGGCGGATGTGACTGGCGGCAGGGGATGCTTACTCCTCCATGGCACATGATCACACCTCTTAATTGTGAGATTCGTTTTTTGCTCTGCTCCAAATCTACATTGTTTCACTGGACTTTCGAGATTGAATACAGTTCGTTATCTTTATATTTCATTAAGGAAAAAATTATGTTTCTAAAAAAGCTATTTAAAGATTAGATATCTATTATCAATCAATATCTTCACCTAAAGACAAAAAAAGGTCCTGTATATTGCTAACAATAAATGAGGCGCATTTGTGGTCTGTGATTCTGTAGAAAGTGTCACAAATATTTAGCCTAGCTGCCTAGGTTTAGACATTAATCGTAGGCAGAATACATGTAAACGTTTTCCTTACCAAATCAATAGCAAGACATAAACACAACATAAAAGTTATAAAAGTATATATTTTTGAATAAAAGAAAGTTTATAACCGGAACGGTAGCTAAGTCGGTAGAGCGCTCTCTCTGTGATCGAAGAGTCGTGTGTTCGAATCACGGCCGCGACTAACCTAAGTCGATAAAAAAAAAAAAAATAGGTGTCAACTGTTCCTTCGCAAAGCGCTAGGTATTCTGAAGTAAAGTTTTTGGTCCTTCGGATGAGACCTTAAAAACCGAGGCCCCTTGTCACGGTAGGCGTTGGCACGATAAAGAACCCTCACTGCTCAATGACCCTAAGTGCCGAGTAAAGGTCTAAATTTGAAGCCCTTCACCGGTATATTGTGATATCTCTATATGAGTGAAAAATTCTCGAATGGGACGTAAAACAACATTCAATCAGTCAATCAATATCAAAGTTTATACAGTCCCTGAAACGTTCTACTTTCCCACTTGAACGGTGAGCGAACGCTGAACGAACGGTGAACGAACGCAGAGCGAACGGTGAGTGAACGATGTGTGAACGCTGAACGCAACTTGGTGAACGATGTGTGAACGGTGAACGGTGAGCGAACGCAGAACGCGAACGGAGCGCAAACGCGAACGCAAAGTGAACGGTGAACGAACGGTGAACGCAAGATGAACGATATATTCGGAATGCCTCTGATCTTTTCCTTGCATTGAAACTATTTTATTGTTTTATAATGTCAGTGCAAAAAAGAAAAAAAAAAATAAATAAATAAGTAAACCAATAAATGAATGAATAAATAAGTCAGCGAAATAAATTCTCCAAAATTGTCCTAAGAAAGACGATGCATGCACATAAAGTTTTTAATCACACAATTTTTATTGCATTAAAACATTGCAATTGTTGCCGAACGCTGAAGTATAAACAAATCAGAGAAAATTTCTGACTTATAGAATGAATTAAAGCGGTTGTAACATCCATTCATATATCTCCGTGTCAGGGCGATTTCGTGTAAAGTAATGAAAAAAAAATAATTACAAAGGTCAGTGGACGTTTTGCATTTATACGCTCGTATTTTAAATTTTTGATACAATAATATATTATGTGTCATTTCTATTTTTCATGATGATTTATTGAGCAGGCTTCTACATGTATATGTAGATGGCCGTGGTTATACTTGGACAAGATAATACAAAGATACATTTTCATACTATTTGTTATAAATTCAATTTTCAGAACTTGATATTTAAGTAATATGCTCTTATAGATTTTATTAAACAGACAAATGAGAGAGAGAGAGAGAGAGAGAGAGAGAGAGAGAGAGAGAGATTCCGTTTTAGCCCCCCCCCCTCCTTTCAGGCTTCACTAAATGTTTGTACCTATATCAAACAAAAAAACTCTTAATTTTTTTTCTAAATATATCAGACAGTGAAAGTCACTTTTTTTTTTTATCAACAAATCATATCCATTTGTTTGACAGTCATACTCGTTTTTATTTTCCTGCTTCAAGTTCACACGAAGTCCACGTGCTTGTCCTGTCAATCAAAATCATTCGACACTGTGCGGGTGTGATGTTTCGTCACATCGAAGACGAAGTGCGAGTATTTCCAACAAGTTATAACATTTTTTATCATTTCTAGATTTGATCCCAACATTTGAATAATAAATGAATAAAATACATTGGGCATTAACAATGGAATTTGAAACATACTCTCCGCCAATTTCAAATACGACCGCCTACACGTGTACATTTTGAACTACTATTGTTTTGTGACTTTTTTAGATGCATGTTTGTTTTGAGACTGAAACTTTTGTTCTAAAAAAGACCTTACATTTTTTTTTTTAAATGTTAATTAAAATATTCTGGAAATACAGTACTGACTAAGTAACCAATCTAGGGGGAAAATGGGGGGGGGGGGGGGGTATCAATCATATCGAATGGCAAACCTATAAAGTCACGGTGAAGAAAGAATTTTTTCTCTATAACTATAGACTTTACACATTATAGTAGAGAAAATTCTGCAGTGCAGTACATTTCAAATAAATATTTCCTATAACCATACTAACAATTTAATTCGCTCCAAAGATAATAAATTAACAGGATATGCGCAGTACTATGTATAACTCTCAGAACTAGTTCTATCATATTTTCTGTAGTAATTGGGGAAAAAAGTGTTAGAAATAAATATTTTCGTAATTTTGCTGCGTGATTATTTGACTTGGATAATTATATCACCATTAACGATTTGTCGTCTTTAACAAAACAAAAACATGTTGCAGTGCTTGAAGTATTTGCACATTGCCCTTAGTTAAATTTAACATTTCGGCATCATTCTACATAGGTACAGAATGTGCTTATAACAACATTTATTTTCCAGAGTAATTTAATAAATAATCTAACAACTAAGATGGAATAATAAAAATATATATCGTAGATATTTTTCAACATGAAATAATGATTCCTCAAACACAATATGTTAGTTATTAAATTAAGAAAACCTGTAACTTCTTCCCTACAAAAAGATAAGTCCTTTCACTTCGGAGTTCCGAATGACAATGAAAACTGAACGATAGGTGAACGCTGAACGCAAGGTGAACACAAAGTGAACGGAACGAAGAGCGAACGCTGAACGCTTTGTGAACGGTGAACGCGAGCGCACGGTGAACGGTGAACGCAAAACTGTGAACGGAGAGCGAACGGTGAACGTACGGTGAACGCACGCTGAACGAACGGTGAACGAATGGTGAGCGAACGGAAAAATGGGAAAGTAGAACGTTTCAGGGACTGTATAAATTGCACTTTTTGTATCCAGTGACCAAAACATAAAATAGTTGACTTACTCGAGCTAAGTGTGATACTATAAAACTCGTTTAGTACGAACAGTGATATTGTGAATTCACGGATATGAAGTGTTCTTGGATCCCCAGCTCTATAAAATTTACGAATTCCTCTTACCGATATGATGAATTACGGATATAGCGAAGTAATTTAACAGGTCTTAATGACTTCATTATAACCGAGTTTTAATATATATCAAAATCAACAAATGAATGACATTGTAAAATATTATAACGTCTTTAATATAGGTAAATGCCGTACTGAGATTATAGAAAACTAGTCTCCAAAGATTGCATATACATGTATATTAACAATCAGAAAACAGGTTGCGTTTGTGAAACACTGATGCCCCCGTATGACAGCTTATGGCGAAGGTTAAACTTTCTCAAATGCAAGTCAAAATCCAGGCCAAAAGATAAAAAATGTTGGTACCCAAAGAAAGGTCTTGTCTCGAGGAATATACCTGTGAAATTTGAAAGATCTAGCTGCAACTGTTCAAAAGTTATGGCGAAGGTTTAAGTTTTTAAAAGTAAGTAAAACGTCAAAGTCAAGGTCAAAGTGGTTGGTATCCAAAGGAAGGTGAAGTCACAAGGATTACATATATGAAGTATGAACGCCCTAGCTTCAACCATTCAAAGGTTATGGCCAAGGTTAATTTTTTTTCAAAAGTAGGTCAAACTCCTAGGTCAAGGTCAAAAGGTCGAAGTGGTTGGTATCCAAAAAAAAAAAAAGACTTGTCACGAGGATTGCATATGTGAAGTATGAAAGCCCTAGCTTCAACCGTTCAAAAGTTATGGCCAAGGTTAAAGTTTTTCAAAAGTAGGTCAAACTCCTAGGTCAAGGTCAAAGGGTCAAAGAGTTTGATATCCAGAGGAAGGTCTTGTCACAAGGAATAAACATAAGACGACTGAAACCCCAAGCACCAACTGTTCAAAAATAATGGCCAACGTTAAAGTTTTTCAAAAGTAGGTCAAAATCCAAGGTTAAGGTCAAAAGGTCAAAGTTGTTGGTATCCAAAGGTAGGCGCTGTCACAAAGAATACACATGTGAAGTTTGAAACCCCAAGCTCCAACTGTTCAGAAGTTATGGCCAAGGTTAAAGTCTCATAAAATTTTGCAAAAATGGGTCAAACTCCAAGGTCAAGGTTAAAAAGTAAAATATGATGGTACCCAAAGAAAGGTCTTGTCACAAGGAATACACATGTGGAATATGAAAGTCATAGCTCCAACCAATCAAAGTTATGGGCAAGGTTAAAGTTGACAACAGACAGACAGGCAGACAAACAGACAAACGGACAAACAGACAGACAAGACAAAAACAATATACCCCCGGGATCTTTCGATCCGGGGGCATAAAAAAGCCTTTTCATTCAATAGCATGATCATTCTACTGGTATAAATTCCTTAGTTATTTACATAGTTCAAAATAGATTATACAAGGTTAACTTTGTACAATATATACATATTTTCTATTTCAATTCAATTTACTCATCTATTTCTAAATATAAGGAATAGAATGTTAACAAAATATTTTTGATTTACTTCGCACAATGTTTGTGTAGCAAAAACTTTTTGTATTGTAAATTCAACATAGCAAATATGCCGTCGAATATGCAGGTAAGAGTTAATGAAATCTTATTCTAATGCATTGGTATAGGTAAAGCTATTGATTATACATTTATCAAAAATAAAGGATAAAATAAAACTTTTATTTTTGGTATATTTATACGTATACAGACATATTGAATTTACTATTATGATCAACCAAACGGACATTATGATATAAGAATAACATATTTAGACTAAGCATGTTTCAATTTAAAGTGTTGTTATGCAGATACAAGTTCCTTAACAAAATAACAATAAGAAGAAGATGAAGCATATAAAGATATCTGAAAAAAGAAAATTATTGCCATCTTACAGTGTATTCTTACTGTTTTATACCTTGTTTTACTAATTTTAATAAAGCTCTGTTTTGTTGAAAGTATCCTCACCAAGTTAACATCACAGCAAAAGTCAAAAGCCTTTCTTTTGGCTGTTTCAAAAGTCTTCGAAATTCTACACCGAGGGCATTTTTAAATTACTTATTCTGATATGGAAGTACTACATCGGCTAAAATAAGCATCTGAATTATTGTACTGAAATATATATATCTTTCATTACTTTTGAGAAAGGTCTTTGAATTTTTGGATGAGAGATGTTTCAATTTAAAGCAATATTTCATCAGCTACTGTGCAGTAATTTTTTGAAGCTGTTCCAAAGAGTCTTCAGATTCCTAAACGAAAATTCTGACAGAGGAAAGCTAGAATGCAGAAATTTGCATGTTATTTTCAATTTAATTGTTATGTGTCGCTATTATTATAAATCCTTTGTACAGCCAATAAATCTTTGTTCAGCCAAGCAGTATCTGTATAGTGTAAGCTGGTATCAGCAGATAGCTATAGATGCTCATTTACATCAAAGGTCGGCGAAGCATCATCCTTGAACCTGTTAAAGATTTTTTATTTCCCTTGAATAGATACCAATTTATGCCTTTAGCAAAGTTGTCGTTACCATATTCTCCATTTAGATTAGATCTATGTCCACGATTATACCACCAAGCTCCTTTAAATAATTGAGCAGAATTTTCATCACTGTTCTTGTCATTATCATTATCGTGCGTTGAAAACTGTACATTGTTGCTGCAATACTGGCCGTGACATGAAATACCATCACCTACAAAGAAGGTACAATTACATAGTTTGAGACAGAGAAAACTGTAGATTCCTTATTTTTACGCGAATTCTTAAATAGCGAGATGTCCCTTAGACGTCAAATCGCAACAACGACAATTCGGGAATAGACGTTTAATCCAGAGATTTTACATGCATTTCAGCACCCCCCCCCCCCAAAAAAAAAAAATAAATAAAAAAAATAAAAGAAAGTTACCATATTTTGTTATTATTCACACGAAATAACGCTATAATTAATTCCTTGCATATATTTGGGAGTCTACAGTACACAAGTTCTTCTATAACTTTCTGGAACTTGGACATGCCATAACATGGACAGTTCGATGACTACGTATTTTGATTCAATCCAGTCACAGATGGAAAGTACTTATGTGTTTAAATATGCAAAGGAAATTTCTTGGAGTGAATGGAATAAATTACAAGATTATTTTGAATTTGCTTTAGTTTCTTTGTATTTCATGATATCTTAGATTGCTAACAAGATTCTACCTGCTGTTCCACTGTACCCAGAAACATGGATTCTGTAATTGTCTTCCTCCCCAGCTACATAGAAACTACTATACTCCGCATAGGCAGACTCCTTTCCCATTTCTAATTCTATACGTAGAACTGTAAAGCCATTCATTACTAGCTGATGGATAGTGTCAAGTCCTTCAATATATTTTAAGTAAATTGAATATCTTTGTAGTTTGCAGCATTGTTAACGTGTGCTATTTAAAATTTTAAAAAATCACATAAAATAGATTTATATATCTGTTAAGCTGCATTTTTAAACATTATCAAATTAATATTACTTGATAATCTTGGAACAAACATTTTCATATGATGTATGTACATGTACGTTCTAGCAATTAATTCCTGAGAAGTGTTTGGCTAAAGCATATACGACTGATCTTGAGTGAAAATATTTTTTTAATAGAACATTTATTAATTTGTATCAATAAAATCATTCTTTATTACAGTATTAACTCTTTCACATTTTCACATGCTCTACATACGAACGATTTCTAAAACTAGACAAGCTACTTACAAATAAGTTGATGATACAAGGGTATCAACAGTCAAGTTTCAAATCAAAATTTCGCAAATTCTATTTTCGATACAATGACCATAGTAAGAAATGCAATCTATCGTTAAGTCGAATGGAAATTGATGTTTTTCATACAAATTGTAAGACCATTATTTTGCCTGACAGGGGATGCTTATTCTTTCATGACACCTGATCCTACATCTGATGTTTTTAGAGGTCAGTGTTTGATCTGCTCAAACACTCTTTTTATTTTACCAATGGACGTTTGACTTGATTTATCTTCGTTATCTCTATATTTCATCAGCAAAAATCTAACACAAGAGGACTAACTCCTTTTACTCTTTTAAGCGTGGTTAACCAATTGTTCAGCAAGTAATTTCACCAGAAAAAAAATCTACATTGATCAGATTTCAATAGAATTCAACATCACATTTTCTCTAGCAAACGGACATTTTCTACTTCCATCACTAAGGGGTTCCGTAAATTTAAATAGTAATTGCGATACATCAAGTATTCAAATGTAGAAACATTTGCGGTTATTTCAAGAAAAAGGACAGTATTCTTTACTTACCGATCCAAAATTCGGAACTCAGTTCACCAAACCCATTTTTATATTCAGTCCATCCCCTGTAGAAGTTCACTGAACCGTCAACCCTCCTTTGTATCAACTAAACCAGAAAGGCAAATGAAGATAACACTGCAATATGTATACACATTTATTTTAAGCTATACGTGGAATATAATATATCAAACAACGATTGCTATGTGTCTTGGAAGTAATGATAACAGATTAAACGATGTGGGGAAAAAAAAAGATTTTAGCTAATCGGAATATTAATTAAACTTTAGCAAAGTCTAGGAGAACCAAATCGACCACTTTCTCAAAATATAGTTGATTATTTACACTAACTGTAGAGATTAAACACATAAATAAACCTTTATTAAGACATTTCGTATATAAAGTTAAGAAGGTGAAATAACTTTTTCTTATAGTCTGAAATTTTCACGTATAGTAAACTTATTCAGGGGAATAAAATCCAAAATATCCCTAAGATAATTTTTATTAAAATTTTGACCCTAGTTTTGATTTCCTGTAAGATGATTTGCGGTATCTACGAGGGTTGTTCGGAAAGTTCGTGGACTACCGTCATAACTTTTTTACTTAACGTCATATTATATCCAAATTTGGAAGAAATATTTCAACAGTAAATCTAAATGAAGTGTATTATTTTTTAAAAAATATCATGGTTTATTTCAAAGTTATTTAGACTTAAAAAATGCGAAAATCGGACCACGGAGCAGGTCAAAATTTCGTAATTAAGAC
Source organism: Saccostrea echinata (assembly GCF_033153115.1). NCBI lineage: Eukaryota > Metazoa > Mollusca > Bivalvia > Ostreida > Ostreidae > Saccostrea > Saccostrea echinata. Next base: position 17,246,583 of record NW_026889778.1, read on the forward strand.
ACTAAATAATGTATGAGGTCATATCTTATGTAAAATGAAACAAAATCGGAAAAAATCTAAACGTTCAAATTAAGAATTGCTTCATCTCTTCTAAACCTAAATTATGACTTAATATTTTGCTTCGTTGAAAAGAAATCAGTTTCAGAAGATAGGTAGTTCTCATTGAAAAAGCCAAAAAGATGACGTCGTAGAACGTCACGGAGCAGCAGTTAACCATAAAATTTTGTGTTGTACTCTGGGAAACTCCGTAAAAAAAACCTCTGAAAATGCCGGAGGAAGAAGGAAATATTTCAAAAGCGAGCCATGCATGTGTGTGTACATGGTACAAGCGGTATTTGAATGATAGAATACTCTGCTTAGATGATAGTGATCTCTGAGAAAACGGCTTATCTGTAAAAATCTTCTCAAAAACATTGAAAAGTTTGCAATGTCATGCTAAGACTTTGGCGCTTCACAGATGCTGATCTTGTGAAAGCACACTTAATATGCAGAGAAAAATATATAACATTGACAAACGAAATAATGCTACTGGGACAATTGATAGCAAAATAGATTTCAAGTACTAGAGAAACGTTTTTAATGAGTGCAGTGGTATTGGGCAATACTGTGTGAAATATATAGGGATAGTATTTTTGAGAACCTAATGTCGGTATGTTCTTGACATTACAGTGTTGTTGAGTTTGCTCCGTGGTTACAAAACGTGTTGATTTTAAGATTAAATAAGATGAATTCTATTATATCACATGGAATGAAACTTCACACTTAAACAAAATAAATATTTTTACATATGATAATGTGTTCATGTTAAATTTCTTTAAGATAGTATAACGAAGACTGGCATAGTCCACGAACTTTCCGAACAACCCTCCTACAACATTGAAGAATTCTCCAAATTTAAGCTATACTAAGGGGGTATAAAATGTTCTATCCAACCCTCCGAAATCATAATATACACTGTACATCACTATTATAAAAAGCTTATCCACTGGGTGTGAGTGGGAGAGTCTTAAATGAACCCTTTTACAGGATCCATTCCTTTTAGGCAAGACCTCGGCGAATAGTTCTTGTCGCAGGGTTTGATAAAAGAGCTCTGCTCTCGTAACCAGTGAAGTCGTGTATAATATATGACATTAATTAATCATATGTATTACATTTATTTTAAAACTTTAGCCAGTATTAATATATGCAGTGACATATTAAGAAAATGAATTACTCTGAAAGGGCACTTGAAAAAGGCATTTGGGGAAAACAGGTCATTTTCTTATAATTTTGAGCCATAATACTCAATGACATCTTGTATAAGTATTCATCAACTGGAAAGATTTGTTGATTCTTTGTTAATTGAGATTATCTGGGCTCGATTTGACAATGTTTAGTCAATGGATTCAAAGAAAGGTCAAAGTAACTTTCTTTGATTTTCTACTCACCATATCCCAAAGATTTATCACCCGATAAGTTATGGTTGCACCAGGCATCGAAGTGTAAAAAAACAACAACATAAAACCCAACTCAAAAATTCAGATGGTAAATGCCAAACATAACACGAAATGTTGAAGTAGGGGCAGGATTAGTTTAAAAACATGATACATGAAGGAAAAAAACTCAATTTTGATAGGACATTCATTGCTTTCTGAGAAGCGGGGTTGTTTTTCATCCAGTGTTATGTTTTTCACATCGAATATATATTTTGAGGATGCCATATTGATACAAGTATGTACTTAATATTTCGTAATGTAATCATTCCTTAAAAGCAAATCATCGAGGTTACAATCAATTCCTCATTAATTCTACTGAAAAAGAACATGTGATAGTTTACTCTCCGATTCTAATACTTTTCCCCCATTTTTTTCTCCGATTTTAACATAGATGTTTATAATAATCAATTTGGTTCATTTTGACCTTGCTACCATCAATGTCATCCGTTTTTTTTTAAATTTAAAATGATTAAATATTAAATAAAAATGTAATGCATTAAACATTTACTGTCCAAACAGATCCTTCAGTGTGCAAACATGTGACCTTGAAAAGTTCACCATTCCTCTTTCCCATGTACGCCAACACTTCGCCAGCGGATATGGGGACAAAAGCACAGTCAGAAACTAAAATGAAATTAGTTCCATATCTGGAATAATGGGTTAAAATCAAACGACCGATGATGCTGGATAAAATTTTAAATTTATGTAGTGAGGAATAGGGTATATACTTTTGTCAGAATAGGGTATAAACTTTTGTCAGTTTGTGTTGGATTACTCTATTTCTTGGAACGGCTCATTTTAAACTGGTCTATTATTTGTCAATAGAACCTTTATTTTTGCGGAATAACAATTAAATTACATTAATAACTATGCACTCTGATTAATCATGAAACATCAATGGAATTTTTTAAAAAAATCTACAGATAGGCTTTCATAGGAATAAAATAGGAAAACCATATAAAGAATGTTATTGGTACGTGTAAAAATATTTAATTGTTGATTTGATTCAACACTCAACATTTTCTTTTTGTGTTTTTTTAGGAGGGATTGCGGTTCAACTAATTGAAAAGTATGCTATTTTAAGCTTTTGTATGCTTAATATATACATTCTAATGTTGACTCTAATTCTATTTAATAATTCATTGTATTTTACTCCTTAGTCTGTTTTCAAAGGGACATAACTCCAATAAAAAAGACTGATATCATATGCAACTTAGACTGCGACTCCTATAAGTACAACTGTGTAGCATTTCTATATCCATTATCACAAGGTTTACACTAGAAATATAGTGTACCTTTTCAAATTAAAGGAAAGGAAAGATTAACACCTAGATACATGTAGATAGAAAGACGAAGACACTTGACGAGGAGCAAACACTTAAAGTTCCCAAGTTCAGCGATGGAGGGGGAAAAAGTCGACAGATTTTTTCATGCATAGAGTTTTTTTTTTAAATTCCCCCCCCCTTTTTTTGCCATCATTGAAATAACTCTTTCGAGGAAGCACTAAGCGAAAAAAAAAATTAAATTATTTGACAACACGTTCATGTTCTATCAAAAATCGTAAAGTAATGTCTTTCCATTAATGATAGAAGAGCTTTAATTGAGAAAATAGTAATAACAAAGTAAACAAAATAAAATTTAAAAAAAAATATATTATTGAGATAAAAAAAAATGTTCAAATCCCCCTCTTTGTGAATTAAAATATAGAATTTGTTACTAAATATAATCAGGGAACAGATGAACAAAATTAACTGATTTTCTCTTTTTGATAAGATCGCAAGGGACAAGATAGACTAAGGCCCCTTTTTTGACCCCTAGTTTTTGGTGTGTCTAAGAACGATGGAATATGTCATCATCAAAAACCTTTTATCATTGTTACAAAATAAGTATTGGATATACAAAGGGGCCACACGGAGGTAACATTTCCTAAATTTCTCATTTTTATTGCACTTTTTTTTTCGTTTTTAGAGCAAATTTTGTTTCAGAAAACACATAGCACAAACTCACCTATCTTTCAAATTAGCATACTTCATGAACTACTACATGTATCAGTTGCATTTATTGTATATAAACGATAGATTGTTTTTGTGTGAAATAAGGGGCCACATTTGGTCTTTCACATACTTTGTCTTATCATCATTCGGCCATAATACGTTTATATTTTCAATTTACTTCTGTAAAAATCAATAGAATTTATCTTTGATCAAGAAATACATACGAGTCAGTTCACAGTTGTATGAGCTAAAAAATCCTCTGTTACAACTTCCATTAGATTCACAGTGTGAGTGATGACAAGATCCAATTATTTCCTATGAAAAGTTAAATTATGTATAAGTTTCTTTAGAATTACATGATTTTTTTTATCATTTATAAATACACAGTGAAAATAGAAGAATGAATATCTTTATAAGGCATACCATAAGAAAACAAGTTACTTTTAATGTGCAATTGAGTTAGGATTGAGCAATATTTTGATCATTGTTAGACATGTATGTTTGAGTTTTTTGAAAGTATATTTCAAAACTTACCAAAGGCAATGTTTTCTTTCTGCTGAATATCCATACCGCATGGGTAGAATTATTTGAATTTGAAGTTTGATCCTTTTCATTGTTCGCTTTACAAAAAATCGCCGCGCGTCTATAGTTAAAAGACCAACACTCCTTCAACTGACTCCAATTAAAGTTGTTGTTATAGTTTTGTAGAAATGCATGAATCATATCTTGTGCAATGACCAGGAATATGTAACCTTTAAGGAAATGCATTATCAAATATTTCTCAAAAAGAAAATTTTTTGTATTTATTAGGGATTTGACAATGAAACCCGGGTACTCCTATAGTTCAATCAATTAAAAAACAAAGCAAGGAAATTAATTTTGAACGTAGAGTATATGTAGGTCATAAGATACATTAAGATTATCAAATAGTTTGGAGGAGACAGCTGATTAAAAAAAATCCAAATTATTTGATTTTTACAAATGAAAGATTTCTATCTCACCAGTACGGGTATTTATTCTTTTTTTTCAAAGGTGTTCTCCAATTCTTTGAACTTAAATTCCTTGAAAATTGAATATTGTTTTAAAGATATTTTATTGAAAATCAAAATAATAATAATAATAATAATAATAAAAAAATAAGATAATAAAAATAAAAAAAAATATTTAAAATTTTTTTTAAAAAAGTTCCCCTTAAAGAAAATTTGTTGAGAGTCAACACATGAATCAAAGTTCAAAACAAGAGACAACGTTTTTAAAGTACACTGATTCTTGGATTAACTGAATGATTGATTGATTTTATGTTGTTTTACATCCCGTTCGAGGTTTTTCACCCATTTAATAATAAAGAAGTTACCGGTGAAGGGATTTGAATTTATACCTTTACACGGCACTCAGAACCATTGAGCAGTGAGGATTCTTTATCGTGCCTACGCCTACCGTGACACGGGCATCGAGCTCAATTTTAAGGTCTCATCCAAAGGACGTGCAACTTTCACTTAAAAGTGAGGAGCGCCTAGAAAAGTACAGTAACTGTTGCTACCTATTTTTTTTTTTTTTATCGACTTATATCAGTCGCGGCCGTAATTCGAAAACACGACCTTCCGATCACGGATTGATCGCTCTACCGTCTGAGCTACCGTGTCTTTGGGGAAAATGAAATGATTTTATCAATCACAATTTTCCTTAACAGTTATCACTTAACAAAGTGTGAAATTAACGTAAAGCAAGTAATGAAATCAACAACGATTCCAAAACGCGTCATTTGCATTTTGAATAAATGATGACAATATGGAAGAGAGATAATGAGATTATTTTCAGTAATTGCATACAGTTGAAGGCTTCTAATTGAATATCGATTTTTTTTTTTTTTTTTTTTTTTTTTTTTTTTGATATAACACTAATGTTTTCCATTTTTGTCCGTAATATTTGAATCTAATTACCCCGCCCGGAATAATAGGATGGCTTCGTGGATTGGTGTATAAAATCCAAACCGCTTAAGGTACTTCAATGAATTTTACACTCTTATTCAACATCGTTTTTTCTTACTACAGAGTACACTATAAAACTATAAGTTGTGGTTTTTTCATAATTGTAAATGTTTCCTTAAGCAACGATATGACAACGTGAGGCAACTCAAAATACGACGTAGTTTTCCATAGCTATACAGATCTATGTAACAGCTGCCCAAACGCTTTAAATGCATAAAAGCATAGTTACTATTTTGTTTACGCTAGGTTTAATCTAAATTTGTAAACTATGTATATAATTACATTCCATTCCCAAGCAGAGTTGTTTCTGCTATTTCTATAACGTATAATTGTGAGGTCAGGACTTTGTTGATATGAGCATTTCTCTTCCAATGAGCAATTTATTTCACGCATGTTATGTGACAAAATTTTATAGAATTTTACTTCTTTTTGTGAGTTCAGTGAGATCTAAATTCGATAGAGAGTGCTTAAGAAATTAGTTTTTAAATATAAGGCCGGATGGAAGGGATGTTTTCTTTTTGCAAATTTTATACTTCCACTCTTGAAAAAGAAAACTCACTGCTTCGGAACTGTTTGAACAGGCCGGACGATAACCTGATTTTACAATCCACAAAAGATTCAATAAGAGGAGAGATAATGCCGATTCGCGGTTTGGGTGTCCGAAATCAACTACGTTAAAATAATAACTTCCTAGTATGCGGTAGAAATTGAACTCCAGCGAGCGGATTAAGCTGTGTGACGGTACATATTGTCGTTTTGTACATATTGTTCGGCGACAATAAATACCTACCCTCACTGCACATATTGTCATCCATCGGTACATATTGTCGCCGGCGACAATATGTACAGAGACGAGCCTTATTTTCCTCCTGCATAATGGACGACAAAATATACAGTCAAGCACCAGCACATATTGTCGTCGGCGACAATATGTACAGTCAAGGTCGGCATATATTGTCGTCGATGTATTGTTTTGACGAATATTTACTTGAGAAAGGAAAGAGAGATTGACAAACAAATACACACGCACGGAGGGAGACAGACAGCATTACTCGCAATACTTTAGGGAGAAAACTTTTTGGTCAGAAAATTGTGTCCGGGATTGATGTACATTACTATGATTTGTCAAGATATCGTAATTCTTGAGATATCTGATAAATCAGCTTATTATTGTTTCTTGTAATATATACGTGGAGATTGAATACATGTACTAGTTTTTTTGTTCAGTAGTAATGATTATTTGGAAATTATTGCGTTATTCTTATACACAATCATGTGCCGATATAATTAATGTTGGGGTTTTCATTTTTAGATCACCTGAACTGGAAGTTTAAGTGAGCTTTTCTGATCACATTTTGTATGACCGTCCCTCTGTCTGTAAACTTGCCACAAAGCATCCGTGGATAAAGGGGATTGAAGTTTGTTCAAATGAAGGACCATGCCCTCTTTCAAGGGAAGTAGTTAAGGTCAAGATCTAGTAAATGAAAGGTGCCTACACATTTTTCAAATTTGAGGGGCGAGTTCTTTTAATGGTCCTATACAAATATAGCTTGGTAAAATAAGGTGTTTCGGGACATAATTTTTTAGGTAAACTCAATGAAAAAACATGTTTAAACTGTCATTTTCACTGTAAAATGAAGAAAGTCAGGTATAAATTTCAGAGTTTTTCCATTTAAAAAAAAGGAAATGTATCAATTTTGCCCACAGTCTCTCTTAAAACGGTTTTTTGCATCTTCTTGACCTCTACTTTAAAATGATATTTAATTGAATATAGGTATCGGGGTTACTTTTGACATGATTTCATATTGAATTCCATGAAAATGCTTCATTTCCTTTATAATTCTATTACAGCCATAAAGTACGGGGGAAAAAAGTTTAAATCAATTATGATGACATAATGAATATAGCTTAAAAAAGATAGTCTAAACTCAATTACTAGATCTTGACCTTAAGAATTAGTGAAAATTTAGTGACATCTTTTGAAATCTTCTCAAGAACCACTGTGTCAGAAAAGTTGAAACTTATATGAAAGCTTCATAATGAAGTGTAGATTCAGTTTTATTGAGATCATGTCCCTCAAAGGTGATCAAAGTTTTTCATAGAATATTTAGAAAAAAATTCTTTCAATTTTTTTTTTTCGAGAAGTACTTGGTCAGAAGAGATGATACTTACGTGAAAGCTTCGTTACATAGCGTACGTTCAATTTTGAGGTGCTAACACGAAAAAGATCCCTCACTGCTCAATGACCCTGAGTGCCAAGTGTAGGTCTAAATTTGCAGCCCTACAACGGCAAGTGGTGACGTCTACATACGAATGAAAAATTCTCGAGATGGACATTATAACAACAAAGAAACAAAATCAATTTTGTTCAAATCATGACCCCAGGGGTAGGGTAGGGCCAAAATGGGTGATCAAAGTTTTACATAGGAATATATACAGAAAATCTTTAAAAATGTTCTAAAAAAACCAGAAAGATGTAGCACCAGTGCCCCCCCCCCCCTTCCCGGTGGTTATTTTTTTGTTCTGCTTTGGTAAATTATGTTTGTTTAACTTGTATATACTCTCAATTTAGTCCACAGGTAAATTTCATGATTAAATAATTTACTTAACATATACAGTAACACACCTTTACATGCAAATGACTTTAAAATTTTTTTGCTTGTCAAAAAAAAAAAAAATCTGATCTGCCCACCCACCCACCCCCCACCAATCCACCAATGAGAACAGCGGTAGGCTCATGATTAGTGATGTTTATATGGAAGTATCATAAGGTAGCGCAGATTAAAGTTTCTTCAAAGCAAACCGGGCTTAGGGTGGGGCCACAATGGGCGATCAAAGTTTTACATATGAATATATGGAAAATTCTTTAAGAATTATCTTCTAAAAACACATCAAAGCAACGATTAGTCATATTTAAATGGATTGATTGATTGATTATGATTGTTTAACGCCTAGTCGGTAATATTTCAGCCTTATTTCGGCGATCAAATTAAGTGTATATGACCATTTTTGAAGTTTTTGGTTTCTCTAGCTATATTTATACGGAGCATTGCCGTGCATTGTCATGCGACATGTTCTGATGGACGACAATATGCACAGTAAGGGTAGGTACATATTGTCGCCGGCGACAATATGAACAGGACGACGAAATGTACCGTCACAATCACGCTGTTTGAAATAGCATACGAGATACGTCAGTGTGATTAGCGCACCAATTACATTCACAAAACTACCAAAAACCAACAAAATAAATCTTTAAGCAACAATATTTGTGGGGCGACAATATGTACAGTGAGGGTGAGGCACATAATGTCGCCAGCGACAATATGTATATGTGTAACTTTTCAGCCGGCGACAATATTTACCGATGGACGACAATATGTGCATTGAGGGTGGGTACATATTGTCGCCGACGACAATATGTACAAAACGACAATATGTACCGTCACAAGCTGCCAAAGTCAACTTAAGAGCTTTATCTTTTGTATAATTCTATTTTTAAGGACAATAAAAGAATAAAAAAAAATATGCTCACTCGCTACAAATATGTCGAAATAATATTTTCACAATATTGGGGAAATGGAAATAAAATGATAAGAGCTCTGTTCTGATAAAGAAAAAAGAAATCTACTTAATCTAACAATCTCTGTATTTACTAGGAAAACTACTTATTCCTGCTTTGAGTAGGTATATTAAGTATTTAGGCACTTCGTGTTTGAAATGTTGGAGATTGAAGCAACAAATACATTATTGTTTATTTCTTTCTTTTGATAAGAGGCCCCTTCATTGTTTTGAAATATAATAACAGGCCCTTAACGTTAAAGTGGCGGGGAGATGTATTCTTTTAAATTCATTAAGAATAGGGGGTTTATTTTTTGGAGATCTGAAATCAGTTGTTAATGAAATTTTGTAGTCAAATATAAACAGGATAGCTTTGTTACAACGCGAAATGTGATAACAACTCAAAATGTAATAAACTAGGATTATTACATTTTGTGTTATTACATTTGCGTCGAGATCAACGCAGAATGTAATAATACAAATGTAATAACACGACTTGTGGATTATTACATTTTGTTTTATTACATTTTGTGTTGGGAATAATGCAAAATGTAATAAAGCACTTTCTGGTTGTTAAATTTTGCGTTAATTAATTTTTGCGTTGAGGACAACGCAAAATGTAATAAAACAAAATGTAATAAAGAAAATACTTTTTGTATTGTGTTCAACGCGAAACATCACAAAATTGATTGAAGCATATAACAATGGGGAAACTCGCTTCACTAAATAGAAAGACATATCTATGACCATGAGACAAAGTTTAACGTTAGGCTTTTACGGACATTACTAAATCTTGTTTATTTTTTCAACGCTGTTTCCAACATTTTTATTGAATACTTATAAAACATTAACTAAGCTTTGATTGACATGTCTTTTTATAAATCAATCTGTATTATATATCCATCACTGACATTCTTAATTACCAACGATTGACCCATGGGTCCATTAAAAACTCTTGATATACATGTACGACGTGCATGTGTACATTGGTTAGCAAATTAGAAGTACATGTGTATGTGTGTCTAGCGAGGAGAAGCGGGAGGTAGGATTTACTCGTATGTTGATCATTGTATTTTAATGCACATGCAGAAACTATCCATTTTATTGTTGATAAGAGAGTGAAAGAGAGAGAGAGAGAGAGAGAGAGAGAGAGAGAGAGAGAGAGAGAGGTATTTTTGCTGGTCTGCAATGCACATGATTTGTAAAACAGTATGATATCTTAATTGTCAAGAAACCCCCTTCCCGCTATTTTTACACCTGCCAGTAAAAATAAATAGATTTCGTTTCTAAATTTCAGGCATGTGCCTATCAAAAAGCAAAAGGAAACTGATACAAAGATCAACGACCCCCCCCCCCCCCTTCCCACACACACACACACATACGTGAGCATGCACGTTTCTAATTTGCAATACCTATGATTTAGATATCAACTGATTTTAAATGGCTAATGAAATTAATATATGATGAAATTAGATCTAATGAAAGACTTAGCATATGTTTATTTTTCCTGTTGTTTTAATTTTTCCATTTATTTTCTTTATCCACTACTCAATTACTTTTTGCGTTATTGCATTTTGCTTAATCTCGACGAAAAATGTAACAACGCAAAATTTAATTATCCTAAAAAGTCTGTTTTTACATTTTGCGATATTACATCTGCGTTGATATGGACGCAAAATGTAATAACGCAAAATGCAATAATTTCGGTTTATAACATTTTGCGTTGTTATTACATTTTGCGTTGTAACATGGCTTTCAAGTGAATTTAGCAATACGGTATCTCAGCAAGATATATATATATATATATATATATATATATATATATATATATATATATATATATATATATATATATATATATATATATATATATATAAGCACAAAGAGCGGGCATTGTGAAGCAAAGATGTCGTCTGACGTCATGAAATCAACCCCGACAGTGCTGGCAGATCGTGTGATTTTCTTTTTTTTTTTTTTTTTTTTTTTTTTTTTGCTTTGGACTTGATGATAATGCAACGAATCAAGCTAAAATTTTCGACACTTCTTGCACTTTTGTTGTTTAATGTTCCGTATCAATTTCATAAGCACAGCCTACTTAGTAATGATTTTATTGCATCAATCCACGAACTTTTGATAACCCCTTCTATTAACATGCATACTCTTCAAAATCAAAATATATACGCCATAGCTCAGTAATATTATGTTACTTAACCTTAATTTGAGGACATGCACCAGGCAGTGTTAAATCTAGACCCTTAAAAGGGCATGGTGATCCAAGCTTTACGCTGTGACGTTTTCATGAGGACATTTTTTTAAAGTCTTGGACATTATACATATTTACTTTACGTACTATAATTATCATTTAATGCTGAAATCTTTATTTGTATAAGTAATTAAGTAGTGATTTGCTTCACTGAATTCATACCTTGGCGTGCATTATATAAACAAAGGGGTTAATCAGCATGCACTAAAAAAACAGAACAGCTAGTCAATCTTACAACTGCTGTTCATATTTTCTTAATTTTTAGTTAGAAAACGGGTCATGGCGCTGAAAAAAGGGCATGACGCCTAGAAAAAGGGCATGGCGACATGCTAGTTTACCTTAGATTTAGCCTCCTGTCATGAGCTCTAAGTGATTTTCTCATTTTTATTTACAAAATTTCAGCTACATTGAACAACCTGCACCAAAAATGCAATCTATGTGACTAATATCTGTTTCACGTCTTCCTTAATATGACTAAGTCCCTGCCAAATATGAATGATGGATTGTATGCTGTTTTTCGTCCCGTTCGAGAATATCTAGATCTAGAGATATATAGAGATGTCACCATGTACCGGTGAAGGACTTCAAATTTAGACCTTTACGAGGCACTCAGGGTCATTGAGCAGTGAGGGTTCTTTATCGTGCCAACGCCTACCGTTTCGGGTTCTCGGTTTTTAAGGTCTCATCCGAAGGATCCGAACTTTCACTTAAAATTGCCAAGCGCCTGGAGAAAGAACAGTTGCTACCTATTTTTTTTTAATTGAATTTGGTCAGTCGCGGCCGTAATTCGAACACACAACCTTCCGATGACAGAGAGAGAACTCTACCGACTTGCTCATTAATGGTCATATCTTTAATTAAAAAAAATCGTCAAAAATGATACTAAAATGTCAGAAGCGCTATACTTTTATGTGACAATTTGAAAATCCCTATTTTTTGAAGATTTGTTAATTGAATATTAATGGTTCATACTGGAAATAAAGACTTATATGATAAAATTCAAAATAATTAGTTTGTAGTAAAGCTTTCGGTCATTGCTTGAGCTGGAAAAAAAAACATGTCAGGAGTTCAACAGGAAAAAAATATAATGGTGTCAAAAGTTGTTTTTAAAGAACTGAATGATAATTGAGGGGAAGTTTATAAAGTTGTCATTTTCAAGATTTATACATTTTCTGATTTAATTACAAGCAGAATTTCATAAAGGATTAACTGAATAAGATTCTTGATATTTTTAACAAGTTTCACCCACACCCAGGTAAAACGCATTCAGAGTAATATTGGACTTTAATGATAAGATGTATTTAGAGCTTCTGGCCTAAAAATAAGTCTTCAATTTATTTAACACATTATTAAATTTCTTTAAACATTTTCGAAAACTCTTACCAATCTGCACATTTATTAAACAAATTGGTCTTTTTCCTTCTATAATTTTCCTTTTTTTATACTTAAACTGTGATAATAATACAGAAATAATTGTGCATTTTTTGCATGCGGTATGTTATGTGGAATCTGTGTTTTGATATAGTCTCTTCGTATCATATTGCAGTACCTGTAAGGAATTCGTATTTTAACTGATGGTCGAAGGTATTCGAGTCTAAAATATTTATAACGTAGTCTAGTGTCGGCTTGGTAAATATGGAGCACCAATACCATTACAATGAGCATACCATTTTACCGCATAGAATAAAATCACTTGAATATATGTTTAATTATTCATTTCTTCATACTAGTTCGAAGAGGATTCTAGTCTGTCCTCTGTCTTTTTATTTGAATTAAGTCAGGATACCGATCACAATTTATCTAATATTCCTATCCCAAAGAATTTTCATTGACGTTTCTGTGCTTACATATCTACATATTTCGGGCATTTTGATAGTACAAATTCATAAAAATACAAAAAGTATGCTAGTACCAAGCTCTACCTCTAAACATTGAAATTTTATGTTTTTTTTCTAAGAGAGTTTTATGTTGAAGAGCACACAAGCTTATATTTATTAGGGCTAAAAGAATACAGTGTATGTTCCTAACATGTTATTTAAAAACAGGGGCCCGACCGGATCAGGATCAAGCTAATGATTTGTACAAATAAAATTCAGAAGATTCACACAAATTGTTAAGTAGTTATTTTCAATTGAATTGTCTAAAGATTTATCCGTTTTGCCCTGTTTTTGTCCTGTCCGTCCGTCTATATGTTTGTCTGTTTGTCCACAAAAAACTTTAACCTTGTCAATAACGTTTAATTGGTTAAAGGTACGGCTTTCATGTTTCACAGGTGTATTCCTTCTGACAAGACCTTCCGTTTGGTACCAACACATTTGACTTCTTGACCTTGGAGTTTGACCAACTTTTGTTAAAATTTACCCAACTTTAACCCTAGCCATAACTTTTGAACAGTTGTTGCTAGAGCTGTCATATTTCACATGTGTATCCATAATGACAAAACCGTTTCAAGAATGTAAATATTTTTTGCCTTTTCACCTCGACCTTTGAGTATAAACAACTTTTGAAAAACCTTAACTTTGGCAATAACTTTTGAACAGTTAGAACTAGGGTGTTCAAATTTCACAGGTATATATCTTGTGACAAGACCTTCCTTTGGATTCCAATAATTTTGACCTTTGACTTTGACCTTGGAGTTTGACCTACTTTTGAAAAACTTTTACCTTCGCCATCACTTTAGAACTGTTGGTGCTAGGCCTTTTATATTTTGCAAGTTTATTTTTATGACAAGGTCTTCCCCTGTGTACCATTAATTTTGACCCTTTAACCTCTGAGCTTGACCAACTTTTAGAAAACATTAACATTGACCTTAACTTTGAATGGTTAGTGCTTGGGTTTTCATATTAACCAGTATATTCATTGACACAAGTCCTTTCTTCGGTAACAACATTTTTTCTCTTGACCTTGGGGTTTTATTTTCAATTGAGAAACTTTTACCTTCGCCATAAGATGCCATACGGGGGCATCAGTGTTTCACAAACACATCTCGTTTATTTTTAAAATTTTAACAAATGATGACATTTAAATAAACTTCCCATTCTTACTGATACCTGATGTAGCGTTGCTCTGTTTGACACAAATGAAAACGCAAGGTAGGAATTTAATTGGTCATTTACTAATAAATAAATGACTAAAACATAGCATATTTGACAATACCAAACATAATTAAATACATAATGTAATATAAACAAAAAAAAAGCAAAATGTATGTCATCTGAAGGCAACATCGGCATTTTTTCTTCTCGAAAAGGGACCTTAAGCTACAATAAATTATAAAAATAAGCAGACTTTCAAGAAGTGTCAGGTAAGACTCTTAGTAGATGAAGAAGTTCCAGAAATTCTTGACCTCCCAGAAACAACAGGAGGCACTTGGGCCACAATGCTCACCTGAGAAACTATGGCCCTTATGTTCTTCAGCAGCAGAGTTTTCCCAATTTAAATTGCTTTGTGTAATTAAGATAAAATTATGTGGCTTCATCCTACCCACCCTACCCTACATCGGGTGTCCTGATCTGAATGAACTTGAATATGAGGATACTTCCATTTAAATATGACTAATCATGGCTTAGCTGTTTCCCAGAATAAAACCTTTCCTGAATATTCGCTTTTTTAAAATTTCATCACCCATCATTGACCAACCTTACATCCAAAGGGGTCAAGATTTTAACAAAACTGAATATGCACTACCTGAGGATGCTTCCATACAAATATGACTAATCTTGACTTTGCTGTTATTGAGAAAAAGTATTTTTATAGATTTTTCCTGTATATTCCTTTGTTAAACTTTAATTAACCATGGTGGCCCCACCCTACCCCCGGGGGTCATGAATTGAATAAACCTGATTCTACACTCCCCCCCCCCCCCCAAAAAAAAAAAAAAAAACTTTTTTCGTTAGAAAGATTTTCTAACTACCCTACCCAATATTCACTATTTCTTAATTATCTACTCTTGAGAAAGTGTGTGACCCTTCAGTTAAAAAAAAATGAATTTCTTTTATCTACGGATACTCTGTGCCAAGTTTGGTTGAAATTGGCCAAGTGGAGAAGAAGATGAAAAAGTGAAAAATTTACGACGATAACCCCGACGAGAACAACGGCAGACATTGGACGTATTTCGATCACTTGAGCCTTCGGCCCAGGGGAACAAATTCGTATCGTTTCATTGGACTTTCGAGATTTAATACTGTTTGTTATCTTCATATTTCATCCAAATGTTTATGGCCATTGTTGGTGGGTAATTATAAATTGGATGTTAAATTTCGAGAAAAAATCGATATGTTCATAATCTACATGTTCATAAAAAAAATTTGGAGGTTATGTATGCATAGATTTTTTCTGCAGCAAATTAAGAAATAATAACTGGAAATAATAAAACGTTACTGATGGAAAATTATCGTCACATTGTATTTACAAAAAGGTTGGGTTAAATTACTTTTACAGCGAGTAAATTTTGTGAAGCCCAGTGGTTAAACTGCATAAAGAAGTGATAAAACTTATCACAAAGATAATACATGTAAAATTACAATAAATTTCAAAAATAAATGCAATGAGGTTTTAAAAAGTTTTTCCCCCTAAAATTAGTGATCTTATAGACTCTAATCGACAAAATTTCTAACCCGCCAAATCCCGGCAATGCGGCACAGTTTCCAAATTTTTGTTGTAAGAAATATCATATATCTTTGTAACCAACATAAATTGTATCTGTAAATTGTAGATCTACACATTAGAATTCATGTACATCTTAAGGTCGACGAAGCATGATCCTGGTGCCTGTCAGAGAGTTTTCATTTCCTTTGAAAGGATACCAGTTTACGCCCTGACCATGTTTGTTGTTACCATACTCTCCATTTAAGTTAGACCTGTGTCCTTTGTTATACCACCAAGCTCCTTTCCATAATATAGCATGATTCGCCAAATGATACAAGTCATTATCATTGTCATATGTTGAAAACTGTGCATCGTTGTTGCAATAAAGACCTGCACATGAAATGCCGTCACCTAATGAAAAAAAGAGCAATATATATATATATATATATATATATATATATATATATATATATATATATATATATATATATATATATATATATATATATATATATATATATATATATATATATATATATAAAATAATAATAAATAAATAAATCAAAGTTTTTGATAGGAGACAGAGAATTTAAGTTCATAGTAAACGCCTTACGTTAAATTCAGCAATGATCATATTACACTATGATTTCCTTATATGTACTCAATGTCAATTGAAACACTATTATGTGAACGTTAAATAACTGTTATAATTTATTTAAAAGACACAATTTACTAGTAATATCCCTTGCTCCTTATATTAAAATGAAAAATATCGTAACTTTTATTATACCATATTCACAAGGCAATAATTATGTTCCTGGGTTTTTTTTTTTTTTGTTTTTTATTATTATTATTATTATTATTTATTTTTAAATACGAAATCTGACTTAAAATAAAATTTGCAAAAATATTTTTTTTTTCTATTGCTAGAAAAAATAAAGAAAAACGAAAGAAAAAAAAAAACCCTTTTTATAGTAATATTCGGTGTACAAATCAATTAGATTTAGTCCCTGTAAGCAATTCTTAATCTTGATGAATTAAGCCATACTTACATGATTGTATGCTAATCATCATAGGGTATACATTTAACTATCGGATTATTTTGAATACATGTATATTAACACCCTTAAATAAAAAAAAATGTTTTGGTTTCTTTAAAATATATTTTCAGAATATTTGATTCCATTTATATAAAAAAAAATGATTAATGTAGGAATTAACAATATTTGAACAATAATCGAAAACAAAACAAAACAAAAAAAGGGGGGGGAGAAAAAGGAAACAATGATTTGATGTATTTTTGAAAGAAATAGGGGGCGTTTTTTAATGTTTCCTTAGAGTTGCATATATGATGCTATAAAAGTTCACCAGAATCACATGTATATAGTTAAAAAGATTTTCATTTAAAATGAATCTTTATAAGAACAGGTTCCTTCCATTCGAAAGATGTATTAATAAATTATCCAGATTCAAAGATGAAATTGATTCCAAAATAGTATCCATAGAAAAAACAAACAAACTGGCTGTAGTTTATTAGGATAATTAGGAGGTTTGTTTAATATACAGAGAATAATACATGTTATTCTCTTTTACATATCAAGCCCAGTAGCATCCAGAGACTTCAAAATTCAGCCCATGGATATCAAGCCTTCGGGATGATAATGGTTTCTCGTGCTGGTGCACTGTGTGATATGGAAAAGGGTATGCTTAATTATATATTACACACGATCAAATCTCGTTATCTAAAACTCGATGGGACAGAGGAAAAAAATTCCAAGATATCCTAGAACTCGTTGTGTAAATGGTTACTTAAAGAATTAGTGATTGGGACTTCCAGATAACTTTGAAATTATTCATAGTATTCGAGATATCAGTGTTGGAGATACTGAAGTTCAACTGTATTGTAATAACATGCAAAAATCTGTAAATGTTTTAAGTATCTTATAATATCATAAGTTATCCATTTCTAATAAACCTTCTTACAATTTATTTTTTTTTTAAAAAGGGGGAAAAGCAATATATATTTTTTCATTCAAGGTAAAGTTATGATTCAACATATTTTATCCATTTCTGATCACCAGTAAGTTAAGGTAACATATTTTTTCGCAGAACATTGATCTGAAGGAAATTAAACATCTTTTTCTGTAAATGTACTTTTCGATTGAAAATAGAAAACTCCGACAGAAGTACCTTTTTTTCAAATTTAAGTGAATTACGAATTGCATGGAATGATTCGTACTATGTATATTCATTAATGCCATCTTTATTTGATAATCAAGTATATCACAAATGTGAATTTACTCAAGTAGAAAAGCAAAGATATGTTCCAAAGGGAATATAGGAGTTCCGAAAGAAGTGCATTACAGCTCTTCTTTGCAAAACTGAGGCATCAAAGATCCGTTTTGATTGTATACAGATCCAGCTACTGATGCAAAAACCTGTATTTTTTGCTATCTACGAGATTGACATATCGTAGATTGCTCCCAGAAACAAGGTTCTACCTGCTGTTCCGCTGTATCCAGAAACGTGTATTCTATATTTGTCTTCCTCTCCAGCTACATAGAAACTACTATACTCCGCAAAAGCAGTCTCATTTCCTTCTTCTAATTCGACACGTAGAATTGTAAAGCCATTTATTACGAGCAGATGGATGTTGTCAAGCCCTAAAAATATTTTGAAACAGTAACCTACAAGTTTACTTACAAGTTTTAATCCTAATAATATTTGATAAAGTTCTCTGTATTGATAGCTCATTTGAAATTCTTTAAATCAATCCTAGTTAGGATAAGAATATATGTATGGTTGGTACACTGTAAAATTGAACTAAAAAAGATCATAAAGGTATAGAAGTGCAAAAATACTTTCCTTTCACGGAATTTTTCCTGGATAAAGTTATCAAGATTATCACCTAATCTGGCAGTCACATTATGTATCATATAGTACTTTTACGTATTCAAATCACAGATTTGAACATTGCGAAGAAAGCTTTTGTAAATTAGATTTTTGATTGATCTTTCAAGAAATTTCTGCAAAGTTTTATTGATTTAAATGACGTTTTTGATTTGTCAGTGTGGTTTTCAAGTGCAATTATGTGCTTCTTGAATAAATACATAATTAGCCATTCATTGCACATATAACTCATTAAATTTTACCCTGATGACATCTCATCTACAAGGGTAAAGCGATCGGTTGCATGAGTTGATCTAAGCTAACAGGAAAAATGCATGCAATTGTATATTTTGTTGAAGATAACATCTCTTTACAGTGAAAGATTTTTTCCCTTGCAACAAGGAGATATAGTAACCTGCTAGTGAATGAGCAAATGAGTGAGTTAATGAGTTTGAGCGAAACGGAAGTATTAAATTTTATTTTGTCTTATATCGCTATGAGCTTGATGAATGGAACATTTTTGTCACTCTGATTGTTTTCCCTTATTTTAGAACATCAATTTCAGAAAAATTAGAATGTTTTAACCTCATCGTACTACTTAAATGTGGATACTGAGTAGGTGCAATTGGGCTTGAATTTTTTTCTTTCCACAATTCGAACCTAGTGAAAAATATTCAGGTGCCATTTTATGGAGCTTTTTGGGATGTTTAACTAATTTTAAAGGAATTCAACTGCAGATAACCTGGTACACATCAGGATTTAGAAGAAAGCAGCCACTTGTAGGCATTAATTTTCAGTACCTTTGCACTGGCAACCCTAAAATATGTTTGGGCCCACTCAGAATTAAAGTTTTAAGACGACACTGATTAAGGGGTTAGAATATATGGAGTACGACTTTAGCCCATTCTATTGTATTAAAACTTGCCTCCAATTTCCGATACGATTGTTAATATACATGTATATATATAATCTTCACAAACGCAAACGGGTCATAACACTACCTATTATACCTCTGTGAATGTTTTCTGCATAAAAGTATGACAAATAAAACTTCTATTTTTTCTAAACAGCCCCTACCGTGGAATAGTTTTTGTGCCATTTGCCCATGGTGAAATAGTCATCAAACTATTCACCGGAAGCATTCCATTTCCCTCGCTTTTCATCTCAAAACTATATGGGTTGTTGTATTGTGACGTATCTGGTTTGTGATGTAACAAAAATAAAGTCAGCTTCAGTTTAATAAAACACCTATTTACTGTCTATTCGGACAATAGCAAGTTTATCGCCCCCTCGAAAGCAACTATTTCCCTCCGCTGCGCCTCGATAAACGTGCTATTGTCCTCATAGCCAGTAAAAAGGTGAATAATATTCACCGGATTTGATATATTCACTAAAGGGTCAGAGTGATATTAGTGATACCTAACGTTGTAAACAGTGGTTGCAACGGCCGAAAAGAGCTGTGATTCTGAGCAAGAATGACGTTTAGAAAGCCTATCGCCAGATTATTGATCAAACATATTGACGGGAAATGATACTGTAACCTACGAAGGGATCTCGGAAAACGTAAGTTATAATTTGTAATCTGGATATTTTTAATCTTTCTGAGACAAATTTTTGTTTGTGAAAATAAAAGCGTCATTCAGCCTCAATGTCTTTACTATTGTAATCCGGACTATGAAATAAAAAAAAGTCATGGACTCTTCTGGTTGTGAATATATCGTTTGATATGGAGGCTTCGCCTCGGTAAAATATTTTTCTGGTGAATATCAAAAGATTTCATAATTGTATACTATTCTGATTAAGCGTAGAGTAAATCATCGGGAGTTAAAACCAAAACAAATATTAAGAGGAATTCTGTATGAAACTGCTTTATACATGTACACATACGGAGCACACAACAGGCGAGACCATTTAAAAGAGGATGTTAATACTCTATGTCACCTTATCACACCTCTGATATTTTTAGAGGTATGTGTATGTTCTGCTCCAAACTTGCACAAATGGTCTTTTGAGTTCGAATATTGCTCAGAAGCCGAGGTCAATGTTGATATTTTTTTCTGGTGAATAACAAACCCTATTCACTACCAAAAAGTCCACAATTGTTTGTTATATAGTCCGGATTTGAAAAGATAAAACGTTGAAGGCTGCATAACGATCTACCATTTACATTAACAAGCTTTTGTAGCAGATACACATCTGGCCCCGGCCGCAGAAACCATTGTTAACAACTTTGTTTGAGGATTTGATTGTGATGTCACAATTCTTCGGCACCTGCACTGACCTTATGGTAAATACGGTTTCACATCCAATGAATATATAGTGTTATGAACTGTTCGTGTTTGTAAAGATTATAAAGGAATTATTCAAAGATTATATTATAATCTTCGTTATCTTCATATGTCATTTATTTGTTTTACCGTCACGGTAGCTCAGTCAGTAGAGCGCTCGCTCCATGATCGGAATGTCGTGTGTTCGAATCAACCTAAGTCGGTAAAAGATAGGTAGCAACTGTTCCTTCGCCAAGCACTCGGCACTTTGAAGTGAAAATTGCTGGTCCTTCGAATGAGAACTTAGAAACCGAGGCCGCGTGTCATGGTAGGCGTTGGCACGATAAAGAACCCTCATTGCTCAATGGCCGTAAGTGCCGAGAAAGGTCTAAAGTTGGACGCCCTTCACCGGTATATGGTGAAGTCTCTATATGAGTGAAACATTCTTGAATGGGACGTAAAACAACATACAACCAATCATTCATTCATTCATTTTTTTTTTTTTTTTTTTTTTGATATTTGTGCATAAACACTCAACTTTACAGATTTTAAGTAAGTTCATTCTGCTTTATTGTGTTTGTCTATTCTATTTTCTATTATATAAATGTTAATTAATTTTATATGATGTCAAAGATAACATTTCCGGTATTAATTAATCGTAGGTCCCGCCTCCTTGTATGTAACTTTAGCCTTACAGATATACCTTTTCTGAAATGTTTAGCTACATGAATCAGTTCTTTGTACGCAGCAGTGTTAAGGCGTACTTGGAAGAAATCAACAGAATATAAACGTGCATAAATACATACCTTTTTAAACTGAATTATTTTTGTAAAGGTACTATATTATCACATGACTTTAAATATTAGTTGAAATAACATTGTATACTTCGCTCTGTACTGAATTTGATTTGATCACGTTATTTGACAGTCACGTGAAAAATGCATATAATGTGTACTGTATGTACAGACCCTGAAACGTGCTACTACCCCCAAAAAGCGTGTGACTTTCGTGCGCTTTTCGTTTCGTGCAAACCGTGTAGCGTTTCGTGTAAACCGTGCAGCGTTTCGTGTAAGCTCCAAAGCGTTTCGTGCAAATCGTGTAGCGAGCGTGCGAGAACCGTGTGAGAAACGTGCGACTTTCGTGTAAGAACCGTATGAGAAACGTGTAGGATTCATTCGGAAGTCTTTTTTTATTTTAAAGATGGCTATTGATGGATCAACATGTCATTCTGTGTTGTTTGTAACTAATATTATTCGGATATATCATACCGGTGGTATTTTAAGAGTGAAAAAATACGGAAACAACAAAATAAAATTACTCGGTAATGTATTACATATTTGTTTGATTTTCTTTCTTTTTTTATTTCAATAAAGATGGACAGAAAATGTGTTAAAAGTAATTAATTATATGCACATAAATTTTAAGGTATTTGATTCAATACATTTTTTTAAAGGGAGCAGTACTGAACATTTTTTAAAAGAAAATTCATTAGAAATTCGGTCTTGTCCTTTTCATTCATTTATTTGAATCTCTTCACCATTCTACAATTATGGGATGTGGGATTACAAGAACATATCGGTGATTAATACAAAATAATAGATAAATATGGCAGGCGTGAAAAATAAAATGCAAAATTTAGTGTGTTACTATAAATGTGAAGTATTGGAATTCTAGGCCGGGGAGCACAGTTAATTGATTTTCTTTATAAACGAACATAATTTTCTTATATTACAAGATTGTGATACAAATTATATTGGAACGATGAGTCATTTATAGTCTTTTTTATGCCTAAAATTGGTTGATTAATAATAGTCATATAAATGAATTATAATTCACTTGCATCGCCAAATACAGGGTTAAATATTTCTGGGAGGGGGGGGGGGGTGATCAAATGAAAATACTGAGTTTTTGTTGTAAACAAGTCTTTTATTGATGATTTTCTTTTTTTAAAATAATCTATTACTTTTTCGGGGTGCGCCCGATGCACCCCTTGAAAAATATTGTAATCTTTACACTTTCAACACTTTTCTTACGACTGTGATCAAGGTCATTTACAACAGCGATCACGGCCTCCGCGTGCCGGGACTGACAACTTGTTCTGCAGGTATCTCTTGTCAATCATAGATAAGCTGACAACCGACAATAAGGATTGATTTTTAATTTGTGAAATTAAACGGTTTTATTAGTTTTAATGGGTATAAATAAATAACCGTGGATTTTATTTCTTAAATTTATCCGATTGTCTGTAAACAGTGAATTAATTTGCCAGTGCATTGGTAAATAAAATAAATCCTGAATAACCATACATGTATATTAGTTGTTTTATTAATCACGCAGTTCTAGAGAATATTTTTTTTAGTCTTTAGGACATTGGACATGTATACATACATATTGAATGTATTGTTAAGAGCCGTGATAATTGATTACATAAATTATTGATTTTTTTTTATTATTATTATTATCATTATTATTTTGTCTAGACGCGGTTTGAAATGAAGGATTTTAAAAGGTGGTGGGTATAATATTGTTTTTATTTGATAAACCAATGCCTCAAAAGAGAACTAAATAATTACAATACTTATCCCCCGGCTTCTCTACCATATAAAATTTTAACGATTAAATAAAGTTTAACTCTGTAATGAAACGATATATTTACCATTTTGAATAAAGTGCATTTAATGAATTACATGCATCGGGTCCCGCTGGAGATATGGATATCCTTTCTGTTTTCTTAGAACTTGTTTCTATAATATTTTTCCCCCGATGGTATAGTTACTAAACCAAGTGCCCTTTATATTTAGTCATGTACAGATTTGAAGATACAACAGTAAGATCTCGGTAATCTACCACCCCCCCCCCTCCCCTTTCCTGCACAATGTTCCTGTTAGATGCAGTTTACATATTACCTTTGCAAATTATAAACAGAACCTAACTTTATCAAATGATTTATTTTTTTAATAAATCAAAAATGTATAAATCAATCAATAATTAAAAAAGGAAAAAGAACATCAATCCGTTTACAGAAATCATACGCAATTGAATCATTTTTTTTCTTCAAATCAATAACTGAGTTTATTTGTTAGTAATAAAACGACTATTTAATATCAAATTATAATTGGAAAAACATTAAATGCTGTGAAAGATTACGAATTACAAATATGATTTTTTTTTTTTTTCAGTGCGTAATTTAGAGTCTAGTGAAAAAAGGTTTCTACACAGACGATAATAAGTATTTCACCGGGCGGGTCACATACTCACTGACAACTATGTATTAATTACAACTGAACATTGAGTATTTTATCTGTTAATATAGTACTGATATAGCGAGTTTTAATCTTAAATTAATCTGAATGATTGCAATTCTTAACTAATCTTTGATTAATCCGTAATAATTGAAATAAAGTCAGAGAGATTCCGAATAGAAAATCGAGATCGAGGCCAAACCATGCGAGAATCGTGTACAAAGCGTGTGAGAAACGTGTACAAAGCGTTTCTTGCAGGCTTTTGTGTAAACCGTGCAGCCTTTCGTGCAAAGCGTTTCGTGTAAACTGTGTAGCGTTTCGTGCAAACCGTGTAGCGAGCGTGTACCGTTCGTGCAGCGTGCGAGTGGGGTAGTAGCACGTTTCAGGGTCTGTAGGTCACAAACAAATTTCAATATCGCAAGGGCATACCCTAGTTAAAATTAAAAATTTAAGTAATAAATTGTTTCTACATAACTTGTAGTTTGTGGAAAGTGTTGCTGCTTTAAATAGAATTCGCATTTTAATTGTTTAAATTTCAAGTTATCTGGCTTATGTCGAAATATCTGTGACCTCTATCAAGTATTTTATATTTTAATTAAGTAATGCTCTCGATTTCAGGAAAGCAGCAGCACTTTTTAAGCTAAGGAATATGTCCGTTATGTATATTCAAAAAATGGTCAAGATCTATTAAGTGTATGCCCTTGCGAAAAGGCGATTTAATGAGGCACCTCGGCGTGAAACATGCACACCCTGTAGACAAAGACACGGTAGAATTAATTCAATACATTCTCTCGATAGTTTTTAAATAATGACACTCAACAAACGTTTCAGATTTGTATTAATGGTCTACCTAAGATTTGCAAATGATATTCTGTTTAATAATAAAATGCATTTTTCACTGTGAAAGAATTACTTGATCCGTCTCTCACTGCACATAAAATGCGTCAAATTTTACCATGATGACGTCATGTCGACAAGTGCATTGCGATCAGTGACTTGTTTATATCTTGCTGTGTGGGACCTAACTAGCGACAAAAATGAATGCAGTGGTAAGTTTTGATGTAGTTCATTACTCTTATGCAGCTAAGAATCGCAACTTATTTCATTTTCTGTTATTGTGAGGAATTGCTATATTTGTGTGATGTCACAGTAAACTTTTCCCGTATAAATTAGGCCCCGCTCCCTTTATGCAACCTTAACAGAGCTGCGTATACTTTAAGTTTGCACACAGCAGGTCTGTTTAAAGATTTTCAAAATATTTTAATGATCGAAAAGTAATGTATTTTTGAAGTTAATATTACTCTTCCTTTCTTTTTTTTAAATTTCAGAAGACACATAAGTTAATAACTCGCATTAGTATCGTATCCTGAAGCAGAAAAAAATATTCTTGATAACCAGATATTTTTAAAAAGAAAATAAGATCACAAAAGACAAACGTTAAATTACCATTTACATTATTCAATTTGAATCTTTAAAAATCTATTGTCATTTCAACTCTAAACAATTTAAACATAAAACTTCAAATACATGTGTTTATTTCAGAGGAGCAAAATATTCTTTCTCACCGATCCAGAATTCGGAATGGAGATCACCAAACCCATTTTTGTATTCTATCCATCCTCTAAAGAAATTGAAAGAACCGTCCATTCTTCTTTGTATCATCTAAACAAAAATACATTGGTGACAAACAGTCACGACATGACAGGACAGGTTGTAATCTCTCATTTTTAAAACAAAGAAACGATTAATAAGCACAAAGGAAAAAAAAAATCCTCCTAGAATTAAAAAGCAAAGTCGTTTCTACGTTGCATCTTATTACATTAGGTATAACGAGTATGAAACTTTGAATGTTAATTTCAGGAATAAATACAAAAAATTGCAAAAAGGATTCATGATATATTAGTCATAAAACGGGCATATTTGTATTATTTTAGAACCATTATGACTATAGGTTCGAGATTAGAGAAATGGTGGTTACACCTTTACAATATTTTGAGCCAGAGATTACAAAACATAATATCCCGTCTTTAACAGATATATCACCTGACAAATTGTTATGGCCAAAAACCATCAAGTATTTCAAAAAAATGACCATAGTATAAACAATCAATTAAATCTTAATTTCCATGATAAATTGCAGAAACAAGCGCAGCTAGTTCCGCTCAAACTGCAAGCTCTTAACGCAAGGCCAGGGCGAAGGGAAAATTCGGACTGTGTACAGTGATCCAAATTAATTTTTTTCGCGTATATCTCTAGACTCACAACTCACAACTCTTTGCGGAATGCATCTCGCTATAACAACAAAAGTTTAGAAATAAAAAAAAAAGTTCTTTAATTTTAATAACTGATAAGATAAAAATACCACATTTCTATAAAAAAAATATATATTGCATTTTTAGACATTATGCATCTATCCTACGATGTAGTGTGACGTCATAATCTAGACGTTTGAAAAGTCTCATGCGGTTGAAGAGAGGGTACAAGATTAAATGAATTGATTAGACAGCTACGTAACTTTAGCACGTCAACATGTAAACGAGCGCAGCTAGCTTTAAAAGCAGCGTCTGGATGAAGAGAAAATTCGGACTGTGCACATTTATTCAAATGATTTTTTTTTTCAGCAGGGAACTCTGGACCCAAAAACCTTTGCACATTGCATCTCACCAAAAATTATGCTCTCTGTAACCTCAAACGTACATAAAAAATAAACTCTATTTCGAAAAAAAAAGAGCAATTTTCAAACTTCGATTTGGAAATGCAACTTTTATACGGCGTCATATTACATCGCAGTCTAGAGCTTCCAAAATTAAAGTGTCATCCAAAAAATACCACTATCAAGGCAATTCCTTATTTGATTCACACAATTCTGACATTAAAAAATATAACAATGAAATGCGAAGATAGCGAACAGTATTCAATTTCGAAAGTCCAATGAAACGATACAAATTTGAAGCAGAGCAAACACGGACCCAAAAACCTAGAGGTGTGATCCATTGCAATGGAGGAGTGAGCATCCCCTGCCGAACGGTCACACCCGCCGTGTGCTCCTTGTCATGGTCGGGTAATAACGGAAAAACCCGTAGACAGTTCAGTATATAAATAATGGCCTAATAATTAGTATGAAAAACGTCAGTCAGCATTTGACTCAATGATAGGTTTTATGTGCTGACAAGGTCATTGCAACGACCGTAAAACTTGCGAAAAGATGACTTCAAACGAGACTGTTGATATCCTTGTTTCATCAACTTGTTTGTCATTAGCTTGCACTGTTTTAAAAATTGTTCATACGTAGAGCATGCTCTTGCGTATCGAATCAACTGAGAGACATAAACCCCATATGCAGTTGATAAGGGTATATTGCTACATAAGTAAGGGTAGTTGACGATTGAAAAGTTGAAGTCATCACGTTTATCATAAAGCTTTGTTGTTAGGTTACCTTTAACGTCTTTTTCTAGTAAAATATCTAAATATGAAACAGATGTGTCAGAATCTGTGGTATCTTTTATTTCAAGCTCACTGGGATATATCGAGTCGACATATGAATGAGAGTAACTATTGTTAATTGATAATACGTCGTCGATATATCGAAATGTCGAGTTGAAGGCCACAGCAAGTGTTTTGTTCTTCTCATGTAGACGTTTTTGAATACATTCTGCTTCATATGAATACAAAAATGGGTCTGCTAATAATGGGGCGCAATTGGTTCCCATGGTAATTCCAACAGATTGTTGGAAGACCTGATCTCCAAATACTACATAGATATAGTCAATCAGAAACTCAAGCATCTTTATAATATCAACTTCAGTGTACTTGTGTGTACAATCAGAGTGCTTTTTAACAAAATAATTCTGTAAATGACCAATGACAAGTAAGTATATTTACGAGTTCCATTTTTATTGAAAAAGCAGCTGTCTATGATTTCAAAAAGCCTGGACTTCACTTTGTCGTGGGGAATGGTTGTATAAAGTGTTGAAAGGTCGTATGTTTTGATGCTATTGATTTTAGTAAAATTTTGTGATTTTCAATTTTCCAAAAGTTCTTTGGAATTTTTAAGTGTCCACATCTGATTTACACCACTTCTCGAATATACTGTTGTACAGTATTCATGAAGTTTCTCCTTTATTACAGTAAATATTTTAGTGAGGAGTAAAGAAAGAGGCTTGTGCTTGTAGAACATTTACTGAAACCCGCTATGTATCGTTGTTTGTAAGGATTTTTATGAATTTAGCGCATTCAATTATTACCATCCAGACATATCCTCCTGTGTTTAAGCATGTGACTGGAAAGATCCCACCATCTATATTTGCCATGTCAGTCAATTCTTCACCTTCCGAGAGCGGGACATCACCACAGTCTGAAACTTAAAATTGAAGTTAGAAAATAAATATTGGCCAAGAATAGTCTTAATCTTGACCTAAAATGCTATAAAGCATAATATATACAATACATACAAGAGCACGGCAAGTTCAACTATAAAAAAATTACAAACAAGCAAGGACAACTATCTCTAAAATGTGCTTTGATTTCTATGTCATATAAAACACCTACTAAACTGCAACTATTTCGTGCACAGTATTATACGATGTGCAAATTTACATCTTAAATGAAATCCAAAAGTGTTCTCCTTTTTTGGATCAAAAGAGTACCAAAACTGTCACCATTATAATTAAATTTTTATAAACTCCTTTCTATGTATAAAAATGCAAATGTATCACTTTTTTGCAATTAAAAAAATCTTGAGATCTAATTTAAATAGATTGATTTATTCGATAAAAAAGTCCTCTTTCCCAACAAATAAGAAAAAAAAAATATACAACCAAAATAGGAGCTACAACTCCTAAATATACATGTATATCAATATAAAAAATATGATGATACAACATCAAAGAACGACGAAAAATCATCCGTACATCATACATTTACGTGCTCTTCAGTCAGTGAATAGCAATAGTTTCAACAGAAAATGACTAAATCCTTTCAAGTTCAAAGGTGACACTGAACTTAGCTATGCAGAGTACTTTACTAAATCTCAACTTGATATTATAGAATTTGACAACCCTTCCGACCCTTTGTAAAAAATTAATAAAATTTCGCAATTAAATTCAAAAAAATAAAAAATAAAAAATAAAAAAAAATAATAATAATCCAAATAAAAGAAGTGATTTTCATGAACGTTTTCTTAATGTACATATGCCTAAATACATACCTCTGTGTTTCAGTACGATTTCTTTTTTAAAAAAATCTATACGTCATGCTTTCTTTCAAAGAAATTTAAATTGATTTTTTTTTTCTTCAAAGTTAGAGACAATAAAGTATCTTATCTTCTTCAAAGAGGGAATCAATCCCATAAAAAAATTAAGTTTCTTCGAAATACAACGGTGTAACAGTTTTAAAATCCAATATCTCATCTTCAAAGCAAAATGACAGAGAGGCGAAGAGCTAAAAAGGTAAAAAGGCAGACAAGATACATGTACGCTCGTAAAAATGGAGATTCTGCTTTAATCGTGTTTTTCTGTACATGAACAGTCAACCAGAAAAGGCAAACATTTCATTTTTGGAACTTTTCTTTCTAATCTTTATTTTGTTTGTTTGAATGTTGTTTAACGTCCCTCTCGAGAATTTTTCACTCATATGGAGACGCAACCACTTGCCGGTGGAGAGCTGCAAATTTTGTCCTATACTCGGCACTTAAGGCCATTGAGCACTGAGGGATCTTTTTCGTGCCAGCACCTACTGCAACATGGGACCTCGTTTTATACGGTCTCATCCAAAGGGCCGGTCTCCACATCCAACAGTGGGATTCGAACCCGCGGCGTAAGGATCAACTCCTAACTCCGCGACTCTAGAGCAGACGCTCTAACCACTGCGCCACGCGGGCGATTTGATGGTCTATTTTCTATTGTACAGAAATCTAACCTCATCTGGGAACAAACATACCTCTGACTGAACAAACTATATTTTTCTCTGACAAAATATTTCATTTAAATGATTATAACTATGCTAATGAAATCAGGCGAAACAACATGAGATTTCAGATATCACTTTTCTTTTACTTGTTTTCTTTGCATTTAAAAAAAAAAAAAAAAAAAAAAAAAAAAAAAAAAAAAAAAAAAAAAAAAAACACACACACACACACACACAAACTGACATTGCACTTGAACAAAGCACTGAGCTTTGCTAACTGTTATAATTACTTACTGTAACAAGTGATGTTTACGATACTCCATGAACCGTTCCATAGACATTTTACAAGACCATGATCTGTTTGATTGTATCCTTCAGCACATTCTAACACTTGACTGTCGCCGGCATAAACTGAGGTATTGGATTGGAATGTTTTGATATTTCGTGGAAGAGATAAACTTTGAGGATGACACTCTGCAACGAGCAAGATTTGTCTATAATTTTTACACAAACGTAATTAAGAATTCGAAAAGCCTTACAGAAATAAATAAATAACTAAAACAAATAATTCAAAAAAATATAATAAAATAAAGAAAACAAAAATAGAAAATAAGAAAAAAATGAAATTTAAAAAAATTTAAAAAAATAATAAATGAAACATATAAGTCTCAATTTGTGCCTTTGTAAATGGAAGGTTATCCAAAATAATAATAATAATAATAATCTGATTTTTTAAAAAATCTATTCTATTTTTGCTTTGACGAAACAACAAAATTATTATATTTGCATTTTTGATTTTGATTTATTTCTAGTTTATGATAAACAAATAAAGTCATCTTTAAAAAAATGTTTGTTTGCCCTCTCCCGACCGACTGGCTAAAAATTGACCCACTCAAATTTGTTTAACCTCCAGAAAACGACATTTTTTTTTCTTTTTATTCAAGAAATTTCTCAACCACTCAACATGAATGTTGAAACTTTTTGGGGAAAAAAAAATTCCCATTTCAATTTCCTTTTTTACGCGAGTCGGCAGAGAGCAAACATTATTTTAAAGATGGTCCGATAGAATACTCTTTGAAAGAAGAATACGTACGAGGCCTTGTACATACAATGCTGTTCGACGATACAATTCTACAGTGTCTGCTTAATTCACACGTTGAATCCTGACACTTGCCGATTAGTTCCTATGTAGGAAAATACTAAAGTTATAGAAAATTAAACCTTTCATGGGAACTACATACGAGGTTTGGTCGCCCGCGTGGCGCAGTGGTTAGAGCGTCTGCTCTAGAGTCGCGGAGTAAGGAGTTGATCCTTACGTTGCGGGTTCGAATCCCACTGTGGGACGTGGAGACCGGTCCTTCGGGTGAGACCGTATAAACCGAGGTCCCGTGTCTCAGTAGGTGCTGCCGCGAAAAAGATCCCTCAGTGCTCAATGGCCGTAAGTGCCGAATATAGGACAAAATTTGCAGCTCTCCACCGGCAAGTGGTGGCGTCTCTATATGAGTAAAAGATTCTCGAAAGGGACGTTAAACAACATACAAACAAACAAACATACGAGGTTTGTCCAGTAAAATCGTTGACAAGTCATCCAGAGTAAAAAAATGATTGATTGTACATGCATATGTCCCATTCGAGAATTTTTTACTCATTTCGAAAAGTCACTATATACCAGTGAAGACCTTCATATTTAAACCTATACTCAGGGTCATTGAGCAGCGAGGCTTCTTTATAGTGCCAACGCCCACCGTGATACGGGACCTTGGGTTTTCTTAGGTTTCTTCCGAAAGACCCATGACTTTCATTTCTAATTCCGGGCGCTTGGCGAAGGAATAGTCACAACCTATGTTAACATCTCTAGGTTTGACGCAGCGAAGTGAAAGAGAATCGAATCCGGGCCTCTCGATCTCCAGAGTAAAAAATAGTCAACACAGCTAGAGTTCTGAGCTTTTCTGTACATATGTTTTCAATACATCTACACAAAAATGTAGCAAACTTCGAATAAATATATGCTCCAAAAAAAAAAACAAAAACAAAACAAAACAAGAGGCCCATGGGCCACATCGCTCACCTGAGTAACTTTGGTCATGCTGTTCTTTACCAGATTTCCCCCCCCCCCTTTTAATATACCTGTGGCCCAATTTAGAATCTACACTACCCCAGGATGCTTCAATATAAGTTTCAGCTTTTCTGGCCCAGTGGTTCTTGAGAAGAAGATTTTTAAAGATTTTTCTTATGTATTTCAATGTAAAACTTGGATTCCCTATTGTGCCCCCCCCCCTAACCCCGGGGGTCATGATTTTAACAATTTAGAATCTACACTATCCCAGGATGCTTCCACATAAGTTTCAGCTTTTCTGGCCCAGTGGTTCTTGAGAAGAAGATTTTTTAATGACCCCACCCTATTTTTGTCTTTTCTTGATTATCTCCCCTTGTAAGGGGACTTGGCCCTTTATTTTAACAATTTACACTCCCCTTCACCCAAGGATACTTTGTACCAAGTTTGGTTAAAATTGGCCCAGTGGTTCTTGAGAAGAAGTTGAAAATGTGAAAAGTTTACAGACGGACGGACAGACGGACAGACGGACGGACAGACGGACGGACGACGGACAACGGGTGATCAGAAAAGCTCACTTGAGCTTTCAGCTCAGGTGAGCTAAAAACAAAAAAAAAAAAAAAAAAAAGGAAGGGGTTAGTTATGTATGGTATAGTTTAACCGCACACGGATGATAACGTCAAAGTATTCAAAGAACGTCACGTTTCATCTTTGCTTAAACTCTTGAACAACTCTTATTAAAATTCGGGAATTTCACTATGAACACACTTGAAAACAAGCGAGGGTCCTATCTTGTACTCTCACTACATTCTACTAAATGGACAATCTTGTTCCGAAGATCTACAGTGATAGGTCTTTCGCTATTGCTAGTTACTGTAGCCGTTAGTCAATTTGTTGTGTTTTACCCGGGGACACGATGAAAAAGGTCCCTCTCAAAAACACTAATTCTACTTGTGTACTAAATATAGAATGTTATTTTTTTCAATCTTTTCTAAACATTTACATTCTGAATATGCTTCCATTACTAAATCTACATAAAACTGAATTGATCTCTGGTGCATCGTAACGTCGTGAAACGTTGCAATTTTTTGTATGTTTTGTTTACCTCTTCCAATTTCAATTGCACGTGGAGATACGAAATTGAAAAATGAGACAAAAGCATTGATATTCTCGAGATGTGGACAAAGTAGGTGACTTAAAAATATGATTCTTTTATCCAAAATAATTTCTTTTTTTAACTAATACTCGCGTATACTCTGTGTTGATGAAACCCTGATTTTTTGGTCGTGCACCGTAAGACCATACCCTATGCACATTCAAAGATAAATTATATTTCACATACCAAAAAAAAATCCTTTGTTATGTATACACTTTATCAAAAAAAAAAAAAAAAAAAGGGATAAACTCAAATTTGGTATATAAACTTCTACTGTAATTTTCAGCTGAAAGCCTGCATTAGTTTTCAATAAAATTACACTATCCACGATTTTACTAGACAGTATACAGTCCTCGTATATCTGTTAACATCATGAATATCCTTATCGCAAAAAAAAAAATAATAATAATAATAATAATATTTCTATGCCTCTGTTTCTGTTAATTTTGCGTTGTTCGTTTCTTTGATGTTTTAGATATTTTTTTTTCTTATACGCTTTTTTTGTGGGGAAAAAATGCACAGTAGGAATGGATAAAAAAAGTTACTTTAGAGCATGATCAAGAAGCAGATTTCTTTGATTACGTGAAAACTTAGATTGCATTCATTAGTAAAAACAGCATGTGTTGTCTCAGAAATAACGATTCCGTCTTGGCAGAAATAATAAAACAATTTATCCTTTAAAACAATTCTTACCGAAGGCCATGTTTCTTTGCTGCTAAAAATCCATCCTAGCTGATCAGAAATATTAGCATTCGAACTCTGGTCACTATCATAGTTCAGTTCACAAAACAAAGCTGCACTTCTATAGTTAAAAGACCAACATCCTGACCAAGTCAGACATTCTTCTGCACAGTCTAAAACACTGACCTGTGATATCGTTAGCATTTTTCCAATAAGTCGCTTGCCCCATTTCAAGTTACCGAAGCCATTCTTGAGGGATGCGTAAACTAAAGTTTGTGAAATGACAAAGAATAAGTAAATCTTAGGATTATGCATTGTTGAATGAACCCTCAAAACGATAATTTTCCTGATTGTTCTCGGAAGTAATACTGATACCCTTGCGTTCAACTTCCATCAACTGATAAACAGAGCAAGAAAAGTAATCTTGAAGGAAAGGGAATCGTAAATTGAAGAAAACAGTTGTTATTAGACAAAAAATCAATAAATTAATACATGAAAATATTTAATGACTGGAAAAGGGTATCTGGATTTTATGCCATCTTTATCATCAATAACTTTTTTTTTTTTTGGTAACCTTTTCTATTATATAGAATAATTAAAAGATTGAAAATAGTAATTAAGATTATGCACATGTACGTAAAAGAGATCATACATGTATGAATTAAAGGAAACACGGTCAGTGTGAGGAACAAAGCTTTATTTTAGAGAGATATTTACATCCATTTGACTATAGCACACAACGTTAAGGATTGTATTTAAGTGATCTAAAAAACGGAATTTCAATTTTGTGATGTTGTAAAACGTAATTGATTAATCAATCATTGTTCAACGCCGCGTTGACAGTATTTCAACTATATTTTGATATAGAAACGATACTTGAGTTCCTCATTTACAACATTTATGTAGTTTTCGGAAATCAGGACTTCCAACAAACTGTTGGAATTTCAATGGGCACTGATGGTGCTCTTTTATTAGCTGTTTTTATATTCCTATGAAGCATAATTCATCCAAAAGCTTTTGCTTGAGAAGAAAACACTTGCTGTTGCCTTCAACTAGACATTAAAATTATCGACGACGTATTATATAAACAATAGTTTCTTCCATTGATACTCCAGTGAACATAAAATAAAAGGCGCCACAAAATCTCCCATATCTGTTTCAAATTTTGGATATGTGACTGACAACTAACAACTAAATTGTATGACATACGAGGTGACTTCAGCTTTTTCCGTCGTCAACTTTTCTTATTTATGTAGTAGTATCCCGCTTTCATCTGCATATGGTGTTTACATCCCCCAATTTATTTGTTACTTCAAGTACGATCAATTTTTAAACCAAGACAGGCTACTGACAGATAAGTTGATGTGACAGAGATTTCAACAACCTTGTTTAAAGTCAGCATTGCGAAAATTCCATGGTCATTATAAAGACCTTGTTAGCAAATATATCGTATTTTGGCAGACTTTTTTCAGGCCTTTGTTTTTATACTGAAATTGATTATGGAAAGTTCCATCTACCTGATCAATATTGATGGCTCAAGGCGGGTATGACCGGTCAACAGGGGATGCTTACTCATCCTAGGCACCTTATCTCACCTTTCCAGGGGTCCCTGTTTAATGCCCACTTCACTGATTTGTTTTTGTTTTTGTTTTTGTTTTTTTTTTCTTTTTTGCAGATTTTTTGAGATCAATCACTGTTCGTTATCTTCTCCTTTTTCGCTGTAAAATTTAAAGGGTAAAATGTCAATTCTGAATTTAATATAGATTAAGAATCCTTTTAATTTAGCCGGAAAAAATCCATATAAATAAAAAATCAAACATCTGTCATCATTCCTTTTTGAATAGATATAAACAACACAAGATTGATAAAATGGAATTCAGAAATTTAATTTCCAAAGAAAAAAGCTCAAATGTATTGTTGATTTCATGTTTTTGATGCATAATATTTCCCCTTATGTCAATCAGTATGCACTTGTTCCTTTATTGGTTGAGTTTTTTTTTTTCATTTTTGTTTAAATATGTGCAGCATAAAACATTTCAGCTGACATAAGATACAAATTATGATGTTTTTTATCGGTCATGTGCCTTTGTCTTTTCTACAAAAATGGAATCTGTATTTAGAAAAAGTCTCTTTTCACAAATACCCCTTCATTAAAGGGAAGGGCATCTCGTGAATGTGAAGTCATATTACCTTCTATCAGAAAAATAGGATATGTTTAATAAATATAAATGCATCAGGAACTTATCCATGACAAGCAAAGTTAAATTATATCTGCTGCAAATTCGAAAGTTCGACATTTTTTTTTCATTTGAGAAAACTCTGTTACAGTATAATCTACGTTTATCTTAATTATTTAAGATATTATTTTAAACCTATTCTTACAATAACAAACAAAGATGAATTGACTTTGTATGCATCTACAACAAACCAGTGTTAAGTGACACGTCAAAGGAAACTCTAAAATTGTTACATATGACGGATAGCCCTTTAATTTAATTAAGGAATCAGTAGTACATGTACTTCAGTAATTTCGTCCCTGATCCCTGTCCCCCATCATACTTTGGTATCATTAGATAAGTGAAATTGAACCTTTGAAAGAAAATCAAAAACAGAATCTTTTTATTGATTTTTTTTACACCTTCATGTCAGTGTTAAAAATTAAAATTACTTATGACAAGATTATACCTAAAAGTGAAAAACAGAATCAAGATAACCACAATGAAAAACACGAGTTTTTATACACAAGAGCAATTATATTTTATACATTTCTAATGGAAATTTTTACCTTTGCTGTATGAAAATTTTAATATATTTCTTATTTTAAAACATTTCTATTTGGTATCAAATTCCACTCTGTGAAAAAGTCGTAAACGAAAATATTCTATTAACCATTTTTCTGAATATTGGTCGAATGGGAAGAACAAAAACTAAGCATTTTATACTTTCGGTATTGCTAAATTTAGGGATTTTATTTACTTAAGGATGGCAAATGATGCTTTCATGTTGCGTTAAAAACGGAGTCGATGAACGCAGGTAAAATATGATGACAAAATTCGGGAAGAAATTTAAATATAGGTGGTCGCTATGACAATTTTAATTGTACTCGTACAGTGTATCTATTTTTTTTAAGACTCAGTACTATAGAATACATATAGCGCATGTGCATGCGTCTCTTTATGTTAACGAGAAAAATATCAATCAAAAATAGAATTTGTCCTATTTTTTTCAAAATAAAAACACTTTCGCTTCACAATACGATGTATCTTGGCATGTGTGGTTGAAATTAATCATTAGCTCTTTAGGAGTCTAAGGTCTAAAAAGCAAACATGCTACATATGACAGAAGGCAATCTTTTATCCAAAAGCACTATATTTCGCAAGATTTCCTCAGAGTGCAATTACTGAAAATCAATAATCTCGACTATATCGTCGTTACTAATTCAAAATGCAATAGGTTTTTTTTTCATTGATTTTAGCACTTCATTTCATCATTTGTTTTATTTCAATATTCTTATACAAAATCTAATACAAGATAACTAATAAGAAACTTAAAATTGATAAGTTAATTGTATACTCTCAAAGACTTTCATGTACTAGAATATTATGCAGGAGAAGAACTACGCCTGTCCAATTCCAAAATATATGAAAATGTTATGCATTCTATCATGCAGAAGCATGAAGCAGTGCATTGGGAAAGCTACATGATGTTTACAGTAACTTAAGTCAGGGTATGCAGCAAATTTTTGGTCTTTTAATTACAAACGAGCAGTGATAATTTTTTAATTGAACCATGAAAATAACATACGTTTACATGTTAACATTAATATAATATAATTAACCGAAAGGAAGCGAGCTGTAATAGAAATATGTGTGAACCAAAATTCTTAATTCAAGTTACACTTTGAAAGTAAATTGATTTCGTATTACAGGTATGTCTTTAATGTCATTACTTATATCTTTACTATGTTGGCATGTATAATGAACATTTAAGACATCATTTAGAGATGAAATCATTTTTCAAACTTTTTATAGAAAATGATTGGGTTGTTTCATCAAACAAAATATTAATAAAACAAAAGAGTAAGTATGGTAGGAGGCTGCTTAATTCCTATGTCTGTGAGCTGTCTAGTACGTATTAATTTTCTTGGTCAGAGATTAAGTTCTTTGAATTTTTACAGAAGGGGTTCATGAATTTAAAAAAAAATGATGGTGAAATCATAAAGCTTGTAATCTTATCGAAATGAAATGAGTGGAATTATCATTGGATTTCTGATTACAGTTAGTCACTCATTTATGAATTCACTACATTAAATATTTTTTCCAACTTTTTTTTTAATGGAAAGACTTTTTGATTTTTGAAAGTACATTAATGCGAAAAGGGTTGATTGCGTCTTCTTTATCATGATCACAGAGTGCCATCTTCTGAATTTGACTCATCAACACAACACTAAACCATTCACATCTCATATTACTGTTGATGTCAGCAGCATTCAGAATGATCAAACAGGAAACGGTGTATTAATAAAATAATTTTAAAACGGTTTTCATATTGATGTCAACAATTCTTTTTTACAATATATGTTGAGTTTGTTAGAATTAAGAAAAAAAAATGATAGACATGAAGAGTTACATATTTTATTAGGTATAATTTATTTATTTATTTATTTATTATTATTTTTTCCAAGTGGTTTGTGTAAATTTGATTTAAGAAATTTTAATAAAGGCACGAACAAAATCCTCAAATGAAACTTGTTACATTAACTGTTATTTGAACGGAATACAAATAGTTTGTTTTGTTTTTTTTAAATGGTTTTATTTTTATCATATAAGAAACGTGACTATCATTATATAATTTGATTGTGCTATTAATGTTTTTATATGGATTTATAAAGAAGTTTCCCAGAATAGTCTTTGAGAAGTAATGAATATTAACCTTTCGATTTATTTTATAATCATTTATTTTAATGCTTCCTGCAAGGCATACCTTAATTACGATTTACAATAAAAATTGATCATTTTCTTTCTTTTATAAAAGTTATCATAAACTTTACCTTTCATCTCAATCACATGTAAAATTTAAAGTTTTCAAAGTCAAATTACTGAATCGTTGTCTTCAGCTTATAGGCGCTCTTATGTTATTGAAAATCTTGAAAAATGCTTTTCTTTATATAGTATATTTATAGTCCCTTTTTTATCTATGCAAACACAAACAGCTCATTACATATGAATTATATTACTATTACATTAAGCATATTCACTGGATTTGAAGCCTATTAATCGGAGGGTCAGTGCGCATACAATGGCATTGTGACGATACAATCAACACCCCTAACAAGGTTGTAAACAGTGGTTGAAACGGTCGGAGCTACCTGTGTATCTGAGCAGGAAAAGTGTTAGACAAGTTTATCGCAGATTTACTTTCTATCTTACAAAATGTTTTGGACATTTTTATAATTTTTTCTACTAAAGAAGTTCGTAAATGAAAATAGTATCATCATACAGCCTTCAATGTCGTATTTATTCAAATTCGGACAGTAAAATAAGTCAATATTAATATTTTTACAAATTTTGCCATCAAAAGAGTCCAATATACACTCAGATAATTTAAAGAGTAATGTAGCTTAATCCTATACGGTTTTATAAACATTAATTTACCAGCAGTTGTCTCTCTTTCCTCACCAAGAAGTCATAAAACAAGAATGGTATATAGTGGTCCCCTCGGTGTACTTTTGTGATGTTTTCACTTTTCTTTAAAAAAAATCTGCTCAATTTTATTTCATATACAAATGGTGTTTTTTTTTTTCTAATTCCTTTTTATATTAATGTCCTTTTATACAGGAAAAAAAAAAAAAAAAAAAAAAAAAAAACATTGATGCATTAATTTATGCAAATTAATTTAATTACCTAGTTTTCATATACACTGACTAGAAGTCTTCTGCCTTCCTTACGTATATAATATTCTATTTCCAACTGTGTATTGATTTAATTATTTCATTACCATCAAAGATTGCTCAAGCTAATATTATTATATCCATGGATTATCCCTGAAATTTATGTTGACAATTGGAATACAAATCATCGAAGAGTAGTACATGTATGTCCAATCATTTTTTGCTTTTGAAAATACATGTTATAATAATAAAAAATCATCATCATCAACAACAACATCATCATCACCATCATCATCATCATCATCAATCTACCTACGAAAGGAAGAAAATCAGCTTTGACATTTAGCAATATAAATAAAAAAAACTCAGATATGTCATTTTTATTTGATCCATTATTTGAATTGGGTTTGGATAAAAAAAAAATCAGAAATGAATGTCATGAATTCTGCTTTTCTAACCCAGAAAATAAGTGACTAATCAATGATAAATATCAATGATATGATGACAATCTTGCAAAGAAAATACATGTAAATGTTATTTGAAAACAAGATATGTTTGTGAAACACTGAAGGTTAAAATTTCTCAAATGCAGATCAAATATGTTGCTACACATAGTAAGGTCTTGTCTGGAGGAATATATCTGTGAAAACCCTAGCAGTAACCATCACAGGATGAAATTACACCATTCAGTCGACGGAATGGTAACTGAATGCCCACTGAATGGTCACTGAAAGGTCACTGAATAGATCCTTTCCAGTGACTTTTAGTTACCATTCAGTCGACTGAATGGCAGATACATTTCAGTGGCCTTTCAGTTATCTTTCAGTTGTATCTTTTTATTGAATATTCTGCTTATTTATTAACGTATGATATTTTTTCACGTTTTCTTATTATAATGGTTTTAAATTAATCTATTTTCGAATAAAAAAAAAATAAGAAAGTGAATGTAAGAAAAAATAATATTCCACAAAGCTGGGATCAAACCGCATCCTCCCGCTTGGTAATCTGTTACCTTATCTACCTTATCCATTATGCTACTGCGTTTTATTTTAAGTTCAGTGATTTAAAATTATAATTTGACGATTTGACGATATATTCCATTTTTTTAAAATCAAAATGACTGATTGTTTATTCATTTAACAACTTATTAAATTGAATAAGCTTGTGAAAATATCGATTAAGAGATTTTACAGAAAGAAAAAAAGACAATTCTATGTCCGTTAATTAAATTCTGATACTAATATTTGATAATTATTTTTCATCAATAATAATAATTTTTTTGGCTAAATCAATTTTTCATGCTAAAAACTAAAAATCATTATGAATTTCATGAGTCCATATTTGATTTATAATCTTTTATATTAATGAAATATATGGAGATAACGGACAGTATTTAAGCTCAAAAGTCCATAAAACTATACAAAATACGAGCAAAGCAAACATGGATCTCCAAAACATCAGAGGTGGGATCAGGTGCCAAGGAGGAGTGAGCATCCCCTGCCGACCGTTCACACCCGCCGTGTGCTCTTGATCGGGGGTTTATATCTCTCAGCTGATTCGCCTTATTTCAATCTGCCCCAAAAATCCACTCAATTAACATAGAATATACGAAATGTATACAAGATACATACACATTGCACAGCCTTTCAATACAACAGGTGAACTAATTGTTCCGATTTGATTTCTTCAAAATATGGCTGAAATATTGCCGACTCGGCGTAAAACAATAATAATCAATCAATCAAATTTATTGATTTTAAATCGGAAATAACGGAAAAATCCGTCGACATTTCAGTGTGTAATATATAATAATGACCTAACATTTAGTATAAAAACCGTCAGTCAGCATTTGACTCAATGATATATTGTATTTCTTGACAAGGTCATTGCATCGACCATAGAACGTCCGAAATGATGACTTTAAACGAGACTGCTGATATTCTTGTTTCATAAACTTGTTTGTCAATAATTTACCTAGTTTTAGAAATTGTACATAAGTAGAGCATGCTCTTTCGTATCGAATCAACTGAGAGATACAAACCCCGTATGCAGGTGATGAAGGTATATTGCTGCATAAGTAAGAAAGTTGACGATTGAAAAGTTAAAGTCATCACGTTTATCATTAATGAAGTTATTTTAAATCTTATAGTTAATAATCACAATTTCACATTTTAGTGAACAATGTATCGGCAATTGAACATCTAACCATTACCAGCTCTACGCATCTGAATTTTAACACAATAAGAAAAAAAAACATTTAAAGATGTGAATAATTTTATTCAAAAATTGTTTAGGATTAATTACCGATAAACTAAAAAAAGCCGATGAAAAGGTCGTTGAATGGCAACTGAAAGGTCACTGAAAGATGACGGAAAGGTCAATGAAAGAAGACGGAAAGGTCACTGAAAGATAACTGAAATGTGTCCGCTGAATGGTGACTGAAAAGTATCTAAATTGTGACTGAAAGGTAAGTGAAAGGTCACTGAAATGTACCTGCGATTCAGTGACTGAATGGCTACTGAAAAGTCACTGAAAGTCTCCTTTCAGTTTTAACTGAAAGGTCATGTTTCTTCCTGTGCATTGGAAAGATACGGAAAAGTTAAAAGCTTTTTTCAAAAGTAAATCAAACATGAAGGTCAAGGTCAAATGGTCAAAATTAATGGTGCCCATGAAAAGCCTTTTCACAAGATTCACACATGTGAAATATGAAAGCCTTAGAACCACTCATTCAATAGTTATGGCCAAAGTTAAAGTTTTTTTTCAAAAGTAAAACATCACGGTCAAAGTTAAAGGATCAAAGTTGTAAGTATCCAAATTCAGATCTTTTCACAAGGAGTACGCATGTAAAGGATGAAAGTCCTAGCACCAACTGTTCAAAGGTTATGGCCAAGGTTTAAGTTTTCCTAAAAAAGTATGTCAAACTCCAGGGTTGAGGCCAAAGGGTCAAAGTTGTTGTAAGCAATGCCCTATCACAAGGATTTCACATGAGAAGTGTGAAATCCTTAGCACTTACTAGTACTGTTTAAAAGTCATTGCCAGAATTAAAGTTTGGTAAAATTTTGCAAACTCGGCCAAGGTCAAAAGGTCAAATGTGATGTTACATTAAGAAGGGTCTTGTCACATGTGATTCACATATGAAATATGAAAGTCATAGCTCCAACCAATCAAAAGTTATGGGCAAGGTTAATGTTTTAAGGACAGACAGACAAATAGCTAGACAGGCGGACAGACAGGCCAAAAACTATTATTAAATGCCCCGGAATCCTCGATTACGGAGGCATAAAAATCAACTTTAAATTATTTTATACCACTGTTAAAAACTTTAAGACAGATTTTCATTTTACCTACTAGTGTTTATTTTTCACAAGCAAGGGATCGATGTAAAAAGAGGCAGTTCATAATTCATAATCACTATATTGTATTGTACAACATAGT
This sequence comes from Saccostrea echinata, assembly GCF_033153115.1. Taxonomy (NCBI): domain Eukaryota; kingdom Metazoa; phylum Mollusca; class Bivalvia; order Ostreida; family Ostreidae; genus Saccostrea; species Saccostrea echinata. The sequence goes on from NW_026889778.1 coordinate 17,289,968, forward strand.
TACTGTATTGAAATCTTTCAAACGAGTGGATATGTTATTTAAAAAAAAGAGAAAAAAAAAATAGAGGCAAACGTTAATGCCATAGAGTTGCATTGTATTGTTTAAACTATCTGACCTTTCAAATGCGATATTACTCCATATTTCTCTTGAATAGATTTAATTTTTGGCCTGAGTTTGAAGCATCAAAAGATAAGGGAAAACTTTGCATTCAATATCTCTGTTTTTCAACTAGAATCTTATTGTAAATTAAAGTACTTCCTAGCTCTCGATGCTAATTTAAATAATTTACAGAAACTAAAAAGAATTAAATTGCATCAATTTAAGGGGAAAAAAACTAAGAAAAAGAAAATGATCGAAATTTAACTATCAATGGTTTAATCTTTGGTGAGATATAATATTTGCTATTTTTAAGGTATAAAGAGACCCATAAATGATCCACGAAATCCTACAAAATTAAAATACTGCAACTCAACATTCAACTTATATTAATTTAACAAGTGATAGTAGGCCTACTTATTAGAAAATGACACATGAATATTAGAATTTTAATTATGCAAAAGGATCTCCAATCAAAAGTTGCAGCTCTCCTCCGGCAAGTGGTGGCGTCTCCGTATGATTAATAAAATTTCGAGATGGACGTTAAACAACAAACAAACAAACAAAGGATCTCCAAAACTTTAGTTATCTATATCTCAAGTTGATTTTGTATCTTTAATTGCCGCTTCCACACCTCTCAATCTCCTATGTTCAAGTAAGAGCAGATTAAAAGCTTATGCATTGATCGTACTTGATCATATTTATTTCACACCACTGAAAAGAATAGCAAGCGGTGAAAGTAGCCGGAAAGCCGGGTACGCCAGTTGTTCCGGAAAGTGACATGACATGATAAACTAAAAAATGCTTCATAAATAGACACAGTCGTGTCTGCTTTAAGTAACCATTATTTTCTTTCGTTCAAATTGACGTAAAATTACCTTTTGTTCTTACAGAAATTTGTTGTTTGATTAAACTTAACATTGGCATTTTTATATTTATCTCGTAGATGATATAGATGACAGCTGAATAGAAATAAAAGAATAAATGTTACCAATATAAAACATCAGCTTTCGCATATCGTGAGAAAACAAGAAAATATAGGGAAAATCAATCAATAGTCCTATTAAAGCATAAAATCGGGAAAAAGTCAAGATAGAAATAAATCTGATAGGGACATGTAAAAATATTACCCGTAATTTGTTTAAAAGTTATCGTATTGATTTTTGCCTTTCCAATGCAGTTAACATCCGTCTATGGATTTTTGCAGTAAATTTGAGAAGATTTTATTATGTTTTAAATAGCCTATGAAATTGATGTTAGAACCACATTAACTTTCATCCCTAAAACACCATTGTCAATATTTCAATACTAAAAACATCACAAAATTGTCTTCACATATAATAGCCTGTCTTGTAGAAGATTTGATACTGTAAAAATAAAAGATGTGCATGATTCCACTGTCTATAAAGCCTTTGAATTCATAGAAATATAAAAAAGGAAGGAATAGGATATGAAAATTTGGACAATTTTACTTTTATATGTGGTAGAAACTGTTTCTTGTTTCCGCTTTTTCCAGCACATCTGTGAAGGAATTTGCGCCATTCAACAGGAAGAAACATTGATAGCACAGTCGCCAGTACAGTGTGCAAGACATTGCCTGAAAAATGAAAGTTGTCGTCTATTTCTATACCACGAGGAAAATCACATATGTCATATCAATGGTGAACATTGCTGCAGTGGATGGAATGCTTATTATATCGGTAAGATGGTATAAATGCACATATAATCCTATATTACTTCCGCTGCTTTTAATTCCTACTTCTGTTTTACTACTTATGGATAGCTATTCAATTTTTAAATAAAAGTCCAGTGGCGCTTTTTCACAAAAAAAAAAAATCTTATGACTAAGATTTAAAAATATGACACCATTTTAATTTTTTGTTTGTAAAAGATTTTCATTTTCTAAAATATTTGCAATTGAAATTTAATGTAATAGAAATACAGTTTAAATATATACTTGTTAGAGAAAAGGATTTTTTTAAGATATTTTGTGAAAAGGGACCCTGTTTCAAAAAAAAAAAAAAAAAAAAAAAAAAAAAAAAAAAAAAAAAATGCGGTTGATACAACGTATGTAAATGACTCATTAACAAATGAAAACTTTTACTCTGACGAAAAATATACATGATGCTAGATTTGCAAAATTACATTGTATATTTATCTGACAATGTTCATATAGGAATATATAGTAAAAAATATCAAGTATAAGTTGGATAATCAAAAATAAACTTGAATTTAAATCTTTCTTAAGCAATGTATTATGAAACTTGACATAAGTTCTTTGGCTATTTTTAAACTGAACTTAATATCAAAATATAGTTTATAAAAAGAAAACAGAAAAAAGTATCTCTTTAATAATCTATTGCATCATCGGCTTAATAATAATTCAAGAAAAAAAATCATTTTGTTGTAGGCAATTCAGCGCCGCAATTCAACTCGAGCTCGGTTTTAAATATCGCGACACCAGCAAATAAGTTGAACCCATACTACAGCCTTACAGATTATGGTATCACGGGAACAGACCGATCTTACTTGAAAGTGGATATCAAAGGATGCAAGGATGCCCATATAGGTTTATCCAAAACTGAAATGAACGCAAATAAAAAAATGGCGACGTATGAAATTGTGATTGGTGGATCAAATAACACGTGGACTTACGTCAGGAAAAGCGGAGAACATAAACGTGGTGGAAGTGGAGGTGTTGATTGTGGTAAATTCCTTCCTTTCTGGGTAACGTGGGATAACGACGTCATAAGATTTGGGCGTGGTCACATATTATATGGAAATGAAATTCTCTCCTGGTCGGATCCCGACTCTTCTTTGGATATTAAATACTTAGGACTTGGAACTTGGAACTTTGATATTGATTGGCATATCTATCTATCATGAAGAAAAAACGAAAACAAAAACGATCATTATGAGTGATTTTTTTTTTATTATTCGGGACTTATTTAAATCGCACATTTATTTTTAGGATGGCATAAAATTTCTTAAGATATTTTCTATTAAACTGCGCCAATGATCCTAAGGTCCCTGAGTTGAATATAGTTAGCAAACACAAAATAATAACATTGATCAGTTAAGGATAAATGACACAAACAAACTTTTTCTGAAGTCTGCAATATTTTTCAAAGATTTATATGCAAGTTGGTAACCTGAATAATGTTTGCCATGTAAAGTGGGAGAATTTAGTAAGATTTTGTCACAATGTTAGAAATACGTGCAAAATTTTGTATAGAATTACATGTATATAGAAACCAAAACAAAGTCGCATATTTTAACACAAAAGAAAACTTACGATTTCTTTATATTTTAGGTATTTATTATTTATGTCATTTCTATTCAAAATCAGTCAAAAAATATATATCAATCCAGGCATCAAATTTTTGTTTGTGTTATGTATCCTTAAATGCAAAGAATCTTATTCCATTGTGCAAGAAACAATGAAAATAAAGAACCGGTGGTTAGAATTCACTAAACAATACGTAGAGAGAAAATGTCATGCCCATGTCATAATCTTTAAATACATTGTGAATTTTCGAACAGTCAACAAACGGAAACAGAAATTCATTCTAAAAAAAATATATATACATCTTAAAAAAAATGACTTAAAAAAATAAAAATACCACCCCTCCCAATAAATAAATTAATTAAATAATAAGGATATTAAATAGTCCAATTTGATTAAAATCAGACTGCACAGAGTGTATGTGGCATAAATCTAAGAAGTTAAAAAAATAATTAGATTGTTATATTAAATATCTTGCCTTAAAATACAAATATAAATCATAATTCTAAAACTGTTTTGTCATTTTTTCAACACGCTTAAGCTATTTATACACAATTCCTTTTTTTCATAAAAATTTCTCTCTTCATGATAAAGTCATATTTGTAAAGTTGGAAGTACATATATACACCTATCTTACATATTCTGTTTTTTTGTTTGTTTGTTTGTTTTTTTTTTTTTTTTGTTTTTGTTTTTTTTTTTGTTTTTTGTTTTTTTTGGTAATTTCATTTCATTTTATTTTTAATGCGTAATTTTGTTTTATCATTTCAATTAACAATAGTCAGTGCTTGTTTGTTTACTTTATACATTGTAGCATATATCTGACATTCTCCTTTTTTTATTTTTTTAATGCCAAAATTTCAGCATATTTACACTGATACAAATTTCATTATTTTCTATTTCATAATATCTAATTTTGTTAATTCTTTGTTAATTAACAAAATTAGATATTATGAAATAGAAAATAATGAAATTTGTATCAGTGTCCATCAATTTGCGATTGAACTCTATTTCAACCATATCAGAATTTAGAATTTTCCATGAGCTATTGATTTGTTCTGCCTTTATAAAGAAATCTAGCACAATCATAGCTTTTTGACTTCATCCTACATTATACAAAACGTACTAAGCACTTAACAAGTTTAGTATTTTTCCCATTACAATGGACCTTTGAATTTTCTTTAATTCACGGGCGAATTCAAACTTGATTTACGAGCTAGTAAATGAACAAATGTAATGGAATAATAATCCTGATATTGTTTTGAAGGATCTAACTTGGACAGCAATCTGAAATAAACAGACAAAAAAGGAAATTTTTCATGATGTTAACTCGATATTTATGATTCAAAGAAAAGGTCATCTAATTGTTTCGTGTATTTTGTTCTTTCTTATTTGAAGTATTATAAGTTACATTATTGTCCGTGTCCCAGGTTTTCCAATTAACTAGTGTTTTCTGTTTTAGTAATAATGTAAGAAAATCTGACTTTATTATTGTGGTGTATACATTTGATATAAAAGTAAAGAGATTGTTCATTTAGATAAATGATTGAAATATATACATGTATGTACAGCATAATCATAAATAATAGTAATCCTGGTAGCATGATCCGACAGTAACCATTGGAGTTAAAGAAGACTAAGATTTGTAACGATTCAAGTTCTATTTTTCAAATTCCAGATTTTTTTTTCCCTCTATTTGTTTCGCTTTTATTGTAAATGCAATTCATTCATTTTTTTTTTTTAGAAACCTCATTTCTGATACAATTCATTCATTTGTAATCAATGTTTAACTCTTGTGTTACTCAATTTTGGTTCACTGGATGGAAAATATAAATGAATGATGTTTGTACTATATATTCCATTTTTATTATCTTACTAGGAAGAATGTTATATATAATTGACAAAAAATATGTTAAAATCATTGTTCTTTTAATGGAATTTCTATATTATTTTTCATCTCTTTTTTGTTTAATGTATGTAAAGTAATGCTTTCAGATGATGTTACTGACCCTCCGCCATAATCATCTCTCAGCAGTATCTGCAAATATTCCAAGATCCCTTTTAACTACTCAATTGATTTTAACGCTCCAAATATCTCTTCATTATGGGTAAACTAACCTATAGTTTTAACTGTATTTCTCTCCAGGAAGCACATAAATGTGTCAGTTATATATTGTGTCAAATGTCGAAAAATCTTTTCAGTATTAAAAATTAATTGCATTTATCTTTCATTATTATAAACAAAGATTACAGTAGTATCACATTGCATTAGATTCTTCCCTACGCGACACATTTGCCTTGGTCTTTCTTTCTGAGCTTATTTGTTAACAATTCTGCATCTTTTTTTTTAATCTGTCATAGGCATCATGTACTTCAACATCAAATTTAATAACGTATGGCGGTAAGTTTTGTCGCCTTGTTCGTATTGTCGACAGTATGTACTTACCCTCAAAATACAAATTGTCATCCATCGTTACTTATCGACATCGGAGAAAATGTATGTGCAGAGACGAGCCTTTTTCTCCAGCAGAAAAGGCAAGAAAATGTTTCTTATATATCGACAATCATTGTCAATATCATTTCTGTATCGTTTTAAAATGATGTTTACTATTGGTGTGTGTGTCAGAAAGAGTTTTGTTCCACCACTCTCCGTTTTCATATTGCAACTTGTCTATTAAATATATAATTTTGTCGCAGCTACGTTTTGACTTAATTAAAAATTACAATTGTACGTAAAAAAAAAAAAAAAGATTTGTCATTTAGTACTTATGCATTCTCAACCAAACGTAAGATATATTTTTCGATTTAAATACCATCTTCGTGTTTAATTAGCATTAAAACATACACAGAGAAACCCAAACTAATACACTTAGCACCGTCATGAAATATGCCTACGTATCTGTAAAGTTTTTGATTTATTATTTTTGATTTAAAAATAATATTCACTATACTGAGAAAACATTCCTTAAGTAATCCTAACTGTGGTTGCGACAATAATGTAGTGAGGGCAGGCATATTTTTTCGCAAGCGACCATAGTTAATAAGATAATTTAGAAGTTCATGTGCGTGGGCCGGGGGGGGTGAAGTGGGGATGGGAGGGAGTCTCCCCCTCCCATAAGGCGGGGGGGGGGGGGTTCCCCGAATATTTTGTAGATCTTTTGCTTTTAACAAGTTTATTACATTGTAAATCCCATATATACTAGGAACACAATTCAATGCATTTTTTTTTTACTTTAGACTTTACCCTTTTGGTAACGATCACAATGGTAAACGGTCAAATCGGAAGGGTTTACTTTCCCAAAAGTAAGGTCAACCCGACTGTGAAGATATACTTTGTATTTACACTAAGAAAAGTTCAATTAAAAAAAAATATCATAGTTTATTCATGTAGTTCAAATTTTAAAAAAAAAAATATCAAATAAGTACTTGTGAAAAGTATTATTCTAAAGCAATATCAAACAATGCCGTAATTGTGCATAGTTTTGGTTTGTTGAATGACCCCGTGTTATCGCACGGACCATTCCACCCTCTATATTCTTAACTGTGTATTGAGTGCGTTCATGCGGAAATGGACTTAATTCCTGTTATGTGCTGGTTGGCTGTATATTTCACACCTTTTATAAAACAATTAGTTCGGATATTGAGTCAATCTCTCTTTTTATATGCATTTGTTGTTAAAATAACACGTAAAAAAAAATAGAGTGAGGGTTTTCCTTCCCTTCATGGAATGCGCACGGTTTGTATTAAAAAATATATAAGGTATATATATATTTTTTTTTTCTGTATCTAATCAATTATCATGATGGTAAAGATTAACCTTTAATCAATTTTAGTGCTGAATTATTAACAGTCGCTCACAAAAAATTATGAGATATTGAGTAGACGGTATGTCTCTCTCGGCTATTTAATCAATAAAGACATACCGTCTACAATTAAATGTTCAAAATAAATTCGAAAATTCGATTTAAAACTCCTAAAATGGAATATAAGTCTATCTTTCTAAACCATTGAGTAAACACCCTTTGTAATCTGCGATAATTCTTCAATCAATTTCAAGGGACATCAGAATGAAAATATAGAGGAAGCGCTTGTTCTGTAATTGGTTTCGTTTTCTCCACATCAATCTTTAGGCGGATGGGACTTAGAGGAAATACAGACTTCAAAATTTCAACTCTATAATTCTTAAAATACACGCATGTTTATAAATCACATTAGAATAATTATTTCATAATATGCCAATTGTTCTATCACAATGTATTGACTGTTACTCTCTAAAATAACTTCCCATGTGTAAAATTTAAATGCAAGTTATCTCAATACTATCGTTATTATTCGTAGATTTCCGATTTATTAACGTGTGAAATGTAAACTTTTCTTTCAAGATTGTAGATTATGCAACGTTGCGTTATGCTTATGCCTATTAAAACAAAAGAGGGTACTATACGGATGGCAAGTTATTTCACCTCGGAGCTCAGAAAAGCAGCTTAACTGAATTGCATTTTGAAATATGCCTGCATAATATGCCTTCAAACTGTTTCTCAAACCTTTTTCCAAATAAGTTTGTTTTGTTAAACTAAGTGTCCCTCTAGAATTAATATTATTTGTGTTTAAACAAATCAAACCATTTTTCACTATCCTCCAAAGCCCTCTGAAAGGTAACCAAAAAAAATAATCTTTCTCACCAGTGTGAATAAATTAATTATCAGTGCAAATTGCCGCTATGAAAAGTGAATAGAATCAAAACCCAAAAGATTTCCAATTTTTATAGAGTAGAGTGAGGGCTTTATTTTTTCGTAATGTTCTTAATGTGTAATTGCTGGACCTAAGTCAGAAAAGGGAGGAGGGTGAATAAAACAAACTACATGTTCTGGTGAAAATGGACAAAAATGCTTCATAGATCTCAGGGATAGTTTATTTACGGGCTGCAAGGAGGGCGACCCCCCCCCCCCCTTTCGTAGGCGTATGACGAAGCTATATGTTATATTTGAAATCTTATGAAGTTTATTGATGATTATTTAGGTATGCAAAATTAGTCCATCTATTCTACATATTTGATTTTGAAGATAAAATGTAGGAAAAAAAACAATAAACATCACATTATATATATATATATATATATATATATATATATATATATATATATATATATATATATATATATATATACATTGTATATATATATATATATATATATATATATATATATATATATATATATATATATATATATATATATATATATATTATACACAGTTATAGGGATTATATGGATTTAATTCAGAAATTTTTAAAAGTTTTCTTTATATTCATATGTTAGAACGAATAGAGAAAATGCTGAAATTGTTATGCATCGAGGAAACTTGCCACCCGTGCGGCGCCCCCTTTCGACATAAGACTTTATAGGAATTTTTTTTTTTATACGACCTTGAAGACATTTGAAACTTTATAAAGACTATGATATGCAATACATTATCATCCCCAACAGAAGTCATCATTAAAACAGTTCTACAATATGTATTTTTTTCAATGTCATATTTCAAGTACGATGTAAATCTTGTTTCGTTCAATGAGTAACGCTTGTAAGTTTGATGTTTTGGGGGGTTTTTTCCCGACAGTTCAGAAAATATCATATTCAATAAGGTATCGTAAATTCTAAAATGCTTATAATTTGTGAAATCTAAAATTACAGTTTATATTTTACAAACCAAAATCCAACTTTTGTAGTCAAGCTTTTTAGATATCAAACAGACTTGTCTGCAATAAAGCAATTAATTTTCATTGGCAAATGGCTTTCTACGCAATAAAAAGCCACAGCACTTCCGCAGTAAATTAGAAAAGTGATCTTATCTCCCCGAATGCTTGTTTTGATCTATCGGACTTCGAATCTTGGTAATATCTCATCAATAGAAAAACTGTTCTACCTATTTATGTCTTCTGGTCCTATTTCTTGACCCATCGTTGACTTGAAAAAATACTGAGTACTTCGCGTACCACTTTATTTATCGTAAAAACTAATTTTATCGAGCACATGAAAAGATCGAGTTAAAATAGAATGAACTAATAAAATTCTAAAATGCAATTTATTTAAAAATAATTCAAAATTATCATCTTGTCCATTATGTTCAAAGGAGAGAATTTACTCATGCATGGCTATTTTGCACACACGTTTTTGCAACACATGTCTTTAAATGAACTATACGTATTTTTGACAAACTCTTTTCAAACAATGAAAAAAGAACAGCAAAAAGAAGAAGCATGCACGCTAACAAACGTAATGTTTTTTTCTCTCTCTCTCTGGAGAACTCCCTATTGAGACAAAGGATAAACGTTCAATCTAAATAAACTGTTGAATAGCTGAATGATTTTACAGCAATTAACAAAGTTAATCTAATGAAAGGCAATTAACCTTTCACGGAAGGAAGCATTTCATTCTCATTGACCTGCTGCGTTTTAGAAAAAAAAAAACGTCATCTCCTCAACTTGATTGATGGCCTCGGAATGAATGAAGCAACTATTTACAACACTATATAAACACAACAGTCTTCGTATTTGAAAAAAAAGTAACTTTTTTTAATTTCCCACCAACCACGCGGTAGGTTTTTATATAGTTTATATAATGATAAAATATTGTTCTTATTACTTTAAACTGAGTGCAACAGGCTAACAATTTTTAGACAGGTAGCTAATTAATATAAATGTTGTAAACATGTTGTAATAATTAAAGGCTATATGTCGAAAAAGAAAAAAAAAATGAATGCATGTAAACCGCAATTTGCCTGTTGATGTAAAAACTCCGACACTGCAGGTATCTTATAATCAAAAACAACATCTAGGTATATCTTTTGATTATAGTACATATGCAGAGACAAATGATTATAAAAATTCCAGCAAAACCGCGATATATTCTAACATTTTTAACAATAGTTGAACATTTTTTTATACAATTGTTTACTATTTTTTTCCAGATGAAGAACTTAAGAGTTACCCTTCTTAGTTTTCTTGCATTCCTAGTTATAATTGCCTTGAACTCCGAAGCCGAAGGCAGCCAATTCATCGGTGGATGCTATAGAAGAAGGAAAGGCTGTTTTAATGAACCTTGTAAAAGAAGATGTAGACTGCTTTATGGACTGCATGGACACTGCAAAAGAACAAAACTGTGTCCCAAAAGACGGTACAAATGCTGCTGCAGCTATAACTCTGAAGAGCGAGATTGAACAAACAAGCATTCTCCGCTCAGCTCAAACCAGAGACTACACGACCAACAAACAAATCGTACAAAACATGACTGAACATTTTACTTTTGTTTTTTTGTTCTGTTTTTGTATTTATTTTTTATTGCTCTTTTATCATTAAGCTACAAGAAATGATTTTATATGAAGTTTTCATTTTTTAAAGATATTATTTTATTTATTTTTTTTATTTAAATATTAAAACCTCTTTGAAGTGTTGGTGTTATTTTATAACGGACTAAGATTTTTGAGCTTTGTTATTATTGTTTCACTTGGACTGCTAATTTTAAAATCTTCCAGCTCTATTTCTTTATAAATGTCTGTCTTCCAATTTTCCCTTGTACAACAGATATAGGACGTTGTCTCGCTTAACATGAACTCAGCCATTTTGGCTATCTATTTTCCAGAAATTCAGGCTAAGAGGCCTAGACATGCTTGCTTGAAGCATAATTTCTAAAATTCGGGTTAATCAAAAGAAAATGATCAGTTCTGTTGTCCTGTATCCTGAACTAATTCCCAAAATGGAAATCTGATTTATCTTAGCCGGAAGAGTGTTTACGTCCTCCAAGAAAGGTGGAGGGTTTGGCTACAGTCAGACATTAAAAAAGTGAACAGTAAAGCCCCAGTCGCACATTCCTGATCCAAATAAGTGATCCCCCTCCCTTGTAATGGAACCCATAAAACTTTGGCACAGTAGAGTTCCCCTGTTGGATATTACATTGCAAGGGCCTTGTTAACACTTCTTCTAATGCTAGTAACCTCATGACGAAAAAAAAAAATAATGGGGATATAAAGGTTCATTTATATATACCGCAGCACTGTTAAGGCGTAGTACGAAGAAATCAACGGAATATAAACGTGCATAAGTACATACCTTTTTAAACTGAATCTATTTTTGTGAAACTACTACATTATCACATGACTTTAATATTATTTGAAATAACATTGTGTACTCCGCTCTGTACTGAATTTGGTTTGATCACGTTATTTTGCAGTCACGTGATAAATGCAAGTAATGTGTACTGTATGTAGATCACAAACAAATTTCAATATTGCAAAGGCATATCTTAGTTAAAATAAAAAAGAAATCAGTAATAAATTGTTTCTACATAACTTGTTTATTGAAAGTGCTGCTGTTTTAAATACAATACGCATTTTATTAGTTTAAATCTCAAATTATTTGGCTCCAGTCGAAATATGTGTGACCTTTTCCAAGTATTTTATGTATTTATTGAATTATGCTCTCGATTTCCGGAAAGAAGCAGCACTTTTTAAGTTAAGGAATGTTTCCGTTATGTATATTTAAAAAAAATGGTCAAGATCTATTAAATTTATGCCCTTGCGAAAACGCAAACCCCATACACAAAAACACAGTAGAATTCAATGCATTATCTCGATAGATTTTTAAATAATGACACTAAACAAAGGTTTCAAATTTGTATTAATGGTCTATCTAATAATATTCTATTTAATAGTAATTTTTTTTTTTCACTGTGAAAAAAAAATTACCTGATCAGCCTAGAGCTCTCGTTGAACATAAGATGCGTAAAATTTTACCATGATGACGTCATATCAACGAGTGCATTGAGATCAGTGAATTGTTTATATCTTTCTGCGTGGGATTTACCTAAACCATTAAATGGCTGAAGTGGTAAGTTTTGATGTAGTTCATTACTCTTATGCAGTTTAAAATCGCAAATTATTTCATTTTCTGTTATTGTGGGGAAGTGTTATATTTGTGTGATGTCACGGTAAACATATTTCCCGCCCCATTTATGCAGCCTTAACGTAGAACCTACGTCGTATGACGTCCTATCAAGTAAACCAGTTTAGACCGTCTTTTTTTATGCTAGATCCATTATGACGTCATAATTAATTTAATGTTACTTTTCCCCGTACTTTCTCCAAGACTGCCTCTTGTAATGAAGTTACACAACTGTAAATGGTATGCAACTATTTTGAAGGAAATCAAAAAATCCTAAGAAATTTAAATAGTACAATATCTTGATAAAAATGTCTCCGGGCCAAAGATCTGTTAAATATTGTGTTATTATTTGTTAATTATTCATAATGGTTGGTGTATAATAATAATGTTTCCCTAAAATATCTTTTTAAGTTAAAAAAATTACATTTTTTGATAAATATTTACATTTTAAATCTGAACGCAACCGCAAAACAGTCATTTAATAAATAAATCCTGTGTTAGTGCAGAAAGGGCAACAAAAGAAGTATTGATAAATAGAGTGTCTCTCATTCGTTTGTGGGGAAAGGTATATATTTTAATCACTTTTTGTAATTATTTGGGTATCTTCTTCACCATATTAAAGATTGAAAACATTTTGACAAAGACTTTTGAAAAATATATACAAATTTAGGTGGTAAATTGACTCAAAAAATATTGAGCACATTTGCCTATATTCGTTGAAATGTGGACTTAATCTTTTATGTCAATTGAATAAAAAAGAATTTATTCTTGAATAATATTGCTTAATACGGTTCAATTGACAAAGTCTATAAAAGACGATGTTTGAAGAAGTATTGTTGTGATTTTCTATATTCTCATTATGACCAGTACCCCTAAAAATGACTGAAAATATTTAGTCGCTGTGTAAAATTATCATTCCAAGTTGCACAGGCTGTACTACATTTAATTACAAGGAAACATACCATATATTTTTATCTGATTGACAAGCGAGTGCTAATTTATCATTTTGAAAAGTTTGAAAATCTTGTGACAAAGACTTTTCCGACATAGGTTCTACCTTAACAGAACTGCGACGGTATTTGATTCGGTATTCGTTTTTATAACGGTATTAGTAACCTAATCAATTACTAGTTTAATAGATTGGACACTTTAATTTTTCTTATGTTAAAAATGTCTCTGAAATCAAAAAAAAAAAAAAAATAAATAAAAGATATACTTCTTTTTGTAATAATGGTCATAGATCAGCCGAACTATGTAGAAATGTCTGTACATTCATTGCTGCAAGTTCAAAAATGCACTGCTTAATATGAAATTAATAATAACGTGTATGAAGTTAGAATTGGAGAAGAAAGCTTATGATTTATAACATACCAGTAACAGTAGTCTTCCCTATAATCTGGAAACTAAATTTGCTAAAATTGATCATTAAGATTTTGTCAATAGCTGACAAAATTACATTAATATAAAATATATGAAATTCACGATGACGTAAAAATACAAGACCTAAAGAAAACAACGAAAATAGAAATAGAACAAGCCAAGGAATTAGAATAATTTACAAAAGACGAGAGGGGAAAAAAACAAAACAAAACAAAAATCAAAGCTATGAGTTGATAAGGTTTTTAAGGATCAAGGGTTTTAAATAAATGAAGCAATAAAGTGATAGTAAAATCTAGTGTATTAATTTACCGTGAGGAGGAGTGCCACACCAAAATTTTATTTGAGGTATCTTTAAGACATTCCTTTTATATTATGGTTCCAGCATTGAGGGACATATATTAGCTCTTGATTACTTTATACATTTTTTCTTCATTTTTTTTCTGAGAGAATGCAAAAAAATGTTTCATTTGCAAATAAGATGATTTAGAATTGAAAATTTTCTGTTAATAAATGCATAATATGTATATCTAATAAAAAATATCAAGCAAAGTCAGGAAGAAATCTACTATATTTCAATAAAAATTATTTTTGAAATACAATATTTTTGAATATTTTTTAAACCTAGGGATAAAATCTTCAAGAAACATGTCACAACTATAGAGAATATATTAGACACTTAAATTTTTAAAAGAAATTGAAATGAATTTGAGAAATTTTATGGAAATTAATTCTCTTAATGTCTGGACCAATCTAAATCGAAAAAAAAATCATTTCAATTTCTTTTAAAATATGATTGCGTACCATATTTTCCCTGGTTGTGTCCATAGGTTTAAAATAAAATATTCACAAATATTGTGTTGTTTTCATCAATAATCTTTCTTATTAAAAATGTTAAAATGTGCACGTAACTTTGCTTGACATATTTTATTAGATATTCATATTATGAATTTAATAACAGCGAATTTTAAACTCTAAAACTTCTCAGTTGCAAATAAAACATGCAAGAAAAATCATATTACTGAAAGATCATCAAATAAAATTTTGGTGCGGCATTTATCCTAGAATGGTAAGAACTTTTCTAAAATAAATCAATGTGTCCATGTTTAGAAATAAGTAAAAGAATAAAAATCCTCGACATCTACTAGAAAATCAAAGTAAGTACGAAATGTTACAATTAAACAACATATTGAAGTACGTACTATAGTTAACCGTACAAATGTATGTAGGCCACATAAGCAACCTAAAACAATAGGTAATGATACACAAAAACAAGCAAATAGAACATTAGTTAATAGCTTATTGTTCACACTCCGAGTTTTTGAAATTTTGTAGAAAATGCCGGCTTAAATAAAGTTGTGCGTAACAATCTGTTTGATATATATAAACATATATATACAAATAATAGTTCTTATTCAAGAGTAAATACATATCCAATACATTTAAAGTTCCGTTTATTTTGTATGTGTATTTTTTTATAGTCAAAACGTACAATCTCATTTTATAGAATTTCATATATACTTGTTTATAAGGTTTAAAATAAAAAAAAAATACGATACACTAAAACAAATAAATAGATAAACTACTTTGTAGGTTGGTTTTTTTTTTATCTGTGAAAACAAACAATTAACGTCTATTCATAATTTTCAGTTAGGACTAATTACGTAATACTTAAACTCTTCCTATTTGATGTCGTTATTTAAACTGCCGTGTGTTGCTCTTACCTGTCACACTTTCTTCTATGTAGCCAGCGAAGGTGGTGCATATAGAGAAACTTGTTTAATTTTTTTTCCCTGAATATGTCTTAACTGCTATTTCAATGTAAAAGGTAAAGATAACAGTAATCGATATAAAAAAAAATCAACAAACAATACAAACATGTGAATAGGGCATAAAACACGAACCCCTGTTAATTCCAGAGGTGGGTCAGGTGCCTAGGTGGGGTAAGCATCCCCTGTTGATCGGTCACACCCGTCGTGAGCCCTATGTATTGATCAGGTAGGCAGAACTATCCGTAGTCAATTCAGCCTAACAATTGGCATAAAACAAGTCAGCCAAAATAAGAACCAGTGATAGGTTATATTTGCTAACAAGGTCATTATAAAGAGCATAACATTTACGAAATGCTGTTAAGCTTAATTTCTTTTTAATTAACTCTGAAACTTTTGATCCACATTCTGTTCTTTCTTGTATGCATCATATTTTTAGATAATGGAATCAGGGGAAAAAATTTCACCCTCATAAGAAGAAACATAATTAAATTACAGCTTACAATATGTACATGTACCTATTTCGTTGAAATGAATGCACATGCAATTTTATTGCTGAGCCGATACCATGTCAAAACTTTAAACAGACTGCAGCATATGGACTACACATGTTGCTGTTGAATAGATTCCTTATCCTGCAAGCGACGACAAATGTGATCAGTAAAAGATAAGAAAAACGATACATGATTAATTTACATGTAGATGTTATTGGGTGAATTAAAAAACAAATGACAACCATACTGAATTATTTTGGAAATATTCAACTACTTATAACATATTTTTTCACTTATATCATCATATTGCACGTGCGTTCTACTTTAAAATTCATAAGTGGCAATAGAATAGACAATTGGATTAAAAAGTTTCAGAATTTTAATTAGTAAAATTTCTTTTGAAGAAGAGAAAATATTATTACACGACCTTCTAAAATACATAACTACAAGAAATTGTAGTTTTTTTATGCTTTAGAATGGTAAAAGGGGTATAAATGATTAAATTTAGACCTTGATTGAGTATCTTTAATCGTATATGTGACGAAAAATTGGCTTTTTGGTTGTTATTTTACATTCTTTTTCAATTCCGGTTTGAAAAGTTTTAATATGAAAAAAAAAATGAAGCAGTAAAATTCCTCAAAATTCACATTTTTATCCGTCAATTCTTTAAATCTAAGCCAGAAAAGAATTTTTATAGACGAGTTCTCTTACAAAAATATATGATTCTGAAGTGACCCTATGTCACTTTATTGTGTTGCACTCCTGACATCTGATATGTATTCTATTTAACATTATCTTAAAAATTATAACACACGATAACCCATTCCTACTTTGTAAATCACTTTGTCGTTTTGATATTCTTCATCTTTTACGGCAGGTTTATATATATATATATATATATATATATTAAAGACCTTAAAACATGACTATTTGCAAAGTGTAATATATATAAATTGTATTTAAAAATATATATGAAATGATGAAACTATTCCCTGAATTGAGTGTAAAATTTCTGTAATTTGTTGATAGACATTGAGTTTTGAACACCAAATAGAATCAAACATTTTTTTGAACTTTTTTTTGTAAAGACAGTTAAAAAGCATTCTAAATAATAAAGCGTTTTTTTTTTTTTTTTTTTTTTTTTTTTTTTTTTTTTTGCATTCCTGACTGCAGTGATATTTAAAATTAAACCTATAGAACACAAAAATACATTAGAAGTTAGCAACATCAAGTAGTAAAGAAATTATGCAATATTTATAGTCCAATACTTCATAATTAAAACAGATGAAAGTATAAATTCGCATTTTATCTGGAATTATTCCCTATTTATGCCAAAAAAAAAAAAAAAACTAGATTCAATGTATATTTAAAAGATAAAATATATTTTATAGCATAGATTCCTTTATAGGACAAACACAGTAACCCACCAGAAAAATTCTACTCATCATTTTTTTTTTTCTTTATTTTTATTCTTATTGGATGATTTATAATCTAACATATGTGTTGCACTCTTGCCCAAAAGCTTCGGGGCCTTTAAAGTAGAATTATGATGTGAAAATTGCATAAGAACTTGTTCTGTTGCTTCAGTGAAGTTAAGGAGGAATTACTTGAAATTTATGACAATTTTTAGTGTGTTTATTTTTAACATTCATTAAAAAAAATCACAAAAAGATAAAAACACATCTGAATCGATAAAATTGAAAAAAAGAAGGATTTAATAACACAACTGTCAATAATTTAGTATTAAATTATACAAAAAAATCATTATTAATTAATGAATACTTATGAGCATGAATAGAAGTGATTTCGTCCTACCATAGAAATATAGATCTGAAGCAAAGACAAATCCTGTAATTGATAAATTAATCTATTTGGTAAAAATGCTCTTTATGTCTTTATTTTCCAAAATAAAAATCAGAAAATCATATAATGGCATAAATAGGAAAAAAAATTCCAGATAAAATGCGAATTCTAAATACTTTCATCTGTTTTAGCTATGAAGTATTGGACTATAAATATTGCACAATTTCATTACCACTTGATGCTGCCAACACTTTATGAATTTGTGTGTTCTATGGCTGTAATATATATATATATATATATTTTATTTTTGGTCTTAATTTTTGTTTCAGAATTTTACCATTGTTGTATTTTGGCAACACTACAATTTTTTCTGTTGCACTCCTGACATGATATAATATTTTTTTAAACATCAGCCATGACCACAACTTGATTAAACAAAAGTTACTACAGTCCACATTTAAAGCTCAAGACGTTGAATATTATTAGCAAAGTCTTTATTCTTAACATAAAGCTTTATTATTTATTTCACAGATATCCAAAAAATATTGTAATTTCAAAATGTCACATAAAGGTGTTGCACTCCTTACAATTTTAGCATCATTTTTTAGCATAACTTGTTTGTTAATTGAGATATTAACGAGATATTTGGCAGGTATTTAGACACCTTCAAGAAGTTTAGTAGAGATATTTGAAAAATGAGAATTAAACACTCCTACAATTTCTTGTGTATCCTCTGTAACATTATCATTTTGTGCCAGTGCGGTCGGAGTATAATTTTGTGGAGTAGAAGCTAATTTATTTAATGCGTCCCACATCTGGCGTGGATTTTTGTTTTGCTCTATAGTTGATTTATAATGATTTATTTTTGCATTTTCGATAAGTGATGTTACCTTATTTCGCCATATTCTATAGTTTTCAAAGTCTTTATTTTTATGGAAGTTATTGCGCATGTGCTGTGCTTCGAGAATTTCTTGGGTTAACCATTTTGGTCTTGCATCATACTTCACTCTTTTTGTTTTTATTTCTGCATGTTTGTCTAGTAAAGTATTAAAAAGTAAATAAATTTTTTTAATGTATAATTTGGATTAGAGAGTGAATCTAAAAATTGGAAATTAACCTTTCCAAGTCTGAGAGAAAGTTTATTTCATTAAACTTTTTGAAGTCTCTATATGTTATCTCTGTGTGTTTATACTTCCTCACATAATCATGTAATTTTCTCGTAAAACAAATAGGATAGTGGTCAGAGACTGCAATTGGCGGTACTACAGATTCACATATGTTCTCGGGTAGGTTAGTATATACATGATCAATTAGGGTTGAGGAGGCATTTGTTATCCTAGTGGGTACATTAATTATCTGTGAGAAGTCATATTCTTCAAAAGCTGAGGTCCAGTACCTTGGGGGGTCTTTCACCAGGTCAATATTAAAATCACCTGTTAAAATAATTTCAGCATCGTCACAGCGGGATGCACAATTTATCTCCCGTGTAAGACTTTCTACCCAACAGGTGGTAGCAGATGGGGGCCTATTATGCGGTATATATTTTCATTGCCTGTATTTTAGTGTGGGTTGATAAACATGTGTTTGTCTTTTTTTTTTAATCCACCCTATTCTATTATGAATTCCTTAATGAGGTCAAAATATATTGTACATTCGTTCATCAAAGCCTAAGGCAAAAATATAGACATTAAAGATATCAACGTAAGTACATATAGCCACAAATTTCAGAATCGTTTTTGGTCGAACAAATTGCAACATAAGAGAGAAGATTAATAGATACTGTGATGTTGCAAGCAATAGAATTTGTCACCTCGAAGTGACCGCATCTGTGTAATATTAATGCTTTTGATTGATATAAAGTATGACAATATACAGTGTATACGCAAAAAAGCATGTATTTAAAAAGAACACTCACCTGAACAATAACATTTCAGAATTGTCACAGGACGGCAATTGTTCTGCCTCTCAAAAGAAAAAATTATATCAATGGCAAAAGCTTATGCAACCGATTTATTTATTAATTCATTTTTGCAGAAATCACATTGATACATTACAAGGATTAATGTTTCAAGGTTTCTGAAAGATGAGTTTTACAGTTACTTAGAATTGAGAATAGGGAGAATCGAACATTTTTGCATATTTTGTCTGTTTTTATGTTAACTAGGTTTCTTTGAAAAAGTAAAACTAAAGTTTCGGTATAGTTTCATAACGATTGTCAAAGAAATGTGCGAAAACATTCAACGACATAATTATGGGTCTATCGCCCGACTTCTTTTGGTGTGACAAAATAAAGTTAAAATATATGTTAAACAGAAAGTGAAAATAAATACTAGTACACTCACAATTACAGACTGTACTTAATCTCGAACATTCTGGATGAAGAATAAAAATATCTAACAATTACGCAAATTCTATACAAATTGACCTTGAACTTTTATAATATATCCACAAAAGCGACAAATTCTTACGACAGTGTCATACAAGACGCATCGACCGTCATCAGATTAAATCACCTTTTTTATTACTTCCGGCATCTGGTGGGTAGTTGATGTTAATGTGTTATTATAATTGATACACACCTGAAGTGATAACAAATCATAATCTAGCAAATAGGTTAAAGACAAATGTAAGTGCGCAGTTATAATATATTTTAATTTTTTAAAAATGCATTTTTGGCTGATTTTGATATTTAAAGTTGAAGAATAAGAGAGCTCATAATTTGATAAGCAAACATGTTAGAAGGAAACGAAAAAAAAAGTTGTTATAAATATAAATAATACTGTGGAACTATGTTTTAAAAATCCTTTGTGTAAATGTTTTGATTCTACTCTTTTATTCACAAATTTGAAAACCCAATTTCATACTTGCATTTCACCCATAAGATAGATATTTCTAATCTATCCATCTATCTATGTTTGGAAACTAAATATTAGTTTATGTTTTCTCTAATTTTATGAGTGCAAAGCAAATGAAGTAAATTCTACCTACAGCTTCGAAGAATTGAATATTTCAAAATTTCCCTTTCCCCTTTTAAGTGTGTCTTTATAGAAATTTAAAACGATATTCCGTAATAAATATACGTGCAGAAATCGCAAACTTTGATTTATGTTTCTATAAGTCATTTTAACGTTCAAATAAACAGGGAATAATTAAAATATTTCTAACATTATTATTGTATATTTTGACAATATCTATAAAGTCTTTGGAAACCAGGTTCCGGGGCAGTTAAACTTGGATGAGCTGATTTTTGATCTCAGTTTCACTTTGTACGAAAAGAATTAAGAGTGAAAAAATGATACAGAGATCAAAGGAAATCTCATCTAAGTCAATGGCCCCGTACCCAGGTCTTCCAACAATTTGTTGGATTATATAACGATTGTAACAAATCGTGATCCTTTAGCAGCCGGCCTGTTTTTATAATCCTATCAAGAATTTAGTCAAACCTTACTTCATGCGAAGAAGAAAAATTATGGTCTTTAACTTAATATTTATTTATATATTAAGTATCATATTCGGATGTTTAATTGACTATGGACGATAATGGCTAGCTAATTAATAAAATTTATAAGAAAGGGAATTACTTCAGCTTTTCTATCGCCAAGTTCCGTATCGTTGGATTGTTTTTTCTCTGACATGATACATACCATTTGTAAATATTTTAGTTGTTATTATGGCTTTGTTAACAAATATAACCTATAATTGGTCTGTATTTAGGTTGACGTGTTTCATACCAATTGTTAAGCCTTTACTTTTGATACGGAATTTGACTAGGGCATGTTCCGTCTACCTGACCAATACGCAGGGCTCACGGTGGGTATGATCGTTCAACAGGGGATGCTTACTCCTCCTAGGCATATGATCCCACCTCTGGAATATCCGGGGGTCCGTGTTTTTTGCCCCGTTCACAAATTTTTATTGTTTGCAGATTTGTTGAGATTGGTCCCTGTTCGTTATCCTCAGCTTTATCATTTTATCATTGTTTTTATATCTAACTTGATTATGGGGTAGTCCACATACCTGATCAATACATACGGCTTACAGAGGGTGTGACTCGTCGACAAATCGTGATCTTTATTTTGTTTTTTCTTTATATATATATAATACCAAAAACTGAATAAATAAAAACTGAGGTTGTTCGTCTATCTTTCTATCTTTCTGTATTTGTATTCAATGTTTCTTCTTTGCACAAGTACGGAGCCTTTCCATTTCTTTAAATTCTCTAAATTTTCAATTTACATTTTCTATTAATATTAAAACTAAAAAAAACCACTTAAACGCAGTCCTATTGCTTTTTATCGCATTAAATAACTGACAATTCTATACAGCTTCAAACATACAAATAGAGCGAATGAATCTAAATGTATACATGTACAAAATGTTTACATTTAAACTTCGTTCAATACGTTTTATGTTGAAAAATATTACTAGGTAAACAAACATGCCATATTGCAAACAAACTCGTCATGGGATATACTAAGCAGTATTCATAATAATGATTGTTTTAGGACACATATTTTTCATTCTGATTTTCAAAGTGATTCAGTACTTTCTCCGTCGATTACATAAATGTTATCAACATATTATAACAGCTAAATCTGTCATTATTGAAAAATGACGCATTAACAAATGTTCTCTTTTTCGATGCAATCAATCTAATTGTTTTGATTTTGAAGCATATAAAACGAGTAAGATTAGTTTGAAAACAAATAAAGCTTTTCTCTGGTATAGTAGAGCAATCAGGTATTAATCTAAGGTAAGTGGTTCACTAGTACAGTTATCATTGTTAAATTTGGTTTTCCTTCAAATGCAAGCAAACAATAATGTTTACTTTCTCTTCCTATTTTGATTTCTATCATAAAGTATCAAAACCTGTTTATGTTTGAGTACAGAAACTATTCATATTTTTTCGTACTCATGGTTTCATATTTTTTTTTCTTTGAATACTTCTTTTCGTTCTTTTCAATTATAATCAAGTTCAGGAAAATGGAATAGGTGATGGATAAATTACAAATTCTACCAACGATGGAATATAACCATATACGAGGGTTGTTAGAAAAGTTCGCGGACAAGTTCTATTGTGAGCACGCTATTTCCATGAACTGGTTAAACTCTCAAGATAAAAACTTTACCTATTTTCCAATAAATATACAAAGATTTGGTGTTTTCTGGTGATCCTTAAAAATGTACAGCTATATTATTTTGATAAAACATGCTTCACTTATTAAAATCAAAAATTGCACAGTTGTAGCGCAGAAAGAATTATGATATTTTACCTGTCGCTACAGTATCCATGAAACGTTACTTGCCGAAATTTTGAATCAAATTGGAGGGTGTATGACTGTTTTATAGCCATTTATAAATAATCAACGCGTAAAAACAAAGCTAAGAATGGGAACGTCATGGAACGTCATGGAGCACAGAGCTACTAAAAAATTATGTGTGCAGACAGGAAAATTTCTATAATAAATTAAAATGCTTCTAGATGTTGCTGGAAATTGCCTATAAGTAGAAAGGACAAAAGTATTCAAAATGTAGTATCTTTATAAGAATGGAAGGATTGAAATTTTTAATGATCAACTCTATCGATACCTCATTACCCCACTTATCGCATGGACATTGCGCCTATGGATTTTGCACTGTTTCCGTACCTGATCTCTTAACTGCGTATACTATTATTTTAAGATCTCACTAATATCCGAAACAGCACAAAAGACATTATAGAAGAAAAGTAACATTTCTTGATATAGATATTTTTAACTTTTAAGTAGAAAA
Source organism: Saccostrea echinata (assembly GCF_033153115.1). Lineage (NCBI taxonomy): Eukaryota > Metazoa > Mollusca > Bivalvia > Ostreida > Ostreidae > Saccostrea > Saccostrea echinata. The sequence continues at coordinate 17,313,496 of NW_026889778.1, forward strand.
AAGACAAGAAAATTCGAAAGAAATGAAAGCTGTTTAGAACTATGAAAAAACTTAACAGGTTTGAAATCTGATTGTCACATCACTTAAAGTCAAGCGATTGCTCCGTGATTCTATGACCGCATCATAAATTTTTTTGTAAATTTTCAAAATTTTAGGAAATGGACCTGATTTTTTTTACATACTAATAAACAAAAGATAGGAATTTAATCGGACATAAGTCATACTTCACAGTACACAATAGATTTTCCGTAAATCAATGTGTCCGCGAACTTTTCTAACAACCCTCGTACATGTAGTTCATCACAAATTTACATACAAGCATTATTTAGCTTTATAACAAAAATTTAATCCCCATGAAAACTAATGAAACGACAGTAATATCTTGAAGTAAAATCTCTGTATTTTGTGGAATGCGACGACAACTCCTCGCAAGTTACAGTTGGAAAAATTTTTTTACGTAAGAAAATTTTATTTTATGCAGTATCTACACAATGATAGTGTATTTATTCCTTATACTACAGATGACGACTTTGATGCCATTCTCCTTGGGTGTTTTTCTAATAGCAGCCATGAGCATCGATTTAACTACTTCTGTGCCCATTGTGGAGGGACCCTGCTTCGACTTATCGGAATGCAATGCAATGGAATGTTTGAAATATTGTACAGGGATCGGATATCTTACCGCAAATTGTCACATTGATGTCACTCGCTGTACAACGGCGGGATACAGCGGTGGATATAGATGCCAATGCAGTGATGTCGACCTTTTTCCCTACGTCTGAAAAAAAAAAATAACCAAATTCAATAAACAATAAGACTGGCCTCTCAGCCTTATCCATTCAGAACATGTTAACCAATATATCTGAGCACAAAGTCAATTTAATGTAAAATCTTATTTTTGGAAAATAAACTTGTTTTGCAATTTGTAGATACGTTTTCTGTTTTTTGTATCTGTGTTGTTGAGGTCCCTTTTAGTGTATTTTGTATTTGTCTTGTCAATATTTGTAACCTTGTTAAATTTAAAAACAGCATACAGTTTATACCTGTTCAATAAGAATTATTTACTAGTCTAGTAATCGTGTTTGAGAATGATATAAGATTTTACCGACTGGGAGCACAATTACAATGCCATCTTTAATGAATTTTTACTTGAGTTTTTAATGAGGTTGATTAAAAAGTTTATACAAGTGATTATAAGGGTTATGCCATCAAAATGTTAAAACAATTTTACGTCTTTGGGGGATAAATTTCATACATATGACTTGCTACGATATTTTCAAGATCTTAAACTTATTTTGTCGTTCAAAGTATAGTTCTTTTAAACTAAACATATATGGCTTAGCTTACATGACGGAAATGTTCAAATAAATATACAAATTGGAGAAAAGTCAGGTATTAAAGGTAATGAATAAAAGAAATTGTTTCATGTAATATAAATAGGACTTCCAATGTTTTTTTTTTTTTTTTTTTTTTTTTTTCAGCCTTATCAATTTGTCATTACAGGTACATTGTCATATGACGTCATTTACCTTCTCTTGATAATAAATACAACTAGAAACTCATTGCGAGCAATGAGAGGTCTTCCATCCGATTCTGAAACTAAAAACGAAAATTCAAGCTGAAAAAGAGATAAAAGAAATTCAGACACTCTGGGGATTTAACCCTGGTCGTCAGCGTGAAAATCCAACGTGCTAACCATTAACCATTCACTTTTTTACATCACTTCCGGTCATGACCGGAAGTAACGGCGATAGAAGATTTTCTCAAGATTCAAATAAACTGATGACTGACCATCACTCCTGAAAGTTTTAGACTTCAGTCATTTACTGTTGCCGAGCAATATTGTGAGATCAAATTCCAATTTTGAGGACAGGTAAACAGGAGACCGGAAGTGAATTTTATAAAAATCTCTGACTTTTCTCTAAACATTTGCACTATAAACAACATACAAAGAGTCATTTCAAGTACTTTATCGATGAGCAATATTTATGGAAAGTTAAATATCAAAATAAAGTAGTTTGTCTCCTAAAACAAAAAGTTGACGTTTTTGTTTCCGGTGGAATCTAACATATTTCAAAACAGCGAAAAAGATGCAATAAAGTGATGCAAGCATTAATTTAAAAAAGAAAAGTTATTGTGACAAGCGGAAGTGACGACTGACGCGTTTAACCCAAATGGTTTTGCCTACTCCTCAATGTCAATTACTCATAAAAGTTAAGTGTTTTAATCTTTTACCTGGTTTTGAGATCTCTCTCAGACAACTTCACATTTTGAGGACAGGAAAACATGCGACCGGAAGTGAATTTTTGAAAGATATTTAAGATTACTCTAGACATTTGCAGTCTGAATAACATATTTAAAATTCATTTCAAAAACTTTATCCAGAAAATAATATTGATGGGAAAGTAAAATACTCAAATTATTTAGTTTTTCTCATATCCGGAAGTTGTCGTTTTTGTTTCCGGTGGGACCAACATCTTTCGAATCTGCGAAAAAGATGTAATAAAGTGATGCAATTTTTAATTAAAAAAAGAAAAGTTGAAATTTTCGCTTTCTTTGATCACTTCCTGTGACGACCGGAAGTGAGGGCTGACGCTCTGAACCCAAATGGTTTTGCCTACATCTTAAGGTCTGTTGCTCATATAAGTTTGGTGTCTTAATCTCTCACCGTTTCCGAGATCTTGCTCAGACAACTTCTCATTTTGAGAAAACACGCGACCATAAGTGAATTTTACAAAGATATTTGACGTTACTCTAGATATTTGCAGTCTAAATAATATATTCAAAATTCATTTCAAATACTTTATCTACAAAGGATATTAATGGGAAAGAAACATATTCTAATTATGTAGTTTTTCCCTTATAACCGGAAGTTGACGTTTTTGTTTCCGGTGGGACCAACATATTTCGAAACTACAAAAGAGATGCAATAATGTTATGTAAGTATTGATTTAAAAAAAGAAAGTTGAAATTTTACGATTTTCTTTGATCACTTCCGTAAACGACCGGAAGTGCCGACGAAGAACGAAAAGGCGATTCTGCAAATTTAGAAGTCACGTTCTATGCTCTCCAATAAGTCCCCAGTTCATATCTTTAGCCATTCTTGAAAACAAGGGGCGACGAAGTTTCATTTTAAAATTTGGAAATTGTCCGTAACTTGGAACCAAAATGGAATTTTTCAAATTTATGATATGTGCGCACCTTCTGATCTAAAAAATAAAACAGGTTTTGTAATCCTCAGAAATAGTTCTATCATTTTATAGTTGCATATTTAAGATCAGAGGTTACGCTCTATATTAAATATCGAAAAATAGCTTTAAAAATTGGCTGTTTTGTAGAATTTTTCACGATATGAGGAAAATGACGCATTTCATGACGTCATAATGCATTGGCTAGCCAGAAAATTACGTCATTTTTGATAGATACGCAGTCATCAAAGGTCTAAATGATATTTAATGCATTGTCAACTAAAACCAAGCAGTTTCAGTTTTTCTGAAATTCACAGGGCCAAAAAAGGCCCTTAGTGAACCTTGTTCTTTAATACTGAAACCACTACATTAGCGCAATGTACCAGCCATCACCGATGTTTACCTTGCACTCATCCCCTGAAGTAACGAGTGTCAGGTAGGTTAATCATTTTTTCTTATAGTGTGGAAGTATAGGATGAAAACTAGCCAGCTAAATTTTGTGCAAGTACTAGTAGATTTACATCGGATTTGTTGAGTTTTAACAATAACTGATAGCAGAGAAAATAATCTGTTACTGATAAAAACTAAAAAAACTATTGTGTTTACTTCCTTTATTCTTTATGCATTCAACTTTCTATTTTATGCAATTCCAAATACTCATGTCCGTGTAATCTTGTTCTGTACTTCTACACTACTGCATCAGACCATTTGTGAAAGGCGGGTCAAGATAATTATTTCGCGCCAAATGTCACGAGTAAATCTTCGCGCCTTTTCTTTGGAATGTGTCTTCAATTGAATAAGTGTATGTGATAGCTTCAATGAAATTTTTAAAAAAAATATGTTGCTATAGCCTGATTTTCTAGCCTAAGAATGTATATTTATTACACTGTAAATATAACATACCGTATACGGACAAGTAACATAAATGCAGCGCTAAGTTTTCTTACACATTTTATATTCCTCTTTACCCCCAAAGTGGATTATTCCAATTAGTAACACATTAATGAAAAGTCTGGAATGTTTCGCAACAAAACACGTCTCGCCATATGACGCTCAAGGAATCTGATACCTATTATGTTCAGTAACTTGATTCTATAAAGGAATATTGCCCAACTAAAATCAAAGAAAAATATCATTGAAGTTTATTTTTCTCTCATTTGAAATTGCTATATGTTATTCAATCAACATGAGAAAGTAACAAATTCTACTTTCAAAATACAATTCGGCAACTCTCCAATTTATGATACAATTGCATAGGTATCTAGCTACATATACATTTGTACCAACATGTTTTCCTCGTTTTGTCATATCACAATTGCATCTATGCACATTAATTAGTGCAAATTTCAACTGCAAACTCTTTATGAGAGAGTAAAAAGACACGCTGATATTGTGCCGTCAAACACTGCTGCTCTGACGTCGAACGACACAGCCCCCCTCCCCCTTTAAAGATAAAATCTTATATTTGAGCCCCAAAAAGTGAGAAAAAAATTCGGACATTCTTTGCATTGAATCCCGATCGCCCACGTGAAAATTCAACATGCTAACCATTACGACATCAAACATCATCGCTTAAAATTGAAAAATGATAAATATTTAGAGTATGGGTTAATCAATTTTTAAACAAACTACATATATTTAGCATTCTTGTAAGACTCTTTATTTAGCCTATCATCATCATAAAAAAATAATGAAAAACAAAAAAGTTCAAAAAATTACCCTTTTTAAATCACTTCCTGTGACGACCGGAAGTGACGACGACACACGAAATGTATCCATCACACATTTACAAACCAAATTCTATCATACCTGAAAGTTTCAGTCTCCTACCTTTAACAGTTTCTGAGAACATTCACGGACTAGATTTTTAGTGGAAAAAGTGAAAAATCGTAATAATTCCCGACCGGAAGTAACTTTTTCCGAACTTTTTCAATAATTTAAAATGGCTTTAGATAACACATCATTCCTGAAAATTTGGCTGAAAATGAATGGGTAGTTTTTGAGATATCGCGATTTGAAAAGGTCAAAAAAATAAAAATGAAAAATAATAAGAAGAAGAAGAAGAAGAAACAGTAGAATCACTATAGGTCTTCCGTTGAAAACGGAAGACCTAATAATACAAGTGTATGTTTGAGGAATGTGTGTATCAACGTGTCAAAGGATATATATATATATATATATATATATATATATATATATATATATATATATATATATATATATATATATATATATATATATATATATATATATATATATATATATATATATTGTCACATCTGATTACAGAAAAAAATAAGATTGGTTAAAATTACGACAACATCATGTCTACTTTTGTATAACTCAAAAATTTTAGTAATATACACAGTTTCAATGATTGATTCTTGATATATAATTTGAAGAAAAAAAATCTTCACATTTAAAAGCTTGGAAAAGAATGTTTGTGAAAAAAAAACACGTTAAAAGTAAAAAAAAAAAAATATAAAGAGCTACAGTTTTGATTATAGCATTTTAAACACAAGTACTCGTATACAAATATGAGCTTTTTATGTACTGCATTTCCAAAACACCCTTGAGCAGAATAACTTTTAATTATCCTGAGTTAAAGAGTACGGTTAAAAATCTATCCTTAAATATTCACTTCTTGAACTAGTTTTTAATGGTCTTTTTCTAGGTGGAAGGCGGAGGGAATGCAAAGTTTGTTTAGTCAATCAAAGAAGTCCCCTTTGATGTCCGATTTTAATTCAATACTATTTTTTTAATAAAAGCAAATTAAAATTCACCTAATTCTCCGAATACTTAGATTGTTGAGAGAAATAATTATGTTTATTTCATCATCTCATATTCTCTCTTGAGTAAAATGGTACAACTGATGTTGGTCAACGACTATCTGTAAAATTTTATGAAACTTTCTAGAAGACTTATTGTTTTCTTGAGTCGCTTTCTTATACAATGTGTCCATTTTAGTAACAATAAAACAAAGACTGTGTTTATGTTTCAACAGCAGTTACGTTCAAAAATTGTATTGATTACGTCCTGTCCTTAATTGAAGTGTTTCGAATTTTTTAAAACAACATTGTAGAATTATGAAATAGCAAAAAAACTTGTACCATTATGTAATGCGCTTAGGTTAACTTATTGCCTTGATCACAATTTCTCTTTATCAGATGTTGCACAACGATCATCTCACTAAAAAGTAAAATCTACTCATTCCAATGATGTACAACAGGCCTATGGCATGAATTATTCACACAGTGTTTGGTCATCAGACAACTTAATTTACTGCATTGTTTTGTTTGACAATCAGATCTCAAATTTCAAAGATACTTCTAGAACAAAAACGAAACTCTATATTCATAAAAAGAAAACATCTTCAATTATTTCAACCAAAAAAAAAAAAAAAAAAGAAAAGAAAAGAAAGAAAACCAACTGACAGATTAGCAACAACGCTAATCTGAGTCACTTTAGCCTTCCTGTTATTCCTCTGTGTTTTATACCTCACCTGAGTCAAAGACTCGAGTGAGTTTTTTTTTAATGGAAGGGTGTATGGCGTCCGTCTGTTGTGTGTCGTCTGTGGTCTGTACACTTTTCACATCCTCAACTTTTTCTCAAGAACCACAAGGTCAATTTCAACCACACTTGCCACAATGCATCCTTGGATAAAAGGAAATTTATTTTTGAAGGTGTTCTTGAGTAGAAGACTTTTAGTTGATAGCATTAAATTTTCACCAGTTCTTAATGATGTCTCCATGAAGAAAAGGTGTAGGCTTTTATTTGAACAAACTTGAATCTCCTTTACTCAAGAGAGCTTTGTAGCAGGATTTGCTGAAATTGGTTCAGTGGTTTTTGAGGTAAACTTGAAAACGTGAATAGTGAACTGACAACAGTCAACACCTGACACACAGCAGACAGACAGTGCAGACGATTGATCCTTTCGACCAGAAAAGGTCACTTGAACCTTTGGTTAACTGGGTTAAAACAATTTTTACAGACTGTACATGCAACAATTGCTAATTTACTTACACTATCGATAAGTGCATATTCATAAATTTTATTTTGAACACTTTTTTTTAACAATAATTTTGAATGATTCTATGAATTATTTGATAGATATCATTAAAATATCATCTAAAAACACATACACATACAAATCAATAAAATTATTAAATATACATAAATATGAAAAAGGACTACCAACAAAGATATAGATATTTTCTCCTTTTTGATAGCACTAAGAGACACAGTTTGTACAATAACATCCTTTTCAATCAATCAACATCGTACAAAATTATATGGATTACAATAAGCAGTGCATGTAACTACGCAATTGCATTTTATAGCCTGTTCAGAAATGCTTAACTCAAATTTGCACATGCTAATGCACATACACTGTACATGTATGTAGCACACCAATGCAATATTTACAGTTGAAGAACGTTTAATTTTCACCAATGATGTAAGAAAATGTCCATTTGTTTAACATTTAAAATCTTTGAAAAAGCTTTATTTTTGATGATGTTTGTATAAATAATTACATTTAAAGTTTCGCTTTTTATAGATTTCATATTTGATGGAACTTTAAAAGAAAATCCAGCAAAAGAGAAATTGTATCGAAAAAGTAAGTAATTTAGATGACCTATCGTGAAACTTCACTTTAGGAGAAAATCATCAGAAACATAAAAATGTTGATTCACTTCGCAGCTCTGTTAAGGCTGCATAAAGGGGGCGGGGCCTAATTTAAACGGAAAAATGTCTACTATGACATCACACAAAATAGCAATTCTTCACAATATCAGAAAATAAAATAATGTGCGGTTTTAAACTGCAAAAAATTGATGAACTACATCAAAACTTACCACTGCATTCATTTTTGTCGCTAGTTAAATCCCACATAGGAAGATATAAACAAGTCACTCCTTCACAAAAATTTATAGTTTACTATAGTTAACTATAGTGAAAACTTTGACACTTTGATTTACTATGGCACTTTACTTTGGAACTTTTTTGAGATTTCAAAGCTTAAAATCTCTAAAATTCGATAACAGTAACGTAAAATTTGGAAATAATGTATGAATATACAAATAATATTTCAATTTCATATAAGAAATGTGCATATATGAATTGAAAAACAAAAAAATATAACGATCTGAAATCCATAATAAAAATACTTTGATTTACTATAGTGAAAAAACTTTGATACTATAGTTAACTATAGTAAACTATAGTTAACTATTGTAAACTATAGTTAACTATAGTACTTTTTTATTAGGGCTGATCGCAATGCACTTGTCGACAGGACGTCATCATGGTAAATTTGACGCATTTTGTGCGCAGTGAGAGGTGGATCAAGTAATTTTTCCGCAGTGAAAATTGCATTTTATTATTAAACAGAATATTATTTTCAAATCTTAGGTAGACCATTAACACAAATCTGAAACCTTTGTTTAGAGCCATTATTTAAAAACTATCGAGAGAATGTATTGAATTAACTCTACCGTGCTTTTGTGTACAGGGTGTGCATGTTTCATGCCGAGGTGCCTCTTTAAATCGCCTTTTCGCAATGGCATATACTTAAGAGATCTGGACCATTTTTTGAATATGCATAAGGGAAACATTCCTTAACTTTAAAAGTGCTGCCGCTTTCCTGAAATCGAGAGCATTACTTAATTAATAAATAAAATACTTAGTAAAGGTCACACATATTTCGTCTAGAGCCAAATAATTTGAAATTTAAACTAATAAATTGCGAATTCTATTGAAAGCAGCAACATTTTTCATAAACTGCAAGTTATATAGATACAATATTTTACTGAAATTTTTAATTCTAACTAGGGTATGCCCTTGCGATATTGAAATTTGTTTATGACCTACATACAGTAAACATTTTATGCATTTATCAAGTGACTGTCAAATAATGTGACCAAATCAAGTTCCGTACAGAGAGAGGTATACAATGTTATTTCAATTAATTAAAGTCATGTGATAATATAGTAGCTTTCAAAAAAAAATCAGTCTAAAAAGGTATGTACTTATGCACGTTCATATTCCGTTGATTTCTTAGTAGTACGCCTTAACAGTCCTGCGTTGTGAAAAAAAGTTTTATTAAAGGAATTAAATTAAGGAATTAAAGAATTATTTTATAGGGATGAAATATAGAATGCATTTTAAGTCATATAAATTAATGAAATATAAATATCTCTAACTAGTGTTAGCCTGACTAGTAATCTTGCGACACATGGGTAAATTAAACGGCAATTTTAAAGAAACAATTGTTTTGACATAGGTACTCTCGTGCAAAAAAGAAATGGGGTTTAGTACATACGAGGGATGATCAAAAAGTTCGCAAACTAATTGAATTACTTCTATAAAAGAAATAAAATTACGTTTCATTGTTCATTGTTCACTTTTTTTTTGGAGTAGTCCTCTCCTATTTTATTGCACATCTGCCACTGTTCTGCCCATGCGCGAATGACGTGATCCAGGCGGTTACGTGACATGCTCCTTAGCGTTTTTTCACGGAAACTAAAAGATTTTTCACAGTCTTATATTTCTCACCATGCAAGTTATTTTTTTTTATAACAAGAACAGTCCATTTATTAGAAAAGACCAAATCTCGACAATAGGATGGATGGATAAAGATACCCTTTTACAGAATGAGTCTTGTGACTATCACAACCCAAGTCCTATGCGTCGTTTTTCCAATGTTGATAAAGTATGGGCGCCTTTATTTTTTTTATCATATCTAATATGTTTAAAGCCTTATGTAAACGATATTTTAGGGATTCAATAATTATACTATTGTTAAGATATACAACTATTTTTCAAACTGTAACTTGGCATTCTTTCATAACAAATTGCTCAACTGAGGACACATCTCTTCCCCAGCATGCTTTCTGGGCAACAGAACAAACATCATTGTTAATCATCCCCCTTTCTTTATTAAAACAATCAATCCAATTAAAGATTGAACTTCTTGCAAGTCTTTTGTCCTCATAAACCTTGTGCAAATTATTAAATGCTACTGCAAAGAAATTTTCAAGATATACGTTAAACTTTAAAGCCGTTCGTTGCTCGAGTACGACTGAGTCATTTTTTGTCGCAAGTCACCTACATATTGACGATATTTTTCACACTGTGTCGTCACAAACATTGAGCGAAACATTACATATTATCTTCGATTTATAGAACATGTATAATACTATATGTGTGCCAAATTTCATTCTGATCTAATTTTTTTTTTCTTTTTTTTTTTTCTTTTTTTTTGTAAATATAGAGATAGTTCGCGATCTTTTTCATCACCCCTCGTAATCCCATCCTATAATCCCAGAGTGAAAATTTATTTGAGTTCCTACATTCACATTCATCCGGATCCTCAATCCTTCTGTTTTTAATGGGTGTTTTTTTCTTCAGTGAAAGACATAGAAAATGCAAAAGTTCGAGATGGTTATAAACATAAGCTACAAATTGACTTTCTATGTAATCGAATATATTTGAAGGATATATTCGAAAAAATATATATATATACTTTGAATATGTTTTATAACATAATTTAAGTTATTTTATAACATAATTGTTTTATAACATAATTTAAACTTGCAATCATGTTTTATATAGCGTTTCTAAAACATATACTTCTACAACGATTTTTTAAAAGGTTTACTGAATATGCGACTACCTATACCATTTTAAAATAACTTCAAGCGTATTGCTTTCTTTCTTGTCTTTGCTTATTGCAATTCATTCTGTTACAATGGACCCAAGGAAACGAAAAATGAATATTTCTTTCCACATTACCTGTGTTTTTTTTAAACTGTAATTGTACATCCTTGTTTTAAGATTTGTTAAATTTATGTTAGAAAACATGTTTTAATCAACAGAAATACATTTTATAATACCTTCAATTGTGCTTATTGCTTGAATCGCAATTTCCGTATATCAGATGTTGCACATTTTTTATCCTACTGAAAACTGAGTCTTCACATATATATTATTTAAATGACAGACATCTAGCCAGTGGCTTGAAATATTCACAACTTTTATGACAGATTGCATTATTAATGTATTGTTTAATTGACAAAGCAGTTGTCATTTAGATAAAAGAGTTCAAAGATACTTCTAGAACAAACTAGATATCGCTTCACAATTATCGATACGCAAACTATTCAATAATCAGACTGTAAACTTAAGTATATCTTATTCCTTTAACGCCCAGTGACGTCTTTGGACGCCTTTTCAGAATTTCAGATAATAAACTGTCAGCGTTTTGTAAATAATTGAAATACAACAAAATAAATTACATTTTACAAACTATATGGAAAACTTAACTTTTTTTCTTCTTAAAGTTTTTTTTTTTTTCCTGCGATGTTAAGAAATTATCATAAACTTGATGTGAATGTTATATATCCTTGCCGGAAGTGGCTACTTATCTTAATTGTAAAATATAGTAAATTAAAAGTGAAAGCCATAATCTGAAAGCTGGGAATCTTCATAACACTTTTTTTTATTATGGACGTTTTAAGGTACGCGGTACAGTTACGGATATATTTTTTGTTAAATATTGATACTTTTATGAGTAAAAAACATAAAATGCATTTTGTCATCATTTGACTTTCTACATGTACAAGGTACTCGTTAATTTAAAACTAGTGCTACGCGCAATTTAAAACAGAACTGAATATTTTGATATGTGGAACAAGACGATTTTACGAATCGAAGCACTGAAAGTACTGAAAAGCGGTTAGCATGCTTTCATCTTAGATTCTAAGGTTTACAAAAAATCTTTTTTAAAACGCATGGGCTTCTCTAGAACAAACAATTCTAAGAACGTGAAACATTTTCCAGATGATCCTGATGAATCAAATCCACATTCAACAAACGAAATAAATGTATTGTTTATCGAAGTCCCTCCTCTCCCCCTTCTATCACCCGACCATCGTTTTGGGAACTCCCCATTTTCTTTTTTATTTTCCGCATTGCATCTGATTTCTACTTATAAATATTGTTTGGATAATATACTTATTGATAAGATTTGGATAAAGAGGGGATTTGAGGGGAATTCAAACCACTCGAGCTCCTTGTAAAGAAAACTTGGAAATATTTCAAGAAACTTAAATTAGTGTTCTTTATTATATATCTTCCTTTTTATGGGAACATAGTTCCGGGATTGCAATGCCAAAAACCTCTTTTCACTCAATTCTAAAAAGTATAAATTTATCACAGAAAAGTTGCAGGTCTTGTTGCTCTTGTTGATAATAGGACATGAAGCTATAATACTGATTGCAATATCTGCAGCGTTCATCTCTTCCAAAGTTATCGTATATGCAACATCAACTTCCTGACTAAAACTCATACTAAGTTCATGTTTGTGCAAAAGTCTTTGCCAATATGTATAAAATTCAGAGAATAAACGTATTATGTAAAAGACGGAATGTAACGTTACCGCCCTTCCCCTTTGTGCACTATAGAGCATATAGATGTGTAAATATACATCAAGGTCATAAATTGTACAGATCTTTGGTATCTAAGGAATTATAGATGATTATTTTATAGATGTAAATATTTACTGCAACGTTAAGTGTAATTTTGATGTGTACCATGGTGTGTATATAGTACATGTATACTCGTGTAACAAGTTTTGTTGAAATTGTAGCAATTCTTAAGAAAGAACCTTCTCAAATGTCCCATTTTTTTTTTCAACCATCGCAACCGTGTTTGTTGAAATATAAAAAAAAATGAAACGTAAAATTAATGTGCTCTACATTTATTAATATCAGGCGGAAACTGTACGCGAGAAAAGGATTTGAAAAATTGTTAACTGACAATCAGATGGCTTGAAAGCCAAACATAATGGATTCGGGACACTGTGTCATTGTATTATCAATTATTTCTTTGAATTAAATAAAATTTACCAGTACAGTTAATAACTAATTCAATTTATGCTTTTGTAAAAGCATCAGTTATTCTTCTGTTATGAAGGTATTGTTTGTCATTTTATTGGCAATTATGGGTGTCATTCTTTGCCGAGGCAACCGTGATGTCATTTTACACTGAAATGTCCTTGATCGAGCACTGAAATGTCACTGAAGGATCACTGGAATCTCACTGTTTTAGCACTGAAATGTCACCGAAGGATCACAGAAATTTCACTGCAGGATCTATGAAATGTTAATGAAGGAACACTAAAATGTCACTGTTTCATGCCTCAAGGTACCTCCAGGCATTAAAAACAGGCTTTGTGAAAGTGCAATGGTCTTTAATGTTGCAGATACGAGTGTATTCGAATACATTCAACAAAGAATTAAACTATGTGCTCTCCCCTCGGTCAAAAAATAGAGCATAGAGATGAAAATGATTCTGATACCACTGTAAAGCTTAAGAAAATATCCGTAAGAAGTGACGTCATTTTGCATTTAAAATGACGTATATACCTGCTAAAATGACGTCATAATCAGGTATACCCTGTATACTGAGCGTAAAAATGACTGATAAGAACAATTTTTTTGTTGAGCAAAGAGCGTATTGCCTATCACGGCAACAGAAATAAAAGCCGATTTAGATGTAGTATATAGAGAGCATGCTCTTTCATATCAAACAATAGCAAGATGGGTAGTTCGCTTTAAAGAGGGTAGAAAATCAATTAACAATGACCCCCGATCGGGTCGGCCACTCTGTGCATATGACAAAAAAGAAATCGTCGCTGTTCAAAATGCAATAACCGAAGATGCTAGATGTACAATTGAGGAAATAGCAGACTTAACTTACATTAATTCGTCAGCAGTTTTTAATATTTTAAAGCAAAACTTAAAGACCAGGAAAGTCTTCGCTAGATCGGTCCCCCATCTTCTCACGGAAGAGCAAAAGAGCACCCGGGGAGAAATGGCTTCACAGTTACTGGCAATGTATGAAAATTGTGACCAAAGGTGGCTGAATGAAATTGTAACTGGTGATGAAACATGGATATATTTTTTTGAACTGGAAACTAAGCTCAATAATAAAGTTTGGATCGGTGAAAATGATGCAAGGTCTCAAATTGCACGCAGAAACCGCTCTGTCCGGAGAGTAATGTACGCTTTATTCTTTGATTCTAAAGGCCCTGTTACTCAGGTTCCGGTTCCAGAATACAGCAGTGTTACTGGTCAATTTTCTGTAGAAAATGTCTTGTCTCAAATTGTTGAGCACTAGAAAACGACCCGATCAACAACCGGTACTATAGGAATAAGGCTCCTGCCGATAGATCAGAGGTTGTAACTAATTTTTGAAAGGAAAATGGTATTGCCGTTTTACCACATCCATCCTACAGTCCTGACCTAGCTCCATGCGGTTTTTGGTTGAATGCCCTTGTTAAAGAAGACCTCCGCGGAGGGCGATTTGAAAGTCGCCATGCAGTCGGAAGTGCCGTATTCCCGTATATGAAGGGTATACCAAAAGTGGACTATAAGGCGGCATTTTCCGCGTGGCTTTCAAGACTGAAAAAGTGTGTTCAGGTCAACGGACAGTTTTTTGAGAGATTGATACAATTTAATTCATGATAATGATATTCATTAATTTACCGAGCTCCAGTTATCAGAACTTTTCAAATGCCAATCGTATAATCATTCAATATTTTTTTTTTCAAATAATCATAGATTGTCATTTTTTATTTATTTTTTTTTTTTATTTTATTTTTTAGTTTTTTAAGAGGATAAAGTCTGTTAAAAAAAATTGGTTAGGTTGTCATTTCTTTAATTGAGTTGAATTAAAAGCTCAATGAACAAAAAAAAACCCAGATAAACAAACAAACAAAAAGAAATAAAAAAAGATAAATTATTAAATTATGCATATACATTTTAGTTTAAAATTACTATTCAGAATTTTATAACACAAATTAAATTTAATTATATAAATTAATGTTTGATTGATATCTGTAAATTCTTTCCGATTTAAATATCAGAGAAATGTCTAAAAAAAAAAAAAAAAAAACAAAAAAAAAACAAAAACAAAAACAAAAACAAAAAAAAAAAAACTTTGCATGTCGCAAAAAATTTAATTTAAGGTATTCAAAGTACACCAAACAACTTAAAGGTTGTATAAAGACCACAGAGAGATTACATAACGGTCAATAAAAAGGAGAAAGAGACCACTAAAAATATTACTGAACTTGTCTATTGATTGTTTTCAGCAATTATAACTAAAGCCCAACGAAATGTACAATATACCAGCTATTAAGTAACTGAATATTCAGTGAATGATCGCTGAACACAGACATTTACTATTTCTTTTGCATGAGTATCCCTTCCTGTCTGGGTTAAACTTTCATTTTTTTAACTTAATTTGAAAGTGTTTAAATCACTTTAAAACACAAGATAATTTTATGTATATAGATAATATATAATTTTCTCAAAATAGTGTTGTCAATGATTACCCAGTTAATCGGTTAATCGTCGAACGATGCGAGTATCAGTTAGTAAAACTTCTACTCGGATAAAAGGACATTTAAAAGTGTGAAATGTATATTTTGTTTTTAAATGTATATCAACATGTCATCAATTTAATGACCGTTATCTCAGCGTTTTTACAAATACGATCGATTTGTTTTGATTAGTTTTCCAATTTATTTAATGGCATTGATTGTCAAAGGGTATACAAATTTCGAAGACCTGAGTACAAAATTACCTTATTAATTACCTTTTAAACAAAATTTATCATGAGGAATTTGTTGTATTAAGTGTAGAAAAGTCGTAAGTTTTGATGTCATAGATTTATGAAAAAAAATGTTTCTAAAAGTTCTTTCGAGTTTTTGAGGATCCACATCTGATTTACAGCACGCAGCTCTGTTAAGGCTGCATAAAGGGGGCGGGGCCTAATTTATACGGGAAAAGTTTACTGTGACATCACACAAATATAGCAATTCCTCATTATAACAGAAAATGAAATAATCTGCGAATCTAAACTGCATAAAAGTAATGAACTACATCAAAACTTACCACTGCATTCATTTTTGTCGCTAGTTAAATCCTACACAACAAGATATAAACAAGTCACTAATCGCAATGCACTTGTCGACATGACGTCATCATGGTAAAGTTTGAGTGCAGTGAGAGGCGGATCAAGTGATTTTTTCACAGTGAAAAATGCATTTTATTATGAAACAGAATATTATTTGCAAATCTTAGGTAGACTATTAATACAAATCTGCTACCTTTGTTTATTGCCATTATCTAAAAAATATCGAGAGAATGTATTGAATTAGTTCTACCGTATTTTTGTCTTTAGGTGTGCATGTTTCACGCTGAGGTGCCTCATTAAATCGCCTTTTCGCAAGGACATACACTTAATAGATCTTGACCATTTTTTGAATACACATAACGGACATATTCCTTAACTTGAAAAGTGCTGTGGCTTTCCTGAAATCGATAGCATAACTTAACAAATACATAAAATACTTGGTAAAGGTCACACATATTTCGACATTAGCAAGATAACTTGAAATTTAAACTAATAAAGTACGAATTCTATTTAAGGCAGCAGCACTTTCCATAAACTACAAGTTATATAGAAACAATCTATTACTTTAATTTTTAATTTTAACTAGGGTATGCCCTTGCGATATTGAAATTTGTTTGTGACCTACATACAGTACACATTACATGCATTTATCACGTGACTGTCAAATAACGTGACCAAACCAAAGTCAGTACAGAGTGGGGTATACAATTTTATTTCGAATAATATCAAAAGTCATGAGATAATATAGTACCTTTACAAAAATAAATTCAGTTTAAAAGGTATGTATTTATGAACGTTTATATTCCGTTGATTTCTTCGAAGTACGCCTTAACAATGCTGCGCACTTCTAGAATAAGCTGTAGCTCAGTACGTCTGAATTTTCTCCTTTACCGCAGTTAATATTTATAAGGAGTTAAGATAAGGGCTTGGTAGAGTATTTACTGGACCTGGCTATGTATGTTTGTTTGTAAGGATTTTTATGAAGTTTAGAAATCTATACAAGTTGGGTAGATCGAACTCACCTTGGTTGACTGGTATATTAAAAGCACTTAACATTGAAATATGATTTTGAAGAATTTCTTCTTTGGAAAATGAACTGTGAGTATATGTATGATTTACAGACGTAGAATTAAAACCAAGTTTTTCCAAAATACAATTATAATAATGAACCTAACAAACAAAGATGATATTGTCACAAGTCTTGTCTACTGGAAATATACCATATTTTTTCGTACAGTCGCTTTAACTCTTTCATTACTTCTGGTTTAGAAAAAATGGAAGGGTAAATTGTTCGCATTTTGTCGTTTAATTTTCTAATACAAATTCTTAATATATTTCTAAAACACCTAATCCGTTCTGACAGAGTGTTCAGGTCTTCCTTTTTCATATTTAGCCCAACGTTTGGAATAATCTTCCACAGAATTCATAATGGAAATAAAGTTCTGAAGCCAATTGAAAAATCGAGGCTCCCTTTATTTAGGACTTTTTACAATGATTGCCTTAAGGTGGTCTTCATTTTCAACTATATTAACATCACCAGTGATGACTCCTCCAGCGGGACTGTAGTTGAAAGACGAAGAAGAGCAAGAACACTTAAGAGGATTTTGTTTTAGATGTTCAATATCTAGGCACTGTAGAGTTTGTTTATAATTGATAAGTTTGGACGCAACAGTTTGTGAATATCTATAGGAAATGTAGGGTGTAGACCTCAACTTGAAATATGGTGGAATGCAAGACTTAACTTTTTTTTGTGATTAAGAATATTACTAATTTTTACAGCATATATTTCTTTGAGTGCACATTTAAAGAAACCGACGGGTCGGGTCAGAATTATCCTCCGACACACTTGATGGTTTAAAGAGCCCATCCATAATCAAAAATCATAACTAATATATCCTTCTGTAATATTAAAGAAAATAAATTTAACAATTTGCAATTCATAGTAAAACAACTAGGATATACTTACATAAAAAAACTATTTTTTAAGAAAAAAAAAAATAATGCAACAGTATACTTTCAATAAATAACCATTATAAACTTTAGTTAAATCAAGTATTTTTATTTAGAGTTATTGCAAAATGTCGTTTTTCACATTAAGTATTAGTCGGTGATTCTATTTTGATAAATATACGTTGCTTTTGTAAGACAATAACAAGATTTTGTATGTATTTCAAAAGTTCATTGTGATCATATAAAGTTTTAAATGTAATTCCTACAATGTCATTAGAATAGACCGACATGAAAGGTTTGATTGGTCTCATTAATTTCATTACAAATCAATTTACAAAAATACAACTGTAGTTCATTGTACCGACATCAAAATCCCATTTGTTCCATCAACTGAAGATAATTATGATTCAAAAAATTGAAGTCTCTTTTCCAGTTATAATTATACATGTAATTGTCACGGTATTTGGTGACCATTAATATCCATTCTGGTTTAATAAGTTCAATATTAATAACTAAAATGAATATGATATAAATATATTCCAAGTTTAAATTGCGTAAAATGTTTAAATAAAATATCTATTACTCTATAGGTTAACATTCGTAAATTGTAAATTATTGGATTAAATCATCAATCCACAATTACCTAATTTCTTGGGTTCAATTCTGTTAGAATTGATTGCACTGGGTTTAAAAGTATTGTCGCCTTTTTCCTTCATCATTCTCAATACTAATTATAGACGAAAGCCTGGAATGTAAATCTGAAAAGCAATTATAACTTACGTTAGATTGAAATTATTTTTCAATTGTAATCCCCTATGTTCAATGCCCAAAGTTGAGTTTGTGGCTATTTTTTATAATAAACGTGGCGTATGCAGACTAGGATCTAACATTTTTGAGGCATAATGAATTGAAACTCCCACCTTCAATTTGACATTTATCACTTGTATAAACAACAGTTTATAATATAAATCCAAAATAGTCAAAAGCCTGAATTATATAAGAGCTGAGAGTCAAAACCAAAATGAGTAAATTGGTAAGAGGGTCAACGAAGTCCAGAAGATCTGGTTTTCTGGCCACAAGAGTATTTATGCATTTCATTGGCTGTCTTAATTTTTAACTCTTTATACAGCTATTCTTCATAAAAAAAATTAAAAAAAAAAAATAGGCTTGTTAATACCATAGACAACTTCTTCTTCAATAAAAATTGAACACCGAAATTTTCATTTCATGTAATCGGTAATCAACAAAATAACTTTGTTAAAAATCACTCTGATTCTACACAAAAGTACTCTGACACTGATATTAAAAGGATTTTAGAGCTCCTCTTTGATAACATTTATCTAGGCTTTGGAGACCAGGTCTTCCAACAAACTACTGGAATTCCACTTATTATGCTCCTTTAATAGCTAACTTGTTTTATATTCCGATGAAGAAGATTTATTCAAAAACTTCTATACGAGAAGAAGAAAACTCTTGCCGTGTCCTTCAATGCGACATTTAGATATATCGACAACGTTTTATTACTTAGCAATTCCATTCATATGTCGAATCGATATCCCAGTGAACTTGAAATAAAGGACACCAGAAAATCTACCACAATTGTTATATATTTGGATGTTTTACTGGCTATAGACGATAAAGGCCAACTAACAACTAAATTGTATGACAAATGAGTGCAGCTTTTCAATTTTTAATTTTCCTTATTTATGTAGCGATATCCCGCTATCAAATGCATATGAGGTTTAAGTCTTCCATTTCAAGAGTACTCAAGAGTATATATGTTCCGAAAACGATCTGGATTTAAGCCGAGACAGGCTACTTACGTATACATTTGTACGTTGATGTTACAGGGATTTCGACAATCTCGTTTACACCAGCATTTCCTAAATTATATGGTCAATATAATGACCTTGTTAGCAAATATAACCTATCATTGGGTCGTATTTTTGCTGACGTGTTTCATACCAATTATAGGGCCTTTGTTTTTATGCAAAATTTGATTACGGGATGTTCCGTCTACCTGATCAACACATAGAACTCAAGGCGGGTGTGACGGGTAAACAGGGGGTCCTTACTCTTCCTAGGCACCTGATTCCACTTCAAGAATTTCCTGGGGTCCGTGTTTTATGCTCTGTTCACAAATTTGTATTGATTGTGTTTTTTTTAGTTCGATCACTTTTCATTATCTTGCCTTGTCAGCTTCGCTTTCTCCTTAGTTCTGTCCGTTGACCAATAAACTCCAACTTGGCACTACTCTCGAAGCAAGGTATATTCACCATTTTATTATATTGATGGGCTTAGTCCATCTCATCACATTAAGAGTTTTAGAACGTAACCCTTTTACATGTACATATATACTTCAAAGTTCCCAATTTTATTGCTCTTAGTCAAAAATATTAATTGTAACTTTGCATTTCCGAAAAATTTTATACTTAGTATCCGTGTATTTAATTGGTCTATTCTGACCAATTTCATCACAAAACAATTAATATAATTATAGCTCACTGTACCACAATCCAATTTGTTCAATCAAAATGATTATAGTTCATAGAATTAAACACTCTTTTCCAGTTATAAAGTTACTGTATTTGGTACACCATAAGTATTCATCCTAGTTTAATAAACTTTTGTTTTACTGTCACTAATAAATTCAATATAAATAACTAAAATGTTGAAATATGAATATATTTCAAGTTTAAAAATGTTCAAATAAAATGTCAGTTCTAAACCCTATAGATTTATATTTTACGTTTTTGGAAATATTTTGATAGATATAGGTAAATACATACTTAATAAATTAATTTGCAATCTTTACAAATAAATAGTTGCATTAATCTTTATAGAAAATGCATTGTTTAAACTAACATGTAAAAAAATATCTCAAAACATAAAATTACAAAACAGCTTTAAAACTACAAATTAACTTTGATCATATCTGTGCCAATAATGCCAAATTGTTGCATTTTAAAATACTGCGTATTTACCAAATAACATGTGGTGCTACTAATTGGTGTAGGAGTGCATTCCTGGGGGGAAAAGTGAGTACTTTACTCAGTTTTACAGTTCCATCCATCTTTTCTCTGTTGAAAACAGGTTTTTTGATCAATCACTACAACTAAATGTGTCAAGTTGATTGACCGACGTGACAAAGCAGGTTTGAGAATAGTAATAGTGCATTAAAAAAAACATATAAAAGGATCATAATTGTAAACTAAATAACACAAAAACATCCTTGGTAATTGCTTCTGATCGTGTATTTGGAAGGTAACTGGGTTTTTTATTTTTCTGTACATTTCATAGACTCCATTTTAGCTTAAACGACACATTATTTGTTTTACATTTTTAATATCAATCTGATTTTAAATTCTCTATTTCTTCACGAAACAAATGTCTGCTGTTGCATTTTTTTTGTAGTTATTACTTTTCCAAATCTTTATTCCCTATTTTATTACTTTTTTTTAAAAACTTGAGCCACTGCACAATTTCAATTCTATGTTATCAACTAAATATTTTAAAAACACAACTAGGATTGCTGATACAAAATTGAAGCAAAATATTATAATGTATCTCTCTAAAACATTTATTTACCTAATAAGATCTTTGAAAGTCAATTTTCACTTTTGTATGTTTTAATATGTAGATGAAGACTACGTCGATCTCCCTCCTTGCTATTCTGTTATTGACAGTCCTGGTCCCTGATTTGGCCTCTTCTAAAACCATTAGTGGATCTTGTTATAGCCTAGCCCAGTGTGATTATAATATGTCGTGTTTCCGGTACTGCACAACAAGGGGATATCCTATCGGTAACTGTCAACTGTCTCTATCATGCCCAGGAAGAAATAGATACAAATGTATCTGCAGCACGGAAGACGTTGAAGATATGATCAACTACTTGTGAATAATTCCTAAATAAAATTCCATGTTAAAAATGAAAGTCTCTGATTTATTTTTATTTTATGCACAGGTTATCACAAAAAAGTGCACTGTTTATTGGTGATGCTGAAAATAGACAGACTAAGGATCAGATTTGTGAAATACTCATCGTGTTTTGCATTTGCAATCAGTGCAAGCAATATCTATAGACCTATCTAACTGCACTGAAATCAAATTTACATAAATAGCTATGCATGTTTGTTAGGGATAGTATTGCATATTATCCAATTAAAAATTAAATCATGAATGTCGCAGAGACATCTAATTTCGCTTTCATGTGTTGGGAGTTCAATGCAATAGGGTGAGATAACATATATATATATATATATATATATATATATATATATATATATATATATATATATATATATATATATATATATATATATATATATATATTTCGATTATTTTTTTTTATTAAGCAGCACTGTCTTTAATTGGAGCTTCTATACCTATAATATGTATTTTATTATGTAGCGCTTTAACCCATAGACGATCTAGCATCTCTTAATGTTCAATAAACTATAGACGTATGCTTTCAGTTGACTTGAAGAGGTTACGTAGCTTTGATGTAACAAGTTCGCTCTGCATCTCAAGTTTGCTACATTTTCAGTACCAGTGCCTAACACAACAGAGCTTGTATACTAAGGATCCAAGAACTTAAGTGTTTACTTTGTGAAAGTGCAAAGATGTATCAATCAAACACATCCCGAAATTCGATATTCGATAATTTCGAGATAAAATAAGTTTTTTTTTATTATATTTCCGTGGAAAATACTATAGCAACATATAAATCATGATACTATGCAGAAAATTTGAGAAAATATTAACTTCAAATCTGTGTCTATGTCGCTTTAACAGGATAGTTATTTCAGATAAAATGAAAAATGTCAGTTTGTACTTTATCTAATCATGGTATTCTTTTATTGAATAATACTGATAAATCACTTCATATTGTTTAATACCTTTTCCATGGAGTAGATGAAGATAAAATGATCTTAGACTCCTTAAGATTATGTCCGAATTGAATATTTGGAATAATTATGTTTTTTATGTTACATAGAAAGACAAAATGGGGAAACTTTATGAAATATATGGAGATAACGAACAGTATTCAAGCTCAAATGTCCATTAAACATTAAGGTGGGATCAGGTGCCATGGAGGAGTGAGCAACCCCTGCTGACCGGTCACAACCGCCGTGTGCTCCTTGTCATGATCGGGAAATAACGGAAAGAACCGTCGTCAATTCAGAGTGAAAATAATGGCCTAACAATTAGTATGAAAAACGTCAGTCAGCATTTGACTCAATGATAAATTGTATTTGCTGACAAGGTCATTGTATCGACCATAGAATTTACGAAATGATGACTTTAAACGAGACTGCTGATATTCTTGTTTCATCAACTTGTTTGTCAATAATTTACCTCGTTTTAGAAATTGTATATATATTATTCTATTGTTAGGATATCTCAAAGCGGAGTATTATCACACCGTTTCACATTTGCACATTTAGGAAAACAACATTCTTTTGGCAAACCCCTCTTTATATGTACTCCAAAAATAACCAAGTTACGTAGCGGGAAAAAAGGAAATCACCCTTTTCAAAGTACTAATTTAAGGATCCTCCAAACCCTGTAACTTAAGACGTATATCGAGAAAAAAATACTTTTACTTCCGGTTTTGTATAGTCTATAAACTGATGATTTGTCTGGCACCGCCTGTAAGAGAATCTAACAAACGTTTTACAGATGAAGGTTTTTTCAAGGGAAAAGTATACAGTAACGTGAAAGCGACATCTAATCATAAACAATGAACACATGGCATGGTCGTGGTGTGGCCGAAATAAAAAGGTGTCAAATTTTCAATAAAAATAAAACAGCAGACCTTTGAGATTTTATACCAATAATTCGTAAATAACAAGTATATCTATGAGAAAACGTTTTAATTTATTTATACTTTCAGGCTACACAATCCATTTCAATGTCGTCAACAAAATATGAAAGTTATTTTTGTACACTGATTTGTGCATTTCAATAATCACATTGGTATAAATAGAATGCATTTCTAGCTTTGCTCATTTATACCTGTCCAATTTACATCCTAATAATGAGTAACTTGAGTTTTTGATTCCTGGGTTACAGGAAAGATAACTTTTAAAAGGAACTTTAATACGAATGATTTTTGAAAATATTTTTTTACATCGATATTTACTTTAATTCAATTTCTTATCGTAATTCAAATCATTTATGTTCTTTCTAAACTATTAGGAGTCTTCCCTAATTTTTCTTCTAAGCATTTTACAGAAAATGAGATATATTTATTTTTATAACGTTTATTAATTTCTTTAAAAAATATGTTGACTGATAAAATTAAGATTTAGCAGTTGTTATGTGTGCTCAATAATATATGACAGGAAAGAACAAAATTTGTTGTGCTACTTATCAAAACCTGGTGGGAAAAATATCTTAAAACCTATGAAATCAAATTAAAAAAAATCAGTATTTATTATATATGTATTTCAATTCTTCCTGGCCAGTTTTTAAAGGTTGATATACTTGTTAAAAGTAATGCTCAGTGATATGGGGGACCCTTAAATCAATTTAATTTTTCTCATAGCATAATTTCTTCTTCTAAATATGATAATTATCGAAATCTGAAAACTGAAAAATTATTGATTTAAAGTAATAAAAACTTATTTTTTTCTGCATATCGTATATTAACGTAATCAAAATAAATACGAATTTATGTTTTCTTTATTGATACCAAAGATGTAAATATTTGAAAATTAAATATAAAATATACTGATTGCCACGAAATGATTCGATAGTAAAAGACCTTACATGTATATCAAAGAATTATACAAACGTCACATCATTTTGAAATCAAAGCATTGTGTTATCTTTGTCGATTAAGATATAAAATCTCATGAATATAGCCGATACAAACCGTTCATCAAACTAATTACATGTAAAATTAATATTTTAGAGTGCAACACTATTGACCATAACAGCTGTATATAATAAATTATCTTAAACACTTGAATATTGCGCCACTTTTGAAATGAAACACGATAAAAGAAAATGCAATTAAAAACTTAAATCATATATAAAAACAACAACGGAAATTTCATCATCTTAAGATCTTTAATCAGGCAGTGAGATAGTCATTTTTATAATCTCCTTATTTTCATCTCTGTAAATTTTAAGGAGTAATGATAGCCATGCCAGGAATACCAGTTAATTCCATCAGCATAGGAATCATGGCTACCAGTTAGATAGAGTCCGTTAAGATTGGATGAGTGACAATTTTCATACCACCAACCCCCTTTATATCTGGCAGCACAGCTATTAGAATCGTGGTCTTTAGTATAAAACTGGTACCCACTGTGTCGGGTAAGTGAATCACCTGAATCAAGATGGCACATGAACTAGACATGTTGTGATTGAAAGAAGTTCAGAGTTAATTTATGAAGGATAAAAATGTTTGCATATAGTTCATTGATTTAAAAAAAATAAAATAAAAAAATAACTAATGTTCGAGATAATACGTGACAGTTAAAGTTACCTGCGTCTCCAATGTAGTCCTCAACAGTCAGAACGTACCCGCTATGTTCGTCACCGATAGAAAATCTTCTATATAAGGCATATTTTCTAACACTGTTGAAGTCCCCCATATCAATGCGAAGTTCATAGAAACCCTGCTTGACGATTTCATAAATGCGATGGTTCCCTGCAAGAAAAAAATGATATACACTTATTTGATTTTAATTAAACATAAATCGCTGACTTGTACTTGGTATTTCCATGTATAATGATTGAGTTCCTGAATGGACCTCAACAAATCACATTTGATTCAATAAACAATCCAACATTGACTTGCCTAGCCAGAACTCATCCGATATATTTCCAAATCCGTATTTGTAATCAATCCAGTTCCGAAAGAAATCAATTATACCGTCATTCCTTCTTTGAAAAACCTAAAATGTGACATAAACTTTGAGTGAATAAAGCAATGAAGACCTATAAAATGTGAAAATAACCAACAGTAAGCATTCTAAAAAGTCAAATCAGACATTATAAATTGTGAGCACAGCAAACACGGACCTCTGAAATCAGAGTTAAGAACAGATGACTTTGAGAAGTAAATATCCCTGTTGACCGATCACACCCACCGTGTGCCCCTTGTCATGATCGGATAAACGGAAAAATCCACATTCAATTCATTTGAAAATAATGACCATACAATTTGTATGAAAGTCGACGTCAGTCAGCATTCGACTCAACGATTGATTGTATTTGCATACATGATCTTTGTATCGAGTATAGAATTTGCGAAATGTTCTCTTAAAGAAGCGTATTCCTGCCAGTTGAATATAATTTTGTTATATCGTATACCAAATACTTAGTTGTACGAACAAGATATTTAGTCGTGCGTACGAGATAATAATCGTCACTACGAGATGTTATGTCATACAAAAAACATTTTAAATCTTAATAACGAGTTAATTAGTCGTAATAACGACATATACAAAGTCGTGAAAGCGAGGTAATGAGTCAAAAACTACACAGTATGTCGTACATGTAATAACGAGTTAGTATGTCGTGATAACTGGATAGTATGTCGTGATTACGAGACAGATAAGTCTACAAACGGCATGTTACCTCGTACAAACACATAAACTAGGTAATAAAGAGAAACTAAGTCGTAGCTGTAAATAAGAAAAAAAAACATAGATTAACTTGTAATTACAATACATTATAATTGACTTGGTTAGTCGTAACAACGAGATAGTATGTTGAAGTTCTGAGAAAATAAATCGCATCGCAGATGCAAAAATAAATCGTACGACAGAAATTAAGTCGTAATAACAAGAAACTCAGTCGTAATTATGAGATAATAAGTCGTAAGAACGACATAAAATGTCGATATAACGAGATAATACGTCGGATGTACGCGATACTAAGTCGTAAAACGACATTATAAGTCATTATAAAGGGATTCGAAGTCGTATGACTGATATATCATGTACCGAGTCGTAACAGCATGAGGAACCCGAAAAATTTCTAATATCGGCTATATGATATAATCTTCACTGTCGAGGTATGGCTGAAATACTATCGATTCGGCGTTAAGCAATATACAATCAATCAATCAATGCCATGCATGCAGAGTTACAGAAGAACAGATTGCTTTATGCCAAGTGAAGGCTGAATGCAATCCTAAAACCGATATTATGTCTGAGGAAACGGTCTTTGGGTTGTTGCTTATTTATGGAAGAAGAAAAGTATGAAGTACCTAGACCTCAGAAACAGATGGTAAAATACAATTATACTTTTTTCTACGAAGGTCTGTGCGTCTGAGTCTACGGTTGTAGGTTTTCATTAATATTTTCAACCAATATCCATGAAGTATACTGTGAAATCACCAATTTTCGTGGGATTAAATTTTCACTGTTTTCGTGGAACATGTATGAAGCGACCTAACTATTTTCCTAGGTTCACATTTCCCATTTACCAACTATGCTATTAGCAATAAAGTAATTATCTTACCTGGCCAATTTCCCGTTTTGCACACGTTTTTTCTGAATTTCAAATGTAAAATGTAAAAAAAAAAATTGTTGAATAAAGAATATATTTCCTCTGGTTCATTTGACTGTCATAATTATCAATATTATGCACTCCTAATTGTCTACATTATACATGAAAAGTTTTTAGAACTGTATATGTAGCGAAATCAAATTTTACACACCATGAAGATTTTGATCACCATTTTGATGGCTCAAAAGTAAGATGTGATGATTAGTTAACCTTATTTTAAATTCAAGTGTCGGCCATAAGTTCATGACAGACTTTTAATGTGTATTTGGACAGTCAAGGGGTCCCTCCCAGACCCTTCTCCTGTAAAACGATGAAGGTCAAAATATGGGATCCAGGTGGTTAGCCAGCCCTTAGAACTATGTACTCTTATAACTGTATTATACGAGTTTTTTCCCAATTTTGACCGGGCTAGCTAAACAGGTTACCGCTCTTGTAAACTAAATTCCTTTTGACAGTCAAGGGGTCCCTCCCAGACCCTTCTCCTGCAAGAAGTTGAGGATCAAATTATGGGATCCAGAATGTTAGCTAGCCCCTAGAACTATGTACTCTTATAACTGTATTATACGGTTTCTTCCAAATTTTTACCGGGATAGCTAAATAGGTAACCGCTCTTGTAACCTCAATTCCTTTTTACAACCAAGGAGTCCTTCCCAGACCCCTCTCTTGTAAAAAGACAAAGGTCAAAGTATGGGATCCAGGGTGTCAGCCAGTCCTTTGAACTATGTACTCTTATAACTATTATACAGGTTTTTCCCAATTTTGACCGGATTAGCTAATCAAATTACCGCTCCTGTAACCTCGATTCCTTTTGACAGTAAAGGGGTCCCTCCCAGACCACTCTCCTGTAAAAAGAAGAAGGTCAAAATATGGGATCCAGGATGTTTTTCAGCCCTTAGAAGTATGTACTCTTATAACTGTATTATACGGGATTTTCCCAATTTTGACCGGGTTTCCTAAATAGGATTCCGCTCTTGTATCCTCAATTCCTTTTGACAGTCAATGGGTACCCCCCAGACCCTTCTCCTGTAAAACGATGAAGGTCAAAATATGGGATCCAGGTGGTTAGCAGGCCACTAGAACTATGTACTCTTATAACTGTATTATACGGGTTTTTCTTAATTTTGACCGTGTTAGCTAAGCAGGATTCCGCTCTTGTAACCTCAATTCCTTTTGAGAGTCAAGGGGTACCTCCCAGACCCTTCTCCTGTTAAAAGATGAAGGTCAAAATATGGCATCCAGGATATTAGCGAGCCCTTAAATCTATGAACTTTTATAACATGATTATACGTTTTTTTCCCAGTTTTGACCGGAATAGCTTAACAGATTACCGCTCTCGTAACCTCAATTCCTTTTAAAACTCAAGAGGTCTCTTTCAGATCCCTCTCGTGTAAAAAGATGAAGGTCAAAATATGGTATTGAGGATGTTAGCTAGCCCCTAGAACTATGTACTCTTATAACTGTATTATACGGGTTTTTCCCAATTTTGACAGGGCTAGCTAAATAGGTAACCGCTCCTGTAACCTCAATTCCTTTTGAAAGTCAAGGGGTCCCTCACAGACCCCTCTCCTGTATAACAATGAAGGTCAAAATATGGGATCCAGGATGTTAACCAGCCTCTGACACAAGGTTAACCCATTAATTGTATTATATCCATTGTCATCATTTTGTTCAAACTAACAAAACTGGTTTGGGGTCCTCTCTCTTCTTTTTTAAGTGAAGTCTTCGATTCGCTTCTTTAACGTGTATTATAATGAGTTATTCGAGTTTTTTTTTGAAAAAGAAATATTAGGACAATTGTGGTAATTTCAATAGGGAATCGGCCACAGCATGCAGTTCGCCATTCGAATAGTTAATAAGTAATAACCTTCTAACTTCTGATTGACCTTTTACAAGTCTGACTGAGCGAACTGTTTTATTACCAGGTTCTACATGCTTATTAATTTTTGCAATGGTTCTACTGACTGATTTTCACAGTCTACCCCAAATTCGGTCTTAAATGCTTATTTATTCTGAAAAGTCGCTCCTGTATTCTGATATGTCTGACAAAGCAAAGCACGAGAGCCTGGAAGATAGATATCTAATTGATTCAGTTCTTTGTACTAGGTTAACTGAAGAACTACTAGCCACACCTGACTCCCGAGAGCGCTTCTTCAGGATTTTATTTTAATAAGATCCCTACCCCATTGCCTCATTTACATAATGATGACACTTTGGCTGGCTATGCCAGTGAATATGTATTAATCATGCACTTGATACCCTTTTATGAATAAGAGTTGCACAATTGTGTTATTTAATGCATTCCTGTCATAGCCCTTAACTGTGGTTTGTAAATTTAAACATAACATGCCGAAAATCAATGACTTATTATCTCGTCATCACGACTTATTATCTCGTAAGAACGACTCATTATCTTGTACACACGACTTACTTTCTCGTTATTACATTATCTCGTAATTACGACTTAACATCTCGTTATTACAACTATCTGGTAAAAACGACTAATTATCTCATTATTACGACTTAGTATCTCGAACATACCACATAGGAAAAAAATTCAAATGGCAGCAAAATGCTTCCGTACAAAGCAGTGACCATAGATATACACATAATTAAAATTTTACCATTGCGTAATTGCCTTTTGGCTAAGATCATCTTTAATAAAATGTCTGATTTTCTTTTCCTGACTCGGGGTTTGAAAAGATCAGACCATAAGAAAATTGTAGGCAGTGAATTTTTTCAGAATTTTTTAAATGAAATATCAAATTTTCGAAATTGATGGAATTTTAAGGTTCGAACAAATCTGAAAAATTTGTTGAATGAATCAGGAAATTCCGGAATAGAATTTTAAAAAATCGTTTTCTGGAAATTTAAACTTTTATGTTGGACCATTTTTAATAAGTAGGTCGGAAGAGGGTAAACATACATTTAAAAAAGGCCTGAGACATGTATTAAAACTGTGGATTTCTAATTTGATTACAAATTTGATTAGTGCGTAATTCGAAATTGATTCCTAAAAGTAAAACGATAATATGATAAATCATAAATATTGTGACATACCGTCCATCCGCCGCCATCTGTTTTTTGATCACAGAAGACGTCGAGTTGTCCACTACCCTGAGGGTAAATTGTGTACACCCCACTCTCGGAATATCCCGACCATAAAATGTCCTGACAGTCCTTTGGGAAAAACTCAGCTGAAATACAGATGGTCCTACAATACCTTTTTTAAATGAATATAAGAAATACAAAAAGGTTTCAAGTTTTACCTTGTTTATGTAATACACTATGGATAAAAGTATGAATAAAGGGTATTCAAATCAGTTATTATTCCAGTTTACAACATCTACATTTTTTATTTGCCAATACTCGTGTGTGTAATATTATAGAAACAAAGCTGACGTTTTAATCAATCCAATATAGACTTTATTGAAAAGAACGTTTTAAAGTCTAAGCATTATATTTGTTTTGTATTCCCCCATCAATGGTTGGCGACCAAAGGGGGTTGACAATAACATTTTTCCTCTTAGATGAATAAGTTAAATTATATTTTAAAACAACAAAAATCAACAGAACAACAGTTATTTCTGAGGAAAATTAGAATTATTACGTACTACCCGATCCCTGCCCTGGATGACCGTGGTTTCCCTCGAATAAGAAAGCACAAACTGTAGGTAGCAAATAAAAAATGAAAAACAAGAACGCCATTTTTAATATAGAATAAAAGCAACCTATGGCTTATGATCATTCAATGTGTATCCAATTGATAAGTCTTATCAATGTCTGTGACCGACCTTTGTGTTCTATTCTTTCGAAACAGTGCGTATTGTTCGATTTTAATCATCCTTATCATTTGAATTATTGTCAGTAATAGTTTTTGTTGGCATTTAGTGTTTAACGTTAATTTCTGTTCATTGTTGGGTGAAAGAATTTCAACAGCGTGAAAAAATTATGTAGTAGTAGTAGTATCTTTATTGGCGTATACATTGCATATATTGCCACAAAAGTATAACATTAGTTTCATAATATAAACATTGGTCAACAGGTGTTACACAGGTGCTTTATAACATAACTTAAAATATACATATATGAAAAACGAACTATACCGGAGTATTTCCTATTATTAATCTTGCTTTAGAGTAAAGTTTTCCCTCTTTTTAAAACATTCAAACACGTATTTCCCAAGTTTTTAAAGTCTATTTTCTGAGTCGGAATTAAGTAATTCAATTAATTTTACCATACTAGGTCTTGCGTAAAAATATTATTTAATATATTTTTCTCTTAACTCAACATAAAACTTGCATATTAAAACAAAATGATATTCATCTTCTATGTACATGGTGGATTCAAGATTGTAGTGGCCACAAAGCATCTACAATCTTGAACATTGTCCTACGCTAACTGCTGCATTAGAAAACCTAGCACATACATGTAAGTTGATACCGAATCATAGATGACAATACTTACCGCTTTGCAAACACGTGACACAGTAAAGTAGACTGACGTTGTTTTTCCATAACTTTCGGTAATTTGAAAAGTAGTCTGGCACCCTTCCCATAATACCATTCGCGCACTCTCTACATTGAGTAGAGACTGCGCGAAAGGAATTGTGGGAAGGGTACCAGACTACATTAAAGCTTATTTCCACATACAATTTCGCTTCTAACTTCTAACTTGTTATGAACCGTTCACGGTGGCTCAATCGGTAGAGCGCTTGCTCCGTGATCGGGAGGTCGTGAGTTCGAATCTCGGCCGCAACTGACCTAAGTCGATAAAAATGGGTAGCAACTGTTCCTTCACCATGCGCTCGGCATTTTGAAGTGAAAGTTACGGGTCCTTCGGATAAGACCTTAAAAACCGAGATTCCGTGTCACGGCAGACGTTGGCACGATAAAGATCCTTCACTGCTCAATGGCCCTGAGTGCCGAGTAAAGGTCAAAATTTAAAGCCCTTCATATGAGTGAAAAAATCTCGAATGGGTCCTAAAACAACATACAATCAACAGGGCGATTAAACTACCTTATATGGATATTGATGTAATTGCGCACAGCGGTGCTTACAGCAAACAATGGTCCAATCCAATGAATGAGCCGAAAAGCATGATGGGCCAGGCAAATTTAGGAGCAATTTCAAATGACTGCGGGAAAGTCAACTAATAATAATTTTTAATGTTTTGGTGAAAAATATAAAGAATAGGTACTAGTTAAGATTTCCCATGCTCACGTTAACAAACAACGTCAATTTTCCGTGTTAAATAGTACGTTGAAATACCGCCCACAAAGTCTTCACAAGTAAATAAAAATCCACTTTTTAAAACTTGATAATCGTAAATTTGCAATGCTTCTGTTGTTATTCGTTGTTCCTTTGTTATTACTTGTTTACTAGAAATTAAAAGTTAATGAATTAATTTTATTGGAGAAAAAAAAAAAAAAAAAAAAAAAAAAAAAAAATTTAAGTTTATTGTTGTACGGCATTAATTTTACACAGCACAATGCAGTTCCATAATGTTTAAAAATTTTACTCCTTTTTTTATTTTTTATTTTATTTTTATTATTATTTTTTTTTAGAAATCCGTTGCTGCTTTACAAACAAATATAAAATGTGTTAGCATTAAAAAGTATTCTGTATGACTAAATATACAATCACACAATCACAAACCAAATGATTAATTATATATATATATATATATATATATATATATATATATATATATATATATATATATATATATATATATATATATATATATATATATATATATATATATATATGTCGCTGATTTTTAGGACACTGCAATAATTGTTGATGAAATGATACAAATTAATTAAGCAATCCTTTCCATTTGATTGTTTATATTTGTTGACGTCATAGTCTAAAGAGAGAAATGAGATTACATGTAAAATAAACATTATACATGTTTATATTTTAATTGATCTTATTTTAGTGGGACTATATAGAAAAAATAAATATGATATTCTCCGGGAAATCGGGTGTAGCTGATTTTTTTTTTTAACCAACTGTATCAATTTAGAAGTTTTTGATTTATTTTTGGTCCAATGCAGAAAAAAATAAATGTTCACCTAGAATGCCTTTTGCAGGTGAACATGACTTGCATATGGTATAGTTTTGCAAGGTTGGATGAGAGCAAATGAGTGTAGGAATTATTCCAAATATTAAAATACACTGTTAGACTACACTCTATATTCTATCAAATCTGCTGATTCTCGATGTATGTCAAGCAATTATCGGACATGTGCTTCTAGATTTATTAGTACTTGGTAATTGCGAGAATAATGAAACGTAGAATGAAACAAAATATTATGAGTTTAATTCTCAAGCAAATGTCAACCCTTATCATATACTTATCTTAATGACTATTGTTGCTTAATTTATTTGACATTTTTATTTAGCCCCTTTTATCATTACAATTTCACCAGCAGTCTTTTTACATGTAGCTGATCAATTCTTTCCAGTTTAAATGAACCTCCCCTATTTAAACATAATTCCTGTACATTATTGAGTAACTCTTAAGTATTTTTATTTCATTTCCGCTCAAACAAGTGGCTTATATCGATTCCTCTAATCACCTGATTGTAATCAAGCATTTGGTTTTTTTTTTCGAAAAGGGATCTAGACATGTGAATTTTTACAAAATCTTGAAGCCTTACTTTTGTGATTCTTTTTATTAAATATAAGTTATATTTTTCAATCTAATACCCCATCCCAGTCTATCATCCTGCCATATTCTTCACTGCATATAATGATCATTGCAGATAAGTGTGAACATGTGTACCCCTGTACTATTGCCTGTGCTCTATTATTAAATAATTAAATCAGAGGTCAATGATACATATTTCTACGTGTCATGAGTACTTGACAGCGGTTCAAAGTCAAGACCAGCAGCCATCACTAAAATTTGAATACTATTTTAGTTAATGACATTCAAATGGAACCAAATTAATATGATTTTGATTAATAGTTCGGAGAGGATATATATATATCTTTATCCGTTAAAATATGCCTTGCAACATAATTTAAATACTAAATTTTTACACAAATTTCTAAATTGTTGCCATTTTTCAAAAATCAAGAGGAAATGGGGTTACTTATATGTATTTAATTCAATTAAATAATATACCTGCTGGCACGCTACGGAAGCCATCTTGTGACTAAGATATATCGTAAGAGATATCTTAGTCCTAAGGGAGGCTCCCTTTGTTTGTTTGTTTGTTTCGTTTTTTTTTCAGTTGAGATTTTTTTTCTGACCCCCCCCCCCCTTAAAAAAAATATAGTACGTCGTGAATACTAGCGAAATAGTATTTCCCTATCTAGATACTGTTCGCTGCATTACTCGTCAAAGTGTGTATTTGTTAGCAAGCTTGTTAATTACTAGTATGTAATATTTACTTATCCAATTTGCTGTGCAAATACATGGAAATGTACAGCTAGAACAAACTTAACTTTTAAAAGTTTTTCGTATTTTCTTCCCTATTTTAGGAGGGAGAGGTTGAGATGTCCAATTAAGTTGTTTACTAAATTAATAAGAGTTTTTTTTGAAATGAATGACTGTTTTATAACTAAACATCTCTAATTTACTTTTAAAAGTAAATAAAAAAATATAAAGACCCATTATTATTTTTTTCTCTATCATATAACCATAGTCTGTAATATTACAATATTTAAGAATTATCTTAATAATCTCCTAATTCCATTCTTCTTAGGACACTCCTAGGAGAGCGTCTATGTCTATCTTAAGAACTAGCTTCTTAGGACCATCTTAAGGTAATCGGTAGCACTTCAAAAATTTAAATAACACGAGATATCATGAAAATAGCATCAGATTTTTGTCCTTTTCATAGATTTTCAGATATTGTCCCAGATAAGCCATATAAAATCGAATGAATAAATGCGCCACAGTTTTGCTCAGAAGTTTTATAACTATAACGTATTTTTTCGAAATATTAGGTTTGTCCATATTGAAAAGAGAAACTGTTTTGAAAATCTGGACCTACAATAAGTATTTTATTCCAAATATAAGCTTGTTTTACGGTATGAATTTGTCCGTCACATTCTAATTCTGGGCCAACCCTGAGTTTTCCTCTTATTGTTGAACCCAGATTCTTTAAAACCTCAAGACACAGACAGGAGTTACCATTTTTGTACTTTTATATAGAATCAGCATGGAATATACTTCTACATGAGTTTGGGATGTATCAGCACCGAAGGTCTGATTCCAACTGACTATAATTTTTCACAACAAAACATACATATTAAATAATGATAGAACAAAATAAATGGATTAACAATAAGTATTAAGAAATCAGGTATTAAACAATTATTGAGCGAATGATGATATTTTAGCGGCATGTATATAATATATATAGAATTAAAGTAGATGAAAGATTAAGTGTCAATAAATATAAACAGAAATCAATTAAGGGATTAAGTGTTCATCTCTGACTGTGCCTCAAGTAGGATTAAGGATATGTAGAATTTATCACATTTGCCGAAATAAACGAAAAGTTTTTATAACAATTTACACGAAGTCCGAAAAGTTAATTTTCACAGTAATTTACAATAAGTCATAGAAGTCGTATTTTACACCGTAACACGTGCTCCGCCTTCGCGTAAAACACGTCCTTGTGTTTTGAAATGTAGTTAATAGAAGTTGCCTCTTCTTGGTTTTCCCTGATGTCTTCGTGGTTGAAATTGTCGTTTATTTTCCACAAATACGGCCAGCAGATGATCCCTTTCATCCTCCAATATTTGGATGGTCTGTAGCATGGCGTTGTTTTGTTCCCTTAACTGTTTGCTTGTTTTCTCAGCTTCTGCCTGAATTTGCATTACATACTGATTATGTTCCTTTCCGATCTCGTTTAATTTCCTCTGCATTAAGTCCATAATCACTCTATCACCGTGCGCGTCGTCTTCCAGTTTGCGAATTTTCTCACGATATATTTTATCATTAGAATTGCTAGATTGTTCTTGCATCTTCTTTTTCATAACCACATTTTGATTTTGAAGTTTTTTGATTTCAGATTCGGATTTTGTTAATTTCGTTGTCAAACTCCATTTCTCTTTATTTGCATTGCATATTTGAATTTTAAGATTTTTCAGCTCAGTTCGTAGAGCACACGAATTATCACATAATAAACGAAACTGACTGTCCCGAAGAGAACTGAATGGCAATTCTCGCAGAATTCGTTTGTTTACGAGATACTTACACAGTCGTTTCACGTCTCGCGTCTTCTTCCTGCTAGCAACCGGTCCCTTGTCCCCACTTTTTGGCTTTGATTCTTTAAACTGCGTGAGGCACATCCTAGAATAATGTCCAATTCTTTGACATCTGTAGCACTTCTGGTTAAACGCGAAACATAAAACGTTAGGGTGTACGTTTCCACACCTTCCGCACACTGGATGCTGACATGAAGGGAAGTTGAACTTCTTCTGTCTCCACTGCGGCCGGAAAGAATATTCCATTGCAGGTCCTAATACGTGTACGTCTGCTTCATCTCTATCAGCACTGTCAAAATCTGGGGAAACTCGCTATTTGGCTTTTGTAGAGGTCCAGGATCTGACTACTACAAAATATATGTTGCAGCCCCGGGTGTCTTTACCCTAGGTTTCTCACACCAAGTATTACGGGATGAATTTGTCCGTCAAATTCTAATTCTGGGCCAACCCTGAGTTTTCCTCTTATTGTTGAACCCAGATTCTTTAAAACATCCAATAAGCCAACACGCGTTATAGTTTTAGTACTTTTTTTATAGAATCAGCATGGAATATACTTTTACATGAGTTTGGGAACTATTAGCACCGAAGGTCTGATTCCAACTGACTATAATTTTTCACAACAAAACATACATATTGAATAATGATAGAACAAAATAAATGGATTAACAATAAGTATTAAGAAATCAAGTATTAAACAATTGTTGAGCGAATGATGATATTTTAGCGGCATGTATATAATAGAATTAAAGTAGATGAAAGATTAAGTGTCAATAAATATAAACAGAAGTCAATTAAGGGATTAAGTGTTCATCTCTGTGTGGCTCGAGTAGGATTAAGGATATGTAGAATTTATCACATTTGCCGAAATAAACGAAAAGTTTTTATAACAATTTACACGAAGTTCGAAAAGTTAATTTTCACAGTAATTTATAATAAGTCCGAGAAGTCGTATTTTACACCGTAACACATGCATCATGCTTATATAATATTTAAATACCTAAAACTTAGATGAGTCAAATCTTTATACTTTACCTTTATATATGTATTAATATATGTTAATTTGCATATTTTATTAAATCTTTTGTTTATGAAATATTAACCTAAAAACAACACAAAATATTAATGACAAACGTTAAAATGTTAATTTGAATAATTTTTTATAGAAATGGTAATGGTTTTATAATTATGAGGTTTCCTAAACTTTGCACACAAGACAAAGAAACTTTTTGAGGTACACTTTCAGGTGTGTTATTTGCCCAAGATATGGGTATATTTTGTTCAATCGTAGTTACACTTGAAAAATTCAAGCTTGGCAAACACATTGTAAGTAGAAGTTATAAAAATATATGAATGATGAATACACGAAATTTAATATATATATTTTTTTTAACACAACTTAACTTGAAATCACAGTATACCGTCATAATATTTATGTAATGTTAAGGTCTTTGCGACGCTTTAAAAATTCTGTTTAATATGTCTTTAATCATTTTCTTGACAAACATTTTGCGTGATTTATTATATATAAGGTATGACATGAGGTATGCTGAAATTTACATTTTGCTTAATGCATATGTTTTCTTAAAGTTCATATCTCAGGTGGCTCATATGGGGGCGTTCGCAGAAAAAAAAACATTGTCAGATTTGGGGGGGGGGGGGGTTAAATAAAATAAAATATTTTCATTATTTCCTCTCTCTTCTGAAATTTGATATTTGAGGCCTTAGAATGAAAAAAGAAAATGACCCCGTCGTACACTGTAGGACCCCATACCTTCAGATATCATTACAATACTTTGTACTGGGAATTTCTGTGCCTTGATTGTTATTTAGGCAAAATATTAATAATTTAGTTGAAGAAATTGGCATGATTTTCTCTAGAAAAGCTCGGAAATACAATTATTTACATGCTTGCTTCAAATGTTCAAAACATGTTTGCTAAGCTATATCCGAGTTTCAAAAAATGTTTCTTAAGATATGAATTGAGTTATTACATATTTTTCAGTACAAAAACACATAGGCGGGATGCATGCCTCATAAACAATTCATAACAGCTGTAATAACAATAATGAAATATAATGAGGGGGCAATGTCAACTGAACTGAACTGAATTTATTAATCTCTTCACAATTTTACAATTGTATACAGAGATATAAATGTAAACAATGATGACAAATAAAAACAAATTTTAGCATGCGTGAGTATGAGGATAGACAAATAGTACAATTATAGATCTTTACTAATTCGGGGAGCACGTTTTAGTAATTTTTCTAATAAATGGACACAGTTTCCTTAAAAAGGATTGTTTTTCTGAATTCATTATTTCTCTGAATGTAATTGTATTTTTAAACCGTAATTGTTTTTGCGATAAGCATTTATTTCTTTCGTGTATCACTGACGTACAGTTTAATATGTAATGGAATTCATCGCCTATTTCATTTAAATTACAGTTTTTACCATGTCTCGTTTCTCTTGGTTCATTTAGCCAGCGTCCACTTTCAATCGGTAAATAATGATTACAAGTACGAAATTTGCAGAAATTAATGGCATCTTTTCGGGATAGAATATCCAAGTATTTTTCAAATTTTAGTTCGTCTTTGTATATTCTGTAATTTAGAGTCTTTGATAAATTTTGAACATCCGAATTCCATTTTTGTTTAAATTGATCAAGAAAACTAAGTTTTACTTTCGATCTCAACCAATTTGGATTAAAGGTCAACTGAATTTGTCAACAAGGGTGTAATAAGTTAATAGATACCCACTGTTCGTTGACATTTATCAAAGTATCAATTTATTCTGATTATCTGGAATTGTAACGTTTGACGATTTGTTAAATATCCTGTTTGAATAAAGGTCGAAATAGGTTTTCCAAAATTATTTGTGTCACGTTGTTCAAAGAGAGATCTAGTTTGGCACTCTAAAACTAAAGGTTTGTACTATTTATGACATATTTTTGTACACAATATAGTAGAAAGGTCTTTTGAATTAAAATTTTTAAAGATAGTAGGCGCAGTGCCTACAATCGTGTGCAAAGCAATGCGGGTTGAGTATTTTTTTTAATTCAGACTTTTTTTTCCGTTTTTTTTTTTTAGATTTCATACAACTATACATTATAACAACTTCGTTTCTTGCTGGAAAAGGTCAGATTAAGCAATATTTTTATAAATAATATATTTTGATTCTTATTAAGGAGATTTATGACTTATGATTCTTTGTAAATGTTCAAATTTATATCAACAAGTATGAAAAAAGAAGAAAAAAATCAAGTGATTTAGTCCCGTTTCTAAAACTGCTGGTGCAATTTGTCAACAGGTCATGATAAATCGTCCGTAGACGATCACTGGTTATGTAAGATTGAAGCAGAGATTGTTGATATAAATATTATTTGCAGAATAAAACATGTACATGTAAAATATATTTTGAGTCAGACGTGTATCTAACGAAAAAGAAATCTACAGACTTTTGTTCTAAAGCATTCAGCAGTAAAGGCCTTTATCGCACTGCTTGCTTATGCATTTCTGTGTAACAAGTGATAAAGAAAGGCCATAGATAACTATTTTGTGTCACACTAACATTGCGAAACAATTAAATACAATGTACACTTGCGCATGCTTGTCTCTGTGCTCGCTTCGTTTGCTCAATTTCGGCTGAGAGTTCGCCGACAGTTCTTTCACCCTTTAATTTACCTTTGTAAGGAACATTTTAAGGCTCATAAGATTTTGAAATCAGTGATTATAAAATTATGATTAAAACATCAGAGCAATTGAAATATATTTTTGAATCCTGTTACACATAGATTGAACTTGATTGATTATGAAATATTTCATTAAACGATTAAAATAAAAATAAAATTGAAATTAAGATTGTGCGAGGAAAAGATTGGAACATAGCATAAAATCCGGAATAAGAAAAAGACGTAAAATTCATATATATTATACATTGTATCATCTTGAGAGAGACTAACATACTAACTTGATCCTATTTAATCTTTATTGCTACATTGTACATGTTTTTGCACACATGACAAAAATAAAAATAGAGTAATTTGAAAGAGCAAAGAGCAATTACAACGCATATAGCTACTTGGTTGATATTCATAAATTATGATCCCATCTAGCATGATAGTTGCGGATTGGTGTATGTCTAGGGTACCGCATATATTATTAAGCTATATAACAGATAAACTCTAAGTAAGTAAAAACAAATATCTATTAATATCGAAAGTTATTATTATCAGAACCATAGCAACCCTGAACTCATACTTCTCTTCTACTTATCAATTAGTATTGATAACTATTAATACAAGTGCACCACAAAAATGCCTCTGATGACTGGCTATCAAGTTGCATATACGAATTGCCTCTTTTGGTTTTACAAAAAAAGATAAACAGTCGTGCATGCGTCAATGCTGAGCTTAATTGCAAAACTGAAATTGTTATTTGGAGAGAGAGAAAAAAAATAGGATACTGAAATTTCATCCATCTATTAAGGAACTATTGTGGTGTGGTGGGAACCTCTTTATTTGACCAGACCTAAACTGAGCATGTTTTTGGTTAGTGAAAAAAAAATTCTTTTATAAAACTGATGTCTTATTAAAAATGCTGTATCTGTTTACAGAAACCCCGAAGTACCTTCAGAACAATGACATTCTGAAATATATTTGACGTTTCTGCCATCTTTTTTACCCTCTTGAAAATTTGATATTTTGATAGAAGAAGGTGCCCTTTTGAGGAATATTTATCTACATCGCCTGACACACAGAAATATTCCAAAGACAATCATAAAAATGAATGTCCGTCAAATCTGAGATTTAAGACAATGTATTCTGATCTAAACGACTTGCAAAACATAACAATAAAGGCAAAAACCGGACAGTGAAACAACGTAGGGCTGAGAAAACCTGAAGGCAAAGTAAAACCGTGTTTATTCCTGTTCATCGATATAAGAAATCTTTTGTTGTCATCAATCTACTGGATTGTATCTTGTACAATTGCAATTAAATGTGTTGATTTTAAATGAAAATGACCCTGTCAAACTTTCAGTATACGACACACAAAAGTATTCACACAAAACACGTTTCTTTTTTTCTAAATAAGAAATAATTTCAGCTATATTTATTCAAAAGGTCTTCTTTTTATTTGTAGATGATAAGACTTCTGGTTCTTCTTTTCATTGTCAGTACGATATGTACTGTCCACTCCTGTAAAAGTTGCCGGAAGTTAGGAGTCTCTTATGAAGGGAATAGACCGTTCCAATATGAAAGCGGGTGTCATCATTTTAAATGCCAGTGTAATTGCGATGGGTCATATGATTGTCCGATTGTTACAAATATCTGCAAGGGAAATGGATTCAGCATATGGGATGCAATATGGAAGAGGTCTGTTCCATCTTAATCAGCTTGCTACAACATTGGCCTATAGTCCATTGTAAATGTGACGGCTCTTACAACTGCCGGATTATAAGACCTAAATCCATATACCGATCTATACAACGGATGATTTCTGATCTTTTTTTAAAATTTGTTTGAATAAATAATACAATCTGACAAATCAAATTGTTTGTATTTAGAAGAAAATAGAGGTTATTAGGTTTTTAACTTTATTAAATGCTTAAAAAATAGAGATTGTTTTTTTTTTGTTTTTTTTTGTTTTTTTTTTTTTTTTTGCAAGTGCATACATATGAAAAAAATATAAAGATATTAGAAAGATAAACTTAAGACATCCAGAAATCCATATCATGAATCTTGTAAGCAATACGAATCGTGGACATGGACCATGGAAACACCAGTGTTACATGTAGGATCAAGTGTCTAGGGGAGTAAGCATCCCCTGTCGACAGGTTACAACCACAGTGAGCTCTGTATTGGTAGTCTATGATGGTCATATATTATTTTTCAATGAATAGAATCATATGAATGAATTTTACTAGTAACTTAAGAATTTTTTTTATGGTACAATCCCTTTTGCTTTATATTCATTTAACAGATCACATTTTGAAATACATCTTCATTCAAAAATATTCAACTAGTAATTGAACAATCAGTTATACATATTTCATTATCATAAGCACGTATTTACTATTTTTATAGAATTTTTGAAAAAAAGTACAACGTTAACATATTCAATTACCACTTAATTCATGTGGCGAAAAAAAAATTATAAAAAAAATTTTGTCCTAATTTTAAATATCCATTGAATTTGCAAACTTAATCAGGATATATGCACATTCAGATAACGATACTCACTGATTTGCTTTTTCTATGAAAAAAAAAAAATGTGATTTCCACAACAGTATGTCAGAGGTGACAGAAAACATTTCTAAATTAAGGTGGGTATTGCAAGACACATCGTTACATGTATTTGACGTTAGTATGAGTTGTGTGTGACGTTTCATCATGGTCTATAATTACAGGAAAATTTAACATGAGAGACATTTTATTCTATTAATGCAGGATGCGAAACATCGGGATAATTGGGATATCCTTTGTTTTTTACTGAAAAAAAAATGAGATAGAAAATTTTAAGATTAAACATTATTCAAAATTGAAATTTGAAAAAGTATAAGTCAATCAAAGTATCAATTAATCTTAAGAAATTGAAAACTATTGATTCTTTTTTTTTGTTTCGGATGAAATAGAATTTATATGAAAATATGTACAATTATGCATTTATGTTTAGACTTTCCACTACGCACAATCGATAAAACTTGTAACAGAAATGAGAGTCAATAAGTACTTGTAAATTTCAAGGGTCTTAACTATACATTTGTATATTCCTTCTTAATGTTATACATGGTTCCATCGGAATAAAAGTTATAAAATTTTGGTTTCACTGGAATTCCATGAGTGCACCTTTTCCGCCTTTCAGACACGTTCATCAACATTTCAATAAAACACTGAAAATAAAGAGTCTGACATACTGTCAATTTACAACCTTAGAATAAAAGAAAATGTGATAATTGGGATCCTCCAATTTAAGAAGCTGAAGTTGTTCTTCAGT
Source organism: Saccostrea echinata (assembly GCF_033153115.1). Taxonomy (NCBI): domain Eukaryota; kingdom Metazoa; phylum Mollusca; class Bivalvia; order Ostreida; family Ostreidae; genus Saccostrea; species Saccostrea echinata. The sequence continues at coordinate 17,357,375 of NW_026889778.1, forward strand.
TTGTGAAAGTTCAAACTGATCCTCCAGATAGTCGTCTGCATACACAAGCGTCTGCCTGAGAGCGGAGAGCGCCAGAATATCGACTGGGATTTGCAGTTGGGTTTCTTTCTCATAATTCTTAACGGGGAATACATGAGAGCGAGGAAGTCCTATGACCTCTGCAGCTTTATTAACAGCTTGCTTGCAAGCTTCACTGTTGAATATTCTGCGAACATCATCATCCACAAGAGGACAGATTTTATCTAGCTTCGTCAAGTAAACTGTTTGCGGAATACCTATAATGAAACATCTACATTTAATAGTTAATCCATTTTGTTACTGAGGATTATTTTTGTTCGAGAGCAATGTATCAGCTAGTATCAGCTATCTGTGTCTAACACATAATAAGAACCCCGATTAGCGTATTTCTATCATAAAATTTGAAATTTTGTCACATTTTAATATTTATCGTACATGATAAGCAAAATCATAAACTTAAGGAACCTTGTTCATGTGGTGAATGCTACATACAGTTTTATTTTTTGGATTTTTTAAAAAAAAAAACTGATGCATTGTTTTACTGAATTCACATGTTAACTGACACACACTGTATTTTACAGCACATGCTTATAAACATATACATGTATCGATGGAATGCCAAATAAACGTACACTCTTAGCTACATGTATCTTCAATTTTCTATATCCATCTTTCAAAGAATTTTACTTCTCACTAAACATGCTAGATGAAACTAAGATTTAATGAAACTATTATACTTATCTTATTTCATATAAAGATATGTATAGTTAAATTGAAGGAAGGTAAGAATACTAGGAAGTGTTATCATTTCACCTATCTTTTGATAAACAGAGATGCCGTAAAAATAATTTAGTGCAATTTCTGTTTATTTGCAATCTGTTCGTGTCCAAATGAATGAAAAAAAAATATATTTTTCTAATATGAATGTTAAAAAAATTATATATATATTAAAAGTGCATTTTTTTCCTTGCCCAAATTTTAAGATTTATACCAAGAAGTTTTGTTAAGCGTCAATCTAAACTTGCTATTCACAGTCAAATTCTTACCCCTTTCAATCATAAGAGAATGAAATTCTGCAAGTTTTTGCGAAGTTGATCCTTGAAGAACATCAATTGAACTTGAATCCATAACAAAGGCTACACAATGTATTTTATCTTTAAAGGTAGGTTTGATCTTAAAACCAGGATCCTTTTCTGTAGCATGTGCCGCCGGATTGAACTAAAGTTAAAGTGTAAACAAAGATGCATTTTACTTTATTATTAGTAGTTTTTTTTTTTTTTCAAAAGCACTTGAAGCGAAACTTTTTTTTTTTGAATCCATATCTTAACAATGGTTCTCAGTAACAGGAACTAAACTCAACAAATTTTCTATAATGAATTAATGAAGCTTACGAGATGTATTTTGAAATTCTTATCAAAACAGATTTGCGTTTGCATAACATCCATATTCTTGTTTTCTATTGCATAATATCACATGAGGTTCCTCAATTTAACTAAACTAGAATATATGGAATACCTGTACATGTATAATCTGCATTTAATGTATCTGTATGTAATGTATACCTTGTGTTGATCGGGGAGATGTCCATCTAATAAGGACGCCATATCCTGGTGTTTGATGCACATATCTTCCTCAATTCCACGTGTATCACAAAGGCGGAAGTTTAAATACCCACCAGTTTCCGGGTTTCGAATTCGATATTTTCGAAACTAATCATGAAATTAATGTATAGAATTTCGTTAAGATTATATAGTGAATTTCAAATGTCAGTTTTTATATGCAAGTCAATATTTCTGCCTATTCTCATGTAAATGATGAATGAAATCTTAAGCTATACAATCTTTTCAAGACTATTTTAGCTTTAAAAAAAATAGAGGAACGTTGTCCAAAAATGTTTTTCAACGCTTCATATGTAAAAGAATGAAGTTTGGAAAGGTGTTTATCGAATGATTTAATCTGTTTCTCTAAATTTAGTTTCACAATAAAAATCAGTTTCAAACACAAGCACTAGTTTATGACAACAACCATGAAAAACTCTCAAGAACGAAACACTACTTACAACTGTAGTAAGACTATGTTGTGAGTTCCCGGCGCATGCTCGAGCTGTTACTTCACCACGGAATATTGAGTTTACAGTGTTGAAAAAACTGGATTTTCCTGCTCCAATCTGTCCCACTAATAAGATGTTCACTTCAGATAAACCCGAGTCATCCAGCGGCTTATAATTGGAAACCGAGTCCTTTAATTTTCGAAAAGTCTACGGAAAAGTATAAAAGTTATTAAAATAACATGCAGAAAATCTAAACCAGTTTTCTTTCATTCTATATGTATACAATTTGCCTATCATTTGTTTTTATATTGATTTCTCCTTTTTAGCCTTCATAGTAATATACTTAGGGTTTTCCATGAGTTGTTTTACTGTGGCGGTCCCCACAGAGTAAAACTTTCCCCGATACATTCAGTAATGGTTCAAAAAGTTGACCACCATTAAATGTAGTAATGGTTTTAAAAGTGTACCACCATAAGATCGGCAACGATAAGAAAATCAGGAACATAAATTCCCTCTAAGCGATACTTTTTAAATCAGACTGTATGTGATATAGTATGCTCATAATTTTATATTGAAAACCTTCTAATTGTTTAAATATCTATTAATTCACTTTTTTTATATGCATATCATATCATTTGTGTATCAAACTAGTAATACAAATCAAAGTACTGAAAGTACTCATGGGAGTTGAACACTGTAAATTCAGTTAGAAGAGATATCACTGGGAGTCGGAGTCTATTGACTGAATGCGTTAATAAAATTTTAGATACAAATCAACTGTTGCATATAGTGCTACAACCTTAACTTGAGGAATAGTTTCGAAAGAATTAGAATAACCAACAGACCATAGGGTCACAACACTTATCTGAGTAACTTTAGCCCTGCTATTGTTTTTCAGATTTTCAAAAGATTTTCTCCTCTATATTACCGTAAAAAATGTCACCCCATATTAATACCCAGACATAACTGGTAGGGGATCAAGAAAGTTTAATGCACATAAGATGGAGATGCTCTAAAATCAATTTGATTGACAAAATCTTGCGGTAATCCTACATAAGATTTTTTCCCCGCAGCTAGGTTAAGGATGCCCATGAAATATACGCCTTAATATATTCAGAGAAAATCAATACAATTTTAATATTTACTTTAACAGCATTATTATTCATGAATGTGAATTGTGGTCTTTGCACTTGTATATATCTGGTCTCTGCTGAGTTCGGCCCAAGCGACATTGATTGCATCAACTGTTTGTCACGTGACATGTTACGTGTAAAATTAGAATATATGTGTACTACTTCAAAGATTGTAAAAGTTCAACGATATACGGGTATCTTTCCGCTATAAAATTTATTCTGTTTGGTTTGAGATAAATTCCTTAACATGAAAAGTGCTGGGAGCAACTTCCTCATGCTCGGGAATTGTGAAAGATTAACTGTCTTTCTATAAACTCCAACCATAGATGTAAAACGCATTGGAATAATGTTGCTGTACATTACGGAATATATAAACAATGCACAACCAGCTCCAAGCACTTTTCAGAATAGTAGGAATAATAGCTACAAGTGTTTAAAAATTCAGAATTTATAGTGAAGCGGATATCGTTGAACTTTTGATATTTTCGAGGGACTGGACCCCTCATTCTAGCACGTTACTTTACAAATAAGCTCCTTACAGCTATATATAAAGTCTATATATTACCAATTTAGTTTGACAATTAAATGTTTCATATTTATTTTAATTTTTAAAAACTACGATAATAGCTTGATCGACCCCTCAAGTACAGAGAAACTGCGTGTCAAGCTAAAAAATGACGTCTTCTCAGTAAGTACAGCGAGATCAAGCTTCCTTTCATTTTACATACGACAAGTGCTATTTTGGCAAGATAAGTTGTACATTCATTTTTCTTTATAATATTTTTGAGAAACGAAAGTATGTGAGTGTGTTTCAAAAAGAACATATAGTATTTATTCATCAAGATTCATTTGTATTATTTTAACGTGACGTCATAATAGCTTTCCCAAACCTCTGCATAAGCTGCGCCCGTAAATAAAAATTAATCCCAGTTGTAGCCAATTCTTACCCAGGATCTATAGTTTGTTAAAAAAAAAATGAATCCACATAACTTAGTAATGTTTGCATACTAATGATTTCTATTGTGGTTCTTTGGAAGATTTTAATTTCTTTTTTTCTAAAATAGTCTCATGTAAAATTTTAGTACACTGTTGTGGCCCCACCCTACCCCTAGGGGCCTTGAATTGTATACTTTACAATCTACATTATGTCAGAATGCTTGAACATAAGTTTCATTTACTTTAGTCCAGTTATATCTTAATAGGAAGATTTTGAAGATTTTTTTCATATAAAGTCAAATGTAAAACTTTGATTCCCTTTTGTGACCTTTCTCTAACGCAAGGGGCCATGATTTGAAGAATTTAGAATCTACATTATATGTCTGGAAACATTCACCCACATTTCAAATTTTCTGGTCCAGTACTGGTGGTTCTTTAGGGATTTTTTTTTTCTTTTACAGATTTGTTCCAAATTCATTTAAATGTAAAACATTGATCCCCCATTGTGTCCCCATCCCAACCCAACCAAATCACACCTGCTTGTAACCTTATGTTTTTCATTTTTTTTTTTCAAATAACGAAATGCCTGCAGCAGAGTTCATACCTATCCCTCTCATTACAAAAGATGTGCTCGCAAACTATATTCATAATAAGGTTTCATTCGAATAGTAATCATCGTAAAAAAAAAATGTTTACTTTCGTTTTTAATCAACAGCGGTGAAATAGCAAAAATAAATAAATAGATAAATAAAAATAAAATCTAAAAAAAAAATTAAGAGAGAGAGAGAAAGAGAGTGCAGTAGCGGATCCAAGTTACTTCTAATTTTTAATGAAAATGACAACAAGCACTCAATTTTTTTTTTTTTTTTAATTATAAAACGTAATTATTGAATTGAATTAAAACTTGATTTCGGTGGAAGAAAATAATTTGTGAAAATTTATTAAAAAAGAGCGAATTGTTTTCGTCAGTCCCTGAACTTTAGTCTTCAAAGAAATTTATAGAAAGTCATACGGCATCAAATCGGATGTTTAAGAGAAAACGAGGCGATTTATTATTTAATGGTAAATTAGTCTTATCAAAAACACTTTGAGAGCATTATGGCAAAGGACCTAGGTAATAAAATTTATAATATACAACAGGTATCATTTATACAAGCATGCTATCAATTTAATTTTAATGAATATTGAATTCTTCAAATAAGAAATAAAAGTCGTGCATTCCAATATGTTTTCAGTTTTTACTAAATGATAAAAATATCCTTTCCACTTATCCTTTGCTTTGTGCCGAAGTTGTAAATAAGAAATAATTCTAATTTAATTTAACTCATATTTAACTTTAATATCTTTTGAGAACGATCGCATGAACTTTCGGGAGTATAACTAGGCAAAACACTTGATTGTTCGTAGTTTTTCTACCTATTTACCACATACCTTGTTCAAACAGTTTTTATCAATAAATTAGACTATTTGGCCCCTGCTCTTTTTCTTTTGTACCCCGATTCCGTCAAAACAATCAGCTTTCCGCAACTAATATGCATTCGTGAAATCTCATGTTTACCACTGAAGCGAAACTATTGCGGTTAGTGCGAATGTGATTTATCAGCAATCATTATATATACTGTCGTACGACAATCACCCTTCCATTTTTTTTTTCTCTGGAACAGATGCGAACAAAAGTGTGAAATTTTTCTGAAAATGGGAAACTTTTACTAATTTCTAAAACTACATCAATCGAATGAAACAGTTTAAAATATGCACGTTCGCTTATTTTTTTTTTTTCCATAATGGAAATTGAAGCATAGAACCCGAAGTACATTATTTATATACAACAGGTGCAGGTATCAAAAAATAAAGTTGCTAAAATGGAATGATTTGCTAAAATGGAGAGGGATAAGATCAATTAATGCAAATGGCACTTTCATGTACTGATAAAAATGAAAATTAAAAAAAAAGCAAACAAAATAAAGTAGGTGACATATATTTACTTCTGTATCTATAACAACCGCAGGATTTTGAATAAAGTATTCCTTTCCGCCATAAGACTGTAGGTAACATATGAGTATAACTATCAGATATATTATCTGAATTGTTCCGTCAACAGTGGTAAAAAGTAAATTACCTACGCTTGCGCAGAATTCATCTAGTTCATATCCAATTCCGTGCTATATTCTTTCATTTTTCAATTCGTATCACCAAATAATTTAATTTTGGTTGTAACGCTGTATTTGATTGGATAAAAACTTTATTTTATATCGTATAAAATGGGTTGCCTACGTCACAATGACTTGCGTCAAGAACGTATCGATCCGCCTGACGTCACATTCAATTTTTGTACAAAATGAAGTCATTTTTAGGGACAATCACCTTTTTTTCTCTACACCAAATTAATGAAAATTAAATTACCGTATAAGGAATGAATTTAATAGCTACCCAATTTTTACGGTATAAACTGGGTTGGAACAGTTTACGCTCTTTTAAAAACAGCTTGGCGGTTTATAAAGCGTAAACTGCCCCAGCCCAGTTTATACCGTATAAAATGGGTAGCTTTTGAATTCATTACTTAAATAAATATTGTTAAATATATTCCAATATTGCTGTCTACAAAAATATGAATAACAGTGCTTTGTGAGCTTGTTTTTACTACGCCTCAGACAATGCGCCATAGTCAGATACATGTATTTCCCGCCACAACTTTTGTGCAGAGTCGTCGTTCGTTTCCTTCTCAGTGTGTAAGGTGACCCTGCGCTACAAATGAAGTCCTTTAAGAAATTCTCTACCTTTTTTCTTAATTTTGTATATATCAATATTAATGTGATCAAAGTCTAATATTCAAAGTAGGATAAATAAAATAACATATTAACATTTACTTACATATCAGTTATCAAATTTAGATTAGTTCGGAAAAGTTACATGGATTATTTTATGACGGATGTTTATAAAAGTTTCTATTGAATTAGGAGTATATTAGCCGACACAAAAGCCCCACTGACAGCCGCTGTATTACCAATACAAAGTACTGCGCATGAAAAGCGCGAAATGACCAAGGGAGATTGAACGTAGTTCAACACCCAAAAGGTTTTGCGAATTTCATCGCTGCGAATACCGCAAATATTTGTGCATCGTGTAAAGTTTTCGACACAGTAAAATTTAAAATGATGAAGAACCCTGACACTCTCACTATAAGAAGCCCGAGTCGTCAAAGATTCATAATTGAAAACAGTTCCTTCTATTTTCGAAAAGTCTATGTGAAGATTAGAGGGTATTTCATAAATAATCTGAGGAATATTTAGTTAGTCAGACCAGTTCTTTTACATATTATTTTAATTTCTCTTTGAATTTTTAAAATTGCTTTCTCCTTTTACCTTTTTCAGTGTTCAATTAATAATAATTTAAAAAAAAAATTAGGAAGTGATTCGATTTTAATAACAATAAACTTTGGTACACTGCACGCAGTATATGTTTCTCCATATTAGTATTCTTCAAACAATGTTGCCATCGTTATTAAAATACACTTTTGTTTATTTTCTGAAAGGCTATAACCCCTACCTATTAGTTTGGGGTTTTACAAGACTCAATGCAAAAAGTTTTAATTAGAGATCATTTCTCTGAAGGACAAATAATACAAAAAATGGATTCCTTGATTGGTTTTATTTTTGGACCTATTGTAGCTGCAAATGATGCGAATAATAATTTTCAAAAAGGGGCCTATATTACGAAATTGTCAACTTTCTATGATTTCAATAATCTACCTTATGCAACCGTCCTTAGTAATCCAACTTTTTGATGCTTTAAATTGCATTATATTGTAAAAATTTGAATGCAAAATCAATACCTATGGGGTTAAACTTATTCATTTTACTCATATAAACAGGAAGTTGTTATTTTCGATAATTTTGATAAAAGTTTGTTTGAGGCATTTTTGATTGAAGTCTCAGAACACTCGTCTGGACTGTAGGAGAGCCTAAATGGAGTTCCGGGATTGCTTGAGGTAGGCTGGTGAAAAGTCACTATGACTGTTAATTTCCAAACTATTAATAATAATAATAATAACACAAAACTGTAACCATTACATATTTAATAATTTAATGCTGACAAAGTTTTACCTGTTCGTCCCAGCAAGGAGACTCTCTCCATGTTTTATCAGATGGATTTTGACAAAGTGAACTTTTAGCGACCGTAACGTCTTAAAAAAAATAGAAATTAGTTCTTACTTCAAGCATATGTTCAAGGTATATAATGAGTGTCTTGAATTCGCTTATACTTCTCATATTCTTCTGTCATTTTTTTTTCTTTATTGCAGAAAATCCAGTATAAATTAAAAAAATATCAGGAAAAACATTAAATCATGCAAGAGATGGCTACATATATTAAAACTTTTTTTTTCAGAATATATATATTTATATATAGTGTTAAAAAAAGCTGGCACTATTGAGCTTTTTTTTTTTTCAATAAAGAATTTAATTAAATCAAACCTTTAACTTTGTACACCTCCAGATCAAAGACGCACATATGGCCGTTGTTTATTGCGTTCATGCTTTCATTTCCTCCATCATAGGCATGTCTGAAATCAGCTTTTCCATTTAGCTCATAAAAGTGTGTTCCTGCATATCTATCTACTATTGGTTCAACAGTTCCATAAAATGTAAGCAGATCTACAGTTGTATCGTCATAGCGGTAGTTCTGCATTTCTCGTTTCCTAAACGAGGACATTTTCTTTCTTTCATTTGCAAAACCTTTAGTTTCAGCTATATCCCGAAGATCCCCTGCACCAAAGGTTGGTCCAAACTCCCTAAATGCAAATGCAGCATGATAAGGTTTTATGACGGAATACTTTCTTGGTTTTGAAACACCATTAAAGTGTAGTGTGAATAGGAAGGCTCTTTTATCGGCAATACTTGTTGAAGAATTTCCTTCTTTCCAGTCTCCTGCTAGGAATCCTCCGTACACGCTATTTTCAGTATTGTAAAGGACTGTAACTGTAGGACCTTTGTAGTCACAGGACTGGTGAAACTTTGACGCCGAACAACCATCACGACTGATTTTATATAACAATTCAAAACTGCTACTTTTGCCAATGAATGTGGATAACAGTGTCCTGTCTTCTGCTGTTAGTAACTCCTTGGACCTTAACAAACGTTTGAAATTGGAGCAAATATTTTCAGTAAGAATTACTTAAAATTGCAAAAATTTGGTGAATTATCTTGTCATCATACCAAATTTATACTGTCAAACAATTATTATCCGTCACTTCTTTAATACTATATTCGACGATCGAAAGTAAATTTGCGACTATTAATTTGTTCGGTTGAGATAACATAATTCATGATTGACGTTTTCCATACCAGTTGTTAGACTATTATTTACATATAACGAATTGTCTACGAATTTTTCTGTTTGCCTAATAATGACAATGAGTACACGGCTAATATGAGCAGTTGACATGGGGTGCTTACTCCTTTATGACATCTTTGTTGTTTTAGAGATCCGCGTTTGCTCCGCTCCCGATTTGCATTGTTTTGACTGATTTTTGAGCTAAAATACTGTTCGTTATCTCAATATTCCATGAATAACAACTGATTATATGTTGGTGGTGAGAAGTATTCCTTAAAAACTTTCGAAAATTTTGCAAATATTTTAGCACGCAAATGAAGTTGAATAATTGTTACTTAGAATAATAATATATATTATTTTTATATTTATTGAAAAAACCCAAACCAACAAATGTTTGAAAGCAAAAATGCCCCCATTTTAACTTGTTTTTAACCGCTTGATGCACAAAGACAAACTGAAAGACATTCTTATTCAACTACAACAATATGACTGGTTTTATCATAAACGCAATGAAAGGCCCCAAACGTCAATATGCATGGGTAAACTGAAGTTGAATAACCATACTTAAAAGGATTCTAAAACTTCGTGAAAACCCTTTCAAAGATACATAGCGGGTCCCAGTAAATGTTATAGAAAGCTTTTTTTTTTTACTCCTCACGAAAAAATGTGAAAACAGTGAAGGAGAAACTTCAGGAGTACTGTACAACAATATATTTGAGAAAGAGTGTAAAATAGATGTGGATAGTTAAAAACTCCAAAGAACTTTCAGAAAACTTAAAATCAAAACTTTTACCCAACATCAAAAACATTAGAGCTTATGACTTTTCAACAATTTATACAAAAATTTCCAAGATTATATAAAAGTCAAGTTTTTTTTAACATCATAAACAGCTGCATTCTTTATATATAATATACATATATATATATATATATATATATATATATATATATATATATATATATATATATATATATATATATATATATATATATATATATATATATATATATATATATATATATACTAGACTTTGACCCGTGCGTGCACGGGTTGACATTGTTATGAATTCATCCATGTGCATATATCGGACATTTACAAAATAGATACATCGACACATTCATATATTGTAAGGTACTTTTGAAATAAACAATGAATGTGGATATAATTTTTTTTTTTTTTTGTTTTTTTGTTTTTTTGTTTTTTTTTTTTTTTTTTTTTTTTTTTTTTTTATTTTTGTTTTTTTTTTTTTTTTGTTTTTTGTTTTTTTTTTTGCAAAATTGTTGCGTAACGGCGTAGCGCAGAATGGGTTTGACTCCCATTTAGCTATAAATCAAGTCATGAGTTCGAATCACTCCGGAGCTTACATAAATTTCACCTTTCCAAACAGATTTAATAAAAGAAATTATGGATATTTATTGAAAATATGACAACAGCAAAGAGTTGAGTACTGCTGATACATATCAAGCAAAGTAATGAAAATGAAGAAATGTGTTTAGCTGGTACTTTTACACAATTAGTTATTAAACTAAAGGTGTAAAAAAATTTGTAACAATTTTAACACTGCAGGTCTCAACTTGTTCAAAATATGACCTCAACAATAAAAGAGTTATTAAGCACTGCTACTACATATACTTTATATATACAGAGGTAATAGACATGTATATAATCAGTAAAAGCAGAAACGAAAATGGAAAAATGTGCTATACTGGTATTTCTACACAATTTAGCAGATGTGAAGCAGAACAGATTATCTTGCAAATAACCTCCCCCCCCCCAAAAAAAAAAAACAAAAAAAAAAACAACATACTGGTTGTTCAAGAGATCATAATAAAAATTAATAATATCAGGTGTATTTTTTCTTGTGGCGATTTAATAAACATAAGTTTGTTTGCTACGATTAAATATAATTCATTTCATCATTGAATAAATATTTTTACGATCTTATTTTGTCCCACCTCATAGTTTTGAGAATTACTATGCATGGATTAAATTTTACGAACAATGGATATTTTAGCAGCATTGATAGAATGAACTGTACGGGCCGCAAGGGCTGACTTCAGACTACCTATCAAGCGTAGTTACCACGACAACCTTTAAATATTTAGAAGAACAGGCTGTCTCTTCTATATACATATTTCACCCACTTTTTTTCAAAGTTAAAGAAATTTTTGGAGGTGAAGTTATAAATCTCAGCAGTGAAGGTAATAGTAAACATGGCAAACAAATTCAAGTTGCAATCATTTAGACACATTTCAAATTGAAAATATCGGTTATATTGACGTTATTTAATTATTTCGATTTACTTCAAAGTTGAGAAATGAAAATAATGTTATTGTAATTTCTGGCGGAAAAAGAATGCATACTTCATTAAGATGTGATTCTAGCTGGAGTTGTAACACCCCCCTTTCCCCTCAAAAAAGCATAAAAGAAAGGAAGGATAAAATAAAATCGGGTGCATGGTTACATTAATATTACTCCTACGATCATGAGCTTTTTGCCTCCGTTGAGATGACCAGAGACGTAAATAACTTATAATAAATGCGTCTCCTTACCCAAGTGGCCACAATATCACATTTGCATGGATAAACTAAGAAACATTAATACTAATACGTGTAAATTTTCATTGGAAATTTGCTATATATTTTGTTCATATATATTTATGATTTCTTATTAGAGAAAATTATAAAATAACAAATATATAGCTACTTAGTTCAAATTACTTTTGTCTTCTCTGATTTGAACACCGTGATTTAGCGTGAATGTAATACGCACGCGCAAGATTGTAAAATCCAAAAAATCCAGATGATTTCCGGAATTTTTTGAGGAATTTTCGTTGATTATTAATTAGCGAAGCTTAATTGAGAAAAAAGAAAAACAAATTGGTAATCTTCAAGTACCAATGATGTTTAAAATATATAAAACAAACGACAGTACTCTTCCGATTTATCGGTATTAAAGGTAAAAAATTCGAGTCTATTATTTTAATATAGTAGTATATATATATATATATATATATATATATATATATATATATATATATATATATATATATATATATATATATATATATATATATATATATATATAAAGAACAAGTAGCAGAAGTACTCTGAAGTTAATAATAAAAACACGTTTGAGTTTCTGGATGACAGTATCTACATGTATGTGGTTTTTGGAGAAAAGGTCGTCCAAAAATATTTCGGCATTCCCAGGGGAACTAATTGCGTCCCTTTATTAAACTACCTATTTTTGTACTCATATCAAGCAAAACGTCTTGAAATTCTTATACATGAAAAGATACCAGAAAGATATTTTTATTCAATTTTTAAAGGCAATTAATAACATGTGACTTTTATCGCCGCTCACAAAAATGTATATACAGTAAGAAAAACACATACTGCTTTTCTTCTCCCGAGCGACTGACTAAAATGGCCAGACTCTACACGTTTTTTAGTCTCTGGGATTTTTTTTTCTCCTTAAATTTATTTCGGAATTTATGAGGATAAAGAAATGTGTTCTTCTTAGGATGGCATGGAAAAGACAAATTTATGTTCAACATCTTAGAAGTCACTTACCTTTCCATCATTAAATGAGGATATTATCAAAATCCAAACTGTTCATTTTACAGATGTTAAAACCGCACACTCGTTAAAGTATAACCACGGACACTAAACCCTCCTAAATTCCTGAATGGTTATCGGATAAGGATTTTTTTTTCCCTTCAGCTTATTTTCCCGACGACCTGAATGAAAAATACGTCCATTATTCAAAAGCATATTTGAATTTTTCACCTTGAGAAACATTTGAAATTAATAGCACCGTACTATACTGATAACATTTAGAAAGCGATTTAACACAATAAAAGTTAAAGGGACAAAGTGGTATCTTATCTTTTACGTTCATTTACTGTACAATGAAACAAGGACAACAAGACTTTTTTTTATCAACCCGACCAAATGAGTATTTTCTTTACAAATCTCCATGCATGGGCTATCGCGGAATGTATGAAGTGATACATATATAATATATCTTGTCAAATAAAAAAAAATATTCATCAGAATTTAGAAAACGAGTAAACAAATTGTTGTGTTTCTTTTTCTATCTAATCCTATATACATCTGGAAATTTTTTGTTATACATGTATTTCAAGTTAATGTAATAGAATTATCCAGATAGTTTTTTATAATGGTTATGACTTACGTGATATGCAGCAAAAATAGATACATACTGATAACATTACCAGGTTAGTTACACCGATTGAACTGATCTAAATAAAAAAAATGTCAGAAAAGAAAACAAGAATTGGTTGCACCTTTGTTTTTTGTTTTTTTTTTTCTGGTCTACTACAAGCTGATTTAAAACATTTAAAACATTTCCAGAGATCCAAAATAAGAATTGAAACGATATGATAAATGGATTTACCTACAACAGATAGGTCTGGACTATTTTTATTACAACATTTTTTTTTATTTTTGTCTTATTCTCCTTTTATCATTTCCTTCTTTTACAGAGTAAAATGTGAAAATAACGAACAGTGATAAATCCCATAAACCAAGAAATAAAAATGAATCGTGAACAGCGCATAAACAAGGACCTCTTGAGTTGGGTTAAGTTGCTAAGGAGGAGTAAGTGTCCTCCGTTGACAGTGCGCACCCGTCGTGAGCCCTATATATTGTCTGGTATAGAAAGTACTCTCCTTAGACGAATTTAGTATCAAAACAATGACATTATAAATTGTTTAAACATGACAGGCAAATTACGACCCTAGGTGACGCTGGGTGTATTTACAAACAAAGTCATAACAAACTTAGAATTTGCAAAAACTCTTCCTTTACATAGGTTGTTTAAATCCTTGTTACATAAACTTATTGGCAGTAGTTTGCCTTTGTTTAAAAATTGGTTCAAAAGACAATATGGTTTATTTAGCTGTATTTCGTGCAACCCCTTTCAGAATAGACATTTTCTCATACCCTTTCAGACATTTTCTTATATTGAGATAAATTAAAAGGACATTCATTTTATACAGATACTTGTATTTCAGATAGCATGACAAGAATGCTCTTAGTCTGTTTAACAACTTGTTTTCCTTGAAATTAAGTAGATGCAAACGAAAGCGAAAACTTTTACAGCCTAGGAATGTTTATGGCAACTACTCAATACAAATTATTATTCTGAGTGAGAATTATTCAATTTCATTTGCGTGCTAAAATATTTGCAAATTTATCGAAAGTTTTTCAGGAATATGCATATTAGCAGACCTATTTTTGTATTCATATGAAGCAGAACTTATTCAAAACATCTTCATGAGAAAACACTTGCTGTGGTCTTCAACTCGACATTTCGTTATATCGACGACGTATTATTGATTAGCAATAGCTATTTTCATTCATATGTCGACTCGATATTTCCCAATGAGCTTAAAATAAAAGAAATAAAAGATTCTGAAACATCGGTTTCATATTTAGATATTTTACTAGAAAAGGACGATAATGGTTACCTAACAAGAAAGTTTTATGATAAACGTGATGACTTAACTAAAAACCGCTAAATTTTACTCAATTTACACATTTCCCGAGCACAAGGACGTTGCTCTCAGCACTTTTCATGTTAAGAAATTTGTCTCAAACAAAACAGAGTAAATTATATAGCGAAAAGATACCCGTATATCGCTGAACTTTTACGATATTTGTAGTCGTGCATATATGTTCCAATTTCAAACCTGTCACGTGACAAGCACCTGATGTAAGCGATGTCGCTTTGGCCGAACTCAGCAGAGACCCGATATATACAGTGGTTCTTGAGAAAAAGATTTTTAAAGATTTTTCCTATATATTTCAATGTAAAACTTGGATTCCCTATTGTGGCCCGACGTACCCTACACCCAGGGGTCATGATTTGAAAATTTAGAATCTACACTACCCCAGGATGCTTCCACGTAAATTTCAGTTTTCCTGGCCCAGTGGTTTTTCATCAGAAGATTTTTTAATGACCCCACTCTATTTTTGTCTTTTCTTGATTATCTCCCCCTTCTAAGGGGGCCTGGTCCTTTATTTTAACAATTTAAAATCCCCTTGACCAAAGGATGCTTTGTACTAAGTTTGGTTAAAATTGGCCCAGTGTTTCTTGAGAAGTTGAAAATGTAAAAAGTTTACAGATGTACGGACAGCTACAAATGTAGACGGACGGACGGACAGACGAAAGGACGGAATTACGACGGACAATGTGTGATCAGAAAAGCTCACTTGAGCTTTCAGCTCAGGTGAGCTAATATGTTAAAATTGTATTTATTTTCTCTGCGTATTTTAAGGCGTATATTTCATGGGCGTCCTTAACCTATCTGCGAAGATAAAAAAAAAAAAATGTTTTATAGTCATAGAACATCCCAATATTGAACAGATGTGGCAGACTCTGCAGAGTTTTTTTTTTTTTTTTTTTTAATTTCGAGTTCACTTTGTTATATCGAAACGACATGGGTTGAACTCACCAACTAAATCAGACATTTCAGAAACATCCTACTTGCTGGAGGCAACTTGTGCTGCCTTTTGTGTCTAATCACTGCTTCTTTTGAAGAATATAATCTGTCTCAAATATTACAGGCATATTTTAATTTATCTTTATCTACATTTATGAACCAAAACGTGTCTTCTTAAGTGCTTGGATAGTTTATAGCTTTTGTCGAAAAGAAACAAAAGAGCATAATAAAATGTGTATCGTACAATAAAAGAACCACATTGTCTTGTGATTAGAACCTTCCTTATGTTTATATTTAGTGTAGAAAAAAAATCCAAACACACAAACGTTTGTTAACAGAGATATCTACATTTTAAGAGCCATTCTCTTAAATGACTTAAATTTTTATATAAGAGGTTTGGCCCGCATTGTCTCAGAATTTTTCCAAACTCTCTATGATGAAAGTCCTTAATACCCTTAATTAAAATCGGACAAAAAATGGTTGCTATGTGGCATGGTTACCATACAGTTTGAAAAATGGTATTTTTAAACATCTAAAGAGTCCCGAAGTTAATGTTTGCAGTAGTCTTTTTGAAAAGCTCATTTCTATAGAATTGGTGATCAACTTTTATGGCATTGGTGTGGTCATTTCAAATTTCAAATAATTCAAATTACATTCTCTGAATACAGTTTCAATAGAAATAAGCAAAAACAATGCATAAAAAGCTGAAAAATATTTTGTTTTCTTGGATATGTACCCTTTTATGGAGATTCCTAAAACTTTTATTATTGATATGTATGAATAACTAACCTGATTTTCAATTTATGACTACAACACAGTCTTTAACTGGATGCAAACTTTATCAATATATGGTTTTCAAATTTAGTTCTATCAGATAAGTATTAATCAAGGTGAGTCAAATAATATATGTCTTGATTAAAAGGCAACTAAATTCTTTAAATCAGCAAAAAAATATCAATATGGTACGTTGTTTCCATGGTTACACTGCAAAGTAGGAATTAATCCCAATTATTCTTATTATATCTGTGTTACAAGGTCCTAACGACGTATATTTGCCAGTATTGAATTTCCATGTTTTTCCACAAGATAATAGCATTAAGCAAAATTTATCAACAAATTTTGTATGGCTACATTGTGTTACCATGTCAACCATGGAAGTTATTTTTAGAATAATATTGCCAATACCTAATTTATTAAGTTCAGATATTTTTATTGTTTTTCTTTAGTTGTTGATTGAGTTTGATCATGTAAGACCTATAATTAGTGAATATTGCGGTTTTCAGCATTTGATGTCCAAATGTACCCATGGTTACCACTTACTGTAGATTGGCAGATAATCACTATGGATTTAAATTCACTATGTTTGCGATTCACAGTTTTTCTGCGAAATTAAATCCATCGTGAATGCTATCATTAGTTTTTAAAAACTTTTCAATGCTTATACGATATTTGAATTAATTTATCGCAGCGTGAAATTAAAACCATCGCGATTGGTTGGAATTAAATCGACTTACAATACTTGGAGATATATTCTAAATAGTTTCTTTATAATATAAGTGGCAACAAGGTGTCATGTTTTTGTGAGAATGGTTAGTTTGTTTTTGTTATCTTTATTAAGGCTCAATAAAGATTCAAATTAGCTTAGAATCTCAAATTTGCAAACTTTTCCAGCTGTCACCATGGCAACAAAGACACATAGCAACCATGCTGTATTTGATATATGTTTCTGTTGTCCAGTTGTAATAATGCATAAAGATTCATCAAAATCGGTGAGCATGCGCGGCAAAGAAGTTTAAGTGGTTACAAAAAATAGCTCTTAACTTGTTATGTCTAAATATATGGGGTTTTTTTACCGCTTGGTGCATATAGACGGCCAGACAGAAAGACATATTCTTTTTATATTTTCCTCCATAATATACTGACTAGTTCTTTTACTAACATGCAGAAAACATTTAACTTAAAAGCAGTGCCTGGGTTTGAAACGTAATGTATATGCACAACTGCAATAAGTGCTCACAGAGAATGACTTGAAGGACAAATTGTCTTCTATAGTAATAATAAAATTGTCTTGTCATTTATCAAACTTTTGCTGCCGGAAGAGACTGATATCATAAACGTGATTCATTCTAATTCTGGAATGTTTAATTCTTCCTGGACCCTAGGAGAATATTTACAGTTATAGTTTTGGGCTTGTATGTGAGCTCGACATATATGTTCACTCGTAAACGGTAAACAATTAGTTCATTTGATGTTTAATGCTTTTGTACAGATTTGGACAGCCTAAAATAAAATGTACACAGGAAGAAACAAGACCTTTCAGTTAAAACTGAAAGGCGGCTTTCAGTGACTTTTCAGTGGCCATTTAGTCACTGAATGGCAGGTACATTTCAGTGACCTTTCAGTTACCTTTCAGCCACAATTCAGGTACCTTTCAGTCACCATTCAGCGAACACATTTCAGTCATCTTTCAGTGACCTTTCCATTGCCTTTCAGTGACCTTTCCGTCGTCTTTCAGTGACCTTTCAGTCGTAATTCAACTACCTTTTCATCGGCTTTTCATTAGTTTATCAGTAGTTAATCCTTAAATTTTTTGAAATAAAATAATTCACATTTTTAAATGTGTTTCTAATTGAACATAAAATTAAGATAAATAGAACTGGTAATGGTTAGATGTTCAATCGTCTTTAAATTGTTTACTAAAATGTTAAATTGTAATTATTAACTATAACATTTATGTCTACATGTAAATATAATTTTATAAACATTAAAGATTACAATTCAACTGTGGACTCATAAAATTCAAAATGATTTTCGAATTTCTAATTTGTTTCATGAAAATTGATCTAGAAAAAGAAAATTATTCAAATGATGAAAAATAATATTCGTATCAGAATTTAATTAACAGGAATAGAATTGTCTTTTTTTTTTTTTCTTTCTGTAAAATCTCTAAATCTGTTTTGAATATTTTCACAAGCTGATTCAATTTGATAAGTTGTTAAATGAATAAACAGATAGTCAATCTGAAAAAAAAAAATCGAGGATATCGGTCAAAATGCTCTATAAATTAAAAAGAAAAAAGTTTTTTCTTATTTTTTTTTTTCAACTCTAAAATAGTTTTGCCTGCACGACGTGCAATTCGAATTACTTCCCTTTGTGTCGCTAGTTCAAACGACCATAACGACATAAGATTTTGGTTCAATATTCATTCCATGTATAACATTTAAAATTAACAAATACAGTGTCTAAATATTCAAACATATTAATCTTAAAAGAAAGAAATTAATTAGGAATCTTTTCCTAACTTAATAATATTTACAGCTACGATGAGGTTTTGGGGTGTGTTTAAAACATTTAACGATTTTCAAATTTGATAAATGACCAAGAGATATTATATTTCGATACTGAATAAAAAAACTTAAACAGAAATGAAAGTTCTGAAGAACAAAGAGAGTTCAAAACAAACGGAAATTGACGATTTTTTTCAAGTGAAACGTAAAAAATGACACATTTGATTAAGTATTTATTTACCACTCTTTGTTTATATCTATGTAATTTTTAACTTGCTATAACGGTTCAATTTTCTCCAATCCGGATGTTGTCTAATCCGGCCAAAAATTTTGGAACCACTGGTCGCCGGATTAGACAAGTTTTACTGTATTCACGTTCGATATTGTCAAAATTTTACACAATACATGTTGTCTAAATTAGCCTTTACTAAACAGTTCTAATACATGTAATAAGAATATGAAGTCCGCCGACAACCTGTAGTATACGTAATGACTCTTCACATGCCCCATGTGCTAAAAATAGTGCCAAGCGACTTCTAATACAATAAATAATTATAATAAAAAAAAAAACGGGGCGGGATACTTTGAGAGGGACGACAGAGGCCCTAGGGAGTTATGACATAAAATTTCATTGCAAAAGCTCAAAGGCTTCTTGAGATATCGCCCGGAAACGAAAGTGTTACACACAGACGGAATGTATGAATTTATGACCTTGAACTTTGACTTTTTGACCAATAGGGGTCTTTCTTAGGCCACAGAGAGTTGCTATGTAAAATTTCATTGCAAAAGCTCAAAGGGTTCTTGAGATATCGCGCGGAAACGAAAGTGTTACAGACAGACAGAAATACAGACGGACGGACGGACAGACAGACAGACCCAAATTAATATCCCCCACTTTCAGTAAAAGCGGGGGACAATATACATGTACCCATGTCATACAGTACCGACCGGACACAACCTAACACCAGAGCGAACCCAAAGCGCACCCCGGGTTCGCTTCCTGGGTTCGCTCGGGGTCCGCTTTCAGAAAATTTGGGACCGGTCTGGGTGCGCTTCGGGTTCGCTCTGCGTTCGCTCGGGGTCAGCTCTGGGTCCGCTAGAGCGAACCCGGCGTTTGCTTTCCGGGTTCGCTTTACGCACTCATGCGTGAAGCGGACCGCGCCGCTTAAATCTTGCCGCCAGTAAGCCCCGCCCCTTGTATATTCCAAATACAGTAGTGAAATCTATCATTACTGTTTTTATGGCGATCGACACATGTACATGTAAGTGACAATATGGAGAACGTTGATATAAATTTTCAAGAATTTCACCGTACATTCGACGTAGAATTATTACTTTTATTTTTCTTAACTTACAAGCTAAGTATATCTCGAAAGAAAAAAGAAGAAAAGGTGTTAAATTTATTTTCGATGTATCGGATGGAGTTTAATTGATATGAGTATCTTAATAAAAAAAAGCTTTCAAAGTCATTTGTTTACATTATTCGTGCGTTTTGAAATAATTTAGAACTTCCAATTGTAATTGCAATTCCTAAATCGTAATTTAAATTTTTGAAAGACAAACAACTGAATTATGATCTTATCTATGAAATAGCTGAGACATACTGTACAAGTATAATGCTAAGTTTTCATATTTAGCAGTTTACATTTAAGCTAGGTTGTCGTCCATTACATGTATATGTAGGTCGTGATAATCACTAAAAATTCTCATACAGTGTAACTTGAGTTTCGTTTTACAGATCATTTATAATTTACTTCCATGCTATAAATCATTGTTTTATAAGGCGAGTTTAACGGGGGACTTATAAAAAAAAACCAACAACAACAACAATCAAAAAACCAAAACAAACAAACAAACAAAAACTAATAACTGGTCCACTGATAAGAATATATTATTTTTTAAGTTGTTTTCAAATACATGTGAATGATCATTTGAATAGTTTGTGTTCCTTACTGGTTCATGCCCCCCCCCCCCCACTACATATACATGTACATACTGGAGCGGCATGTTAAGAAACAAAATCCTAAATGTTTAAAAATAAATAAAGACAGGAAAGAAAACAAACAAAACAAGAAATCAACAATTGTAAACTCGCATGATGAAGTAGATGAAATTAAGATGATAACGCCCGATGTTTGTTTTCTTATTGTTTTATTTCGATGAGCCCCCACTCCTCTCCGTACTCGAATTGTTTCCTATGGGCCGGTTGTAGCGATTTTAATTTCAAATAATATACAGTGCTCTCTTTCTCTCTCTCTCTCTCTCGTAAAGCTATTTTACTGATTTTCAGCATTCAGGTGGCAGCAAATTACATGAACATGTACTCCTCATGCAACGTACCAAAGAACTATGACGTTTCCAAATTCAAAAATCAAAAAAAAAAAAAAATAATAATAATAAAAATAATAATAATAATTATTGAATTTCTCATTGATAACTTGCCCAGACGAGGTACATGTAACTTAAGGGGCATCGAATGTTGGGGGAGTATATACTCAGGTATACCGTGACCATGGAGACAGTATACATCCAGCTAACAAGTGTCAATTAAAAGAAAACCACCACAATTGCTCTTAGCACCCGCAATATCTTCGACAAAGGTGGATAATTACCGACACGTGACGACCTTGGCTTCACTTTGAAACTATAATTATTAAAGTGTTAAAATGAAATAATTATGACAGTTACAAAGTTCAAATACAGATACCTATGTAATGAAAAAATATATGTACGTTTTCGTATAAAGGTATCTTTGCAAGTTCAATTTACTAATGTTGGAATTACGTATACTTTTCAAGCACAAGTACAAAACGTACCCGTCTAGTATTTTTTTATATCCATAAAAGGTATTTCGAAAATTACATGTAGTACATGTAAGAGGTTCGTGAACATGTAAACCTGCATAATTATATATATCGACGCGAAGGAAAGTGATAAGCATTCTTGCGGTGTTTTTTTTTTTTTTTTTTTTTTTTTTTTTTTTTTTTTTTGTCGTCTGACTTGCAAGTAGTTACAAAATTTCAAAAACATACAATGTAAGGGCTACATGTACATGTAGGATAATTAGAATTGACAAAATAATCTTTACCTATATACCTGTATTTAAATCAAGCTATTTATTAAATTTTGATAAAAGATTAATTAAAAATAAATGTCATAGAAGTTAACAAAATGAGATTTTTTCCTCTAATTTACGTATTGACATAATGCACATTTATGCTGTTCAATGTACATTTAATTTTTTTCATGATCAATTATTAATATCGATAATTTCGATGGTGATCAATATAAATTAAAAAGTGCATGTAGATTGAAATAAAAAATAAAAAATAATTAAATTAAAGCACGTACATGTTCTTATTCTGTATCTTGAGAAAATAAAATTCTATAATTTATCGTAGACCAGTTTTTGTGTGTTTTTTTTTTTAAGTAACAATTGTTATAACCATTATTATCTTCTTTTTTCTATGATGAATTGAAGTACTTATTGTTTGATAAATTTACGCAATACATATTTATATATTAATGGATTTTAAAAATATAAAGAAAATAAATATGTAACTATACATGTAACATGCTACCTGGATAATAAAGATATATAATGTATTAATAGATTTTTAAAATAAAAAATAATGAAAATAGATGTGTAAATATTGCATATTTTCTGGAGAATTAAAATATATAAATATAAAATCATGTTTAAAAATCATATTAATAATATTTTTATTATTCACACTCTTTGCTTGTACAATCTTTAGATTACAAACTGGCATGTTGACTGGTCGATGCGCTGATGGTCAATGCATTTTATCACTTATCCTGATTGTCAGACCTGCTCGGCATGTTGATTGGTCGACGCGCTGATGAGTTAATCGCTAATCCTGATTGACAGCTCTGTTACGCAACACCGAACGCGCGTTCGCTTTCTGGGACCGCTACTGAATTCGGGGTTCGCTTTCTGCGTTCGCTCTGGGTCCGCTCTGGGTTCGCTGCGGGTTCGCTACGGGTGCGCTCCGGGTTCGCTCGGGGTCAGCACTAGCGGGCCACAAGCGAACCCGAAGCGAACCCAGAGAGCGAACCCGGGTTGCGCTCTGGGTTCGCTTTCTGTTAGGTTGTGTCTGGTCGGTACTGTATGTTTATAAACAAAATTAAATTATCAACGAGTCATATGTAACCAAGGTATCCCAGTACGTTATTATAGGTACATTGTATGTGTTTAAAAAAAATATACTTTGAAAGGATCTTCTTTTATCTTCTAACTAAATATAATAGTGAACAATGATTAAATCCCCTTGCAATGACGTTAACCTCTGTGTTCATGAACAGACCACATGTGATCATAAATGTAAATAGGGATATTGTATTCAGAAATGCACGAAACAATATGCATTTTTCTTACTGTACATACCTTTTTCTGTAAAACGCAAAAAAGTTCCATGTTACTGAATGCGTTAAAGAATCAAACAAATATGAGTATCTTGCAAATAATATTTACACATCATTGGGAACAAATACAGTGTATGACTTGTCTTTCAGATGTGCCGGTTAAGCATGAGGCACCAAGAAATTAAAATTATTATGAAAACCGCCATATTCTGGAATTTTTGACATTTAATTTAATTTTGGACATTATTTCAGATTTCAGATGCCATAATTTGACTTATTGGGGTCTTCTTTCCACAATTTCCGCTTGCCTTCTCTCGACCGACTGACTAAAAAAGACCCGACTCTTAAGGCTTTTAAGTCTCTTGGATTTTTTTCCCTAAAATTTATCTCGGAATTTTCTGTATTACGTCAACAACTATTTTTATTTTATTAACGTGTTTGATTCAATGAATAAGAAAGTTCAGTTCTAATGTCGAATTTTTCTTGGAAAGATTTTGCTCCTTTTTTTTTTCCTGAGATTAAAAAAAATATCTTTTCTAAGTTGGCCTAAAAAGACAACGATATGTTCAACATCTTCAAATATACTCACCTTTCCATCATTAAATGAGGATATTATCAAAATGTCAACTGTTTACATGTGCTAAAATCGCACACTAGTTAGAGAATACACACGGCACTAAACTTTACTAAATTCCCGAATGGTTATTGATCGAGGAATTTTTTCGTTAAAATTATTTTGCCGACGACCTGAAATAAGAAGACGTCCATTATTCAAAACCTTATGTGAATCTTTCACCTTGAAATTAGATCAGTCGTAGTGTTGAATTAAAATCATTTGAAATTAATATCACCATAATATATTGATTACATTTAGATAGCGATTTAGCACATTGAAAATTAAAGGGACAAAGTGGTATATTATCTTTCACGTTTACTCTACAATGAAACAAAGACACCAAGACTTTTTTTTAATCAAACCGACCCCATGAGTATTTTTCTTTACAAATCTCCATGCATGGGCTAACGTGAAAAGAAGGAAGTGATACATGTATAACATATGATATCAAAGTAAAAAATAAAAAGAAAAAAAAAATCATTAGAATTTAGAAAGAAAGAAACATTTCGTTGTGTTTCTTTTTCAATCTAACTTTTTTTACATGTGGTATTTTTTGTTATATTTTATTATTTGATGTAATTATAGAAAAATCCACATATTTTTTTTCTCTACTGTCAATTTCAAATGGTTATGACGTCATATATTTACTTGATATACAGCAAAAAAGATGCATATTGATAACATTATTAGATTAGTTACAGATCGATGTGAAAAATGCCAGAAAAGAAGACAAGAATTGGTTGAACCTCTGTTTCTTTCTGGAATACTAAAAATTCAAATTGATTTAAAATATTTAAAACAATTCCAGAGGTCCAAAATAAGAATAAGAACGATATGATAAATAATTTTACATATAACGGATAAGTCACGCATTCGCAAGTTCAAGGAGGAATACTTACGAATTATGTGTTATGCAACAATGCAGAGGGAGTACATCATTTTTTTCTTCAAATTTTTATCTTATTCTACTGTCATCATTTTCTTCCTAAAATGTGAATATGACGAACAGTTATGAATTTCATACACCAAGTCATCAAAACGAAATGTGAACAGGGCATTAACAAGGACCACTTGAAACATCAGAGTTAGGATCAGCTGCTAAGGAGGAGTAAGTAACCTCTGTTGACAGTGCACACCCCTATTGAACCTTATGTATCGTCAGGTATAGAAAGTACTCTCACTAGACGAATATAGTATTAAAGCAATGGCGTAACAAATCAATCAAACATGACAGACATATTACGAGCCGAGTGATGCTAGGTTGTATTTAAAAAAAGGTCATTATAACAAACTTAGAAGTTGCAAAAAATATTACTTTACAGGGGTCGTTTGAATCCTTGTTACATAAACGTATTTGTCAGAAACTTGCCTAGGTTTAAAAAATGATTGTAGCCAAAGCATGTTGTTGCGTATCGAATCGGTTTCAAGACATACATATCATAATTATGCATACGATTTAGGAACATATAATTGCATAAATAAGGGGGTGGGGGTGGGGGTGTTGACGTTGGAAATGTTGAGGTCATCCCTTTTGTTATGCAGATTAAGTAATAGCTAGTCAGAATGGCCATTTCATAAAGAAATGGACGTTATATTATCTATTTTTTAATCAATGTAAAAATTCAAAAGGTTAAAAATAATGAAGAAATAAATAATTCGACATTAATTCCCAATTATACATAATTTACCTATATATAACTCTCTAGTATAATCATTATTTGAATGACAATTTCATTTGACTATCTAAAGAAAAGATGCTATCAAACTATCAACAACATCTAATTTTATTACTTCAAAGAATTATTTAGCGTATCGCTTTTTCGAATCATTTCTATTCACTTTGAGAGTTTGCAATTGCGTAGCCAACGTATTTGTTCGTTTTTGTTAATTAAATTTATTTATTTAAATGCTGTTTTATTCACCATTCAACTTTTTTTAATTGTCATTTTTATTAATATCCTATTGTTTGTGTATGCTTTCATTGTGACGTCATTATTTAACCTCGAAATTTAATTCCTGTATTTTAATTTCCTAGAACAGTAAGAAAAATAATATATTCAATGACATGTAGTAATGGTTTGTTTGATTGTTAAGTGGATTGATCTCTGTCTACATTGATCTGACATAATATTACTCAGAATTCATAAATAAATACCAGACCATATTTTTATGGAACAACATATAGATTTTCAGATTTTTAACGAATCGGAAATTTTCTGCTGGCCAAAAAAAGATGTCCTATTTTCAAAAAATAAACATTTATTTTTTTAAGCCTATAGACACCTTTCTTTAAAGGGAATAGTTGTTCATTTTTTTAGTGTGCCATTCTACATTTGTTTCACATGCCTGCTGGATATTCGCTGCCTTCTATTTTATTTTGTTTTGTTGGATTTCGAAATTGATATCCTTACAAAACCTTTTCTTATTTTGACATATATGACATTAAGGATTGGTCTAATGTTTCCATGTAATATTTGAAGATAACTCAACATCTTTTCGTATGATTATTCAAATTTTCAAGGGACAAATACTATTTCAACTGCCTCATTTAGATGTACCTCAAGTATCTCTTTTAGAATGCATCTAATCATAAAGCATTGCAATTGAAAAAAAAAGATTTAAAATACCAATAAAAATTCAATCAATTTTAATTTGGAAAGAATTGGTGTGTTTTATCAGAGAAAAGAGAATTGTTTATTTTGACAAAATCACTCAGATTAAATCATGAAAAGACATTGGAATTACGGAATATTAAAGAAATCGTCGATCACCTTCTGTATTTTAGAGTAAATCAACAACGCAAAATTAATGGACTGATGTTCATGTCCTTTAAATGTCCTTTGTAACCAGAAACTCTCTCTTTTTTTTTTGGGGGGGGGGGTTTACAGTAACCCGACCCCTATTATTCTTTGTGTTAGGGTGTTTGCTCTAGAATGGCGGATTACGGAGTTGATTCTAACATCGTGGGTTTGAAACCCACTGTGGAACGTAGAGATCGGTTCTTCGGATAAGACTGTATGATCTGTGGTCCTCTGACACAGTAAGTGCTGGTATGATAAGGATCCCACTAAAAGGCCTTAAGTTGATAATATATAAAATGAAAAACTGACAAATTTTGATAAATAAACATATTAGTGACAGCCAATTCTACTCTTCTAAGTATGGTTTCCTTTTTTTGAACAATGTATTTTCTGTATTTGTGAAGAGATAAGCTTCTTTAAAATGCATTTTATTTACTGAGCTTAGTATGGGGCCTGAATTAAACACACTTCAAAAATCATGTCGATTTTCCTTGAAATCCTTAATGATATTAAAAAAAATATTATGAAAGTAAAATTTTGGTTTAAGATATTCATAAACCTGTGTTTTAGAAAATAAAAGAAACTTAAATATTTTCCTAATCTTAAAATTTATTTCCATAAATGATAGTCTCTCATAAATGGTCTAAATCTTTTTAGGCTGAATTTTAGACACTTGTTCTCCTGATTTTCATGTCAGCATACATCAGGGAATATCTATATCCTTTCCAGTGACCCCAGTTCACACCGTCAGCAAGGGATTCATGCTCTCCTTTCAAATATAGGCCATTGAGATTCGCTGTGAGACAAGCTTTGTACCACCAGCCCCCTTTGGTTTGTTTTGCACATTTCTTCTCATTATCACGATCCTTTGTGACAAATTTCATACCATTATGGATAAACATTGAGTTGCCTAAAGAAAAACATTTTTGAGGTTAAAAAACATTAATTGTAATCAGATAATAATTAACATAAAAATGATGACGTAATAAGTTAATAGTTAACATAAAATGATGATGCAAAGGACTTACCAGCGTCTCCTCTATAAAGTGAGACGTTCAAAATAAATCCCGACTCCTCATTTCCAACACTGAATTTCCTGTAGGTGGGTACATACCTCTAATTATTTTTAGAATCGGTAGGAGAAGAAAGTAGTGCAGAAAAAATTACAAGTTCCTTAATTTGCAGACCTGAATTAAAAAAAATGTGATAAGGTATTAAACTGAGCCTCATACTTGTTGATAAGTAGTATGTTCTCTTGCAAAAAAGCTTGGCAGATGTAATTTATCAAGAAGATCAGCAGAATTATTTTATGTATTATAACACCAGTGAGAAGTCTTGAAATCCCCTACTTTCACTTTCATTTTCAGAGGTTAACGCAGACAGACGCATTTTGCCGGAAAACGAATCTGACATGCCACCTCGAGATTTTAACCAAGGAAAGACAACTTGATGTGCTTTGATTTGAGGGGTCACTCAATGCTGAACGAAAATTAGGGACATTGCTATGTGAAGAAACGTTAACATTGCCGCCTATGGGAAAACAATTAGTGGGCTGTACCCATATTGTGGAGCCTATTGGTAAGAGAAAATTCTCACAGATCTTTACTTTGTTTTGAACTCGGTGTTTACTATTATTTCCAATTGTTTAAATTTATGAAAGAAGCAAATTTTAATTTGTTTATACATATTTTGAAACAAATTGATTTGTTTATCCCCCCCCCCTTAGGAACAGACAGCTTATGCTCATATCTCCCATTGTGTAAACATGTAGCATGTAAATTAAATGTATCGATTTTATACAATTTATTAATTCAGAACAGAGAAAAGGAACAATTATTTTAGAAGTACATCCACCACCATTGTTTATTTTCAATACACAAAAATTCACAAGCGAGGTCGGAATCGGTATTCAGTGAAGTTCAAGGTCAAAGTGAAAGTAGAATGGCAGTAAGTTATCAAAACTGCTTAGTGCTACCTAGTGCAGAGTCTTGCAGTATGTAGGTGATATGCATTTGTCATTTTATGGAAGAGATAAAGAAGAAAAAGGTTTCCATGCCTTATTACAATATTTGTAAATGAAAACTTTTATTTTCACGGAATAGAATTACATGAGCGAGGACAATTTACATGTGCATTCTTTCAAAGAAGTCGGTCAGGCTACAGTTCTGTAGAAGTTAAGCAGTGTGAGCGTGAATATGCACACTAACTTTTTTTTTTATATTTTATTAACTGCATTACATGTATTTGTCTACTGTATAATTATTGTCAGTAAACATGCTTTTTACCTGTATTATTAATTTACATGTAATTTAACAATGCTGAGAGTAATTAGTGCAAATTCATAATTTTCAATTGATATCAAATTATGGGCAGAAAAGGAATGTGGTAGGATTTGTGTGTTTGATATCCGTCTGTGAATGTTTTAGGTGCTTTTTGATGCTGATTAATTATTGCACCATTTTTTAAATTTAATTTTTTTTATTAGGATCATGGTGATAGTCAGGACAACTTCGAGGTTCATGCAGATGGTGTTTAAAGCTATCAGTCAGTAAAAACAAACTCATTTGAACACATCTTGAGTCTTCACATGTAAAATGATGGCAGTACTTTTAATATGTAAGTTGAATTTTCTAAAGCTTCTTTTTGTGTGTATGTGTGTGTGTATTAGGGGGTTGGGGGGGGGGGTTGTGTTAAAGCTTAGAAAATGTAGATTTTAAATGAATATTTGAGCTATGAAAGTGACCATCAAACTAATCTGTACATGTATGCTATATATATTTTACAGCTAATATATTTTAAAAAGAATTTCAAAACAATTACATTCATAGTGTTGTGTATGATAAAATATTAAGATTAACAAATATAAGAGTTGAAATTTCTTTAATATTTGTCAGTCAGAATGAGCGACTTGTAAGGAAATTCAAAATTTTCAAAGTTCTCTTTCATTTTCCTACAAATTACAAAATGGTTACCATGGAAACAAAACATTTTCTGTAGACTATTTATTTGATCTGCTCATGCAAGTATTTTTATCATTTTATAGTTGTAATGAATATTTTAGTTCTAATTTCATCTTTAATTAAAAGTACGGGAAAAGTAACATTACATGTGTAATAAGCAATCCATTATTATGATGTAATTATGACGTCATAGATGAGTGAACTTGCATTGGCGTAAAAATTGCTTTGAAACAGATGAATGTATACAAGAATATAAAGGCTTATAACTTTTTTTATTCCTACACCAATTTTCCTGAATGATACATCAATGGACAGGAAATAATCAGTACTTTCTATTTTTACCACTTTCGGGGTATTTGTAAACTTAATTTTTTTGTCAATCATGTAGAAACAATGAATTCAAGGGTGAGGGATGATAAAATTTTGTGCAAAAATGCATTGATTTTTTGAAATAAGAGAAATGGACCCATATGAATGCTTGATTATGATTTTGCTTGATGTATTTAAAGTTTTGAAAGAGAATAACAATGGTATAAGTACATTAATAGGCTAACCGATGACTTAAAATTTGGGTGCAGTTGTGGCTAGATGGAAGCATTTTAAAAGAATTTTGCATATAGAACTGTGCATGGTGTAAAATCTTTATTAATGATTGAATTTTCCTGAAATTTGGCATAATGTCACTACATAGTCTGCAGTATGACTTATGATGTAAAATGTTGTAAAATCCAGAAAATACTTTTTCATATTGGGTACATACCTCTAATTATTTTTAGAATCGGTAGGAGAAGAAAGTAGTGCAGAAAAAATTACAAGTTCCTTAATTTGCAGACCTGAATTAAAAAAAAATGTGATAAGGTATTAAACTGAGCCTCATACTTGTTGATAAGTAGTATGTTCTCTTGCAAAAAAGCTTGGCAGATGTAATTTATCAAGAAGATCAGCAGAATTATTTTATGTATTATAACACCAGTGAGAAGTCTTGAAATCCCCTACTTTCACTTTCATTTTCAGAGGTTAACGCAGACAGACGCATTTTGCCGGAAAACGAATCTGACATGCCACCTCGAGATTTTAACCAAGGAAAGACAACTTGATGTGCTTTGATTTGAGGGGTCACTCAATGCTGAACGAAAATTAGGGACATTGCTATGTGAAGAAACGTTAACATTGCCGCCTATGGGAAAACAATTAGTGGGCTGTACCCAGGTTGCATATCGAGTGTTTCCAGAAAAATCCTTCAAGTCGATTCGTAACGTGTAATTCCCGGATTCTGTGATTGTGTGGATTTTTTCATTTCCTGTTAAGAAAAAAATATGATAAAAGAAAATCATACAGTTTTCATTCAAAAATCCTTTGCCTGGTAATGATACAAATAAACACCGAGAGGATTACGTAATACTAACATGTTCATTATGCGTCTGAAAGAAGAACCTCCGATATTTTTTTTTTTTTAATTAGAAACTAAACACATAGGGAATACTATATTCTTAATTGTTTCATTATATTAAAAACTTATAAAATAGAAAACTAGAAAACAGATGAATCTCTACAATGATTCTAAATTGAATATTAATACCCAAATTATTTCTTGTCTCAAAAAATCCTCATATGCTAAGTATATACTGTCATTGCTTGAATTTAGTAAAATTTATATCTTTTTCTAAAGTAAGAATTCTTATTTACAGTTCAGGAACATTTCAATAGTTTTTATTAGAAATATAGATATCCTAATCAAGTGAAACTGCACAATTAACTTTCCACCGAAAAAGTTTTCCAATGACTTGAAAAATTAGTCTAGTTAAAAAAAACATGAAAAAAAAAACAACAAGAATTATCCACAAGTTCTATACCTAGCCAAAACTCATTTGACAGATTTCCGAATCCAGTTTTGTAATCATCCCAGGTCCTGAAGAAATTTTCAGATCCATCCTGTCTTCTTTGTATAACCTTGAGAAAAAACAAAAAGTAAATAAAACATGAACAGTTATTGCTAATTTGATTTACTGATATATAAAAGCTACTTTTGCTTCTTAATGCTTAAGGAAGAGTATCGAGTTGATCAATTTCATTTGCAGTAAGGAAAAGCCAAGCCGTTTATGGGATTGAACAGCCCGATATTTGTTTTTCTATTGACATTTTTAAACTTTATGTGTACTTTATTCTCTCAAGACCTAAAATGAGTTAAAAAAGAACTATAATAAATAATAGTCTTATCAAGAGAATTGTTGTTGGCTATATTCCTGTATATGAATCCTTATTTATTGGAAAGAAAGCTATGTATTCGACTGTGATGTGAAAGGTTTCAACAAACGTGAATATGTCATTTCAGTGTTATGGAAAATAAAATCACTTTTACATTTTGGAGAAAGCTGAATATAAGATATTTTTTTTTTGAATTCATC
The DNA here is from genome assembly GCF_033153115.1 of Saccostrea echinata. Lineage (NCBI taxonomy): Eukaryota > Metazoa > Mollusca > Bivalvia > Ostreida > Ostreidae > Saccostrea > Saccostrea echinata. The sequence continues at coordinate 17,389,771 of NW_026889778.1, forward strand.
ACAATAATGAGTCAACAACTGTATGGATTATAAAGGGTGGGAAAATACATTAAAAACGTCCCCGTTGTCCATTTCAATGAGATGTTAAGTGTTAATTACCGTCCATCCACCACCGTCTGTCTGCTGATCACAGAAAACCTGGAATCTAGATCCTTTCTTTGGGAAAATTGTGTACACCTTACTTTCTCTGTAACCTTTTTGCAACAGGTCCTGACAGTCTCTTGGATGAAATACACTACACGTGTCTGTGGGAAAAAATGTTACAATATGGCCCACTTTATATAACTTAAATGCTTGTTTAGAGGGGAAAAAAACAAAATTGAATTTTGAAAAATTACAAAGAGGGTTTTAAGATTTCATAAGTAACCACATTTCCTATTTAATGGAACAAATAGAATTAAAAGAAAATAATCAGATAAATTATATTAAAAATAGGAAGAACTAATGCGATGTAATTCAGATTTGCTTGAAAATTATCTTAAAATATACATATATATTAGATGAATCATTTCTGTATACTTAAAATTATACTGCTTGCAGGATATTTTTTTTGTAGCTCTCTTAAGGAGGGATTCTTCTCTTATTCTGCTCATATTTCTTGTATTTAAAAATAAATGAAATTTTCATAGATTCAAGAAGACAATATCACTAAGTGATGGTATCAATTAGATTAAATTTGACCGTTTTATTTCAGAAAAAAAGGTCATGTCAAGGTCATTATCTTTTTCCTTGACATTTAGAGGAGAACATTACTGTTGCTAATCATGTGATGCCTACTTCTATTTTAAAAGACAAAATGTTTTTCTTTTTGCACAAAAAGATGTTACCATATCGGGTCTATCAGAAGATTCTACCAAATTAATTGACATTACTTAACTTAAATAGATATTGGCTAATCCGGATTTCCTCTGTTTTTCTTAATTTTTTAGGATATATTAGTTATTTTTATATACTTCTTATATTTAAATATTTCTTATTTTTACATATGGTAAAGTAGTCATATAAATATACAAAATGATACAAAAACAAAAAGCTTTGACCGTTTAGTAAGAGAGAAAAAACACTTTTTACTGATTTTTTGCTCAAATCTGATTTAAAGTTGGAGGCCTTCAAAAGCTTACAAGATTGTAGTTTGTTCAGAAAATCATTTTCATTTGCTATGTTTTAAAACTTTAGGACATTATTATTAATTTAAGTTACATATCAAAATTTCTTCAAGTCTTTGATTGTTTTTAAAAATTAACCACATGTAATGTTCTGTAAGTGATTTTGATAGGCAGAAAAGGAGATATTTTCAGTTGCGCCAAAAATATGGTCCCTTATGGATTTCAAACTCAGTTTACCATTTCTATTTAAAATTGTACAATTATGACGAGTAAAAAAAATATGATCTTTTGAATACATTAAAGCTAAGTTTATAAGACATGCAAGCAAATATACTTGGAATATTTTGTCTAGTCAGAAACCAGACAAGAATCCCTCCTTAACTAAGAATTTAATCGCGGTATAAACACGGAAACACCTGTTTACATTAAAAATCCCTAGAATTATTTTAAAAATTTATTTTAAAATGATTTTTTTTAATTTAAAGATTAAACATATCTTTGCTTTGTGGTCATTTGTAATGGTGGTTGTGATTGATTGATTTTTTTTTTTAATTTTTAATCATATGATAGAGGTTTCAGATTATAACAGTGATATTTTTAAAAGATGTCATGTCTGATAATTTTTTTTAATTCCAAATTGAGGCAAATTTGCTTGATTGACAATTTATGGAAAGTCCTTATTTTATGTTGGCATCAGGGGTAAGTGTATGCAATAAATTACGTTTAGAATACTTGGATTAAAAATAATATTATTAATAATGATATTTTTACTAAATTTCAAATGATTTTTGCAAATCTACCTGTTAAATTGTTTTGTTATTTTAATTTAAATAAATGTGTAAATTTAATTTTCAAGAGAACAATTCTATTTAGAAGGACACAAAGCAAATATTAGTTGCGTTTTGTACGATTTCATACTCTTAGATAAAGGTTCGTTATCTTCACCTTTTTCATATCAACAAAATATTTACATTTTGGTTACAAGGGCGTAATACATTCAATATTAACGTGGTTATTGATTCAGCTAAACTGTGGGCATGTCTTATTTAAACATAATATCAAATACAATCAAAATATGCAATTAAAACAGAATACATGTATATTCACACAAATCCAAGAAACGAAATTTGTTTTACCTCCTCCACACCTCCATACTAAATCACGTATCAACATCAATTCTTCTTTCATTTCTCTGATATCTTCTTTTGTAGCCAATTCTTTGTAATTTATCATTCCTGGAATTTCTCCAATTGTCACAGTTTCATTTCGATTGTAATTACCTTGCTGGTTTTTAAAAAGTTCTGAGGCAAGTTTCACAAGTGTAAAAAAGGAATTCTTCACCGTCACACATGGGTCAGTTGGTTCAGGTATATTTGCAATTGTAGCAGGAACGAAAAACAGTACAAATAGTACGATGCTCATTTTATTGCTCATCTTTTGTGATCTAGTATGCAATCAAAATTCAAAACAGTTTGGTGGACAGATATAAAGTGCAATTTAAAAATAGGCCTCTATTAGATTAGTTTTTGTTACATATTCACCTTGAGCTGAACACCTTCAATTTATAGCATAATTTAAAAACAACAAATAAAGGAATCAATTGACAATATGATAGTTTAATCTGAGGAATTAAATTAATAACAAAAATTAGAATTTTCCACTTACTTTTAGTATATTCAGTTTGTAAAATGCATCAAATACGTGAAGTACAATTAGAGCGCTTGTTTTATTACCTTTCGCTCTAACGATCGTGACGTTCTTTGATAGAACTATGCATCATATTTGTTGCACAGGTGGTGAAAAATCATGAGTAATTTCTAAAATCACATGTAATTTCAAAAATCATGTCTAATTCCTCACTTCAGCTGAATGCCTCTTGTAGATCATTGCAGCGCTTTTACCTCTGAGCTATTATACATTGACTGATAATTACGGACTTTTTAACCAAGTCAATTCTGGCTTATTGTAGAAAGTCTCATCCGGGACTCAACATAGGTCTTCGAGCGTAATTTGCATTTGCTCTAACCACCTAGCTTTTGAGACCTAATATAAAGACTAATATTCACATTCAATCCAATTCATAGTTAACATTTTTCGACCTTGCTGTTCAATAGAGGATATTTTTTATTCTTTTTTTTCATGCAGGAAACGTCGATTTCTAAATGGATCGAGTTTATAATTGAAAACTTTATTACAAATGTTGATTTTATCTTAAATGTACTCTATAGCATTAAGGCCAGAATGAAAAAAAAAATCCACATAAGGAAGGGGAATTAGAAATGCTAATAAACATAAATAAAAACTCGTAGTGATATAACATTGCATATTGGTATTATTTAGGTATGGTGGTATTTAGAACGTCTTATAGATGTTTTATCAACCACTCAATTTCCCTTTTTGAAACAGATGAATTACAATGGGTTAAATCAATGTCAATATACTTTTAAGTATCTGGATCATCTCTTGTCTGAATGGTCAACATCTTATTCATTGTCATTGATTTTGAGAAGACATTAAATTGTAACATTGAAAAAAATATTTTTTATTTCCAATTAAACACTCCTCTGACAATAGTGTTTTTTTTTTTTGGGGGGGGGGGGATAACCACAAAACAATTAGTAAGAAATAACTACATTTATTTTGAATGGCAACATATAAAACAAGAGATTTTAGGGTTTTAACGGTCACCTGAGTGTAATATAACAATTTAGAGGATCCATAGAGTATAAAATAAACTGATAGATGAAGCTTTGTTGCCCAAATGAAAGAAAAAAATAGGATGATCAGGATCAATGATATAATAAGTCAAGTATTATGTAAAAACTCATAAATTAAGTTCTAATATGTCCTCCATTTATCCTCTATTTATCACTATCACCATTTAGACTTTTGACAATTTATTAGTGCTTCTGTACTATTTAAAACCCCATTACCCCTCACTTTGGCATCCCTTGGTCTTCTAAGTACATTAGATAAGAAAAATATTTCTTCTTTTTTTGTCTCGTTCTTATTCATCTCTTATTTCACAAGTCTGCCTAATATTGAAGGTATGAGGGTGCTTTTTGTATTATAAATGTACAAGAAAAATTCCTGCATAATTCTCATTCCATTAACCTCTCAAATGCATTATTGTCATTGAATAATCATCAGAAGTGAATTACAAAGGGGAATAACATCCCTCAGTAGAATACTAATTAATAGACACTTGGCCAAGACCAGAAAACTTGACCAAATGGTCCATATGTTCAAAAATCTTGTTAAAATATCCTTGCTTTTGAAATTTGATAAAATAACACAGGTAATGTCTACAATGTTTTTTTTTTTAATCTATTCTAATACTGATTTCTTAAGGATGAAGAAGAATACGCAATTATTTTTTTTTATGAGAGTGTTCTTTGCATAATTGTACTTTTTTCCCATTTAGTTGTATGACAAAAGCAGAGGCATAACTCTGGTTTCCTCCTCGGATGTTTTACTTCCGGTATAGTTTCCTCAGCTATCAAATCCAAATGAAAATTTGTGCTTTATGTCAATATTTGTTTCTGATCTGTGCATGTTTAAGATCGACATCACTGTTGCTGTTGTTCTGTCTGGTGTGCGTTAATTTCATTTTTTTTCTGATCAAAGCAATCATTGCGGCAATAAATACCAAGTATTGAAATTGCCGTCACTGAATATCCAATAAAATAATTTCCTATGTAAAACACCCAAATGTAGTCTTCATATAAAACTTGCTTTTATGATGAAAGTGTGACCAAGGAAATTATGTGTAAAAATGTATGTGCTAATCCGGGACAAATCGTAGACAATGATAAAAGAGTCACCGGCCAGTTTGAACTTAGGGTGTCAAAGGACGTCAGAGGGTAAGACTTGACTAAACATTTATCTCCTGGACAAATCAAATAATTGATTTTTTTTTTTTGGTTGTTGTTGTTATTTAACGTCCATCCGGAGAATTTTTCACTCATATGGAGACGCCACCACTTGCAGATGGAGAGCTGCAAATTTAGACCTATTCTCGGCACTCAAGCCATTGAGCAGTGAGGGATCTTTTTCGTTGCAACATCTACTGCGACACGGGGCCTCAGTTTATACGGTCTCATCCGATGGACCGGTCTCCACGTCCCACAGTGGGATTCGAACCCGCGACGTAAAGATCAACTCTTCACTACGTGACTCTAGAGCAGACGTTCTACCACTGTGCCACGCAGGTGACAAGTTCCTTTGTAAATGTTATGTAATTATGTGTAATTTGTTGTTTTGTACATTTTATTCAGTTATCGGCTGGCTTTCGTCAAGACGGTCACGATGAACAGTGCTTTCGTCCGCTATATGGCGGAGCCTGTCCACTTTGTTAATAAATTGTTATAGCTGTATATTTGGAGTCCCGTCTTACAATTGACATCTAGGGTTAAATTCTGGTAATTTTATTAACATCCTTCGTTTGTCTTTTACATGTATATGTGCTTCCTCTCGTCACTGAGCAGCAAAGAACCATTTCAACTACTGCTGTATATTTGGAATAAATAAGGGCGAGTCTTACAGGCGGTAAGATAAAATGGGGTCCTCTTCAGGCTTGAGTGGAGGCGAACGCCGAATTCGCTCTAGCGGACCCAGAGCTGACCTCAAACGAACGCTCAGCAAACCCAGAGCACAACCAAAGCAAACCCATTTTTTTTATTAATCAGTCGCTCATTTAAACCATAATTTGATTAAGAGCATTAAATATAGTAATGAACAAAGTTCTATAATGTCAATGTAGGTAAATACGTGTTATAAGACGACAAATCAAATTGCATTGAGAGAGCGAGTTTCTTCTTTTTCGCCGCTTCTCCCTCGCTAAAGTGGCTTTTAACAGGTTAATTTACTATGTTTAAAGTTTTTGCAAATTTTCTCTCGCTGACATTTAAAAAAAATAAAGTTTGGCATCCAACCTCATCGGCAAAATCAGTGATTTGGTCGTCCATAAAGCAGAATAAAGTTTGTATCGCGTATATTCTAGTAAAATCAACTTGAACAACTGATCAGCCATTGTCACCTTTGACGTCACATGGTCACGTGATCCCTACAAATCCCTTTGTTATCAAAACTATGCTTCAAACGTAAGTACGTCTTAACATGGAGGTATCCCATGCTACCTTAAAACTAATGGCATTTCATTTAACATTTAAGGAGATCTATAATGTTTGGTATAAATACTAAGTTAAAGAGATCCAAACATAGCAGAATAGAACAATTTTAGTTTTAAAAAAATAAAAAAACAAAGTTTAATGAAGAGTATATACATGTACATCTTTAAATGTATAAGAAGTCCATGTAAACATATAAACTCTTTTAATACTTTTACAATATTATAGTATATTGTTTCACATACACGCTTAAGTCTTAGATAATAGAACAGGTAGAATTGACGGAATTTCGTTGCAGGATCAGTATAATCTTTGCAATCTTAAAACCCTCAAAATCCATTTCCAATCCCCGCCCGAACCCCCACCAAGTCTTTGCCAGTCTAAGGCTTCCAGCCCCTATAGTTTTGCCTTACTTGGATTTAAAGTCAAGCTACGCCCCTGGAGTACTTACACTTAACTGGCATAGGCAGGTTAATTATCAACATCGTCAAATTCACTAACCTTTCCTTCATTACCTGTGTATATTATCGAAATTAAAACTGAATTTTACAGGAGTTAAAATCGCACACTGGACTAAGAGTAAAACCCAAGAATAAACTTAACTGAATTTCTAAATGGTTATGGGTCAAGGATTTATACGGGCCCCGCATGGATTTGAGGGTGCCCTATAGTTATCACTTTTTCTGTCTGTCTGTCTAGCTGATTGTCTGTCTGTCTTCCGTCCACATTTTTTTTTTGTTTTCTAATAACTTTTTTATGAATGACTAATTCAGTTCAAAATTTGGTGTGTTGGTTGAATAGGCAGTAAGACATATTTTCATACTAAGTTTGGTTCCCTATGCCATCCGATTTCCAGCTGGGGTGGAGGGGTAGATTCCTTAACTTTATATAAGAATGAATGGACAAAGAGAGATAACTGCTTGGAATATTCCTAATGTAAACTCTGAAAGCTGCAATGAGCCCCGTGGGATTAATTAACTTTCCTCTTCAAGAAAATCTAAAGCTTTATCTTTATCTGTCACATTGAGATTAATTAACACCTCTGTCTGCAAAGGGATATTGCATACAATGTCAAAGTCCACAAAATAAAAACTAAAGACGGATAAAATTTCAAGACCACAATACTCAATTGAGCATGTCATAAAATATGTAGAAACAACAACGAGATGAATCTCTGCCGTTCAGTTAACTGAAAGGTTACTAAAAGTTTTTACTGAAAGGTATCTGTATGGCTGTATGGCAGAAGTCTGCTTTGCTGTTTCATTCACCATTCAACTATACGGTTTCTATTTGCCATTTTTATTCCTTCCGTCTTTATTACATATTCCCTCATTGTAATGTCATTATTTTGCTCAAAGTCTAATCCCTGCATTTAAATGACCTAATAGAGACTTAGAGTGCTAATATGAAAAATCAAATGAAAATGAGACCAAAGGACGGCAAGAATATTTATATTGAATGCAATATAAGAATGATTTGTTTAATTTATTATTGAATTTATATATCTCTACATTGATCTGACATATGGATTTTTTTTTTTAAATTCACAATTTGATACAAGGTCATATAGCTCATTAAGAAAGAATATCAACTTGCAAGTTTTGAACGAATCGGGGGATACTTTGTTGCTTAAAAAAATCAAATGTCCAATTTTCAATAATGATAAACCTTCTTTTACGTCCATAAACAGTTGATTTATTTTCTTTAAATGGTATAATTGTGCTATGTTTACAAATGTTTTAGTCTGGCATTGTCTATTTGTTGCACATGCCTTTTGGGTATTCCTTGCGCTCAACCTCATTTTATTTTATTGGAATTTGAACTTGATTTCCTTTCAGTAACTTCTCTAGTTTTGAGGAAGTTATACATAAAGGATCCATCCAATGTCAAATCATGTGACATGTCATATGTGACGATAACTCAACATCTTTTTTCATATAATTGTTCATCTTTTCAAGGAATAAATACTATTTCAGCTGCGCCCTTTACATGTTATCTTAAAAAAATAAAATCACTAAGGTTTCAAAATACGATTTATTATCAATATAGATAATTTTAAGAAGGAATCACTGTGTTGTTTCAGAAGAAAGCAAATGGTCTATTTTGAAAAATCACAAATTTTAAATTTCATGAAAATACATTACATTTAGGGAATGTTGAAAAAATCATCAATCGCCTTCTGTATTTTAAAATAACCAAATTAGGGGAAAAAATACTGGATTTGATGTACCTGTCCTTTCAGTTTCCTTGTTTCCTTTGTAAAATAAAAATTCACATTTTTTGACCGCTGCTATTCCTTGAGCTCTCTATTGTTAGAATCAAACAGTGCTCACAATTTCAATGCAAATTGAAAATTTTTTTTTACCGCTGCTATTTCTTGAGCTCTCTATTGTTACAATCAAACAAACAGTGCTCACGATTTCAATGCAAATTGAAATTTTTTTTTACCGCTGCTATTTCTTGAGCTCTCTATTGTTACAATCAAACAGTGCTCACAATTTCAATGCAAATGAATCGCAGCTTCCTATTTTACATATAAAATTATTACATGCACGTGTCCATTTTAAAACACGAGAAATGTTTAGTTTAGGATTCTTTTTTGGAACATAACTAGACACAGGCTAACAATATAAAATAATAATTGAACTGTTTTTTTTTTTTTTTAAATCAATAGAAATTTATTAACTTTAAAATTTAATAATAAAGATGCATATAAGGAGTATATTTTGATGCATATGACTGAATCAATTCTGTACAATGCATTAAATTAAAAAAAAGCTCTCAAATATTGAGAAAAAATATACCCATGACAGTATTTTCTACTCCTTCAAAATGCTTGCCTTTTTATGGCAATGTATATCTGTATATGTGTTATCATTAGCCTCTTGTAAAGCGCAATTCATTTATTGAGTTAAGCATCAATTTAAACCTGAGCTAAATATGTTTCAAAAATCATGTCGAAATTAATTTGCCATTAAGTCCTTGACAATATGTTTGAAAAAATATTCTTTCAGAAAACGAAGAGATAAACAACACAGACAAAATATAACATTTTCCAGATCTTTTTAATGTACGAATTTACGTGATAGTATTTCGCAATTCGTTTCCATTTTTTAAGTTTGAATTTTAGACACTCGTTTTCCTGATTTTCATGTCTGCAAACTTCAAGGAATAATTATATCCTTTCCAGTCGAGCCAGTTTACACCATTAGCAAATGATGTATGATTTCCTTTCAAGTAGAGACCGTTAAGGTTAGATTGATGACAAGTTTTGTACCACCAGCCCCCTTTAAATCTTTTTGCACAAGTTTTCTCATTATCCCGATCCTTTGAGACAAATGCGACATTATTATGGTAAGACAACGAGTCGCCTAAAGAAAACAAAAAAAAAACAACAAAAAAACAAAAAAAAAACATTGTTGAGATTAGAAACATTAACATGTAATCAGACAAGAATAAATTTAAAATAATTAGGCAATTTTAGAGACCTACCAGCGTCTCCACTGTAGCCTGAGACGGTCAAAAGATATCCCGATTTCTCATTTCCAACAATGAAGGTATTGTAGATTGCGTGTCGAAAATTTCCGGAAAAATCCTTCATGTCAATTCGTAAAGTGTATTTTCCAGATTCTGTCATAGTGTGGATTTTGTCATTTCCTGTTAAAATATGTTTTGATGAGTAGGAAATAATATTTCTTTGCATCAAGAGAAAGAAAACTGTACACCCTTCAGCCAAAAATCCAGTATATATGATAAGTATGCATATAAACCACAAAGAAGATACCTTGTACTTCGCTTTAACATGTATATACTATGCGATTGAAAGAAAAACTTTGAAAATTTTCTGTTAAAATTAATTGAGTGGTTAAAAAATATTGGTAAAACTATAATATTTTAAATTTGATTTTACCCATTTAATGTAATTTCATATGAAAAAAGACGAATCTCGGTAACGGTTCTTTTAAAAATGCCCCAATAATGTTTTGTAACAAATTGTCTCCAAATACTAAGCATATACTACCATTGCTTGAATATTATTGACATCTTCATCTTCTTGAAATTATTTCTTTCACATTAAAAAATCATTTTAATTTGTGGTTGTTATTTGAAAGTAAGAAATGTTAATCAAGTGAAAATGGAGAATTATCTTTCCAGCGAAAAGTATTTCTTTGATTTGAAAAATTAGTCCATTTAAAAAAGAAACTAATTACAGACTGAAACCACTAGTACTTTACCTAGCCAAAACTCATTTGACAAGTTTCCGAATCCACTTTTGTAGTCTTTCCAGGTTCTGAAGAAATCTTCAGATCCATCCTGTCTCCTTTGTATAACCTTGAGTAAAAATAGAAGTGAAAGTTTCTTCTATTTTGATCCACTTATGTTCCAATCACCACTATTTTTTTGGTTTGTTGCTGACTGTTTATGCAAGCGTATTATAGGATTGATCAATAGCGTAGACAGAAAGGAGAGTCATCTATGAGTTTGAAAAACCCGATATTGCCGTACAGTGTAAATGAATTCTTTCTTATCTCCCAAACAATACAAAGATGCTGACAGAGAAGCAACAGTTTTCAACAAACATTTCAGTCCAAGGAAAAATATATTTACGCTTTGGATTAGACCGACACATATTTTTCTTTTAGAATTAAAAATGCTTAAGATGGATCCTCCACAAGAAAAAAATCTTTCTTAAAAAACCAAAATTTTTGAATCTCTGAAACATTTGTATTGTACATGTATGTGGGTCAGAGTTGAATTATCATCTAACTTCAGTCTTGGATTCTTATCAATGACATGTACTTTTTATGGAAAGAACCAGAAGGAATTAAAAATCACTTAAACAAGTATCTTGCTATCCAGTTACACTGTAAGTTTTGGAGAGGAAAAATAAAATCATACAGCAGACTTCTCGTCGATATAGTATTATATCATTTTTCTTAAATTGTTATTATTATAAGTATTGAATATTTTTGACAAACTATTATTTTTGATGGATGAGTTACTCATTCAAAAAATAATCCAGAGTGATTGAAATAGTATAATGCATGAAACCTATTGTGTAAAGTATATGATAGAATTTAACCCAGTTAAGTATCATGCAACAAATTTATAAATCATAGTTAGTAGGAAAATGCGCTAGTTGTCAATTTGAATTCGATTTAATGTGTTTCTTACCGTCCATCCGCCACCGTCTGTCTCCTGATCACAGTAAACCTGGAATCTAGATCCTTCCTTTGGGTAAATTGTGTATACCTTACTTTCTCTATTACCAGTCAGTAAAATGTCATAACAGTCCCTTGGATGAAATGTACTACATATGTCTGTACAATAAAAAACATTAAACTAGTCAAAGTATTGTTTGTTTATGAAAAAAATCTTAAAACTATATAAAACACATAGTTACACCCTCACACACACACACACAACCAAAAACATAGACATGTTGTATTGTTTGTTTGACTTATAAAACAAAATTTAAAACTGTTGGGTAATTCTTTCCGATGAGTTATCCTTCAGGGTTTCTTTTTTAAAACAAAAAATAGTTAATAGACTAAAAGGTAGCAACTGTTTTCTTACCAAGCCCTCGGTACTCTGAAGTGAAAGTTACGGGTCTTTGATGACCTTAAAAACAGAGACCTCGTGTCAAGGCAGGCTTGTCACGATAAAAATCTATCACTGCTCAATGGCTCAGAATATTAAACCCTTCACCTGTACATGGTGGCGTCTATTTATGAGCAAGAAATTGTCGAACGGGACGTAAAGCAACACACATCAATCAATTTAGATCAGATATGAGATGTGAGAGTAAAATAAAGGTATCGCTTTGATAACATGCCTTCAAATATCACAATTTCTTTGAATTTGGAATTTATACGTAAAATATTTTATTTATGCAAAATATTGACGTGGTAAATGATGTGCCTGAAATTTGCGTATGGTTTGTTTTGTATTTCATGTGAGATTAATACGCATTCAGAACTAAATTCAATTTTTTGCAAATCGTAGATATAGATTTATTGTTACCTCTTCCACAACTTTGTTGTAAACTATCCAATTTCATCTTAATTTCTCTGATATCTTCTTTTGTTGCCAACTCTGGTTTTTGGTTTCCCCCCGTTGTCATAATTCTAATTTTGTTGCAGTTAGCTTCCTGTTGCTTAGCAAGTTGTGTAGCAAGGTTAAGAAGTGTACGAGAAGAATCCATTTCCGTTGCACATTGATCTGTTAGTTCAGGTATACTTGCAATTGTGGCCGGTACCAAGAACAGTACAAACAGAACGATGTTCATTTTAATACTGATCTTCTGTTGTAATCTAGTGCAAAATTTAAATTCAAAACAGTATGTAGAATTCATCTCAGTTCATGAAATACCTAAAAATATATAATAAATAGATTATACAAGGTGTTTCATACTATCTGCGCCGATTATAATTGCCTGTAAAATGTTTAATCTTAATCAAATTAAAATATATATATATATTATTCTCAAGACGAAAAGAAATATTATATCTTCCAAAAATCAGGATGATGCCATCTTTGACATCATAAATACACACTACAATGTCGTTGTCTCTGTTTAAATATCAAAGTTGAAGTCGAAGTTGTGTGGCCATACAATTATTGACATTCACCAGTAAAGTTTCATCACGACAATACATAAAAATATCAGTATCAGAAAAAAAAAATCATTACAATTCAATTAGTATATCGTGAAAACAAGAGATAAAAGAATATTTTCCTGTGGTGATCAGAATTTCAAAACATGTTAAACTATTTTGTTTAGAAAAAGCGCGTTATTCAGCACGTATAATGCAAAAATGAACTTTTCTAAAGATAGCTTTTTGAAAGAAATTATAAATGTATATACAAGAAAGAAAGTGTTGAAAACATATTAACTAGCTTAGCAAAACCTTTTAGATAAATTAGTCTTATGTATTTCTATACCAGTGTAACTTCTCTGAACTACCTAGATATGACGTCATAATGGCATATGACGTCAAGTCACTGCAAATTTGAGCAGACATAACGGGGAAAGTGTCATAACTTCTACATTCCTTTCACATCACATGTAGAATTTTTTTTTTACGTTGATGTTTAATTCATGTGTCTGGATTGTTGTTTTAAGGCTGTTGTGATGGTGAATATTTGCAGTATAATATCGTTATTCCTTTTTCTTGTCTAACATGTACGTATTCAAACAATTACAAAAAATGTGAAACGCTCCCCCTTACGCGTCTGTAGACAGAGTGAGAATGTATAAATCGTGTATATATTAGACTGGCACAAGTGAATAACAAGGATAAATTAAAGATATTCTATGTGAATCTACTAGAGAAATATGTCCTCTAACTGAATTTTGCTGGGGGATTGTATGTAATTTATCCCATTTTGTATAAATTGCGATGAAGAGTGGAAAATGACCCCTTGTATGTGGGTAAGTTGAATTTATCGTGAAATATTTTCTCAAGAAATAAAATTCAGACTTGCCCCCAGCACTTTATACAGTGGCTGCAACGTTATTGTTGACAAACCAATCGCGTAGAATTGTTCGTGTAACTTGCGTGATCGTTCGTGTAACGTGCGAGATCGTGCGTGTATCAGACTCAATCGTTTGCGGTTTTAAGCGTGCGTGATCATGCCTTAAGAAACGTGTAAATTTCGTTTTGTTAGTTTTTATCGGAATGTTATTTGTTATAAAAGCACTTCGCTTGTCTGGGTTTTTTTTTCTATCCAAATAAAATAAATGAAGCGCGATTTACATAATTGAGAGCAGAACGAACTAATTATCGCTTGGAAATAAACAATATAGCAAGTCGTACAATATTGTGTTCTCGTCAAATAGCGTGATTTTTTGTGATAAACCGTACTTAGATGTTTAAGGATTTTCCTCTGATGTTAATTATGTTTACTGCTAATTATGGTCAAGATATTTTTAAAAACAATAGATCAAAAAAAGATATTTTTACAAATTAATAAATAAACAATTCTCAATGCTTACATGATATTTAGTCAGCGAATGTACATGTGCAAGATATGATTGTCGGTGTTTCGTTTATCAGTGTTTATTCTGGGGCTTACTTTTAATTATTTTTATATTTTCTGCAAATAAATGATTTGTAAAATAATTGTTGATCTTAAAGATTGACAAATGGAAACTTGGATATAGCTTATAATTTAATTCATTTTCATGCCATTTTTCTCCCAAACTTATCCCTTTCTGCATATTATGAAATCCAATTAAATCAAAACTCACTGTCCACCTACATGTACATCTTACATCATAAAATCAGTTTTCTTAAGTCGGAGAATTACGTAAATAATTATTTGTAATCCAAAATAATTAATAAGTCTTATATGTATTTAGTTCCAGAAATATTCATTTCTACTTCTTTTTTTTCATTTTTCAAAGTCGATGAAATAATATCAATAATTATTTGAAATCTAAAATAAATATTAAGCCTTATTTCGTTTTGAAAATATCCATTCCTAAAGAATTTGAACTATTTTGCGTGAAGAATCGTGCGTTTGCGTTAGCAATCTTGTAAGATCGTGTAACGTGTAGAATCGTGTGCATGAAGGATCGTATCAGATTTTATCGTGCGTTAATCGTGCGGAATCGTTCGTGTTACGTGATCGTTCGTGTAAGTTGTCAACAATAACGTTGCAGCCACTGTATATACCCAAGAATACGTTTAATTGATTTATGTAACAAGTCGTTCACAATTATTTTGTTTTTCACTTGTGCCGATGCGATTTTTGTGCAACATTAAGAAAATTTATAAGTGTCCGTCACGTGATCAACACAGTCATGTGACATCACAGAAATGCTTTTTTTATAATACCTTGTTCAACTCTTACAACTAAACGGTGTATGTATACAAAGAGTACAAATTGAAATCAAAACATAGCTCAAAATAAAATAGTATATATCTAATGCATATTATGCCTTCGGACAGCCTTAACATAGCTGCGTAAGATATATATTAAATTGGTGGAGTGAAAATGCACTCTAGAATGAATTCAAATCTTCGATTTGGAGATACAATTTTACATTCAAATCAAATAATCCTAAACTTTATAGAATGAAAAAAATGAAGAAAACGAACAGTGATTGGTTTAACAAAACACCTACAATCAACACAGATCTGTAAGCAGGGCATAAAACACAGTGTCTAGCTAGGAGGAGTAAGTATCCCTTGAAAACAGGTCACATTCGCAGTGGTCACTATGTATTGATCAAGTAATTGGAATATAAAGTAGTCAAATTTAATATAAAAACAAAGATCTAATAAATCGTAATAAAACACGTCGGCCAATATACGACTCAATGATAGAAATAATTACTAACATGGTTATTATAACGACTATTGAATTCACGAAATGCTAACTTTCAACGAGGTTGTTGAAATCCCCTTAACATCAACTTATCTTTCAACAGGCTGCCTCGGTTTAAAAATTGATTGAAATCACAGCACGAATCTGAGTGAATAAGTTGGTAGAAATAATCATCATATACTACATAAATAAGGAAAGTTGATAATAAAGAAACTAAAGTTCTCTTGTTTTTCATGCAGTTTAGTTGTTGGTTGACCCTAATTGTCTATAGTCAGTAAAACATTTAAATATGAAACAGACGTAGCATATTTTCTGCTGTCGTTACTTTCACGTTCCCTGGAATACATCGATTAAACATATGATTTGAAGTAAATATTGTTAATTTAAAAAAAAATCGTCTATATTTTGGAATGTCGAGTTGAAGGCCATAGGAAGCGTTCAATTCTTCTCACGCACAAGTACAAGTACGTGTTCGAATAAATTTTGCTTCATAGAAATATAAAAACAGGTTGGCTAATAAATGTGCCAAGCCAATGCACATGGGAATTACAAAGTTTGTTCTTGGTTTCCAAAGACTACATATATATTATCAAAGAGAAACTCCAGCATCCACTTAATAACAACCACAGAGTATTGTGTGTACATGTAGAATCAAATTGATTTTTCTAGCAAGTTCATTTTTTATGAAAAATCAAAAGATATAGGCCTGTTTTTATGGACTTTTTTTAAATGATGCATGAATGGCGGTCATACATTGCAGACCTCAAGAATTTAAAAAAATAGCGAATTATGATTATTTTTATCAATTTTATATCAATTTAACACTGGTGTTTTTTTTTTTTTTCTTTTATGATTTTTAGCATTGATTCCGAATAAAATATATTTGTAGTGAAAAAAAAATGAACATCGTGCATTTAAAGTTATTTTAAAAGAGATATGAAAAATCGAATCATGCAATTCTTGTATTTTTTTTCTTCTCATTGTTATGTTTTTAATCATGTATCTGTTGGTTTTTATTTTCAATTATATAGGTAGTTTAATACCAGATTCTAAATATTATAGGTGAAAAATAAATTTATTGAAATTTGATAAAGATCTACCTAATCATGTATATTCAGAAATTGAAAGTACAATCTTTGATTTTATTTTGATATTATTATCATATTTCAAAAATATTTGGACTTGCAACGATGTTTTCTTTCTGGAATGAAAAAGTGTTATTTTCCTCAAAAAGGCATCTCTTTGTAAACCTGATTGAGATCTAGCATGACCTGAATACTTTCAATGTTCAGCAAAATAAGCTTTAAAAATGTATGAAAGGTATCAACTAACAATATTATGGGATACTTGGAGGAATAAAATCAACACAGAAATAAGGAAATAACTACTTACCTTTCTTTAGTAAAGCTTGTAAGCTGTAGTAGTTACACTCACCTAAAATCAAAGAGGAACGATAGTTTTATTCTTCCTTAGCCCCAACAATCGTGATGTTGTTAGTCTGAAATTTGCAACATGTTGGTGTCACAGATTGTTTATGTCCTTTCTATGACTGCAACCCAGGGCCTCTAGCAGATCGTGCCAGAACTCTTACCACTGAACTGTTTAAACCAGATATTGACTGATATTTACACAGCAATCAATCTGGTGACATGATATATTTCCCTTCTATGAAGAAATTCAAGATGCAGCGACTATTGAGCTAATGACTAACTCATATTCACAAACAGGTGTGCATAGAGGATAAATTTTTATTCATACGGATGTTAAAAATGAATTTGAGATTGCTGTTTAAAACTATCCTTCATATCCGATTACATTAAGCAAACTATGTAATTTAAATATGACATTTTAGCATATCTTGAAACATGTGAATGTGAAAAATTTAACCAAGGCTACCCTAACAAAAAATACTATAGTTAACTATAGTTTACTATAGTTAACTATAGCTAACTTTAGTGATAACTTTGAAATTTTGAAAACTTTGATTTACTATAGTGATAACTTTGACACGTTGATTAACTATAGTGATAACTTTGACACTTTGATTTACTAAAGTGATCACTATGAAAACTTTGATTTACTGTGGTGAAAACTTTGATTTACCATAGTAATAACTATGACACTACAGTGTTCACTTTGAAAACTTTAATTTACCATAATGATCACTATGACACTATACTAATTACTTTGAAAACTTTGATTTACTATAGTGATAACTTTGACACTTCGATTTACTATAGTTAACTATTGTTCACTATAGTAAACTATAGTTAACTATAGTAAACTATAGTTAACTATAGTAAACTTTAGTTAACTATAGTATTTCTTTTTTGTTAGGGTTAATTTAACACTGAAGATTTTGTTTACATTTGTACAAGAGTAGGATGAAAATTTCATGAAGTAGCAAGAAAAATAAATTGTTTCTATTAATATTATTACTAAGGCTTATACATGTATCATGATCTTGGAACTGCGAATCAATAATCAACACGATGTTAAATGATGAAGACAAATATACAATAATTTATTTAGAAACAAAGACTTATATTGATATTGGTATAAAATGAAGACAATTGAATGCTACATGAGAAATGAGCAATTGAAAATTATATTTTATTTGCCCGATCATGACAAGGACCACGCGGTTGGTATGATCGGTGAATAGGGGATGCTTACTCCTCCATGGCACTGTTACCACTTCTGATGTTTTAAGACGTCCGTGTTTTCTCTGCTCTAAATTCCTATTGTATTAATGGCCTTGATTACATTTTGTTATCTTCAAAACATATTGCAAAGATTGATTGTATCTTAAATATATTCTGCAGCCTTCAGAATATAGGTGCCCTCCCTAAGGATAAAAAGTAAATGTGAAAGACACAAATAAGAACTCATACCAAATATTAGACGTCGGTATTCTTCCTGCATGATGGATATGTGAAGGTTGCATTGATTTATCAGCTTATACTCATTTTCTCTCGATTTAGTTATAAGTATTAAGAGAGCATGTCAGTAAGCATTGAGCTTTCTATGGAAAGTCAAAAATATGATTTTTTTTTTTTTAAAATAGTGTGTATGGATTATTTCTGTCACAAATAACATGAAAAATACAAAATTAATGATTTCAACCATAATCACTGAGTCGTATCCAAGGAGAAACATTTCCTTAGTTACCAGAACAATCTTTCACATTCAAAACAGGCAAATACTGACATAATTAAATGTATTTTTCACACAAATGTTCTCAAAAGATGGTTTAAAACTACCCATTTTTTAAAAATGACTAAATTGATAGTTCTACTTTGCCTGATTAAATTGGATCAAGTTCTTCTGTTATGTTGCTATGGCAATGGGAAAAAGAGACAAGTTTAGCATTGAAAAAATAGCTGAATTTAAGACATTTTTAAAAGGCATTTGACAAAAATCCGTACAACTGCTTGTAAATTCTATAATGAAATTTTGTAACTGTTTGAGTATACAAAAAAATTAAAAAATAAAATTTGGTAGACTTTCAAAAACATTGTTGCCATGGAGATTCAAAAATATGCAAATCTGGGCATTTTTAGATGATTTCCTGTTAACAATTCAGATTACTAGAAGTAATCTGTCCTTTCAGAAACAAGATATCCTTATTCCACATGGGTGCAGTTGTAACAGGAAATGAGTCATGCACTACTATGACCTTCTCCTCACTTTGACCTTTGACCCCAAAGTCAAATTATTCTGTATTATATATTCTACGTCTAATAATTTCTTATCTAAATCTACATGGTTCTTGATATTTTGAACCTTGCTCCAAATATTTCATACATTGATGCACAGTGTACATACTGTTAGACAATTCAAGAAGATAAATTTATGCTCTACTGTTGACCTTGACCCCAATGGCAAGGTCAGTTAATTAATTGAGGTCAAAGTTAAAAATTTTATCTGTTATGACCTGTTCTTTAAATACATGTATTTGAAACATGTGCAAAGTAATGCATCATGAACAACCTTCAGTCAACACTAAATAATGATGCTTCAACATCAATAGAGATTAAAATGACCTTGATGTTCCCTAAAACGTTCCTCCACTGCACTATGTAAAATTTTAGCCCCAACCATACCTAGAGGTTGACAATCTGAGGGAAAAAACTAAAATCTAAATAACTTGGGAATCTTTGCAAATTATTTAATATGATTTAGTTTGGTCTTGCCTATTCTTGAAAAGAATATCTGAAAATGTGTACATGTATTCTCATTTAGTCTCCATTTTAGCCTCATCTTAGCCCCTGGGACCACAATTAGTACACAATGACATCTGCATTACCCGAGAATTCCTTGCATAATATGACCAATCCTGGCTTCGCTGTTTTTATTTTTTTCTGTATACTTTGATTCCCTGTTGTGGTTTCACCATATATCATATATATCACCATATTTGATATATCAGGAAGCTTTCACATCATCTTTTTCTTAAGATTTATGCAAATATAAATGACCCCACCCTATTTTTGGCTTTCCCTGATTATCTCCTCTTGGGAAGGAGCTCGGCCACTTATTTGAACGAACTTGAAATATGCCCCTTTACTGAAGGATATTCAGTGTCCAGCATGGTCCAATGGTATTTTCAGTAAATTTAAAGATGAAAATGCAGAAGTGTTTAAGATGATGAAAACAACAAAACAAATTTTTTAACAGAAAAGCCCATTAAGTACAGCTATGGTTAATGCCCCTTTAAAAATTTCTCCTTCAGTAGTTCCATAAATACACTACTGAAAGCAATTACAGGAGAAATCCAATGAAAAATCTATTTTATTTCCCCCTCTGCTTATATCATTCAATCTCTTAATTCACATCAGATTGAACTAAAGTAAATGTTTATTTAGACTAAAAATGATTCAACAAAAATTAATTTGACCACATTCATTAAAAACATCCTTAGAGTTCAGCCTAACCCCTCCCCCCCCCCCCCCCTTTGTTTTTTTTTTTTAAATAAATTAAATGAAAAAAATATAATTTGACCCTTTTGTAAAATCGTCAATTTTCTTTTTAAGGAGGAGGTTTCTTTAAAGTACATGAATGATGCTTCAACCTTTGACAACTAGTCCTTAAGAAAATAAATAAAATCAGAATGTTCTTCCAAGTCCCCAGTTTTAACTTGGAAAATCTTTAGAACCAAAAATAGAAATTTAGTGGCTACTTATTCTTGCAAGTCCCATTTACTAATAGCTCAAAAACACAAAAGGAATTTTCATAATTTTTCAAGTCATTATATTAGATCATTTAATATTCAGTTTATACACACATGAGGCTCAAAAACAATACAAAAAGTCCAAGCAAGTCCAAGTTTTGCCTGTGATTTAATTGGGCACATACATGTATTAACTGTCTATATCATCCAAAAAAATACATAACATATGCAAACCTCCATTCCTTCAGATTCAGTTCTGGGGATTACCGGTATGTGGTTATTAGACAGATATCTGATTTGGAACATGGTAACACAAGATAAAACTTTAATAATGGTTCCAGTCAAGATATATTTCCTCCAGTGGCTTCTTTAAAGGATCAGGGTGTCATCTTCAACTATCTATAAAAGCTGTAAAAATAACAAAAGTTTATGTATTAATACTACTGAATAAGTGATACAGTAGTAGATTAACACACTTGTACATCCTATCTTCTGTAAAGGTTGCATTTAGAGTAGATTAGCACACATGTACATCCTATCTTCTGTAAAGGTTGCATTAATGATATATGCATGTATATTCCACCATGCTAGTCAATGTTAATAATTACATGTAGCATGAAATTATTGAACCAGTTACATACATGTATATGCAAACAAGGAAACAATTCAGATATATGAACAAGCTGCAAAATATATATAGGAGTTCTGGATTCTGGAGTGGGGGTGGGGTGGGGTCAATTTTCATAGACAAACATCACTTAATTCCTCCTTCATATGTATGACTCTTTTGACCAAATAATGAGGTCTGGTTTCCTGAAGATGGAGGGGTGATATGATAATTTTATTGATTACTTTATTATATACATTTTATAAACTTGGGAATTGTACCCAATAATTCATATATATTTTTTTTTTCAATTCATAAGTTTTATTCACACTTTTACATAATTATATTAACACTCAGACATATTGATTTATAAACTACCTACACATTTTCAATCATACTTCCTTTCATATAGATTAAACAGAATCCATTGTTTTCTGTAGAATAATTAACTTTTCATTGTGTCAAGTTATATTTTTATTTCATCCAAAACTTAAAGGTAAATAAATTCGATGCTATTTTTCAACATTGAATTGGTGTCAGTACCATTCCCAATCCATTTTGGCAATTGGTAGGAAAAAAAACTGATTTGATATGTTTGTTGCATTGATTGTATGGAAGATGCAGGAGAAAAAAATAAAATGTGAACAAAGTTTTAGTTTTAATGTGAAATAATATAAACTCTGATTTATAAAAGAGGAAGGGGGTGAGTTAGAATGACTTTTTTGTGTGGTTAGGGACTTTAGTCTTACCTGCAGTGTGACCCTATGACCTCTTTAAATACACTGTTTATATTCACAAACATCATAGACATATCTCTAATTATTTTAAATATCATTATAGAATTTATCTATCCTTAGTTGCATTAAGTGTAATCTAACAACTGCAGAATTAAACATTAGTGGTCATATAACAGGTTGCTCACAAGCTGTAGGTACGTTGCATCACTTAGTCTTATGCAGTCAGTGTTTGTATCACATCATGGGAAAGAGAAATGAATCTGTGAGTACCTTCCTAATCTTTAATTTTGCTTTAAAAAGATAAACTTATCAAAAGTCTACCCAAAAATTTACATGAAAAAAAAAAACATATTCAAAATACCACTATCTGTTTTTGTCCAACTACTCCAAGTTGGAAGTTTTCCTTTTTCTCCCGCAATTCCTCTATTGTTGTCTGTTTCATTCTTTCTGACCTCTTTTGCTAGAGAGCTCTTGCAAGGGAGGTAATCCAATCGTTTTTCAACAGTGTTTTACAACATTTCATTCAGATATTTTTCTTAAAATCTTAAGTGTCTACCCAATTTTATTTATTTAATTTATTGAACAGAGTATTCTCCTTCTACAGATATATGTAAAATTTTCTAAAGTTGTCTGGATTTTGCAAACTACGTAGCTCTTCATGCAATATAATTCTATAGGTAAAATCTAATAAAATCAATTACAAAATAAATTTTCCTTATAAAACAGAAAAATGTATTTCAAAGCACTTTATGACCCACATTATAAAATTATACATGGAGTTTGGATGTAAAATACATGAATTATAACAGGATAAGGCAGTCCAAGTATTTCTGTAATAAAATATAGCAAATGCCCTGGTTGCCATGGAAACAAGAGGTCATATGCCTGGGTAGGTATGTTTTTTTGAAAGACTATTCATATGCATCATGTTCACAAAATTTGAGCTAGAAATATTTTTTTCCATTTTCCATGTTTATATAGCATGAAGCTCAATGCTTAGTGACATGCTCTCTTAAATCCTAATACATATCACAAAATACATAATGTATATTAGAAAGAAATTTTTTTTTTGAATTTTATGCTTGATTGGAACTCAGTGTTGTCTCAAAATGATGCAATTGTTCAGGGTGCTCTTAAAAAAAATCTAGTTTTTTTATCTTGAAATGTTCATATTATTTGTTTGACGAAATCAGACATCAGTCTGGCTCTGCTCAGTGCTTCACCTTTGATATCGTCTTCTGATTGTGTAAAACTGTATACAGTGCTATTTTCGCCCTACGTTATTTTCACCCTTTCACACTTGCAAGCAATTAACCCCGTTTTAAGTTTCCCCAGCCACAGTTCTGTTTAGGAAATTGTACTGTGTTCTTTGAATTCGCCCCGTTTTAAATTTGCCCACCTGTCAGTAAGGCGAAAGGGGCGAAAATAAAACGTGGGTGAAATTTGATAATTTCCCTGTATACGTTACATTTCTTCGGTCAGATTAGTAAACAAGAGGCCCAAGGGCCTTATCGGTCACCTGAGTACAACAATTTAGAGGATCCATAAACTGATAAATGAAGCTTTGTTGCCCAATAGCAAGAAAAATACTATGATTATGATCAAAACAATAACTGGTCTAGTATCTTTCTATCTGTCCCCCATTTACCACTATTACCATGCAGACTTTTAATAAAATGTCTATATTATTACCTCTCACATTGGCCTCACTTGGCTTTTGAAGAACATTTAAGAAGATAAGTTATTTTTGTTTCATTTTTATTCATCTATTATTTCCAAGTCTACCTGATTATTAAAACTATGAAAGTACTTTTTGTATTATACAATAAAAGTTCTTGCATAATTATCTTATTCTATTAACCTTTCAAATACATTTTCTACAGTGATTAATTATCAAAAGTGAATGGCAAAGGGGAATAACTTCACTCAATAGAATACAAATTAACAGATCCCTGGCCAGGACCAGAACACTTGACTAAATGGTCCAAATTTCAAAATTCTGGTAAAAATACCCTTGCTCATTAAAACTTTTACTCTGTTTGCTTCCAATATGCCCTGGAGCAGAGGAGATTTTCGAAGAAATAATGCATTTTCACTATTTAACACAGCCCTACCCTAACACCAGAACCCATGACCTTGGGTCATGAAAATTTACAGATTTGGAAGAGGTACTCTCATCATCATAACTATGCAATTAGTTGAAGATTTTCAAAGAATTCACACATTTTCACTATATAATCAAATAGAGCCCCCCCCCTCCCCCTTTAGAAAAACATCAGAACTCCTGGGACAACAAGTTTGAAAAATTTTTGAAAAGCATTCTTGCTCTTCATAACTATACACTTGTTTCTTTGCTTTATAACCAGGAGTAGAAAAAATATTTTGAAAGAAATTATTAATTTTCACTATATAATCAATAGAGTCCCCCCCCCCTTCATCAGAACCCCTGACCCAGGGGCCATGAAATTCAAAATTTTGGAAGAGGAAGCCATGCTCATCATAACAATGTACTTAGTTAGTTTATTTCATACCCAGGAGCAGAGAAGAAGATTTTCAAAGATATAATGCATTTTCACTATATAAACAATAGAGCCCCACCCTAACACCAGAACCCCTGACCCAGGGGCCATGAAATTCACAATTTTTGAAGAGGCAGTCATGCTCATTATAACTATGTACTTAGTTAGTTTATTTCATACCCAGGAGCAGGAAAGAAGATTTTCAAAGATTTAAAGCATTTTCACTATATAATCAATAGAGCCCCGCCCTAAACCAGAACCCCAGACCCAGGGGCAATGAAATTCACAATTTTTAAAGAAGCACCTATGCTCATCATAACTATGTACTAAGTTAATTTAGGTAATTCCCATG
Organism: Saccostrea echinata; assembly: GCF_033153115.1. Taxonomy (NCBI): domain Eukaryota; kingdom Metazoa; phylum Mollusca; class Bivalvia; order Ostreida; family Ostreidae; genus Saccostrea; species Saccostrea echinata. Next base: position 17,414,730 of record NW_026889778.1, read on the forward strand.
AGCAGAGAAGAAGATTTTCAAAGATATAATGCATTTTCACTACATAATCAATAGAGCCCCGCCCTAACACCAGAACCCATGACCCAAGGGCCATGAAATTCACAATTTTGGAAGAGGCAGTCATGCTTATTATAATTATGTACTTAGTTAGTTTAGTTCATACCCAAGAGCAGAGAAGAAGATTTTCAAAGATTAAATGCATTTTCACTATATAATCAATAGAGCCCGCCCTAACACCAGAACCCCTGACCCAGGGGTCATGAAATTCACAATTTTGGAAGAGGCAGCTATGCTCATCATAACTATGTACTTAGTTAATTTATTTAGTACCCTGGAGCAGAGAAGAAGATTTTCAAAGATATAATGCATTTTCATTATATAATCATTAGAGCCCCACCCTAACACCAGAACCCCTGACCCAGGGGCCATGAAATTCACAATTTTGGAAGAGGCAGCTATGCTCAACATTACTATGTACTTAGTTAGTTTATCTAATACCCAGGAGCAGAGAAGAAGATTTTCAAAGAAATAATGCACTTTCACTATATGATCTTTATAGCCCCACCCTAGCACCAGAACCCCTGACCCTGGGGCCATGAATTTCACAATTTTGGTAGAGGGCTCAATGCTTATTACAATAATGCCAACAGTTTGACTGCTTGATGTCCAGGAGTAAAGAAGAAGATTTTTAAAGATTGCATTAATTTTAGTGGTTTTAGCCCCACCCCACAGCCCCCAGGGGGGCAGGGACCATGAAATTCAAAATTTTTGTTCCCCTTCACCCATAGATGCTATATACCAAATTTGGTTGAAATTGGTTGAGCAGTTTCAGAGAAGAAGTTGAAAATGTTTAAATGTTAACGCACGACGACGGACAAAAACAGATAGCAATAGGTCACCTGAGTGACTCAGGTGACCTAAAAAGAGAATACTTCTGTAAACTTTATTCTTATAACGACCTAGCAGACCCACCAGGTAGTAGGAAAAAATATTAAAAGAATGTCCTTATTGGTTTTAATTATGTGTAGTTCTAATAATGGTAGGAGACAGAATAGCACTTGAAATGCATCTGCAGATGGTTTAAGCTGCGTAATTGCGTTAAAACGGAGATTTATGTAGAGAAAAAGGTACTTTTTTCAGTACACGCGGGTGTAGCGTATAATAAAGAGAGGAATAATAACGGCTGTTCTCAGATTTATAATGTTCATAGATTTTTGGGGGGATCGATTAATGTACATCAACACTTTATCTTTGGTAAATTTTATAAATGTGTTAAAAGTCTTAAATCTTTTATTGTTTGTGTCTTCCTTAAGGCTATCTGTTTCTTCATCTATAGATGAATTCATATTCTCATATTCAATCTTTCAACTTTAAGTTTAATATAATGTATGCTCAACCTTAACGCTGCTTGAAACATTGCGTAACAGACGCATTAGTTAAATTCAATAGGAATTTGATAATCGATATCTTTAAAGAGTTTGTTATTCATCATTCCATGATAAATATAGAATACAAAATACCAACTTCCAAAAACTGGATCATTTTTTTTTTTGATTGTGATTAATGCACTTTTTAAATATATATATATATATATATATATATATATATATATATATATATATATATATATATATATATATATATATATATATATATATATTTGCACTTCCTTTGCAAGGGCTTGTACGCTGCGATTTTGAATTTGATTTTGAAGAAAAGAAATTTAGCAGATTAGAAAAAGCGTAGTTAGGATTATGTCAAGACTACATTTATGTGAATAAGACAATTAAACATAACCCCAGATAGCAAGACATTGTTGGGCCAACGTTGGCCCAATGTTGGTAGTCCTACGTTAGCCCACGGTCATTTTGCTCATCGGCCCGACGTTGGTCCAACATGATGGCATATTGTTGGGCCAACGTAGGTATAATTGTAAGCCAACTAACAGCCAACCTTAACAACTGGTTGGTTAGGTTGGCCTAATGCTGGGCTTTTGTTGAAATGTCGGATGGCATATTGTTGGGTCAACGTAGTTACATGTGTATTATAGTAAGCCAACTAACACCCAACATAGAAACAACATTTGCAATCGGTTAGTTAGATTGGCCCAACGTTGACCCTTCATTGAATGATTGGTCCGATATTTACGGTTTATTGGCCTTAAGCTTCTTTCTGTTGGCCACTTGTTGGATGAAACTTACATCTGTTTAAATAAATTGAATGAATACTTCTTGAAAATACATTTATAAATAATTCTTTACATAGACCTTTCTCATAATTGTTTAAAAAAATAATACACACTTCAACCTGCATTCATAATGCATACACGTTCAAAGAAAACATTACAAGTGATTCACTGTAAAATTATTTTATAGATATATATCAATTCAATCAGAATTTACAAAATTACTTTTAAAATAGATAATGGTGGAAATGTATGAAAAAATATTAATTTAAAGTTCTTAATCCTGGCTCACTTCCTCTATCACTGCCCTTTTGTTTTGTTTCCCGCTCTTTCTTTTTTCCTCCCTTTGTCGCCTCCCCAGGCCTCCATCTTGATCTTAGGCATACGTACTTCATACAGTCCTTTATGTTCTTCAGTTTCATTGTCAGTTACCGCTACAACATTTGTTTTCCTTACATTTTCTGATTGAAAATACAAATAATTTGGTATTGGAAACAAAGCAAATACGTACAGACTCCAATATATAGATCATGTAATTAAGTCTTTTAAAGACAACGATGTAAAATACTACTAGTACATGTTGATCTATAAACCTTAGTATCCTTGTTAAAATCATAATCGTGTATGCAATAGACAATAAATGGAGACAAGTTGAAAGATGTTTTTTTACCTTGCTTATTATTGTATTTCTTAATGAGCACTAGAAGTTATTGTAAATAAAGTTTAAAGTACATGTATGTGCCAACTTTATACATACATATATAATTCATATTTACATTAACTTATATAGTGCTTGTGAGCATAAACAAGAAAAGGATGAATTCCGAACAATTTTAACAGTAAACTTGAATTAATAAGAATAATTATACTTACATCGCTTCTAAGATGCAGCTGTAACAATGGTAAAATCCATAGTTTTTAAATCTCCCTTCTTACTTGCTCTGCATTTTGAGTCTATCACCCACCTGTGAGCAATTGAATCTGACAGCTCACCCAACAGTTTGGTGTTTTAATCGCCGCGACTCTCCAAGCTTTAGCGAACGCCTAACTTTTGTTTCAATTTAATTATAAAGCTGTGTTATCTTGATTTATGTATAGTTAGGCTTCATTCACAGCCTGTTTTTGGGAACTTTTTAAATGTTATTCAGTCTTCTCTTATTCTCATGAATACAACGCTCATGAAATAATTCATAATTTAGAGCTAAGGATTAAAACTAGTAAATAATCATGCACCCACTTAAAAAAAAAAAAAAAAAAAAAAAAAAAAAAAAAAAAAAAAAAGAACAAAAAACTTTTTGGTGCTGTGATCACTTTAGTTCAAAGATAAGAATGGTGAAAATATCAGATCTAAACAGATGCAGTCATCCAATTAAAAGCAAGGACATCGAATGCCCTCTATTATTTCAGAATGTGCATCTAAATTAATGTTTTGCAATCAAATAAGCTTGCAACACAATAGTTCAATGGGGCAACATTGGGAACATAACGATTTAAGAACTTGGAACCAACGTTGGCCCAACGTAACGCTCATCAGCTTACATGGACACTATCATTTAGTTGGCAGTACAATAATTGGGCCAACATTGGCCCAATATAAATATCCCATCTTGAAACACTTCTACATGCTAACATCGGGCCAACACTGGGCCGACGTACTACTACCAACTTGATTAGACATTTTCAGTAAGGGTGTATTACAAACATTGGGCCAAAGTTGGGCCAACATTAGAATCCTAACTCCCTTTGAAAGTTGAGCGAATATAGAAGTTGGTTACGTTGGACCAACGTTGGGCCAACATAGGAATCCCAACATGATCAAGAAGGTTGACATGGTTACATTGGTCCAACGTTTGCCCAACGTTGTCCACCCAACGCCAACCATGCAACCATTTACCAATGTTGGCCCAACGTAGTCATGCTATCTGGGACACTAAGGCAATAATGTAATAAAAATTGGACTTGCAGTATGTGTCTATAAAAAAAAGACTATAAATTAGCAAAATAGGTCGCCCCTAAAGCGTGACTAAGAAGATGGACTTTTCGAATTTCCTTGCCCTATGTGTAAATCGCCTTCTTGTAGCTTTTGGGTATGCTATAAGCCGGAAAAAAAAGAAGCATGGTTTGTGATGCTATGAATCACAAATTTTACCTATGTCATGACATGGTGCCAAATAATAATCTGATAAATTTTCGTAATTAACAGCAACTCATTCTATAAATTTATACAGATGAGTATGAGGTTATGTCTTTGTGTGTACGATCCAGGTATAAACAAACTGCATATAAGATGTCCTGATTAAAAAATCACAAATCTAAATAAATCTTTTTTGTACTTACTTATTTTTCAGAAATGATTGCTTATCTGTATTGGAAAATTATTTTCTTGTTTAATGCTTACCGTTTTGAGACTTCATTCAATTTATTTGTCATTGATCAATCAGCAACTCGTAAGTAAGATGTTAACGATATGATTCAAGATAAAATAAACAACATGAACATTAACATCATATAGATGTATAAACATTTGATTTTGAAAATGGAGGAAAAAAATCAAACGAAAAGCAACATTTTTCTATATTGTTTATTCATTTCTGACAAGGACTTTATCTCATACTTCGTTCAAATTTTAGTTGTTTGTTTTCCTTACTTTCATCTCAGTAAATTTCAGGGAGTAATAGAACCCTTTCCAGTTATACCAGTTCACACCGTCAGCATAGGATTTATGTTTCCCTTTCAGGTAGAGACCGTTTAAATTAGCACGGTGACAGTCTGTGTACCACCAACCTGCTTTATGTTGCTTTACGCAGTTATCCTTGTTATCATGATCCTTTGTAGCAAACTTTGCATTATTATGGTAGGCCAATGAATCACCTGAAGAATGGTTTTGTTAATATTTCAAAGATTACTAGATACATGTATAACTTACGTATTTTAACACAATTTTCAAACAATATTAACATTATAAAGCGTTGTGGAAGATGTTATACTAAGCTTAAAATATATCTGAACACATGTTTTTATTGTTTTAGGTTGACTTGAGTCAATATTGTCGCATTATCTATTGTCTGTAATGTCACTTCTAAATATTTTATGCAAAGCAATGTTTGTATTTAATAATAATAATTAAAAGATTGTAACTTTTTAGAAATAATTTTCATATATGGAAAAGTTTATTACTTGTAAATTTTTATATCTTACCGGCATTTCCGCTGAAACCTGACACTTTTAAAATATATCCCGATTTCTCACTTCCTACTTTGAAGATATTGTAGCTTGCTTGTCGAGAATTTCCGGAAAAATCCTTCATGTCGATTCGCAGTTTATAATTTCCGGTTCCTGTTATTGTGTGGATATTGTCATTCCCTGTTTAAAAAAATTGTGTTAGTCGGTAATGCATAAAGATAGATATACATATAAACAACTATTAGCTTTCCTAAAAAGCTTGTCTGACTTGAGCAAATTTATTTTTACGTGAAGAATCAAGAAATGTTAAATACAGTGTAATTAACATGAGTCTGAGTCAAAAAATGAATTCTTTTGCTAAAAAACAAGAAAAGTTCAATTCAGTGGCATCAACATAAAATAAAACTTGACATGAATTTATTCTGTATACTTTATATTAGTTGTAAATTCTTTTTTCTTAGATGTAGGAACCGGAAGGGGGGGGGGTGTGTGCCCCCCCCCCCCCAATAATTTTGCCGATTTATATACATAGCTATTTTATGATTGTGTCACCTAAATCATGTAAATATTAACTTCTGATAACTTTTGTATGCTCTATAAGAAATTATTCCTTGATAAGCGTCCACTCTAAACTGAAAATTTCTGTAATTTCTCCCAACGGGTCTGTTCATGGATACAAAGTTATAACCAGTGTTTTTGAAAGAAAAAGTTGCAACACATAAAAATCTAAACATCAATTGGTGAACAATTTTGATAGTTAAGAAATGTCTTATTTAAAATAATAAACGTAGCTAACATCTTTGCATTTATTCAAAAGAATATTCAACATCTATCCTTCACTTTGATAATTTTTTAACTATGTTATAGTTACATTATAGATATTAATTGTTTATTGGTAAATACACTCACTATTTTTAATTCACGAGGGGAGGAAATCAAACATCTGCAAGTTATGAATATGTGTATATTTACAAAAATTCTAAAGGTAGAGAGACTTATTATGCATTGAAAATAAACATCCATTAGTTAATCTGATACAGATAATCGACAACTGTTGACCTGATCAGTTTCATTCCTGCTGTTTTGCAGGACATGAATGATATTCATTCGAGAATGGCCTAATGTTATATAACCTGTGATGTATAATTTGATAATAATGACATCAGCTCCAACACTCTGAGTGTTTTAGCATGTTTTCTTTACTCCACATGCTCTCCAATTGATAGTTAAGATAGTATGAAGTTTCCAAGATCAAGTTATCACAAGAATTCTATTGAACGACTTGACCAACAAGCCTTGGCTAAATCTAGTACTGTCTGACGCCATGACGTCAGACAAAGAAACAAACAGGTCAATTTCTGTCTCTGCAGAAATGTATTACATGTAACATCAAAACCGGACATTTTTTCATTGATAAACTGTGTATGTAAAAAAAAAAGGAGAAGTACAATGCAAGCTTTTCCTAAAAACAGTTTACAGAATATCCAAGTAAGACAAGTAACTGATACAGAAAAGTGGCACATTTTCTGAAAACTGAGCCGTAAAGAGCAATGTCACAGTGTCTATTTCCTGAGAGAAAAGATGCTTAAAATGATAATTCACTGTGATTTCTTTATTCTGTTTTTTATTCCTAGAAATGGGCTGTTGAAGCATTGCTGCATGTGGAAGAATGTACACTAATTTTGTTTTAACTATCTTTAATAAATCTCAAAAATAATTTAGTTCTTGGTTTGACTTTTGTAGAAAACAACTGTCCTTTTCTTTAAAAGAAAATATATTTTGTAAAATATTGTTCTTTATCCTTGAATCCAGAGGGTCCAAAATACCTACGTTCTACTTATTCTTTTTTTTTTAAATCAGGTTTTGTACCTTTATAACAGTCAGATGTCCAAGTCAGTCCAGGTCCATTTAGCATTAAAATAAAATTACTGAGGAAAATATCTAAACATTTTTTCAATGAGGGATGTATCTATAATTAAAGATATGTTGTATCCCTTTTACCTAGCCAAAATTCGTTGGACAGATTTCCAAACCCGTTCTTGTAGTCATTCCAGATTCTGTAGAAATTTTCAGATCCATCCTGTTTCCTTTGTATAACCTTTAAAATAAAATGATTAAAAGACTTATACGTGTATACTTTAATAAACCTTAATTTATATCACTTGCATGTGATTGGAAAACCGGGTTCGATTCTCGTTCTCCGCGTTGCGTCAAACCTTAAGACCTAAACATAAGTAGTGACAGTTCCTTTGCTAAGCACCAGGCATTATAGGTGAAAGTCAGGGGTCTTTCGGATGAAACCTTAAAAACCGAGGTCCTGCGTGTCACGGTAGGCGTTGGTCCGATAAAGTAGTGCTTCACTGCTTAATGGTTCTTATTGAAATATAGCAGACTAAATAAAAGCCTTTCATCCGTATATGACTACGTCTCTATCTGAGTGAAAAATTCTCACATTGGACGTTAAACAACATACAATCACGCAATATACCAATTTTATATCATATTATAAAACATTAATTAGCAAAATGCACTCTAATTTCTGTACGAATCAGAGGATTTAATTTCTTATTTCATAACTTTTAACTCGTCTCATATAGTAAAAAAAATTCTCTTGGGACATAAAAATACAGAATATTTTCATTCTTGAAATGTCTACATTATTTTTTTATTAAGATTTTATTAGTATAGCAAGTCTATTCGAATTGAATTTTGTCTTATTCAGACTTGTATTAATTTTGTGAATTATTGTGTCGATTTAAGTGTTAATTACCGTCCATCCACCACCGTCTGTCTTCTGATCACAGTAAACCTGGAATCAAGATCCTTTATTCTGGTAAATTTTGTACACCTTACTTTCTCTGTAACCTTTCACTAACAGATCCTGATAGTCTCTTGGATAGAATGTGTTTCTCTTGGCTGTGTGATAATATGGATATTCATTTAAACAATCCATATGTTTTTGAAATTGTTATAAAAGTTCTAGAGAGAAAAAATCCTTTAACCTGAAGTGCTCTTTAGCAAGTTATGCATTGATTTCAATTCCTCCCTTAATTTTCTTATATCTTCTTTTGTAGCCAACATGGTTTTATTTTCCTTCTTTTGGGTTTCTGTTGACTCAAGCTTGTTACAGTTATCTTGCTGAAGTTTGACAAGTTGTGAAACAAGATTAAGGAGTGTTCGAAAGGAATTCATTTCCGTCACACATGGATCTATTTCTTTAGCTTTAGCTTTATTTTTTATAGTTGTAATTGTAGTCAGCGACAAAATCAGTACAGAAGGCGCAAGATTCATTTTGATGTAGATCTCCTACGATGAAAACGTATGAATGATAAAATGTAAACATATAAAATATATGAATAAATATATAGATGTTTTATAAAATGAATTAAAAAGGTTAAAAAAAAACAGAATTGTTAAATATTGTTAAACATTCGAATAAAATATTATTGTAAGTTTTTTTTTTCTCCGTGAAGAGAAGCAGCGAGTAAAATTACTATAAAAATCGATGAGAAATTAAAATCTTACCTTCAAATTAAATTATCTTAAAAGGTTATGATAACCCGACTTCCGTTTAATGAGTTTTATCTGTTTTAGTTTTACCACCAATAATAATTTATTCCAATTCAACACTCACCTTTCCTACGTAACAATGCAAATAAGTACAGTCTGAGATAGGTTTGAGTGATACGAGAAAACGAATCTTTTATATTTTTTTCATTACTTGTGAACGTGCAACATATGTTTCTGATATTTGAACAAAGTCACGCTAATTTATATTCATGTCTATAGTTTTCCGAAACATTTTAGTTTCAAGATACCGTATCGCACAGAAAGCTGTTACTAAAAAAAATTCTCACTGCTCAATACCTTTAAGTACCGAGTACAGGTTGAAATTGGATGGCTACCCCTGATAAATGGTGGCGTTCCAAAATTTCTCTCACTGTAAAACCATATTAAAAAGGTGATTCATACAAAGAGGTTAACTAACTACATAAAATGGTCATCTCCATATACCAATTAACTGACAAAGTCCTAATGTCCCATTTAGAACATGAATTTCCAATAAAAAAGTTTTCCCCTGAGAGTCCAAGTATTGAAGAACAGAATTTGTGAAATTGCAATGTTCTTGAATTTTGAAGAAAATGGGTGAATTTGAGCATCTTCAACTAATAATAAAAATATGAGCCCACCCTGCGATCTAACAAAAAAAATTCTTTCATTATATAATTAGACATATTTTTCTATACTGAAATATGCAAGTTTAACTTCATGATTCGACACATCATGTGCGTTTCGTTTTATTCTCTGAACATACATTTTATATGATTTTCGAGTTTTTGTCTAAGCTTTGCATGTACAAAAAATTATCTGAAAAACTTTAAATACATTTCTTACCCCTATCCGACTTATCCACTTCAGCATGATACCTTTTCATGTTTTATAATATTGAATGTATATTTAAACTAATTTAGTGATGTTTTGCCTTTAAACAAAATTCAAACAAAAAAATATATCTTGTGTCATTACATTTTGTTTTATAACAATCTGCGTCGTCTTCAACGCAAAATCAAATAACGCAAAATGTAACAATCATAAAGAGCGTTATTGCATTCTGCGTTAATCTCGACGAAAATGTAATAACGCGAAATAAGTAATAATCCGAAAATTGTATTATTACATTTTTTATTATTACATTTTGCGTTGATCTTGACGCGAAATGTAATAATGCAACCCGAAATGTAGGAGAAAATAGCGGTAATGAGTTAAATTGTTTTGCAATGTAGCAGTAATTTTGACACACACCCCCCTCCCCGTTTTCCCTTGTATTGTTCACGAGTAAAACGGCGGAAATACACAATGTTTAAACAAGCGATGTGATCTTAAAGTTGAAGTTCCCTAATGCTGAAAAGTATTAGTTATAAGGACAATGATGATTTATAGAATTTATTTAAAAATAGAACTCAAAAATCTTGTGTTATTTAAAAAATAAATAAATAAATAAAGTTACTTAGAGTCATTCTTTTATTAACATTCAATCGAAAAGGTAACAAAATACGACCGAATTATCAGTGCAGTCAATTTTAACTGGAGAATCTCTATGTTGTTTCGGGAGAAAACAACTGGTCTATTTTGAAAAAAATCACGAATCTTACATTGTATGAAAGGACAGCAGCATTTGGTAATATTGAAAACAGTCTGTTTTAAAGTAAATTAACTGAGAAAAAAATACCCTGCTTCATGTACGCGTCAACTCAGATTCTTTTGTTAACAAAACTTTTCCCATTTTTCCGTGTTTGACTTGACCGCAGGTATACTTTGTGCTTTCTTTTGTTACAATAAAACAGTGTTTGCTATTTACAAGCAAATAAATCCAAGCTTTCTGTATCACAAATCCTACATCCACGTGTACATTTACTGGTAAAAACACGAGGAATTGTTAGACAAGAATTTATTTTTGAACTTAATGATATTCTGTCTAAAATCTAATGTTTTTCATCTATTATTTAATGCAATAAAAATATATTAACATTTTTTATAATGAAAGTGCATATGAGGAGTATTTGTTGAAGAATCAAATTTGTGCAACATCTCGAACGAAAACTCACAAATATTGAAAACAAAATATCCTTTTTTCTATGACATTGTATGTAATTATGCGTTATCACCAGTCTCTTTTACAGTGCATTTTGTTTCATCGAACCTGAGTTAAGGACAGATGATACAAACCGAATAAATAGATACCTGTATTGGTATCTATTTTTCGACCTATTTTGGTTTTTAATAATGCGAATAATAAATTTCTAAAATATTAAGAAACTGTAAACTTCCTATGATGTTCAAATTGCTACTTTTCTGCAAACATCCTTATTAATCTATTCAACTTTTTGTCACTTTAAATCACATTTTTTCCGTAGACAGTAGTAACTTACTTAACAAGTTATTTATTTTACAAGGATTGTAATGTGATTTTCTGATCAGAAATTTATTTATTTATTTATTCATTTATTTATTTATTTATTTTTAATATTGAACCATTTTGGCATTGTATTATGGACTAGTTAAAGTTGAATAATAATCTTTCATCGATATCAGTCTTGTGTCATGTTGATTATTTCGTTTATGATAGTGTTATTTCAAGTTTGTCTTTGTGGATTTTATAAAAAAAAAAAATAAAAAAGTCTGGTAGTTTACATCAAAACAATCAAAACGAAATATAAATAACTTGAAAATATCTTGCTTTTCAGTTATTCTGCAAACACCTTATCAAATAGTTTTAACTTTCTACTATTTATGAATGGAATGGAACAAATAATCGTTCACTGAAAATGGTACATACATAAATTATAGACTTTGACATATTACGTAAAGTACGAGAGGTTATTGAAAAGTTCGTGCGTTGATGCGATAAAATTAATCCTTTGTAGTCGATGTTTACAAAATTTATAACATATATAAAATAATATGATAAAATAATTACAGTTTGTATATATTTTTTTCACTAAATGCTCGTGTAAATAGATGAATTTATTTTCATTCATTTTGTCTTTCGGTCTTTTTGATTTACCTATGCTGCGGTTTTATTTTAAAGAGAAAACAACACTATATATATTTTACTGATTGATCCTACAAAGAATAAAAAAAACCTATTATTACGATTTTTTGCAATTAGAAATATACATGTACATGTAGTTCCTTTTTTTTTTTAAGTTTTAAATCTATCGTTTAGATGTTTGACTCATGAGAGAAAAATCAGTTTAAAAAAAAGGAAAACTTAAAGCGCGTAGAATAGTTAAATTAAAAATTATTTGTTTATTTTCTAAAATATTTTAAACAAAGTGTTTTCTTCATTAGTGTATATAAAGGCTTTATGAACCGGAATATTATTAAGAAAACGATTAACGCAATTAGAATTTATGTACAATTCCATTTACAGTACACTGTTATTAAAGTTGAAAATTAACGTGATTGAAATGTTTTATTGATATTTTTAAAGTTTTTTTTTTCTAATTTATTATTTTATTTATTTATTTACTTATTTTCTTATGTATTTATTTATTTATTCATTTATTCTTTCTTTCTTGAATGAATGAATGATCGATTGAATGAATGAATGAAAAACAAGATCACCGCTTAAGCTTCGATTTTTGTTTGTCATTTACATCCATGCCGGCACGTGGGGTTGTTGCACGCCAAACCTCTCAAGGGATCTTTACAACACAAATCCGCTGACAAGCTACATTTCTCTTTCCCCAACCACCCCCCCCCCCGTTCCCCCAACACAACAATGGCAGGGTTGGTATGGCTTCGAATGTGTACAAGCTACATGCCTCCATCGGGAAAAAAAAAAAAAAAAAAAAAAAAAAAAAAACAATAGATTGGACAACAGGGCTTCAATTGGTTGCCTGATATATAGACGTCGTTTAACTGTGCACACATCAAAACCCGTTTCTCCTCAACAGCTGTATCTGCAGTAGAAGAACTTATCCTTGTGTCTGTAAGTATATTTTTTAAAGTTATTAAAATGCGCACGTTACCTCATCTTCACGTTGGTGTAGATACATACAGCTACCTGTCACATATACAAATTATAAGTTACAGATCTTTGCAGCACGATATAAAAAATAATTATTGAACAATTAATTGAAACATCATACGTATATGAATTTAGGAATATTTCAAATAAGTCGTGAACACGTTTATATCTTGGTTAAAATTACCACGAAGAAATTCAAAATAAAATACAGATGTATCTAGCAATGTTTTTTTTTTTTTTAAATACTCATAATTTATTTTTATTTATTTATTTATTTGTTTAATCCTATCTAATTGATTTTAATTACACAAAGTCTAAGAAAATTTGAAAGCGCCCTATGTCAATGTACTACTCATTAAAATTGTCAGAGTTTTGTTGTGACTGAGATTTTCAATACCGTCCCTTATTTTAAAGTACCCCCTTTTTATGGCTTCTAATATTCAGAATCATGCATTTTTTCATTGAAAGCCCCCCCCCCCTTTTATGGCAATGCGATTGAACACCCAGGGTATCCAAGAATAAAAACCTACCCAAAACTAAAATGGGGAAAACGAGTGAACCCTTCTCATGGACGGGGTGGGGTGGGGGGGGGGGGTTAAAGGTCATTTCCTAGGTTAAAGTTCTATAAAATTTATAAAAATTCTGACGATCACATGCACATAATTACCCAAACAAAATAGTTATGAGCATAGTGTAAACTCTTTTTTTTAAATTATAGAAAAAAAATCGCGAGGTGTTCACAGCTGCACGTAGCACGGATGTCGACAATGCTGTTATAGTTTACAAGAACTTCTTTTTGACCTTTTCAGTTCCCTTAGTATTTATATGTAGTTAATCGCAGAATACATTTGAAACACATATCAAAGATATCAAATGTTATTTATCATTGATAACTTATTCAAATTTTATTTTAAAAAAAATCATAAAATGTTTTTACACTTTTTATATGTTTTGTTATTACCCATATTACTGGTAGGGTAAGCGCAAGGACTTTAAGAATTAATTGATTCCTATGTAACATTTTTTACACTATTAACGATGACATTTATTAGTCCCCTACTTGTGAAACCGGAGGGGACTATAGGTTTCCTCGGAGTCTGTCCGTCCGTCTGTCTGTCTGTTAGTCTGTCCCTCTGTCTGTCTGTCAGTCTGTCCCACTTGGTTTTCCGCACTTTTTTTCTAAACGCGTGCAGATATTGAGCTGATTTTTGGTATGCGAATGTATCTTGATGAGTTACAGACCAAGTTTAAATTTCGTTCCACTTCAATGATTTTTGACGGAATTACGACCTTTTCAATTTTTCAGGGTTTTCCGCAATTTTTTCCTAAACGCTTGCAGATATTGAGCTGATTTTTGGTATGCTACTTTACCTTGATGAGTTATAGACCAAGTTTGAATTTCGTTCCGCTTCACTAATTTTTGATGGATTTATGGCATTTTAAATTCTTAACGGGAACCAGATTACACTTGCCGGTAGGGGACTAGTATTGCTAACGCAATACTCTCAGAATGCTTGTTTGTTTTACAATTTCGATATCAAATATATTAAAATCTGTAGTATAATTATTTAAAAAAAAATGTAAGCTTAAATTCATATAAATATAACATTTCTATTCGCATTGCACAATCATTGCTACGTAAGTTTGGAATTAAAAAAATGTGCAATGCGAATAAAAATGTTGTATTTATATGATTTTAAGCATACTTTTTTTTTTAATAATTCCAATCCTGCAAGTTTTAATGTCTTAAAATGAAGGGTGAACAACAATGATTGCTAAAACAGTATTTACGCTTCTTTGGTCTCATCTGCTGAAAACTGTATTAGAAATCAAATAAGAAAAACGAGTCTGAAACGTACTTCCACTTCTTTCTTCATTTTTTTCCCAATAGATATTTTCTTTTAAATTAGCTTCATTCATGATCAATATAACTTTTATTTTAAGGTCAACATCATTTTGTTTTAAGTATTTCATGACATATTCATTCTTTGATCATTCAGGTATATTTTTAACTGTCATACATAGATGTAATTACCGGTAGGCAATAGGGTAGAATTAATCTTAGTTTAAGGTCAAAATGTGGCGAGTTTAACATAACCGCTTCAATGCAAAAAATTCCAACTCCTTGCTGTTACTTTTCGTTTAAACGGCTGCTTATTACAGGTACATATACATGTACCACTACATCTTATCAATTGAGACGATTGGCGATTACAACTCCTTAACCTGTTACGGCTACATACGCAAATCTGTCCCCGACGCGGAATGGCAAAGAATATGTAATTCACTCAAACTATAGACGAAGTACAATTTAATTGAGCAAGAGTTCTATTCAATATATAATTCTTTCAGCCACTAGTCGAAATGCAATGAAACTTTTAAATATTGTAAGTGTGCAGATGTGTAGGGAAAAAAAACTTGCCAAAAAATATGTATTAAAAATAGCCTGGTCAAGAATTTCAAATTTAATAAAGTGAAAATAAAAGAAATCCTGCTTAAAGTTTTAAGTCATCTCCTCCAGCTTAACAAAGGAAATTGTAATCCATGTATATGTTGTAATTAGGAAGCGTTGTACATCTGTAGCGGTAATGCGATACTTATAAATGCTAAAGATTATTTTGAAAACGGAGGACGGTCCAAAAATAAGACTGTTTCCGTCTCTCCCTTTCACTTTAAATTCCAGTTTCTTTATTTAAACATATGGAGAAATGGTGTTCATTCTTCTCATTTACATATCGGCCATATTGGAGCTATAATGGCGACAGATTCCGTAAAGTTTTATATAGAGAACGAACTATTTCGGATAAAGTTCTTCCGCCGATGTTTAAATTTTTCTTAATATCTCCTACCGGAAATGACAATATTGTTGATGCCAAAGTGAAAGTTGCGACCGCCTTTTTGATTTGAAATTCCGAAGCGAGAGTATAATGTTTTAATGAAGGAAAGAGCACAGAATTGGTGTCTTTATCATTTTTGGTGATTAAATGTAAGTGTTTATTGAAAGTTGACAGAGTTCTTCCGCCGATTAATAGGTGCAGACGAATGCCTATTTTTCTAAAATACAGATGATTTATCATTTCATGAAGAATTACGACCGCCTTTTTAATTTGAAAACGGCAATTTCTTGAATCAGTGTGACCTACTTATTACCAAAAAAGATGGTTTCATGAGTTGTCAACTGTTAATAACCCCAAATTCTGCCGAAATAACTATGACGGAGGCTTAAAAAAACAAAACAAACTGTTTTTGCAAGTTTTAATATAAAAATTTAAAGAAATGAAATATTTCGAGTTTATGCAGGATCTTATAAATATTAATGAGAAGTAAATCACGTGGGAGCTACCTCAAGAATAAACTGTACATCATATCCCCATATGATATGTCTATTTATGTACATGTAACCTTTTCTCCATGGAAGTCTCTTTTTTTTTACACCCCTCCCCCATCTTTTTCTCTCTACATCGCCCCTGGCACCCAACTGGCATCGGACTCGCAGTTTGCACTCGTGAAAATACATTCGTGTAAAAGATGTTAAACTACTAAATATAAAGTTCCCATACGCATTGTTGTGTTAAGGGTGCTGGATCCTGGTACCAAAAAAAAAAAAAAAAAAAAAAAAAAAAACTTACCAAATATTTCCTTCTTTTTTTATTTATTTATTTATTTTTTTTTATTATTATTTTATTTATTTATTTATTTATTTATTTATTTTGAAATCTTTTGCTTGGAAATGAATTTAGTGGATATTTCATCGGGATCGGGATCCCTACAAAAATGGGAATGTTAGGTTTCACTGGTTTGCACGTTTCTTCAAAAAGTTAATGCTCAAGATAATCAGTCAGTAGATACTATTCAATATTTTGTGATTAGCAGTGATATTTTAATCAAAAGAAGGTCCAGGTGTAGCCTTCTCCCCGTAAGTCAGGAGAATCGGCAATTTGAAAATCGTTATTTTGACCGAATAAAAACTAGCCATAATTTAGTACTCCAGCATGCTAGAGGTTCACGGCGAGATACCTTTGACCTATCGCCGCGTAACAAGTCCGAGATATATAAGGAGTGTAGGGATGTTAACCAAGGTTGTTACTTGTAGGAGTAGCCCTATCAGTAATTAGGAATTGAGACACATGCACTTGTTTACTTGTACTAAGAGAAACTAAATTAACTAAATTAAATTCATGTAATAATTATCGTCTACCCTTGTCAGATTTTATGCTAGGTTTTATTTTGTGGATGATTTGGACCAGTCCCGCAAATGGCCCGTTTAGGATATCCCAAATGGAAATACACTATTTAGGCTTTAACATGAGCGGATCTTTAAAGGGGGGGGGGGGGGGCTCCCCCTCTGGAACTTGCATTGTTATTTTACATAACTGAACAGAATGTTTTATTTCTAATTTAGAACCCAGAATAGACATATGAAATGATTACAATAGTAAGGAAAGGATATGCCAATGAATAGTATAGAAATATTACATGTAGAACATTATACATTCTTAAGGACATATATTATGCAACGTAGTTTGAACTTAATTGTCTTTTTCAAACTATAGCAAGTGAAATATATTGACGTACAGTACAAGATGAGCTATTGTTTTATTCTCCCCTCGCCCTCACAAATGTCACGTTTTTAACTAAAAAATTTGCAGTATATTTGTTGCACAGCTGGTGAAAATATGCCTAATTTCTAAATCCTGTCTAATCAATCCCAGACTAACCCTCTTCTCGATCGTGGCATCGCTTTACCTCTGAGCCATTTAAATCAGATATTTTGAATAATATTCACACACTTATTTACCTGGTGACATTGTCACTTTTGTAGAACGTTTCAACCGGGACTCACCCTAAAGTTTCGAGCGCACCTTGCTAGCACTCTAACCAATGAACCCTGACACTGGATATATTAATTGATATTAACACTGGAGTTATTTAATGATAAAAGTAGACTTTCAGAGTTGAACGTACTAGGTACGTCTTTGTTGTTCTTTTGAGGGTGTGCAGAAAACGTCGTTTTATTAAAAAAAAAACAGTTCGGGAAATTTATGATCAATGACAACTTTAATACTAGATCATATTAAGTATATTATGTAATGTGAATGTAGCATTTATTTACATATATGTAAGAGTTGTATGAAAAGTTCATCAAGTAGCCAAAATAAATAAATAAATAAATTCATACTAAAGCTGATATTAAGAGTTTCGAACTCAATAATCAAAATGTTGATTTTTTGTAGAAAAAAGTACAATGATTTGAAAACAAGACAAATCATATAACATGCTATGGAACGAGTTAACAATTGGAAACTATCACAGAAATTCTTATGTGTAGATGTACAATGCAGTCTTCAGGCCCGAATCAAAATCATCCACATAATGAAGAAAAAAAAAAGATAAACACAACTAAATGATTCAATATTAATTAATATTGAGTAATATTACAGTGTGTTTGTATCCTTCTGTATGATGACCTCTGGAACTTAATGTTGTTTTACCGCTCACTCAATCTTCCTTTTTGGAAACAAGTTAAAAATACAATGAGAAAATAAAAATGTTAAGGATTTTACACTGCATGAAAAGTCGGGTTTACTTTTACCTTAAATGCAATTTAAATGCTGCGGTTATTTAATGTTTAACTGCATAGTATAACATATTGTGGGATCGTAAACGTTAGAAAATAATTAGCATTTAATACGAGTTTAATAGAAAATTAAAAGAACAAATTTAATAAAGTTTGGAAAATTGTAAACTTACTAATACATTCAGATTTAAGTCTTCCGTAAACACATGTTATACCTTTAATATGCAAAATGTATAATTATTATTAAACATGCACATAAAATAAAGTTTTATGTTTATATTATATTGTTTGGTTAATAAAATTTAATGTAGAGTTTTACCTCATAATTTGTTCTTGTTTAATTCACACTTTACCTTGTAATACATCCCAAAACTGAATTATATACGGAAAATCGTAAACTTACTAATACGTTCAAATTTTACTCTTTCATAAACTAATATTATACCTCTTGTATATGTGATGAAAATATATGGATTAAACCTGCCAATATCATAAAGATTTATGGTTGTTTTAGATAAAATTTAATAAAATTATTTCATCATTCACGATTCTTTTTTACTATATATATATATATATATATATATATATATATATATATATATATATATATATATATATATATATATATATATATATATATATATATATATATATATGTCTGGCTTTATAATTGTGTTTTCTGCAATTATTTTACAATCACACACAAATCCACTTCTCATTCAATTTTATTACATGTTATCTCAATGGTGTACAAACAATGAATTCTAACAAAGAATAAAATATTTCAGAATTTATGCCTAAATGACAGAATTTAAAATTTAAAAATTTACAATGTCAAATTAATGCTTTTATTTAAATTTTTACATACTAGTAGTAAGTACTAAAATACTGAAGTAAATGACAGAATTTTGAATTCTACAAAACACTTTTAAATGGAATTCAAGTTTTAAATTACCCTGACAAAAATGGGTCACCAAATAATTCATGTCCAAACAAATCAATAACAATAATTAAAAAAATAGAATTGTATGTAAAATTTAAATCTGTCGGCAATGAATCAGAACAATAGGTCAAAAATGCAATCTGGACTCCAAAAGAATGCAAAATCCGCGATTGAAACTGCCCCTATAAAAACTACTGCATGGGTTTGTAAATTATACTAAAACTACACTTAATACATGTGATTTCAAAAAAATTTCTAATGTTTTCCAGTATTGAAAAGTGCTTGGGCAGAAGAGAAAAGTACATTATGACCAGACAAATCAGTAAACATTTTTGAGACAAATGATTAAAAATTTTGGAATATATAAAGGAATTCATTTATTTAATTGACACAAACATTGCAAGGCAAACAGCAAATGATTGTGTATCAAGATCTAGAGGAATGGTACATTAATTTTATAACATTGAACATCCTTTGCTGTTTCATTTTTAAGAATGTCAATAAACAAAACAGTCAATAAACAAAACAGGTAGACAGGTACAAGATTACCGTGTTAAAAATTACATATATCCTATTAAAAGCAATTTCAGATTGGAATTCGAAAATGAAACATAAAATTACTTTTCAGTAAATATTCTTCTAGTCTATGCCTAATAAGTCCAGAAACAAGATCTGGCATATGTCTGTACAAATTATTATACATTAGTACATGTATATGTACACACAATAAGAATTCTTTAACTCATACTTTTCATAAAAGGAAAAAAAATGCCCATTCTTTTTCTTACAAGAAACATCCTCTTAGTCTATTTCTTACATGTACATCTAAGACAAACTAAGCCACTGACAGAGAAGCCTCACTCACCCACAAGCAACGGCAAAAGGATCGGTCTTAGACACCACCTTTCTCTTACTTGGGTATCAAGATCTGCAATTTACTGCCAGCAAAACTCTTTCAGACTACCCTTGCATTGTCTCCTAATTATTGTCACAATAAATATCCATACACTAATTATTCAAGTTAAACTTGTAACCAGAAGTCTCTGATGAGACTGTAGCTCTACTGGTTGTATTTATAAAGGAAGATAAAAGTAGCACTTGGACTTGAAACTTTGCAACAGCAATAAATAGAATAATGATCCTTGGTTTAGTCTCTTTTTGGCAAGATTTATTATTATATCAGACTAAAACTGTAGGAGGAGTAGCCTTTTAAAACAATTTTACTGAAATTTTGATTTAAGTAACCATGGCAACATCATTCAACAAAATCAAAAAACAATTATGTATCTCTGTAGTCTACTTGTATGCCACATTATTCTGAAATCAGACAAAAAATGTAGGAGGAGTAGCGTTTTGAAAGTATTTCAAGAAAATTTCTATTTTTAGTAACCATGGCAACACCATTCATCAAAATCCGAACCTGGTACAGAGAATTATGTATCTTAGTGTAGTTTACTTGTATGCTAAGTAATACTAAAATCAGACCAAAACTGTAGGGGTAGCATTTTGAAGGTATTTCAAGGAAATTTCTATTTTTAGTAACCATGGCAACAGTGTTCATCGAAATCAAAAACCGATACACAGAATTATGTATCTTAGTGTAGTCTACTTGTTTGCCAAGTTATATTGAATTCAGACCAAAACTGTAAGAGGAGTAGCATTTTGAAAGTATTTCACAGAAATTTCTATTTTTAGTTACCATGGCAACATCGTTCATTGAAATCAAAAACCGATAGTCAGAATTATGTATCTTAGTGTAGCCTACTTGTGTGCCAAGTTATATTGAAATCAGATCAAAACTGTAGGAGGAGTAGCATTTTGAATGTTTTTCACAGAAATTTCTATTTTTAGTAACCATGGCAACACCGTTCATCGAAATCAAAAATCGATACACAGAATTATGCATCTTTGTATAGTCTACTTGTGTGCCAAGTTATATTGAAATCAGATCAAAACTGTCGGAGGAGTAGCATTTTGAATGTTTTTCACAGAAATTTCTATTTTTAGTAACCATGGCAACACCGTTCATCGAAATCAAAAACCGATATACAGAATTATATATCTTTGTATAGTCTACTTGTGTGCCAAGTTATATTGAAATCAGATCAAAACTGTAGGAGGAGTAGCATTTTGAATGTTTTTCACAGAAATTTCTATTTTTAGTAACCATGGCAACACCGTTCATCGAAATCAAAAATCGATACACAGAATTATGCATCTTTGTATAGTCTACTTGTGTGCCAAGTTATATTGAAATCAGATCAAAACTGTAGGAGGAGTAGCATTTTGAATGTTTTTCACAGAAATTTCTATTTTTAGTAACCATGGCAACACCGTTCATCGAAATCAAAAACCGATACACAGAATTATGTATCTTTGTATAGTCTACTTGTGTGCCAAGTTATATTGAAATCAGATCAAAACTGTAGGAGGAGTAGCATTTTGAATGTTTTTCACAGAAATTTCTATTTTAAGTAACCATGGCAACACCGTTCATCGAAATCAAAAACCGATACACAGAATTATGTATCTTAGTGTAGTCTACTTGTGTGCCAAGTTATATTGAAATCAGATCAAAACTGTAGGAGGAGTAGCATTTTGAATGTTTTTCACAGAAATTTCTATTTTTAGTAACCATGGCAACACCGTTCATCGAAATCAAAAACCGATACACAGAATTATGCATCTTAGTATAGTCTACTTGTGTGCCAAGTTATACTGAAATCAGATCAAAACTGTAGGAGGAGTAGCATTTTGAATGTTTTTCACAGAAATTTCTATTTTTAGTAACCATGGCAACACCGTTCATCGAAATCAAAAACCGATAGTCAGAATTATGTATCTTAGTGTAGTCTACTTGTGTGCCAAGTTATATTGAAATCAGACCAAAACTGTAGGAGGAGTAGCATTTTGAAAAATTGTTTACAGACGGACGGACAGACAGACAGACAGACAGACAGACAGACGGACGGACGACGGACACATTACTATCGCATAAGCTCTTCTGGTCTCTGACCAGTAGAGCTAAAAACATGGAAATAAGTCGGAGATTAAGAATGTTTGGCATGTGTGCTACACAATAAGCCAGTTGATCTGCAAACAATAAAAAATATGACAGCTTTTCAATCATTAACCGAGTACAGTAAACATTTTATGTTGACTGTGAAAAATACACCATCAAGAAAACTTCTTTTATATCATGGTTATGTGAATTCAAATTAAGGAAAAAGCATCACAATTACACAAAACAAATAACAGCTGATAATTTATCTCTAATAGCCCATTTCTGTTCAATCGCTACATCATCAGGTTTATCGCTTGTGGATTGAAACATAGCATATCCTCATCAAATCAATTTTACATTGGAATGTAAGACATTTTGATAACGATATTTTCAGTAAATAATCTTTTAGTCTTTGCCGTAAAATTTCAAGAATAAGCTCCGAAACGTACATATAAAAAGGCCTGTATAAACATATGTACAAGTACATGTTACAAAATTTTTTAGCCTTACTCTTTAATCTTAATGCAAAAAATTCTGGTCTTAAACTCTTTACTTCAAATGAAAGGAAACAAATTAATTTCTTACTCTTGCAATATAATATACATTAAAGTCACTATTTACCCTATTTACTCAGAAATGTCTTTATCTGGTCTATTTTTTACATCTAAGACAAACTAAGCCACTGACAGAGAAGCCTCACTCGCCCACAAGCAACAGCAAAAGGATTGGTCATAGACACCACCTTTCTCTTACTTGGGTATCAAGATCTGCAACTTACTGCCAGCAAAGCTCTTTCAGACTACCCTTGCATTGTCTCCTATTTCTTTTCACAATAATTGTCCATACACTAATTATTTAAGTCAAACTTGTACATAAATGTAATTTATAAATCAAGATTAAAAATGTATGTGCACGTGTACTATACAAAATAAGCGAATCGATCTTCAAACAATAAAAAATATGACTGAGTTTTAATCTGTAACCAAGCATCAGAAAACACTTTAACTGTCAAAAATACAACACTAGGTATATTTTTCTTATATAACATTTGAATGTGTCAATTCAAGTTAAGTAAAAAAAGCATCACAATTATGCAAAACAGTAGCAACTCAGATATTTGATCTCTAATAGCCCATTTCTGTTCAATCGCTACATCATCAGGTTTGTCTCTTTTGGATTCCTTATTTATCCTAATTCTTCTGATGCTCTGCCTTTTAGACAGCTTTGATTTGTGAGTGGCACTTTTGGTGTCTAGTTCTTCGAATACTTTTTAACATTCATCAGAACGCCACTTTCTTTGGTACATCACCATTCTTTGCTTTAATGGAATCAGCTTTTGCAATCGGCGTTTCTTCGTCTTGTATGGATTGAAAGTATATGTGTATTGCACCTAAAATATGACATTGCAGCAAAAATTAGCAAAAGTTAAGAATGTCTGAAATCTTTAGTTAGATACACTATTTAATAAATGATTATTAAGATTCTTTTTCAAAACTTGAGATTACAATCACACATATATCAAATATCCAAGGTTGTAAAGTAAACCCACAGCTAGAGTAACATATACCCTTTATTGACTGTGAGCAAATTAACATTTACATTTATTTAATTCTAGACATTAACAATGAAAAAATATAATTATAAAAAATTTTGAGCTCTGCAGAGCTCCAGATAATTTTTTACCTCAAAGTGTATTTACTCCCTGATTTTGAAATCAATGCAGATTTTGCTTTTCAGCAAAATAATCAAAGAGTATTATGTTAATCAATTGCTCTTTTGACATCTAATGTTGGACAGTGATCAGAAATGGCGGCGGGAATGTTCGAGTAACCGCCGTATTACGTTTTCAACAAGATTTTTAGCTTGTTATTGATACAAGTGTTTTTGAAAGAGGAATGTAAAAGAAATGTTAGTTTCTGCATTTATCAATTAGGTTAATGAAATTTTAAAAATTTTGTCAGCTTTTAGTTATAACTGAGAAACATTTCGGTTTTTTTTTCACAAGAAAGACCATACGATAGGCAAAGTTACCACGGGCACGCTGAACTCCATTTAAGACTAGGCCTATATCGATCGTAGCAAGAGTTACCGAGACCTTTGGCCAAATAAAATTAATCTTTAGATTCTAATCCCCACCTGCCCCTCTCAAAATATCCAGCCCCATTGTTTTTCCGTGTTGTTTGTTTGTTTGTTTGTCTTTTTAATCAGAAATATATACTAGGTTTTGCTATATAAATTGTTGGCATCGACAGAGGTAAAAGTTTTAGAGTTACTCCCTGTTTGCACTAAAAGTCGCGTGGTGCTATTTATAGCACAAGAGCATGTGAAACGCAAAAAAGCAATATTTTCATACAATTAATAAAAGTTGTCGGCGGACTATAGATGATATTGTTGCTACAGAAAATGGTTAATATACAAGAACTGTTTAATAAACAGTGATAACGAATAAATTACAGACAACGCGTGTTCAATTTTGCCCAATTTTGACAATATCACCTGTACGTGTCAAAAA
This sequence comes from Saccostrea echinata, assembly GCF_033153115.1. Taxonomy (NCBI): domain Eukaryota; kingdom Metazoa; phylum Mollusca; class Bivalvia; order Ostreida; family Ostreidae; genus Saccostrea; species Saccostrea echinata. Next base: position 17,439,669 of record NW_026889778.1, read on the forward strand.
CGAAAATTTGGATGTTATATGAACAGTGGGAATCTGTGATATTTTCAGACAAAGTACGAGTATTTAATATTCAAATCTTTCTCTCGAACTGGAAATCGGTCTAGGTTATTCCAAATACGCTTAATCAAAATTTCCTTTTGATAAAAATTCAAACACTGAGCTGACTTCAATTCACATAATGAGTTAAAATCCAATCCATTGTACGCAGTACTTTCGTAGTGTAATGCTTATTTATGATTGCTAATGCGTAAATGTACGCCCTATTTTAAATTTTAATGCGTATTTTGAAAAATTCAATGCATATTTCTGCAAATACGCACCTTATCTGGAGCTCTGGCTCTGTGTCCAAGTCTTTTTGAATTTTGCACTTGGTTGATCTCTTTCAGAAGTTAACAATTCTTTTCTTCCACTATCATCATATGAGCAATGTTTGAATTTTTGACTTGCAAATCAAATAAAAAATTACATGATTAAATTAAAGTATATTTATATAAATGATACCATCATTCACCAGATGTATTAAATATTATACAATTATGGACTCTTTTGGTGTTGAATGTGGTTTGTTATTCACCACTCACCAGAAAAATATCAATATTGACCGAGACGAAGCCGAGGTCAATATTGATATTTATCTGGTGATTAAAAAACTATATTCAACACCATAAGAGTCCATAATTATTGTTTTGTTATATAGTCCAGATTTGAATAAATAAGATATTGAAGGCTGCATGACGACACCATTTTCATTTAAGAACTTCCGTCATTGAAAATAGAAAAAAAATGTTCAGATTACAATTTGTAACTTCCGTGTTTTCCTTTCCGAGTTACGCTATGTGGAATATGTCCAAATAATCCTGCGATAGGTTTAATGTATACCATTTTTCCTGCTCAGATACACAGCTGGCTGCGGCCGTTGCAACCATTGTTTACAATGTTGTTTGAGGTGTTGATTGTGACGTCACAATGCATGCGCACTAACCCTCCGGTAAATAAGGCCTCAAATCCGGTGATTATGTAGTGTTATGAACTGTTTACGCTTGTATAGATTATGTAAGGACTTTAAATAGACTATATAATAATAAAGTATGTTTAACATACATTTAAATATTATTATATAAACTTCACATTTTTTATTCTAGATTAAAGATATGCTTTATACTGACCTCTGACAAATGCTCAGCAAGCTAGATAGATGCCTACGATGTACTGGCATATATGTTCAGTCATTCGTTGTTTCCATCTGATGAAGGTCTGCAACACATGATCTCATCATATCAAATTACCTGAATTCCATTTAAAGAACAGTACTATAAATTTTATTCCACAGAAAATATTCTACATAATCCATAAACTAATACTTTTACCTTTAACATAATCATTCCAGCATTTGAAATTGAATGTGATTCAAAAATAAATTACTAAGTAATGGTATATGCATGTTCTATATCAACATTTCTTATCCACTAGATAGCTATCTCTATCATAGCTTAATTGTTGGTAGATTGTTTATTTTCTCTTGTCTTTCAGTAAAAATTTAATAAATACTTCAAACCAACAAAGGATCCAAAGGCCACATCACTCACCTGAGCAACCATGGCCATAACTTCGACCAAAACAAAAAAAAGGTGGGGGGATGGGGGGTCAGGAGCACCTCATGGGGTCATATAACACTTGAAATGCTACACAAGTTGTGTGGTGTATCAAGTGTTTTTAAGATCTGACAATTGCAAGGAACAAGAATATATGATTTAGTGTAGCCCCACCCTACTTTCGGGTGATCAGCATGTCATAGTACAATTTTCATATGATATGTATTCATATCAATACACAATATTTAAGGTGCCAAGTAGAGTTTGGTCATCTGATATCCTGTTCAACTATGTCTGACACACATGTACAGATATTTAATCACATATCATGGAAAACAATAAGGTACGATGATTTGAACAAACTAAAAGCTACTTTAATTGAGGATGCTTCAACATAAGTTTCAATTTTTCTGGATAAATGGTTCAAGATTTTCTTTTAAATTGCCAATACATTTTCATTACATTTGAATCATCTCCCCTTGAAAATGTTACTAGTTTTTTTATGGTTAGATAGAAAGACATTTTCATTAAATTTAAATCATCTCCCCTTGAAAATGTTACTAGTTTTTTTTTTTTTTTTTTTTTTTTGTGGTTAGATAGAAAGACAGATGGAAGACGACAAAATATGATCAGGAAAACTCGCTTAAGCTTTCAGCTCTTGTGAGCTTAAAAGTACATGTTATTAATATTTTTCTTACTTCAACGTTTGGTTTCCACCATCAGATTTCAGTTTCCATTCAAGCTTTTGTGAATTGTCATGGGGATATCCATCATGCGCAGCAGTCTGAAAGTATACATTCACAGATTAACATATCAATTACAAATAAAACATCCTGATTATGCCTTTAAATGAAATCATTTGAAGCTAGACACAATGATAGTACATCATTTAGCTTTATCATAATACATATTGCTTTATTATAATTGCAGCTTTAACAAAACAAGAAATCTGTGAGCCAATCATGAATGCTCAATAGTGATATAACCAACCAACCCCCCAACCCCCCAACCCCCCTTTTCATGTGAATACACAAGTCAGTTAAAAATAACTGTGATATCATCATGATCATTTGACAAGAAGTTGACATAACATTTAAACAAAAATGAATCCCAGTAATGTATTCCAGAGTTAGTTACGATACTTGTACAGGTACAGTATACATTATTACATTGTATATGGGAATAACATATATACATATACTGCAATTACGGCAATTCTGCAAAACTCCTTTATAGCAAATTTCAAGGGACCAAAGAAAGATCTTCGCTATAATCTTAATTCATTATATGTTTAATATAGTGAATTCATAAGAAATCCTTTACCGAATTTGTTATAAAACAGTCAGCTGACAGTACTTCAAACTATTGTATGTTATATAATCGATATCACCCTCAGTTACAAAAATTGTCAATACAACCTTTTCACTTCCTTAGATGCACAATTAAAGAATTTAGTGTATAATATTTAGATTTGAACATTTAATAGCGATTCTCTGTAACCACTTAAACTTCTTTGCCACGCATGGTCACCGATTTTGATGAAACTTTGCCCATTATTACAACTTGACACCAGGAACATATATTAAATAAAATTTCGTTGCTATGTGTCTTGGTTGCCATGGTAACAGCCAGAAAAGTTGAAAAAATTGAGATTTTCAGCTACTTTGAATCTTTATTACAGTGCAGGGAACTAATTTTGTTACATAAACCAGCATCAGCATAAGCATTAGTAGCATCAGGATCGAGCTAGCATCAGGATCAGTATTTAAAAAACAGCATTACCAGGATCAGCATCAGCAAGCATAGGATAAAACCAGCATTGACCTACATAAAACCAGCATTATCCTACTAGCATCAGAAAATCAATGAGTTTTAATTCAGTAAAAAATTAAAAAAGAAAGAAAGAATGTTGGTTAAAGTATTCACATTATTAATACATAGTGAGATATTATGATCAAATAATTGTAAAAGGCACTTTTATTGCTTTAAACAGCAATGCTGAAATTCATTATCTACTTCCGGTAGCATGATGTGCTTCCGGTAGCATTGACCTAATTATAAAACAGCATCAGGATAAGGATTACTAGCATTTAATCAGCAAGCAAAGGAAGCATTCAAATCAGCAAGCAAAGGAAGCATTCAAATCAGCATAGATGCTGTAACAAAATTAGTTTCCTGCACTGTACGCCTTAATAAAGACTAAGAAAAACAAACAAACCATTCTCTCAAAAACATGACACCTTGTTGCCACTTATGCTATAAAGAAACTATTTAGAATTTATCTCTTAGTAAGTGGTTACCATGGGTACATTTGGAATACATTTTAGATGCTGAAAAATGCTGAAAAACGCTCAATATTCACCAATGATAGATGTTACATGATCAAACTCAATCAACAACCTAAGAAAAACAATAAAAAATATTTGACCTTATGTAATTAGGTATTGGCAATATTATTCTAAAAATAACTTTCATGGTTGTCATGGTAACACAGCGTAACCACGCAAAATCTGTTGCTATGATTGGGTTAATGCTACTATCTTGAGGAAAAACAATAAAATTCATGACTAACACATATGCATCCTTGGAACCTTGCAACACCGACAACATAAGAAAAATTGGGATTAAATGTTACTTTGCATTGTAACCATGGAAACAATGTATCAGTCGTTTAAAGTGATATTTTTTGCTCCTTTAGGAATTTACTTACCTTTTAATCAAGAAACATATTATTTAACTCACCTTGAATACTACTTAACTGGTAGAACTAAAGTTGAATATCATATATTGATAAAGTTTGTTGGAAAATACATCACTGTTGCTATGGTTTCCAAGAAGGGAAAATGTTCAATTTTGTTAATTTTATATCAATATTAAACCTTATGTGCCAGCTTTTTGCATCCAGTTAGAGATTGGATGGTAGTCAAAATTCAAAGTCAGGTTAGTTGTTCATATATATCAATCATAAAAGTTTTGGGAATCTACTTGCAAGGGTGCGTATCCAAGGAAACAGAATATTTTTCAGATTTGTATGCATATTTTTTCGGCTAATTTCCATAGCAACGCTCTATTTAAAGAATTGAGTTTGAATTTTTTGAAATGTGAAAATTAGGGTCACACCAATGCCTTTAAAAATTGATCATCAGTTACATAGAAATATGCTTTTTAAAAAGATAGGATAAGATTAAAACACTAAGAGAGTAAATTTAAAATCCTTTCGAGGTAAATAAACCATAGCAACCGTTGCCAACCTATAAGAAATATCATATTTCGTCCTTGGTATATGTTACAAGGATCTCTTGTCTATTATTTGCTTGCATTTCAACCTATAATTGTTTTTATTCTTAAGTATATGACTTTATAAAATTAAATGAACAAAATTATTACTTTTGAATACTTTGTTTCCATAGTAACGTATGTAATAGTTGATTTACCAAACGTGTTTATCATGCATTTAAGACATCAGGCCTTCAACTTTCAGAAACAGTCATTGTCACTTGTTTGCTTTGCTGCAAACGTTAACTGGGGGACTCTGAACATGTTGAAAAATGCCATTTTTCAAACGTTAGGACATGTTGCTATGGTAACCATGACACGTAGCAACCAATTTTTGCCTGACGGTATCAAAGACTTTTATCATAGAGAGTTTGGAGAAATTCTGAGACTATGCGTGCCACAGCTCCTATATAAAAGTTCAAGTCATTACAGAGAATGGCTCTTAAATATTATCTAACCAATGCATTTGAAATGTCAGAAAATAATGAAACCTGCCATATATATTCATCCTTTAGCTGCATAATCATATCCATGCTATCGGATACATCTGTAACAAATTAAAAATAGAACCGATGAAATAAAGATTTTATTTCCAGAACAATTTTTTTAATTGTGGCAAATATATATGATTTACATACATGGTGACTCACAAACATACGAAGTATTTATTGATGACTCGGGTGTCCACAACTCAAATTTATTGTCAACATGAACAATATCATTAAAGGATCCATTAAATTTCTGAGTTAACAATGCTAATGTAGTGTCATCTGCATCTTCATCGAACTCCTCACCATGATCTTAAAATCTTATGTATATTTAATGAAATTTGTAATGAAAAATATTTGTTATACTTAAATGAAAAAAAAATGCATTAAAATATCTTAAAATTACTTCGTTATAGCCATAAATTTGTTATATATAGCCATGTTCGTTACATACAGCGATTTTCTATAGGTTTATATAAGGACTTTGCTGGACATGAATAAAAGTTCGCTATCTGTATCTATGTTTGTTAAATTTGAGTTTTGCTGTATATAGGAAATAGAATTTCAAGCATCTGCAATTAGCAGTTGCTGAGAACTGTGATGGAAATTCGTTATGGACAAAAAAATGCATGCACAGACAGACAGACAAAAACGGTATTATACTGCCCTCTCATTCTGAAGGGACCTAGCCGGGGTACAATTATTCGGCCTATAAAAAATGTTTTGTTTGGTAATGAATTCTTGCATTCTTTTAATTTCAGCTATAGAAATAATGAAATAAAACTTTTGCACATTAATTCTATTTGAGTAATACAGTACATTTGTGTATCTCTATAATCGCAAAACCCCCTTACTCCTTCACTTTCGGGAAACTGTGAGCTGTTAGTAAACAAATGCGATTGTAATGTCATTTTCTACATGCAGAAAAACTACAAAATCAAATGCCGAGAAATTAGTACAGTCAAGTTCAAGAATGCGATAAAAAAATATTAAATAGCAATTACACTTGATCTATTGTATCTATCATATTTTATGTGAAATCAGCGAATACTTTTTCCTTTATCAGTGAGTGTTTATGCACTAATCCATCGCTATTCCTCCGACATGTGTGTAATAGCGAGTGCAGCGAGGCGGCGCAAAGCGCCGCTCACGTAGCGAGCTCCATAGACAACGTGCATGAACGGAGGAAATTCGGGTTGAAATCTGCACATTGTTCAAAGAAATTTTTATCGTCCCACGTGAAAATATTCCATACTCCCAATAATCCTCTGCGGTGCATAGCAACATGGTGGCATAAGCATAACAACAACTTACTTGATAAAATTAATAAATAACGAATTAATTCAATTTCCATGTGCCGTAATTACCCACAAAACTATCGCTTGCGTCCTTGGTAAACACGACTTTGTACGTGATGTCATATTTTTGTCACTTCACTGACTCGGGATTTCCAATTTTGTCGGAAATATCCGAGAAGCTAGGAATTTCGATCTCGATGCATTGGGAGTCTGGAACATTAGAGAATATGTACGTCAATAACGGTTTAAAAAAAATTATGTACGATACTCAGTAAACGTGCAATAAAAGTGTAATAAGCAGAATGTAAAACGACATTTGAGATGTGTTGAGTTTTAGAAAATGAACTGCGCTCGCCCTAACGGTTTCACCGTCGGACATATTATGCTCATTTTTACATGTCAGTCATTTTTATGAAGGTTTTAGCCAAAGGATTATTATGACATACCATATTGAATAGTTATACGGCTAAAAATATTTTATTTTTCGTCTCAAATTGCCCCAATATGCTACGTTGGATATAACATAGTGTGACGTTCATTATATATACGAGTCATCTATAGATATTGAAGGTCATCATGGTCATGTTGCACGTTTTTTAGTGTTGATGTCGCTGCAGAACTGTAGCTCTCCGAAAAAATATATATTGACAGACCGGAGACTGGTCGTCCATCCCAATTGTTTCAGACCAGCGAGCTAGATTTTGCAGCTAGTGTTGATGTACATGTAAATAATGACTTTTTCGCCATCTTTTTTTCTTAAACAGTATGTTTACCTGCTTGACCTTGAGCATGTTGAGGTGCCCTTTTCTTCCCTTTCTCAAATGTCTTGCATTTTCCCCAACAATTTCATCGATGTATGAATCCGATGGTTCTGGTGAATCGGAACTATTCCATAAGCATGATAAGGATCCATCCTCCTCACTAATTTCCGATACTTGGCCTGTCCGACATGTTTGGTGCTGTTTGGCGGGCTCGGAATATTCGCGATGCTGCTGCCTGATTTTGATTGGCTAATTCATAATTATGTATCGCGTGCGCGTAGAGGGAAAAATCATTTTATATTAGATAGGCCTATTTGATTTTTTTCATTATTATTTCTCAAACTTTAAAAGGAAAGAAAATTAAAAAAAAAAGATTTTGATTTAAATTTTTTGGAAGGGCAGATAACTCTATTATAAAAAAAAAAAACTGAGCCTGAGGTGTAAATGACATATTGATGAGTTTTAGCTCTACTGGTCAGAGACCAGAAGAGCTTATGCGATAGTAAGGTGTCCGTCGTCCGTCCGTCTGTCTGTCTGTCTGTCTGTCTGTCCGTCTGTCTGTAAACAATTTTTCAAAACACTACTCCTCCTACAGTTTTGGTCCGATTTCAATATAACTTGGCACACAAGTAGACTACACTAAGATACATAATTAAGTGCATCGGTTTTTGATTTCGATGGACGGTGTTGCCATGGTTACTAAAAATAGAAATTTCTGTGAAATTTCTTTAAAACGCTACTCCTCCTACAGTTTTGGTCCGATTTCAATATAACTTGGCACACAAGTAGACTACACTAAGATACATAATTTGGTGCATCGGTTTTTGATTTCGATGGACGGTGTTGCCATGGTTACTAAAAATAGAAATTTCTGTGAAATTCCTTTAAAACGCTACTCCTCCTACAGTTTTGGTCCGATTTCAATATAACTTGGCACACAAGTAGACTACACTAAGATACATAATTTAGTGCATCGGTTTTTGATTTCGATGGACGGTGTTGCCATGGTTACTAAAAATAGAAATTTCTGTGAAATTTTTTAAAACGCTACTCCTCCTACAGTTTTGGTCCGATTTCAATAAAACTTGGCACACAAGTAGAATACACTTAGATACATAATTTAGTGCATCGGTTTTTGATTTCGATGGACGGTGTTGCCATGGTTACTAAAAATAGAAATTTCTGTGAAATTCCTTTAAAACGCTACTCCTCCTACAGTTTTGGTCCGATTTCAATATAACTTGGCACACAAGTAGAATACACTTAGATACATAATTTAGTGCATCGGTTTTTGATTTCGATGGACGGTGTTGCCATGGTTACTAAAAATAGAAATTTCTGTGAAATTCCTTTAAAACGCTACTCCTCCTACAGTTTTGGTCCGATTTCAATATAACTTGGCACACAAGTACACTACACAAAGATACATAATTTAGTGCATCGGTTTTTGATTTCGATGGACGGTGTTGCCATGGTTACTAAAAATAGAAATTTCTGTGAAATTCCTTTAAAACGCTACTCCTCCTACAGTTTTGGTCCGATTTCAATATAACTTGGCACACAAGTAGACTACACTAAGATACATAATTTATTGCATCGGTTTTTGAATTCAATGGACGGTGTTGCCATGGTTACTAAAAATAGGAATTTCTGTTAAATTCCTTTAAAACACTACTCCTCCTACAGTTTTAGTCTGCTTCTAATATAATTAGGCATACAAGAAGACTATACTAAGATACATAATTTATTGCATTGGTTTTTGAATTCGATGAACAGTGTTGCCATGGTTACTTAAAATAGAAATGTCTGTGAAATTCCTTTAAAACGTTATTCCTCCTACAATTTTGGTCTGATTTCAATCTAATTTGGCACACAGTTAGAATACACTACGATACATAATATGTATTTCTGTTTTTTTTTTATTTGGGTGAATGGTGTTGTCATGGTTACCGGTACTAAAAATAGAAATTTCCGTGAAATACTTTCAAAACGCTACTACTCCTAGTTTTCATTTGATTTCAATAAAACTTGTCACAAAAGTAGACTACATTAAGATACATAATTCTATTAATTGTTGCATGTTGCAATGTTTCAAATCCAAGTGCTACTTTTCTTTTGTTATACAAACAGACCAGTGGAGCTACAGTCTCATCAGAGACTTCTGGTTTTCCCTAACATTTAGATATGTTAAGTAAATTAGATTTAAGTCGTCTTTAAGAATTTTAAATATATGAGCATTTATTCATGTTTATAGATGAATACAATAGTAAATAACAATCTATGATTATTAAGAGTATAGCACAGTCCAATTTTTACAAAATTCGACATTTGCAAATACAGCAGCGATCACAGTATAAAGTAAAATCTCTTTCGAATTAAATCTCTCTCTCTCTCTCTCTCTCTCTCTCTCTCTCTCTCTCTCATGATATTCTCCTGAATCAAACGTTATATCAAAAATTCAAATATCTTTATTCATTTGGTTCATAATAAAATTGTTAAAAATTCAGGGTGGGGCACCTGTTTTTAAAGTATGTTCTACCAATATTTTTGATGACAGTGGTCTATCGCCAGAATACTTGAATAAGTAGTAAGTCTTGCGTCATTCTCAAATTAATTTTTGTACGTTCAAAGATCTGATTGAATTAATATTTTATGCAATGCGTTAAGTAAAGGCTGAGAGAGAGAGAGAGAGAGAGAGAGAGAGAGAGAGAGAGAGAGAGAGATGATCCTTTGAAACTGGACAATTTTGGCTACCAAACGGGATCGAGTAGGTTTTAGAATAAACAGCATCAAAGTAAACAGAACAATTTGATCCAGTTTCATAATACATTTTTTTTCGACAAATCTAGATCTAGTACTACCGTACTAATAATATACATTGTCAATATTAAATTATTTCAGAGTTAATAAAAAGCCAAACAAAAGCGATATATGTAGGATGCTTTAATGTAAATGTTTTTGTCTTTTTGCAATAATAAATATGTAAACAATATTTATTCTGTATAAAAATAAAAAAAATTACTGACACATTATTTATCACATATATAAAATACCAAAAACATACTTAAACTTAAAGTATAAGCGGATTTACTTTTACATGTCGATTTTCTTAAACGAAGCGTATAATATCTTCTATTAAACTATATTATTCTCGATGTTTTTTGCATTAAATCTGATCATACTTATTTGAAAAATGTAGTAAATTATATTACAATATATTTTATATATAATGTAACGTTATACATAAATTAAATTCAAAACAAGAAATTTAATTAAGTAAACAAATTTATTAAATTATATTAAACGCAACTTTTCATGCAGTGTTAAGGCTCTGGATTGACTGAATCGTCAGCGTATCATTCATATTGTCACTGATACTGAAAATACATTTGATTGGATATTTCTGTAATATCTTAAAGTTCAAATTTTATTTCAAAAATTACACACTTCTCTGACTACAATAAGCTTTTTATTTCAAATAAATACAAGATATGATATGATGTCAAATGCAAATAACAATAATTATGGAAATTTATTTTCTAAATTAAGAACAACGTCAGATAGGGAGGCTCATGAGGATTTTGTCTTGTATGTTTGAACGCAATATCTTCTATTGAAAATATTATATATATATATATATATATATATATATATATATATATATATATATATATATATATATATATATATATATATATATATATATATATATATATATATATATATATATATATATATATATATATATACTTTACGGATTAACCTATCCCTCAGAAATGGTCGATTATCATTATTGAAGATAAAGAACAATGATTATTTACATAAATGCAGTAATCAGAACAGATCGAGAACAGGGCATAAAGGACCCTTGTAAACAGCGGAGGAGGTGGGATCATGTACCTCAGAGGAGTAAGCATCCCATGTTGTCCTGTTATACCAACGTAAGACCGTACCTGTGTATCAACCAGGTATACAGAGTCATAATTGTTATACCAACTTAAGCCCTATGTATTAATAAGGTATTCGGAGTACTCCACAGTCAAAGCAATTACAAAAGCAACGGCCTAACAAATACTTTGAAATTTGTCAAACTATTAAAATATGACTCTATCCTATTTATTTATTTACAAACAGAGTTATTATAAAGACCGCAGAATTTGTGAAAGGATGTCTTTTATGAAAAATGTTAAAATCCTTGTAACATCAACTAATTTTCAGGAGATTGCTTCGTTTTAAAAACTGATCAAGTCCCAAGACCGTAAACTGAGACCAGTCTTTATACAAAGTTTCAAATCAATATAACTAAAAAATAATTTTGATAATGAACCAAAGTTTTAAGCTTACCTAAGCTGAAAGGTCAAGTTAGCTTTTCTGATCACATTTTATCTGCAGTCCGTCTGTCCGTCTGTTTGTCTGTCCGTCCGCCTGTAAACTTTTTCACATTTTCGACTCTTTCTCCAGAGCCACTGGGCCAATTTCAACCAAACTTGCCACAAAGTATCCTTCGGTAAAGGAAATTCAAATTTGTTTAAATGAAGGGTCACGCCCTCATTCAAGAGATAATTCAGAAATAGTGAATTTTTTTAATCTTCTTATGAAGAACCACTGGGCTAAAAACGTTGAGACTTATAGGAAAACTTCTTTACATGTTGTGAATTCAAAGTTCAAATGATGACCCCTGGGGGTAAGGTGGGGCAACAATGGGGGATCAAAGTTTTATATAGGAATATATAGGAAAAAATCTTGAAAAATCTTTTTCTCAAAAAACATTGTTATTTCATACTGATATGGAAGCATTCTTATATAGTTAAGATTCAAGTTTGTTCAAATCATGGACCCTGGGGTAAAATGTGGCCACAATGGGGGATCAAAGTTTTGCATAGGAATTTATAAGAAAAACTTTAAAAAAATCTTTTTCTCCATAACAGCAATATCATGTGTAGTCGTATTGATTTGGGAGCATCATCAGGTAGTGTAGATTCAGATTTGTTCAAACCATGACCCCTGGGGTTAGGGTGGGGCCACAATGGGGGATCATAGATTTACATGGGAATATATAGGGGAAAAACGTTAACATTTTTCTCAAGAGCAGAAAAACCATGTTTAGCCATATTGATATGTAAGCATTTCAGGTAGAATACATTCAGGTTTGTTCAAATCATGACCTTCCAGGGGTATTGTGGGGTCACAATGGGGGTCAAAATTTTAAATAGGAATATATATGAAAAAAACTTTAAAAATTCTCTTCTTAAGCACAGCAAAGCCATGTTTAGTCATATTGATATACATGTTTAGTCATATTGATATAGAAGAATCCTCAGGTAGTATACTTTCAAGTTGTTTAAATCATGACCCCTGGGGGTAGGATGGGGTCACGATGGGGTCTCAAAGCTTTACATAGGAATATATAGGGAAAACCCTTAGAAATCTTCTCCTTAAGAACGGCAAGGTCCTGATTAGTCTTATTGATATGGAAGCATCTTCAGGTAGCGTAGATTCAAGTTTGCTCAAATCATGAAGCCCAGGAGTTTGGTGGGGCCACAGTGGGGAATCAAAGTTTGACACGTGGTAGGCTGGGGCCAAAATGGGGGGTCAAAGTTTTACATAGGAATATATAGGATTTAAATCTTCTTTTCAAAACAGAAAAGTCATGTTTAGTCATATTGATTTGGAAGCATCCTTAGGTAGTGTAGATACAAGTTTGTTCAAATGATCCCCCCCGGGGGGGGGGGGGGGGGGTAGGGAGGGGCCATAATGGGGGATCAAAATTTTAAGAAAAGGATGTATAGAAAAAATCTCTTGCTCAAGAACAGCAAATCCATTTGTTATACTGATATGGAAGCATCCTCAGGTAGTTTTAAGTTCAAGCCTCCAACCCCCAACCCCCATCCCATGTAAAGTTTTTAATACTAAACTGATTTGTGCTTTTTCCTAGCTAATGTGCTCAGGAAATCCATGTGGTCCATAGGCCTCTTGTTTTTAAATATATAGATAAATTTGTATATCATAAAAACCTGCAAATGTTTGTGCATATATGGGAAATAGAACTCAGGATATTGAAAAGTTCGATATTAAAAAGCTTTGGCTTAAATTTGCTCTCAGTTTATGGTTTTCAGGCCAGAGCATCTTCTTGCTGGACAGAGTACTCTGAAGTAAAATTCAGTATAAAAACAAATGTTTTACAATTTGTATGAAATACTGCTAACATTGTTATATTGAATGATTGAGAGTTTGACTACTTCGATATACAAGAAATATGGCGAGTAAAATTTTGATAATCAAATTGTATTTACCATTGCTCTTTAATGAGAATAAGAACTTTCAATTGACGAGTGAAACTTTGACAATTTCTATTCATTCGCCAATTTCGTCAACCTTAAATTTTCCACATATACATTACGTCCGTCAAAATATGACTTTAGAACATGCTTCTGAGTATCGAATCAGCTAAACATAATGTTAAAAACACCATACAGGTGGTAGTAGAATGTTACTAAAAAAGTAAACGATAGCAGCTTGGTTAAAGACTTACACATTTAATTTCAATTTAAAATTTTAATCAGTGTAGCTATTATGACTACTATTTTAAAATGTTATATGAAATGTTTGTGCGGATATATTCCGTAATTTGACAATATTTCAATGCGTATTACATGTACGACTACGTAGGAAACTTAGACGACTTAATTTTACACAATTCTCGAGCATAAGGAAGTTGCTACTAACAGCTAACAAAAATGACGTCGCTTTGACAGGACTCAGCAGTGACATGAAATATACAAATGCAAACAGCAGCAGAATTCCCATTCATCATAAAACATGCTGTTATTTTTTTTTTCTATTTTCTAAATATATATTTATGACGTATTTCCTATTGGAGACTTTATCCTAGCTGCTTGGTGATAAAAGTGGTCATCCAGTTTGCCATACAGTGTACTGTGGAATCTTCAATGTTCGTGGATTTAGTGGGTCAACCTTATCAACGAATTCGAATTTACATTTCCACGAACAATTATTTTTCGAACCTATATATTCATTGAATCATTTGTATAAACGAGATACCCACGAAATAACGTTCCCACGAACAAACAAAATTTTGCTTGCCTACGAACATTGACTCCAACAAATTAAAATGATTCCAAAGCAGTTAATAGTTGACCATTATTGTATTTTGTCAGTAAACCATCCAAATATGAAACCTATGTGGCTGTGACAGATTCTGTAATTCCTTTTTATTTCGACTTGGAAGGAAGTAACAATTCAATTATAAACGGAAAAACGTTCTGGATACAATTCGAAGTCATGGCAAGTGTTTCCCTCTCCTGGTATAGAATTGTTTTATAAATTAATTATTCTGCATAGGAATATTGAAGCAAATCTGTTAAACAAGGAGCACAATAAGATGTCATCGGTTTTCCAAGAGATTGGTCTTCTAACACAACATAGATTTTGTCAGCGAGAACGTCTAGCCTCCTTTGAATATTAACTGCAGAGTACTTGTGTGCGGGATTATAATGATTTTTAACAAAGTAATTTTGTAGACATTACAAATAACAAAATATGAAAATTGCCGAATTCAAGATATATTGAGGAAGCAGCTGTCTATTATCTTAGTTTTTAATCTATCATAAGAAATGGTTGTATAAAGCGTAAGAAATCCCAAACGTTTTGATGTTACTGACTTTTAATAAATTGTGATTTTAAATTATCCAAATGTTCTTTGGAGTGTTTTAAAATCCACACTTAAATTATGCATCATCTCAAATATGCCTCAACACAATACGTCTCTCGTATACAGCAGTTAATATCTTTGTGAGGAATAAGGATAAGGGCTAATTTGATATATAGCAGTTACTGGACCTGCAATATATCTTTATTTGTAAAGATCTTTATGATGTTTAAGAATCCAGTATAGGCGTCGTAGATCAAATTTTCTTTCCTTGAGCGGAAAGGTAAAAGTTTTAAAGACTGAAATATAATTTTGAAGAATGTCCTCCTCAGAAAGCAAACAGTGAGAATAAGCTGCGTTTCCTAAAAAAGTATTGTTGTAATTATGAGCCTTACATTTGAACACCATATTGTTAAAACCTTGTCTATTAAAGCCATAACATATTGTACATTTAATTGTTCATTTTTATATCACTTCTGATCTAGTGAAAACGAAAAATAAATGGTTCGTCTTTTAACTTTTATCATGTTTCTTAAACATATGTCCAACACACTAAATTCATTTGAACAAAGTGTTCCTGTCTTCCCTTTCATATTTCCTCCGGCAACCAGCATTATCCTCTACAAAAGCAAATTAAGAAATGAAGTTCTGATGGCTGTTGAATGATTGGGACTCTCTGTACTTGGGATCTTTTAACTGATTGCTGTAAGCCTTGAAAGCAAGAGTTTGGCAGTATCTGAAGGAACAGCAATGTGTATAATTCGACATGAATTAAGGTGGATTGCAAGACCCCAACTTTTTAGGATTAAGATTTCCGCAAATTTAAGTTCAATAATCAGAGGGTCTAGGAGAAGTTATATTCTGATACACTTGATGGCTCTACAATCCATAATCACAAACACTAGGTTGAATTCTGAAGTTGAAGAAGCTAAGTTAAGACTTGTTTAAGCTTCAAATAGTCCAATCTAAAATTTAAAAGTAACCGAGTAAAGTAAAGTGCGAATGTGTTGAAGTCTTTATTGTTTATTGACGTAATGGAAGAGTGAATCTATTGAGATTAAATTTAAATTTAGTCTATTGTATGATCGATGTAAATGAATACCCAGCGTATGGGTGTATTGTTAAAAATTTTCATCAAATTCACCCTGGCACATTGTGGGCTTAAGATTTCTACATTATTTATGTGGTCGTTGGAATGGAGTACTTAAAGTAAATCGATTATAATTAGAATGTATATTTTTCCCAAAATTCTAACCGGCATTGAAAGGATAAAGTGAACCAGGTGAATTGAAAATATGTTAATTAATTAAGATGTCGATGTCCGTAAACCATTACATATCTCAAACATACGCCCCAACATTTACTTATTAAGTGAACCCTTTGTTACCCCAATATAAATCTATCTGCATACACTATATTCAATTCTACAAACAACGTTTAAAGTTATACTGTTTCTATATCCGCGCAGTTTCTCTCAACTATCGCAGTTCTAATGTGGTCATTTCCTCATTGTGGGCGCGGTTCACGTGCACAAGCGGTACTTACAATGTACACGTCTATCATCATGTAAGTTATAAAAATTTACTGTCATACAGTGGTCTTCTGATGTTTTCATAACTTAAACATCAATGTACTATTAAAGTGAAAAGAGATTTTTTTCACTGTTTTGGGACATTGTGGCAAGTGGATTATTGTGTGAATTCCGACCCGTAGATGTCTTACGCAAGAAATCCTTGACTTGCAACAGCGACTGAGGGTATATATACATATATATATATATATATATATATATATATATATATATATATATATATATATATATATATATATATATATATATATATATATATATATATATATCTCAAGTATTAAATGTGCTCTACATGTAAACTTCTCATCTTTTATATGAAGCACTGAATTATTTTCATTGAATCATTTTAAACAGACTTAGAACAATCTATGTCTTTAAATTTTTTTCCGAGAACAACGAAGCACAATGCAGTCTATAATAGATCGGGGTTGTGAATGTACGCAAGAAGCACTCCCTCTGGTTGGAGCAAATAATACAAGTCGTGTAAATCTTTTTCCCAGAATTCCAAATTAAGCAAGCGCACTTGCAGTTTCATTCCACTGCAAATAGTCAGCCCGTTTGCTGACTCAGTGACTAATAAATTTTGTAAATAAATTCCAAAACGACTGCACCAGAGTTCTTACTTAATTACTCCTCTAGAAATACACTAGATATAAGGTGATGTCCGTAAACTATATTCAGATTTCACTCGTATAGTAATTATCGTAATGTAATAATTACTAATTAAAAGTCTACTTTCATTTTCATTTTCGATAAACAACCTCGATATAGCAAAAAAAGAGAATACGGTGGTGGTTCCGGTTGGCGGATCTAAGTTACTGGCCTTTTTAATAAAACGACAACAAGCAAGCACTTAATTATTTCATAAAACGTCATTAATGAATTATTCAATCAAAACTTGATTTTGGTGATATAAAGAAACAATCTGTGATTGTTGAGTCATGTTTTGTCCGCCGTCACATTATGTCCGCCGTCACGAAATGTCCGCCTCTTTTACAGAAAAATCGTCACGTTATGTCCGCCGTCACGAAATGTCCACCTTTTTTCCAAAAAAATCGTCTTACTATGTCCGCCGCCACGAAATGTCCGCGCCTTTTCTCGGTAAATTCGTCACTGGTCACATTATGTCCGCCGTTAAGAAATGTCCGTCGATATTTTGGATTGGAAATATTGTCTCGTAATGTCCGCCTTCGCGAAAAGTATGCCTTTTATTTCAGAAAATCTTCTCGTTTTAACTGTCGTCACAATTCTTTTGCCTAAATAAAATGAAAATAAAAAAAATGTTTCTGTCACGATTTGTCGGCTAATATTTAATGTCAACTTCTTTTACCCAGAAAGTATTATAACCATACGGAGACAGAAGTATACAACCATACCCCTTTACAGAGCTCGACCTTTACCAACTTAAACACACTTTAAATCAAACCAATACACAATTGTCCCTTTCTATATTTTAAAATAATCACGTGAATACATCATCCAATGGGGAACGTGTTGCTCGGTTGCACCTGGCCGCAGGTAGGTATCAGTTTTTACTTTGACCCCTGCTGCGCCACGTGACAGGTTGATAAGAAAAGTTAAGGCTATCGGGTTAGTATTAAATAAACAATAGCTGCATGCTTGCTGTAAAATAATTAAAACAATATGATTATTAATTTATATTGATATTTCATTACCATCCTCTAATATCTTAATAAATAAAGTCGGTTTAGATTTATTTTCAAGCATATTGTTCTCAAATAAGGCAATGTTTTCTATTTATTTCTCCCTCATACCATTTATTCATGTTTATTTCAATTAAATATTTTTTTCTTCAATTTAAAAACAGTTTTTCAATTTAAACCACTGTGTTTTTTTTTTCTTAATTTAAATGATAACATAATGCAGTATATGTACATTTATCCCTGAATCAATGCATCTTTGTAAGAGAAATATTTGTCTAATTTTACAATCAATACGTTAGTTAACGCTTACTTTTTCTCATAAACTTTGTTTCATTTGTCAATTTTTTCAATGTATGTCTTTTCTTTATCTCTATCTTATGACAGGCAAGAGATTATTTTTTACTTACGTTGATATCCTTTCACATTGTGAGAGAAAATCACTTTGGTATCCTTTCATACTGTGAGAGAATATCACTTTTATTCAGTAAATAATGCACAGTTTTTCACTGTTGAAGATGTAATAAATATATATACACGACACACCTACATACATATGTACTTAAGTTGAACAGTTCAAGATTTTGTTTTGAAGAATGCAGTCTAGTAAAGAAAGAAGAAACATGCTTTCATAAAACAATAAACAATAAGGATATACATGTACTGCCAAATTAACGAAATTTTTTTAAAAGGTATAATAAATCTTCAACATTTATTCATACCGCTGTTTAATAGTTGTGGACTTTGTCTGTTTGTTTGAGTGTGTGGTATATATAAATCATGAATGTTTAACTTCACTGAACTGACTTCAGATCGGAACTTTTATTCTTTCAATGATAATTTTATTTATTGAAGAGTTTATCTTTTAAAGCGTAAAATTTCAAACAAATGTAAATTTTATTTATTTATTTCAGCCAAGTATTGTCTGTGCAGTTGAATTTTAGAAGGAGTATTTCTTACTTTTAAATTCTGGCAGTTTGACAAAATCTATATTACGTAATGAATGTACCCTTAATGCATTTCACTTAATAACTTTATACCCTTTCAACTATAGAACATACATTTTTTGCCGCAAAATTAAAATTCTACATTGCATGCACTATGTCATTGACGGGACACGAATGTCTAGTTCAATAAAGCACTTAACATCTTTTATTCAAAGTCATAGGAACCGTGGAATCACCAGTGAAGATTAGTATTGCATATTTTTTTCATATTTGCACCAGGTCTTTGAAATGTTTTTTGTTCCCGTCACATCCAGTTTCTACGAAAGCTGATCTAGAATCATTCTTGTCTCTCTTTCTGCTGCTTGTTTCATCTATTAACTGGGCATTTCGTCTTTGACAATCCCCAGCTTCCATTCTTGGTTCTAACTTCCTCTCTATGCCCACACCTGTGACGATGACGTCATTATTTTGATCAGATTTCGTTCCCCGTGTTCCATTTTTATTATCTCCTTTGATTAACCATACTAACCCACATAAAATTAACAAAATAGCGAGATCAAATATTGTTACTGGCAATAGGATTCCAAGATACGGATCTGCAGTAGATCTTATTAACATGGATGTTGGTAGTTGTGTTACATTCTGAAGTGTCTTAGATTCCTTGTTTAGTTGAACAGTGTATGAAGAAAATGTCTGCAGGTGTCTTTTCGTCTTCTGTGTGGGACGCCCAACAATGTTTTTCCCGGAATTATATTTCTTCGTAAATTCATTGGTCTTTTCAGGGATGGGACTGGTTTTATTCGTTATCTCGTTCCCTTTTGTGGCACGTCCGACAAAATTTATTCCGGGCATGACTTATTTTCTGAAAGAAAAATGAAATATTAGTTTCTCGTTCAAAGGAATTTTTTTTTTTTTTTTTTTTTTTTTTTTTTTTGGACACTTTATCAAATCTTTGATCGGAAAGTCCATTTTACGTGTGTACATTGAAGTTATTTTTGCTTAAAGTAAAATTCACAAAAAAAAAACTAAAGCATGGTTTTAAACATGTACATATTTCAATAGGACGAAAGTAAATGTTGAAATTTCCAAGTTTTCCTCATTTTCTTGGCCTAAAAATATTTCATAATGACACCGAAAATGTTCATTTTTTAACGACTTTTGTTACATGAACGAGGGTTTCAATTTGTAATACAGCAAATTAAATACCTGCTTGGGTAAATTAGTGGCATTTTTTAATTACATTGTGTTCAAATGTGTTATTGTCGAGACGTAATTATAGCTTAATGTCCTATTGAACTTCAACGGCGCGTGAACCAGGTAACATAACATTATCAGTTTAAGGTTGATACATTATGATATGATATAAGATTCCCCTTGGATCTTTTGATGAATTTTTTTAAGATTAGATCTATCTTTGTGAAATATAGGTTCCTTAAAAGTAGACCAAAACCACTTCATAATATTGTTTATCGGAAAAATTCAATTTTGTCAATTTTCACGATATTTTGTTGAAAGTTCCCTGTGTATGAATACGGTTATTAGAGTAGTATTATTCCAAAACGGTAAAATATATTACTTTTTTCCTTCTCAAATACATATCTCATAACAACACTCAAAGTGAAATTTCTTCCAAAGCTGTTGCTACATATCTTTCATGAAATTAGCAGGATGAGATAAGATTCACAAGTTTAGGTAGATGACTCAATTTGAATATTTCCAGCGTGCACTTTTAATAAATGATTATCTCTAAATTGACAAGTATTACCAGATCTGAATAATGTAATATATTTCATGTAAAGAGCTATACACAGTGCAACAGATAAACATCTCTCTCTCTCTCTCTCTCTCTCTCTCTCTCTCTCTTACAGAAGGATTTGAATGAGACAGTGGTTTCAAATTTAAAAGGAACTTGCTCAATAAAGAAATTAATTCATCTTACAAGTTTCCATCTTTTAACAAGATTGTACCATTCTAACGTTTTATGAATTTAAAAAATATTACGGTACCTCAAAAAACTTACAAAGCCAACTTTTGAGTTATTCCTCTTTTCTTGCAGGAGTATTAATTAAATTTTATTTGTTACATTGGGCATATTTAGATGATTATTTTTCCTTCCAATGAATGCACTTTTACTAAAACATTTTAATGCAACTAAGGTGGAAAATGTTTTGCATGCATATGTTTGGAAAAATAAGGGATAACAACCCCCCCCCCCCAAAAAAAAACCCTTAAAATATTGAATTTTGTGTTTTGAAATAGGGCGTTTCAATAAGAAAACTACTTTTTAAAGCAGCTTTGTTGGCAGAGGCAGCGAAATTAATAAACCATTGCTGATACGCGATTTTTCAGTTTATTGCATGACACGAATAGATTCAAAATGGAAAAATGGAGGCATATTTTATCAAAAGATAGTATTTCTCACCTTAAGAAAATGGACTATATATTCCTATAAGTTCATCAACTTGTAAGCTGTATATTCAATTTTGACGACGCAGTCGCAAAAGTGTACTTCCACGTTGAACCAATGAATTTCCGCAAGGCAATGTTCCGTTATGACTCACTCTCCCTCTGTTGAAGTCATCACAAAGGCCTTATTTAATACCCTTTCATTTAACTTTATATTCCCACGACCCTAACATGAAGACCAGTGCAACCTCCAACACAGTGAAAGCGATATGTCAGAAAAAAAGATTTATAATGCTTTGAATTTATTATCTACTGTAGATATTGTGGATACTGTAAATCTAAACCAAACTAGCATGGCGCGGTGCCATGCCCTTTATATATATATATATATATATATATATATATATATATATATATATATATATATATATATATATATATATATATATATATATATATATATATATATATATATATATATATATATATATATATATATATATATATATATATATATATATATATATATATATATTTAAATCGTCATGTCAGTGTGTGAATTGTATTATGTTGTTTTTCTTTTTTTAAAGTGAATAATTGAAAACAGATTTAAAATGTCATCACCTTTTAATTACTTGTATAAATAAAGATTTAAGCATAATTGTAGTTAAAATACATAAAGTAAAAGTTTATAATTTCAAAGGCACGTTAAAGAGTGCCCCCATGAAATATTGTCGCGGTATAAAGTGCCCCTTTGATTTTTGGATTACCTTTTTAGGGTGTAGATTCAACACTAACTACAGGTGTTGTGTAATCCGGGCTACTTAGGCTTCTTTCAGAAAAAATATGATAATGCAATAACAGTTTGCATTTCAATGTTTGCCGGTTTTTTGCTGGGGGAAAATATGAATAATTTATCTCTTGCTTTATTCAAGTGCTCAAAATATTTTGGTACTGAGAAAAATACGAACGAATTTCAATTGTTTGAGTATATACTTTGACAATATGTATTACTTTTCCCCTGGATTTTTATGAATTTCTCTGTACGTGAAGGCTTTTTCTACGCGCAAATCAATTTTTTATTGTTTATGCAATACATTACAATGTAACTACATGTACATGTATATCCATTCAACGGCAGTAACATAGGAAACCAGATATGAACAAGCTAATTCAGAGAATTTGTGTCCCCCTCTTAAGGAAAAGAGAAGAGCATGCGCAGTTCGGGGGGGGGGCACAATGCCCCCCCCCCCCTGTATTTGTAGAATTATTAAATGTATACATGTATATTGAAGCAATTTTAAAAAAAAAAGCCAGTATGGATATAAAGATTTCATTGATTATCTTTAATGTGTGTATAGAAGATTCTTTTTAATATACTATATACAGAATATTTATCACACTGTAATAATGATTCTATAAGTTCGTACACGCCAGACATCATAACTTTTTCATTTCAAATGTTGAATAGTATCATGTAGTAAATCCAAAACAAAAAAAAATAAATTAATAAATAAAAAAAGAATCGTCCGGGGATTGAACCCGGGCCTCTCGCCTGCTGAGCGAGCAACACACCACTAGACCATGGGGACACTTGATTATACAGCAAAGTAAATGCAAACATTAAGTCACATATAATGTGTATATTCACGTTTGATATTGTCAAACTTTTACACAATAAATGTTGTCTAATTTAGCCTTTACTAAAAAGTTCGGATAGATGTAATTAGAATATAAAGTCAGCCGAAAACCTGTATTATACGTAATAACTTTCATTGCAAAAGCTTAAAAGCCTCTTGAGATATCGCCCGGAAACGAAAATGTTACACACAGACGGAATTTATGAAATTACGACCTTGAACTTTGAACTTTTGACCTCAAAAACAATAAGGCTCCTCCTTAGGCCACAGGGAGTTATGTAAAATTTCATTGCAAAAGCTCAAAGAATTCGAGAGAAATCGCGCGGGAACGAAAGTGTTAAAACAGACAGAATTTATGATTTTATGACCTTGACCTTTGACCTTTTGACCTCAAAATAAATTTGTTTCTTCGCTGGGCCATAGGTAGATGCTATGCAAAATTTCATTGCAAAAGCTCAAAGGGTTCTCGAGAGCAATAGTTGACATATGATTAATACGTTAGAATAAGTTAGAGTTGTTTTCATGACTTGACATATCACACAATAGCGACTTTAAACGTTATTATTTAGTAAAAAAATCTATGACTTAAAACAAATGTTTATGCACAAAAGTATAAAAAGTTTACATGAAATATATGGAGATAACGAACAGTATTCAAGCTCAAAAGTCCATTATATAATACAAAATAGGAGCAGAGCAAACACGGACCTCCAAACATCAGAGGTGGGATCAGGTGCCATGGAGGAGTGAGCATCCCCTGCCGAACGGTCACACCCGCCGTGGGATTAATAGTGAAATGAAAAAAAATATTATCCGTTTTACGTTGTGGATATAAACAGAATTTTTTTTATA
Source organism: Saccostrea echinata (assembly GCF_033153115.1). Taxonomy (NCBI): domain Eukaryota; kingdom Metazoa; phylum Mollusca; class Bivalvia; order Ostreida; family Ostreidae; genus Saccostrea; species Saccostrea echinata. Next base: position 17,463,850 of record NW_026889778.1, read on the forward strand.
TCCGTTTTAATACACTGCCGTCGAAGGAAATCACATTTGAACCCTTAAATTTATAAACGATTTATTATCCTACCATTCTAGGGGTACCTGAATATATATAATTTTATATAATAGAATTACTTTTATATAATAGAATTAATTCATTTTTTAATACATTATCAATAGAGCCTCACCCTAACACCAGAACATCTGACCCAGTGGCCATGAAACTCACAATTCTGGAAGAAGCATTCTTGCTCATTATAACTATACACTATTTTTTTTTTTTTTTTTTTTTTTTTTTGTTTTATATCTAGGGCGGAAAAGAGTATTTGCAAAGAAATCATGCATTTTCATTTTATAATCAATAGAGCCCCCCCCCCTTTTAACTCCCGACCCTTGGGCCATGAATCGCACAAATTTTGAAGAGGCAGCTTTGCTTATTATAACCATGTATTTTGTTTGTTTACATAATACCTAGGGGCAGAGAAGAAAATTTTCAAAGAATTAATGCATTTTCTCTATATAATAAGTAGAGCCCCGCCTTAACACCTGAACCCCTGACCCAGGGGAGATCAAATTCATAATTTTGGAAGAGGCATCCTTACCTTTTAAAGACATGCATTTAACTTGTTTGCTTAATACCCAGGACCAGAGGAGAAGATTTTCAAAGAATTATTCATTTTCACTAATCACCGAAATATGGTTGAAATATTGCCGACTCGGCGTTAAACAATAATAATCAATCAATCATTTTCACTATACATGCATGTTTAAAGGGGGAGGAAATAAGCACCGCCCTCAATTTTACCTGGTCTGTGAACCCCTGTCAATCAGATGAAATTAAGCCTGAGATTGGATACTGAAAACTGATTGACATTTTGTTACCTGCCGTTGTGTATATCTTGTATACCTCGGCTGGGGATCGTACCGATCATTGAATAAACATTCAGTCTTTGATGCCTACCGCATATAATTTATAACATCGTGATAAAGAAGCAGCCAGAGCTAATATTATTTTTTTTAACTTTATGATAAAGTAATTAGCCATATATAATTTATATTTAATCAGTCTGTCAAATAATTAAATAAATGAAAAAGAAAATCAGTCATATATCTATTTAAATTGTAATTAAGAAAGGGGGGTTCATTTCACTATACAATCTATAATGCAGTATAGATTATCCAAATTTACACCTACATCGATTTTACTTAATACAGAAAATACCGAACTGCATTTGAAGCATCGTGTAATTTAATAAAATAATAATTCCTTTTTTATAATTATGAGATAGTCATATTGTCCAAGTTAAAAATTTTAAGACGTGTAATATTTCTTCGAGACATTGTGATGAAAGTTACGGTAAAATAACCAGTTTTAAAGAGAACTAAGCATTATTATAAAAGCTGTCATTGCATATACAAGTTATGTTTAGAATTATGTATCCCGAGGAAAAAAGGAGGATAAAGTGATTATATTCCCGTTTCGTCTACCTGTCGGAGAAACAATACGCGGATGCCTTGACCATTTTTTACGGAACATGCATGCGACATGGGTTAATCAAATAGGAATCATACAAAAAATATTTATCTAATTTATTATATATTTTCTACAAAATTTAGCCTTCAAACAGGATTTTTAAGTTTTAGAGACTTAATTATTCAGGACTGCGCTTTTTTTCTACTTTCGTTTTGTGAATGACTATTTCCCTCGGTGTCGCCAGCTTACAACCAAAGATTTGAAATTTATTAAAGCACAAAGTTAAACTAAAATTGTCTCCTTTATTCAAACATATTTTTAAAAAAAAGAATTGAACTAAAGGAATCAGTCTACATAAAAAAATTAGCATGTTTTATTTCATAAATTTGACGATCAACATTTCGATTGACCAACACGCGAAGTTAAACTATGTCTTAGGAAAACATTTACAGGTAATCTACAGGTAACATCCTGTGTATATAGGTAGGTATACACAAGCCAGCTTGGTTCCCTCGGGGCTTCACAGCCGTTTCAATTAAGCTCCACCCCACACCAAACTTACCTGAGGAAAACCGACCGGTTGAAAACCTCGGCCTTTAATCAATAGAGCCCCCCATCTACTCGGGCGAAGCAACTGTCAAAGCGTAAGAGTTTCTCAAGGGTTATATTAACCGTACAGCGAATGTGTTCCTACATTATGATACAAAATTGAATGCAAAATCGTGCGTGAATGTGTGCTGTGATTGTAACTTATTATCGTAATATGTACTTGTATATTATTATGGTAATATCTATATATTATATAGAAAATATGGTCATACTCGTGTGCTGAAATTAAATGGGCTTAGATTGTAAGGGATTATAACTTCCTTCCTTCTTTAGGAAACATGACACAACTCAGAGTGTATTAAATATTGCTTACAAAGGTGTTACACTTTGATATCATCAGAAAAAGAATACGAAGACATGCATGAACATGTGCTGAATTATGATTGTTCCGATCTTTCTACGATTTCAGTGAAATTCTTTGAAATCTAAAATATATCTTTATATCTGTACGAATAATAACATAATTTAAATGAGAGCCAACCTTACATTAATTACCGATTGGATATATTATGAAATGAAGACAATTTTCGAAAAGGTGTGCATGCACTTGATCTGAAATCTGCTATTTTGAATTTTGCAAGATTTGAATCGATTTCAGTTGAAGACAATCCGTGGCCACGTATAAAGGAACGAGACAACATTTAAGAAATTCATTAGAAAGATACCTAAAACGTGCCCTAAAGCCTGTAGGTCCGATTCAAAGGCTCTCAAATAGGAAGATAAGGTAGAAACTGAAAGATAATAGAAAAGTATAAATAAGTACTAAGGATAATGTTACAGTGTGTTTGTATCCTTCCTGTATGGTGGCCTTAGGAAGGACACCTTGTAGATCATGCTACACACGTACTTTCCTACAATTTTAAAAAGTTTTAAGCATTAAATCCTAGATACATACTGTACATGTGCACTTTAAAGGAATCGTTCTTTGAAAATTTGGACTTTATAAGCGGATTTGGACTTATTGTCTAACCCAGGTAAGATTTATATCCAGTGTACTCTTTGAAAGATTTCAGTTTTAATTCCTTCTTTTAATTTTCCTTTGGTTATTTTTTTTATTATTATTATTATTTTTACATAAAAACAAGGGAATAACGGTAGTATCTGCCTCGGCTGTCTTACATTCGATATAGCCTTCTGCTGAACAACCAATAGAATGTCTTTCAACATCCTTTGCTTCTGTTTTCTCCTCTGTTAAGATGTGCAGGGTAATTGATTGTGTTCTGGATGTCATTATTTATTTTCATTTTTTATGATAACAATCAGTACAGCAAGACTGGATGGCTCATTTTATGTTGTTTTACATCACATTCCAGAATTTTTTTCACTCATGTAGAGACGTCACTATAGACATGTACCGGTGAAGGCTTTCAAATTTAGACCTTTACTCGGAACTAAGGGTCATTTAGAAGTGAAAGATCCTTGTAGTGCCAAAGCCTGCAGTGACACGGGCCTCGGTTTTAAGGTCTCATCCAAAGGACCTGCAACTTTCACTTCAAAGTGGCGAGCGCATGGAAAAGGAACAGTTGCTACCTATTTTTATTGACTTAGATCAGTCGCGGCCTTGATTCGAAAACACGACCTTATATTACGATCACGGAGCGAGTGCTCTACCGACTAGCTCATTTATGGTGATGTCTTTAGCTTCGGTTTTCAAGGTCTCATCTGCAAGGTCCACAACTTTCATTTCGAGTGCTTGGCGAAGGAACAGTTGCTACAGATTTTATCGTCTAACATGTAGGTCACTTGCGGCCGGGATTTCAACCCACGACCGTCCGATTACGGATCGAGCGCCAGTACAGCAAGAAGTAGTACTAATAAGGAGGATGATATTACAAGTATTACTACAAATATTCATGGATGGTTTCTAAATTACTAAAAGAATCCTTGTCGTATACTACAATGTATCCTCATTAACTCTGGGTTATTCGGTGTTAATCCTACCCCCCCCCCCCCCATTGTGCAGGACTGCTACTTTCCACACTTCCTCTTTATCTGATAAATGCAGCAAATGCATTTTCGGGGAGGGAGGTCTGTATAAGAAAAAACAATTGAAACAGAGTAATTACCTATATAATATTCAGGGGTAATTTCATAGATATATGAAATAGATTCATTACCTTCATTTTTTTCCCATTTTGATACATTTAATTGATCATGTACTTTCTTTCTTTCCAAATTATGCTTTAAAATTTTCCAGAAATATTAAGTGAGCTGCTACATGTTTAATCGCCTATGATTTTTTTAATGCTCCCTATTCTCAAATAATACATTTATACCTCTATACATTTATTATGCGTTCCCAGGCTTGAAGGATGTTATCCATTAATTACCAATATAGTTTACTACTATATTTTTTATACTTTATTCACCTTTCAACGAAAACAAAAAACCCTATATGGCTTTGGGATGTCAGTTAAAATTATCTCATTGTTGGGTTGTTTCACAATAAGGTTTAAATTTCAGACATCAGATTTCCAGAATCATACTTAAGGAGGTTGGATCCTGTCATCAAAAGTAATGAGAATTTTTTATCAAGTATATTTTTAGAATTTATACACATAGCTTTATTAAAAATCAAAACAAAAAATGGGGGTCAATGCGCTTCTTTTGGCGCTACAGAGCATTTAGTTTGACCTTTTTGCACTGAAAATACATCTTACACATAAATCAATTTTTAAGTTTTTCCTTCAATATTTTTTGTTCAAATAAATTATGGGAACAAAAACAGTCTTATTTTATCTTAAATAGACACATTAAAATTTGTGACAACGAAGAACTTTTCAAATTACTCCGCATGTTCAATTATTTGACCTTTTTGCACTCAAACATTTTCATTTTTCTGGCATTAAAAATTTAACAAGCAAAAAAATCATTTGAAAGTAATGACATTTTACTGAATTTAAGAAGAATGGTAAAGAGTATCGTATATACTCAGAAAAGAAAATTAAAAGTGGGGGTCTGTGATGTTAATTTTTAGATATTACTAAAATAGTGCTAAATTTAAGCTTAAATCAGGGCTATTTTTTTTCTTCATTTTCACAATTTATTTGCTATATTTATCAAATATGATGATAGAATTCATGACAGTTTATTTAATAGATAATTTAGGACCAGTATAAAACAGTCCACTGCAAAAAAATAACTATGTGTGCAGACTGCATGTAAAAATAGGAATCCAAACTTAACATACTTTAGATACTTCGAAAGAGAAAAAATGATCATTTTCTTCTAAAAAACCTTCCGCCACAAAATATAGTTCCTCACTTAATGCTTTTGGTATGGAATTCAATCATGGAGTTTTAACTGAATATAGTTAAATTGGCATTGTAGAATCCAAATTTATTGTAAGAATTAAAACATTATGGAGAATTTTTGAAATATAGGTTAAGATAAAAATCTGCTCAAAAGCTCAGGAGCGAACCTCGTTAATGATAAGTAAACGTTATCGAGTAATAAACCGTTCACAGAAATACCATCTCCCAAAATTCACGAAAAAATTACGATGTCCGTACCTTTTATTTGGAGAAGGTCAGTCAACGCAACACAATCTGCATTATTACGATCCTTTGTAAAGAATTTATTTTATTATGGTACGTCCGCGATTAGGCTGCAGTAAAATTAGATATTATTGAATGGACATACAACAATTAAAATGCAAGCGTTATTACTGTAATCTGACTCATTAAAATACATTTTGATATTCAAATTTTACTTTGGCTGTTCTGTATCTTGCGTGATTCGAAAACATCTCTCATATTATTACATTATTTCCTGTATTCCTTTTTGTTTAAAGTTTCTCCACCTGTTTATCGCGTCAGATCAAAAACAGAAAAAATCTGCATTTATTCCTTTCAATCTGACTTGAAAAGTATCATCTTTTCCAATTTATCTGATATAGCTAGCGACTAGTTCATTTCAATGTTTATGATTGACTTTGTGTGTGTGAGGGGGGGGGGGGGGTAAACAAATATATCTTAATAAAAGTTTAAAGCGCTCACACAGAGATTTCCTTATTTGTAACCTATTTCTTTAAGAATGGTAAATTCAGTTATTACTTTAAAGATTTAATTGTATTCTACCAATATCGTATAATGACAACTGAATGTGCACAAGGCTTTAATAATATAATAATTAAATCCATTCTTGAACAAACCTTATTTTACTTAAACTTTTAAAGCCATCTTTCAGTTTCATCGTACATGTAACATCATAATATCAAAAGACTTTTTTTCTTCTGGTTAACTGTGCAATGCTGCTTTCATTATAATTTTTCCTTAAAAATAAATGACAAAAAGGTAGATTCACCCTGTTTACACATTTCTTCAATAAAATGTATGCGAGAAAAAATATAAAAAAAAAAATAACTTTTCCTGCATGCCGAAAAAAGAAACAAAAAGGAATCTCAGGATCTGTGATTGATTCTTTAAAATGTATAAATAATATGTTGGGAAACGAAAATGAATTTAACTTAAAACCCAATTGTTTCAAGTCAAAAGGGTTGAAGACAGGGCTGCAAAATTAATATTCTACATTGCATGCACTATGTCACTGACGGGGCACGAATGTCTAGTTCAATAAAGCACATTATTTTTTATTCAAAGTCTTAGAAACTGACGAATCACCAGAGAAGATTAGTATTACATATTTGCTTGATATTTTTACAAGGTCTTTGAAATGTTTATTATTCCCGTCACATCCAGTTTCTACGAAAGCTGATCAAGAATCATTCTTGTCTCTCTTTTTGCTGCTCGATTCATCAATTAACAGGGCATTTCGTCTTTGACAATCCCCAGCTTCCATTCTTGGTTCTAAATTCCTCTCTATGCCCACACCTGTGACGATGACGTCATTATTTTGATCAGATTTCGTTCCCCGTGTTCCATTTTCATTATCTCCTTTGATTAACCATACTAACCCACATAAAATTAACAAAATAGTAAGGTCAATCATTGTTACTGGCAATAGGATTCCAATGTACGGATCTGCAGTAGGTCTTGTTAACATGGATGTTGGTGGCTGTATTTTATTTTGAAGTTTCATAGATTCCGTGTTTAGTGGAACAATGTATGAAGAAATTGTCTGCAGCTGTATTTCCGTCTTCTGTGTTGTACGCCCAACAATGTTTATTCAGAATTATATTTCTTCATAAATTCATTGGTCTTTCCAGGGGTGGGACTGGTTTTATTCGTTATCTCGTTCCGGTTCGTGGGACGTCCGACAAAATTTATTCCAGGCATGACTTGTTTTCTGAAAGAGAAATGAAATAATAGATTCTCGTTCAAATGAAATATTTTGTGGATTTTTTTAACACTTTATCAAAACTTTGATGGGAAAGTCCAATTTATGTGTGTACATTGAAGTTATTTTTTAACAAAATTCACAGAAAACTAAAGCATGGTTTTAAGCTTGTACATATTTCAATATGACAACAGTAAATGTTAAAATTTTCCAAGTTGATGCATCATGATATGATATTCCCATTGGATCCTTTGATGGGATCTTTTAAGATAAGATCTTTATGAAATACAGGTTCATTAAAAGTAGACCCAAAACACTTCATAATATTGTTTATCGGAAAACTTAAATTTTGTAAATTTTTACGATGTTCTATAGAAAGTACCCTGAGTATGTATATATATACAGTTATTAGAGTAGTATTTTTCCAAAACGGTGAAATTAATTACTTTATTCCTTCTCAAAAACATATCTCATAACAACATTGAAAGTGTATATTTCTTCCAAAGCTGTTGCGACATATCTTTTATGAAATAAGCAGGGTGAGATAAGATTCACAAATTTTGGTAAATGACTAAATTTGAATATTTCCAGCGTGCAACTTTAATAAATGATTATCTCTAAAATGACAAGTATTATCAGATCTGAATAATGTAATATATATCGTGTAAAGAGCTATACCACACAGTGCAACAGATATACAGTACGTGATTTCCTCACCTTAGGAAAATGAACTATATACTCCTATAAGTTCATCAACTTGTAAGCTGTATATTCATTTTCGACGACGCAGCCGCAAAGGTGTACTTCCACGTTGAACCAGTGGAAGTTTAATAAATTTTTTCAAGCTATTTTTCCCTTATGACTCACTCTCCCTCTGTTGCAGTCCTCACAAAGGCCTTATTTAATACCCTTTCATTGAACTTTATATTCCCATGACCTACCATGAGGACCACTGCTTCCTCCACCACAGTGAAAGCGATATGTCAGCAAAGGATTTATAATGCTTTCAATTTAAAATCTACAGGTGTTGTGTAATCCGAACTATTTACCCTTCTTTCAAAACAAAAACCTTTTATGATATACAATAACAGTTTGCATTTCAATGTGTGCCAGTTTTTTGCTGGGGGAAAATATGAATAATTTATCCCTTTATTTTATTCAAGTGCTCAAAATATTTTGGAAATGAAAAAAATACGAACGAATTTCAATAATTTGAGTATATACTTTGACAATATGTATTACTTTTCCCCTAGATTTTTATGAATTTCTCTGTACGTGAACGCTTTTTGTACGCACAAATCAATTTGTTATTGTTTCTGCAATAACTTAAAAAAGTAATTACATGTACATGTATATCCGTTCAACTGCAGTAACATAGGAAACCAGATATGAAAAAAGCGGTTTATATAGCCAAGGGTGATTTTATGGAGGACAGCCTAAACGTATTTAAACGGTTCCTATAGCTAACAGTGTTTTACCGCGGAAGATTACGAGAGATTTTGCACAAAATCTTAATATTCAATAATGCCTTCTGAATTTAAGCAAACAATTGAAAAAATCAAGTGATTTTTTCTTGAGAAATTACATAGACGCCATCCTCAGGAGAAAAAGTGTTGACATAAATAAAATATGAATTTATTTTCTTTTTTAAAAAAAAAATTAAAAATTTCATAGTCGGTATTTTGCAGATATTTAAAAAAAACTGCATATTGCATAATCCACAAAAACGAAATGATTACAGGTTGTTGTTTTTTTTTTCCAGATATGAATATTTTTCGTAACACACTCAGCTATGCTAAACAAGTCCAAAATATTCAAACATTGCATTACATATGTGCATTACGTAATTAAAAGAGAGCACATTACACAAGAATACAGTGCAAGTGTTCTTACAACATTCATACAATTGTGCTTAAAAAGGTGACATCTGTTTTTACCACTTTAAATTGTAATATAAGCAATAGTTGACATATGATTAATACGTCAGAATACGTTAGAGTCGTTTTCATGACTTGACATATCACACAGTAGCGTCTTTAAACGTAATCATTTAGTAAAAAAAATCTATCAACTCAAAACAAATTTTATGCACAAAAGTATAAAAAAGTTTACATGGGATTAATTGTGAAATGAAAAAAAATATTATCCGTTTTACGTTGTGGGTATAAAAAGATTTTTTTTTTATATCCGTTTTACTACATTGCTTTTGTAGGAAATCACATTTGAACAGGTAAATTTTTAAACGTTTTATTTCGCTACGACTTTAGGGGTACCTGAATATATATCATTTTATATAATAGAATTACTGTAATATAATAAAATTGATTCATTTTTACTACATTATCAATAGGGCCTCACCCTAACTCCAGAACATCTGACCGAGGGGTCATGAAACACAATTCTAGAAGAAGCACTCTTGCTTATTATAACTATACACTAAGTTTCATTGTTTCATATCCAGAAGCAGAAAAGAATATCTTAAAAGAAATTATTCATTTTCATTTTATATTCAATAGAGCCCCCCCCCCCTCCTTTCACCAGAAGTCCCGACCCTTGGGCCATGAATTTCACAAATTTGAAAGAGGCATTTTTGCTTATTATAACCATGTATTTTATTTATTTACATAATAGCTAGGGGCAGAGAAGAAAATTTCCAAAGAATTAATGCATTTTCACTATATAATCAATAGAGCCCTGCATTAGCACCTGAACCCCTGACCCAGGGGAGATGAAATTCATACTTTTGGAAGATGCATCCTTACTTATCAAAAAACATGCATTTGACTTGTTTGCTTAATGCCTAGGAGCAGAGGAGATTTTCAAAGAATTATTGTCGCCAGCGTGGCGCATTGGTTAGAGCGTCTGCTCTGGAGTCGCGGAGTTAAGAGGTTGATCCTTACGTCGCAGGTTCGAATCCCACTGAGGGACGTGGAGCCGGTCCTTCGAATGAGACCGTATAAACCGAGGACCCGTGTCGCAGTACGTGCTGGCACGAAAATGATCCCTCACTGCACAAATGGCCGTAAGTGCCGAGTATAGGTCAGAATTTGTAGCCCTCCACCGGCAAATGGTGGCGTCTCCATATGAGTGAAAAATTCTCAAGATGGACGTAAAACATCAATCAATCAAAGAATTACTCATTTTCACTATGCATACATGTATAATCAATAGAGCCCCCTTTCACCAGAACCCCTGACCCAGGGGCCATAAAATGTACAATTTTGGAAGAGGCACCCTTGCTCATCATAATATGTATTAAGTTTGATTGCTTAATACCCAGGAGCAGTGGAGAAGATTTCCAAAGCGTTAGTTCATTTTCACCATATAATCTAGAGAGCCCCCCCCCCCCTGAACCCCGATCCTAGGGCCACACATTTCAAAATTTTGGAAGAGGCACCCTAGCTTATCATAACCATGTATTTAGTTCATCGGCATAATACCCAGGAGCAAAGAAAAAGGTATTCAAAGAATTAATGCATTTTCAAATTTTCACTATATAATCATGAAATTCACAATTTTGGAATTATACATAGATCAACTGCTGGATGTCCAGGAGCAAAGAAGAAGATTTTTACATATTGCATTTATTTTGATGGTTTAGCTCCACTCCTCAGGTCCGGGGGGGGGGGGGGGGGTATGGGGGCATGAATTTCACATTTTTTACTCCCTTTCGGCCAAAGGTTCTAAATGCCAAAATTGGATGAAATTGTTTAAGTGGATTATGAGAAGATGCTGAAAATGTTCAAAAGTTTACGAACGACGCATGACGGAAACAGCTAGCAATAGGTCACCTGAGTGACTACTGCATTTCTCGGCTGCTGTCGTCTTACATGTCAACAGCGTTCCATGCAAGCACTTGACTGAAGCTCCTTGCATCCAAATGACAATAAAAGCGAATTTTTTCGACGATATGATTTTTTTTTACAAGTGAAAACACTGCTGTTTATTATTTTAAGTATTTTAATACTGTTGTTTGTTGTTTTTATCATCATTATTATTTATTAATTTATTTAGTTAGTTAGTTAGTTATTTTTTTTTAATTTTATTTATTTTTTTTTTCCTATTACGTAGAATATCTATATTTAGCCCTATTACCTGATACAGATCTATTAGGGGGAAGCATCTGTCAAAGCGTTAGAGTTTCTCATGGGTAACATTAACCGTACAGCGAATGTGTTCCAACATTATGATACAAAATTGAATACAAAGTCGTGCGTGAATGTGTGCTGTGATTGTTATTTATTAACCTATGCAGTACTATGAAATTTAAGCCATAAAAAATAAGATACTTTAAGAATATATATGTGAGATAATATCTATATATTATATAGAAAATATGGTCATGCTCGTGTGCTGAAATTTGATGAGCTTAGATTGTAAGGGACTATAACTTCCTTCCTTTTTCAGGAAACATGACTAAATTCAGAGTGTATTAAATATTGTTTACAAAGGTGTTACACTTTGATATCATCAGAAAAAGAATACGAAGACATGCATGAACATGTGCTGAATTATGATTGTTCCGATCTTTCTACGATTTCAGTGAAATTTTTTGGAATCTAAAATGTAGTTTTATATCTGTGGGTATAATAAGATGATTTAAATGAGAGCCAACCTTACATTACCGATTGGGTATACTATGAAATGAAGACAATTTTCAAAAAATATGTGCATGAACTTGATCTGAAATCTGCTATTTTGAATTTTGCAAGATTTGAATCGATTTATTGAAGACAATTCATGGCCACATATAAAGGAACCAGGCAACATTTAAGAAATTCATTAAAAAGATACCTAAAACGTACCCTAAAGGCCGTAGGTCTGATTACAAAGGCTTCTTAATAGGAACATAAGGTATAAAATGAAAGTTAATAGAAAAGCATGAATAAATACTAACTAAAGAATAATGTTACAGTGTGTTTGTATCCTTCCTGTATGGTGGCCTTAGGAAGGACACCTTGTATTTCATGCTACAAACGTACTTTCTTAGATTTTTGAATGCTTTTAGCATTAAATCCTAGATACATACTGTACACTTTAAAGGAATCGTTCTTTGAAAATTAGGGTTGTTATAAACTGGTTTTGGACTAATTGTCTAACCTAAGTAAGATTTATTTCCAGTGTACTCTTTGAAAGATTTTAGTTTTAATTCCTTCTTTTAATTTCCTTGTAACTTTTTTAACTTTATTTATTTATTCTTTTTTTTTTTTTTGTATCATAAAAACAAGGGAATAACGGTTGCATCTTACTCGACTGTCTTACATTCGATATAGCTTTCTGTTGGACAATCAAAACCAATCGAATGTCTTTCAACATCCTTTGCTTCTGTTTTCTCCTCTGTTAAGATGTGCAGGGTAATTGATTGTGTTCTGGATGTCATTATTTATTTTCATTTTTTATGATAACAATCAGTACAGCAAGACTGGTTGGCTCATTTTATGTTGTTTGCATCCCGTTCCAGATTTCTTCACTCATATAGAGAGGTCACCATATACATGTACCGGTTAAGGGTTTCAAATTTAGACCTTTATTCGGCACTAAGTGTAATTGAAAAGTGAGGGATCTTTATAGTGCCAACACTTCATTGACACGGGGTTTCGGTTTTCAAAGTCTCATCGGAAAGATCCATAACATTTATTTCGGGTACAGTTGCTACCAATTTTAACAACTTAGGTCACCTGCGGCCGGGATTTGAACCCACGACCTCCCAATCACGGATCGAGTGCCAGTACAGCAAGGAGTAGTACTAAAAAATTTACACTTTAATCTGTAAAATTTACACTTTTATCTGTACGTTTTACACTTTAATCTGTAAAATTTATACCTTAATCTGTAAAATTTATACTAACACGTTAATCTGAAAAAAAAAACTTATACTGTAATCTGTAATACCATTCTTTAAGCCTTGGAACGCATGCTATATGTATAGAAGTATAAATGTATTATTTGAGAATATGGAGCATGAAAAAAATCATAGGCGATTATACATGTAGCAACCCACTAAATTTTTCTGGAAAAATTTCAACCATGATTTGGAAAAAAAGTACTACACATAATCAATTAAATGTATCAAAATGAAAAAAAAAATGAAGGTAGTGAATCTATTTCATATATCTATGAAATTAACCATGAATATTATAAAGGTAATTTATCAGTTTCAATTTTTTTCCTTATGTATTTTTCTTTTCTCTTATTCTTATGTAGCAACTCACTTAATTTTTCTGGAAAAATTTTAACCATAATTTGGAAAGAAAGAAAGTACATGATCAATTAAATATATCAAAATAAAAAAAAATGAAAGTAGTGAATCGATTTCATATATCTATGAAATTAACCATGAATATTATAAAGTTAATTTATCAGTTTCAATTGTTTTTTCTTATACAGAACCCCCCCCCCCCCTCCCCAGCATTTGCTGCATTTATTATATAAAGAGGAAGTTTTGAAAAGAATCAGTCCTGGCATCGGGGGTAGGATTAACACCGAATAACCCAGAGTTAATGAGGATACATTGTAGTATACGACAAGGATTCTTTTAGTAATTTAGAAACCATCCATGAATATTTGTAGTTATACTTGTTATATTATCCTCCTTTTTAGTACTACTCCTTGCTGTACTGGCACTCGATCCGTGATTGGGAGGTCGTGGGTTCAAATCCCGGCCGCAAGTGACCTAAGTTGTTAAAATTGGTAGCAACTGTACCCGAAATAAATGTTATGGATCTTTCCGATGAGACTTTGAAAACCGAAACCCCGTGTCAATGAAGTGTTGGCACTATAAAGATCCCTCACTTTTCAATTACACTTAGTGCCGAATAAAGGTCTAAATTTGAAACCCTTAACCGGTACATGTATATGGTGACCTCTCTATATGAGTGAAGAAATCTGGAACGGGATGCAAACAACATAAAATGAGCCAACCAGTCTTGCTGTACTGATTGTTATCATAAAAAATGAAAATAAATAATGACATCCAGAACACAATCAATTACCCTGCACATCTTAACAGAGGAGAAAACAGAAGCAAAGGATGTTGAAAGACATTCGATTGGTTTTGATTGTCCAACAGAAAGCTATATCGAATGTAAGACAGTCGAGTAAGATGCAACCGTTATTCCCTTGTTTTTATGATACAAAAAAAAAGAATAAATAAATAAAGTTAAAAAAGTTACAAGGAAATTAAAAGAAGGAATTAAAACTAAAATCTTTCAAAGAGTACACTGGAAATAAATCTTACTTAGGTTAGACAATTAGTCCAAAACCAGTTTATAACAACCCTAATTTTCAAAGAACGATTCCTTTAAAGTGTACAGTATGTATCTAGGATTTAATGCTAAAAGCATTCAAAAATCTAAGAAAGTACGTTTGTAGCATGAAATACAAGGTGTCCTTCCTAAGGCCACCATACAGGAAGGATACAAACACACTGTAACATTATTCTTTAGTTAGTATTTATTTATGCTTTTCTATTTACTTTCATTTTATACCTTATGTTCCTATTTAGAAGCCTTTGTAATCAGACCTACGGCCTTTAGGGTACGTTTTAGGTATCTTTTTAATGAATTTCTTAAATGTTGCCTGGTTCCTTTATATGTGGCCATGAATTGCCTTCAATAAATCGATTCAAATCTTGCAAAATTCAAAATAGCAGATTTCAGATCAAGTTCATGCACATATTTTTTGAAAAATTGTCTTCATTTCATAGTATACCCAATCGGTAATGTAAGGTTGGCTCTCATTTAAATCATCTTATTATACCCACAGATATAAAACTACATTTTAGATTCCAAAAAATTTCACTGAAATCGTAGAAAGATCGGAACAATCATAATTCAGCACATGTTCATGCATGTCTTCGTATTCTTTTTCTGATGATATCAAAGTGTAACACCTTTGTAAACAATATTTAATACACTCTGAATTTAGTCATGTTTCCTGAAAAAGGAAGGAAGTTATAATCCCTTACAATCTAAGCTCATCAAATTTCAGCACACGAGCATGACCATATTTTCTATATAATATATAGATATTATCTCACATATATATTCTTAAAGTATCTTATTTTTTATGGCTTAAATTTCATAGTACTGCATAGGTTAATAAATAACAATCACAGCACACATTCACGCACGACTTTGTATTCAATTTTGTATCATAATGTTGGAACACATTCGCTGTACGGTTAATGTTACCCATGAGAAACTCTAACGCTTTGACAGATGCTTCCCCCTAATAGATCTGTATCAGGTAATAGGGCTAAATATAGATATTCTACGTAATAGGAAAAAAAAATAAATAAAATTAAAAAAAAAAATAACTAACTAACTAAATAAATAAATTAATAAATAATAATGATGATAAAAACAACAAACAACAGTATTAAAATACTTAAAATAATAAACAGCAGTGTTTTCACTTGTAAAAAAAAAATCATATCGTCGAAAAAATTCGCTTTTATTGTCATTTGGATGCAAGGAGCTTCAGTCAAGTGCTTGCATGGAACGCTGTTGACATGTAAGACGACAGTAGCCTAGAAATGCAGTAGTCACTCAGGTGACCTATTGCTAGCTGTTTCCGTCATGCGTCGTTCGTGAACTTTTGAACATTTTCAGCATCTTCTCATGATCCACTTAAACAATTTCATCCAATTTTGGCATTTAGAACCTTTGGCCGAAAGGAAGTAAAAAATGTGAAATTCATGCCCCCATAACCCCCCCCCCCCCCCCCGGACCTGAGGAGTGGAGCTAAACCATCAAAATAAATGCAATATGTAAAAATCTTCTTCTTTACTCCTGGACATCCAGCAGTTGATCTATGTATAATTCCAAAATTGTGAATTTCATGATTATATAGTGAAAATTTGAAAATGCATTAATTCTTTGAATACCTTTTTCTTTGCTCCTGGGTATTATGCCGATGAACTAAATACATGGTTATGATAAGCTAGGGTGCCTCTTCCAAAATTTTGAAATGTGTGGCCCTAGGATCGGGGTTCGGGGGGGGGGGGGGGGCTCTCTAGATTATATGGTGAAAATGAACTAACGCTTTGGAAATCTTCTCCACTGCTCCTGGGTATTAAGCAATCAAACTTAATACATATTATGATGAGCAAGGGTGCCTCTTCCAAAATTGTACATTTTATGGCCCCTGGGTCAGGGGTTCTGGTGAAAGGGGGCTCTAAAATGAGTAATTCTTTGATTGATTGATGTTTTACGTCCATCTTGAGAATTTTTCACTCATATGGAGACGCCACCATTTGCCGGTGGAGGGCTACAAATTCTGACCTATACTCGACACTTACGGCCATTTGGGCAGTGAGGGATCATTTTCGTGCCAGCACCTACTGCGACACGGGTCCTCGGTTTATACGGTCTCATTCGAAGGACCGACTCCACGTCCCTCAGTGGGATTCGAACCTGCGACGTAAGGATCAACCTCTTAACTCCGCGACTCCAGAGCAGACGCTCTAGCCAATGCGCCACGCTGGCGACAATAATTCTCTGAAAATCTCCTCTGCTCCTAGGCATTAAGCAAACAAGTCAAATGCATGTTTTTTGATAAGTAAGGATGCATCTTCCAAAAGTATGAATTTCATCTCCCCTGGGTCAGGGGTTCAGGTGCTAATGCAGGGCTCTATTGATTATATAGTGAAAATGCATTAATTCTTTGGAAATTTTCTTCTCTGCCCCTAGCTATTATGTAAATAAATAAAATACATGGTTATAATAAGCAAAAATGCCTCTTTCAAATTTGTGAAATTCATGGCCCAAGGGTCGGGACTTCTGGTGAAAGGAGGGGGTATATATAAAATAAAATGTATAATTTCTTTTAAGATATTCTTTTCTGCTTCTGGATATGAAACAATGAAACTTAGTGTATAGTTATAATAGGCAAGAGTGCTTCTTCTAGAATTGTGTTTCATGACCCCTCGGTCAGATGTTCTGGAGTTAGGGTGAGGCCCTATTCATAATGTAGTAAAAATGAATCAATTTTATTATATTACAGTAATTCTATTATATAAAATGATATATATTCAGGTACCCCTAAAGTCGTAGCGAAATAAAACGTTTAAAAATTTACCTGTTCAAATGTGATTTCCTACGAAAGCAATGTAGTAAAACGGATACTCAGCTATGTTAAGGAAGGATATGGAAAACGCGATCTAAGTACCTTCTTAAAATGTACTATTTTTAAAAACTTTATAACAGAGTAACTGTTTACATGTAGGAAAGGTAATATAGATATCCATAATGGATAGGTTTGGGTTCGCACACGGTACCATTTACATCGCATGTATCAGCTGTGTGTCAAGTGACTGGTATAAAAATAGAAATGTTAGGCTGAATGTAGAAAATGACCCTAGTGCAAGGGCATACGCATGTTTTTGGAGAAAAAAATTGTTACACATTAAAAAAGATTTAAATCGGCTACCCGAAAAGTGCTGGGAGCTAGTTTGAACTGTTTCGGAAATACTCGTAGTTTTGCTGAAAATGCGTACAATAGCTAAAAATTCCCACTTCGCTTAAATTCCGTCATGAATAAAAATAATGATACCCTGACCAGAATCAGCTCCCAGCACTTTTTAAAATATACATGATATAAGTAATTGATATTCCGTGTTTCAGCTCAAACAGTCTAGTCTATGCCCTTGCACTTTTGAGGTTAATCAGGAATACATTTATCGTCTTAGCGATACTCTTTACATTCTCTGTCGTTGTGCAGCTCCATAGCACCTAGATAAATTGATAATCTACATAACTGTTTTAAATAAATTATTTCCTTTCATTTTTATTGATTAGATTTAAACATTGGCGATAGTTTTATATTTATTTAAGCATTTTTGTAATTATTAAACCAATGGATCCACTCCTCTGGATCACTTGTACTGCGTCAAGTCAAGGCTAGTGACGTCATTTATGACATAAGATTTGCTTCTAATTACTCGGCAGTATTGTTATCAAATGTTGTGATTTTACATGCTTTTATAAATAACTGATAAAATAAATGAATGCAAGTGTCATTTACGCATTATCATGTAGTTTTATTGATTTTTGTCGCTTGTGAAATTTTTAATGACGTCACAATGAAACTTCCCATACGGTGCATCACAAATGTGAACTCAGGCCTTCCTTAACATAGCTGAGTATAAAAAAAATCTTTTTATACCCACAACGTAAAACGGATAATATTTTTTTTTCATTTCACAATTAATCCCATGTAAACTTTTTTATACTTTTGTGCATAAAATTTGTTTTGAGTTGATAGATTTTTTTTACTAAATGATTACGTTTAAAGACGCTACTGTGTGATATGTCAAGTCATGAAAACGACTCTAACGTATTCTGACGTATTAATCATATGTCAATATTGCTTATATTACAATTTAAAGTGGTAAAAACAGATGTCACCTTTTTAAGCACAATTGTATGAATGTTGTAAGAACACTTGCACTGTATTCTTGTGTAATGTGCTCTCTTTTAATTACGTAATGCACATATGTAATGCAATGTTTGAATATTTTGGACTTGTTTAGCATAGCTAAGTGTGTTACGAAAAATATTCATATCTGGAAAAAAAAACAACCTGTAATCATTTCGTTTTTGTGGATTATGCAATATGCACTGGTTCCCAATAAGTTTTTAATGCACTCATTTGCGCCTATTTGGATGACGTTTAGGCTATCATTGGTGTCTGTTGGAGGAGGAGGAGGGGCATACCAGATATTGATCTTAGATGACCTTGAACTTCTATAATTGATATTGCAATTGTTTACCACATTTTTTCTTTGTTCTCAAAACATCATTTTACTAAATAACCTTTATGTTCATTGTGTCAATAAAACTTTACTATGTGTTTCTTTTTTTTTTTTTTTTAGCATTATACATTTATATTACACGTCGATCGCAGCCATTCACATATTTGGTTAAAATGGATCAAGCGTGGAAGAAAACTGAAAGGACTGAAAAAATAAAATATGCAATTTTCAAATTCATGACAAGAATCTTGCCATGAATTTGAAAAAGCATATTTCATGAACTACAATCAGACTGCACGCAAATAATGCATGGGATACAAATTATATTTAGACTGATTGATTGATTGTATGTTGTTTAATGTCACATTTAGAGACGTTACCGTATACCGTTGAAGGGCTTCACATTTAGACCTATGCTAGGCACTCAGGGCCATAGAGCAGTGAGGGTTTTTTTTATCGTACCAACGCCTACCGTGACACGGGACCTAGGTTTTTAAAGTTTCATTCGAAAGATCCGTGACATTCACTTCTAGTACCGGGCTCTTGGCGAAGGAACAGTCACTAGCTATGTTTACGTCTTAGGTTTGACGCGGCGCAGCAAACGAGAATCGAACCAGGGCCTCCCGATCACGAAGGGAGCGCCCTACCACTAGGCTACCGTGACCGGTATACCGGTATTTATTTAGATGATTTTGTTTCCTGGTAGTTGTTTAAAGTTATTGATACCATATCATTTATTTGTTTTGGTTTTCATTCCTCTTCGCGTAGGGCAGTTTTTTTATATCCCTTGGGAGCTAATGGAAAGTCGTTTTATATCATTATTTAAATTAATTATCTATAATTAGTCTTAGTTATTTCATTTAGCGCCCTTTGTTAGATTGTTTAGTAAAATGTTTATTTATAGTACAAATACCTGTTGCTCCTTGTGAGCAGCTGTTGAGTAAATTATGTAACTGACCTCGATAAGAGCGTTGCTCTTCGTGGGGATTGAAAGTTTCTGGGCAGGGAGTTTTTGGGTCAGTAGTCAGTTTTGTGGCTATTGAATATACAGATAGTCAGTGCTGTTCGAGGATATCTTACTTTGTTATTTTTAATGGATTATTAAAACTTGATATCATGTAAATTAATTGTGAAAGGATAACCAAGTATTTTCACTTAAGCAACATTTTGTTGAAGAATGAAGGATTTATTATTGACTTAATTAATTCTGCCAGATGAAAATTTAGTGTGCAGTTTACCGCTCGACGGCGCTACACTAACATAATCAATGTTGCCCTCAACCCCAGTCAATATTCTTGTAGTATTTCAAACCTTCCAAGCTGATTGAATAACTTTTTTTCTGATATCGATTTTACCATTTTAAAACATAATGTTGTACGTAATTCTGCTCCATTTGGATAACTGGCATGGCTTTCTTTCTGGCATCGGACCTCCAAAAACATCAGAGGTGGGATAAGGTACCATGGAGGAGTCAACATTCTTTTTCTACTTGGTTGTATTGTATCAAAAAAGAGTTTGTATTTGAAATGAACAACCTTCCATTTAGCCAATCGTAGCCCCGGTTACATCCGAACGATGCCGTGTAATATAAAGATAAATAGTAAATAATGTCCTCTACTTTTATTTAAAGGAATAAACACTCCAAAAAAATAAAAGAATCTTAAAATCCTAAAAAGGAATCAACAAATCATCAATAGTCTCTGAAATTCTATTACATCCAGAGATTTGTAGAATGTATTACTTTTATAATATCATACGTACATGGTATTTTTGAAAAAGTTTTGTTGCACAAAGTAAAGGTATTTTTTTAATGTTTCCTTAGGTGTTACCATGGTAGGACACGATGTAAAATTAAATGAATATTTCTGTTTCCGAACCAAAACAAATTAATACATACCACTAAACAATATTATATTTCAGCTTGCATTTTTGTGGTAAGAATCATATACATACTATGGTGTTTGCCTAAACAATTAACAATAAAATGTTTTTTGGGGTTTTTTTTCTGTCTATACGGGGTTGAAAAGTTATAACATACCAGAAACATTAAAAATCCCACATAAACCTATTAATATTTTTTTTAAATAATTGGCTCTGTCTATTCTCGTAAGATCAATATTAAAATGCTTTTTATTTTTCATAAAGTCATAAGGGAAATATAAAGGTAAACAGGTATCAATCTAGAAGACGAATTTTGATCGAATCCACATTCCTAAATATTGTGCAGCATTTGTTCTTTGCTTCACTATTCCAAATAGAGTGTTTCTTTAACTAATATTTAGATAGAAAGAACGTGACATAAGCACCTTCCAAATCTATATATTTAGTAACTCTTTCCCTGCATATAATAAAATTTTTCTTATAACTTGAGCTAACGAAAACTTTTCTATTCGACGTAATTTACGGTTATCTTTACATGTATTCTATATCAAAAAGAATGATTCTTGTCTCAGATTTTATAAAATCGTCCTTCAGTTACGTAAAAATTAGTAATTTTATCAATAATCTCAAATTTAAGAGCAGGGGATGCTCACTCCTCCATGGCACCTGATCCCAATTCTGATGTTTTAGAGGTCAGTGTTTGCTCTGCTCCAAAATTTGTATTGCTTAATGGACTTTTGAGCTTGAATACTGCTCTTCATCTCCTTACATTACACAATTAATTAGAAATTAATTTTCAGAGAAATTCACCCTATCCACCTCCCACCACATCCCATCCCCCTTTTCTTTTCGTCCGTGATGCCCTAATTGCAAGTGGTGAAATTTATAACTGGCGAATGCAAGTATTTCAACATTATCTCCATTATCTCTAAAACACAATTGTGTCTGGACAAAATTAAAACGGGGCAAAATTATTTTCAGGTTTTGAAAGGCAATAAGGTGTTGTTACACCGTAAGAGTAAGTAAACATGAAATGGGCCGAAAAAATGACTTTTCTCCATTAGACTCACGGTAAAAAAAAATGTCATATTTGAGGTTGTACATGTAGCTCATCATATCATTGTTTTCAAAGACACTGATAAATTGATAATTTATGAAGATAAACCGTTTGTCTTCAACGGGAAAAAATAATGTTGAATAAATGTGTAAAAAAAATTGATATACCTTGGGCAGTTTAGATTCTATTGCACTCTGCCGTCTATGAACTTTTTACATGTAACAACCCTTAGGTTGTAGGCCTTATTTTTAAACATTTATATATCTGGTGATTGTATTTCATATTGAAGATTTGCTATCATTTCTTTTACTCAAAATAATACAGAAAATATCACATGTTAAGAAAGGTCACATGTATATTTTTCTGAAAAATACTGTTTCAAATTTCGTTTAGCAAAATATATGTTAAATCTGGATTGTTTCTCTATTTTTTATTCATACCGGTGTTCCTTGATTGGAATCTTGATTCGCTAGCAAATTGGATAAGTTTACACCTGCAAATATTCTCTGTTTTTTCCAGTGATATATTAGGAATATTGTGATTGACAATTGCAAGTTAAATTACCATTCACGATTACTATTACTGAGTACAATGAAAATCTGTCTTAGAATTTTCTTTTTTTAGATTAAGAGCTGAAATTTCTTTCTTCATTTCTTGATATGTTACAAAATGTCCAAAATGATATCAAGCACAGATCAATTTTATGACGGGTTATCTATCAATGTTGTTGTAAATTTTTATTCAATGTTCGAAAATTTTTCACTCATATAGAGACGTTACAATTTATTGGTGAAGGGCATCAAATTTAGATCTATACTCGGCACTCTAGGCGATTGAACTGTGAGGGTTCTGTATCGTGCCAACACCTACCGTGACACGGGACCTCGGTTATTGAGGTTTCATCCGAAAGACCCGTATCTATCACTTCTAGTGCCGGGAGCTTGACAAAGGAACAATCACCGCCTATGTTTACGTCTTAGGTTTGACGCAGCACCGGGAACGAGAATCAAACCCGTAACCACCCGATCACGAAGCAAAAGCTCTACCACTAGACTACTCTGACCAGTGTTGGTTTATCGTGTTCTGTATCTGAAACACATAAAAGATTGAGTCTAAATTTTATTAAAGCTATCATTTTGGGGACATTCTAAAATTATTTTTTCCATGAAAGAAAGTATTCCTCACTTTTGTAACTGAAAAAGATTTACTTATGTGTTTTAGAAAAGTGCTGCACTATTTCTGATTATTTATAAAAAGCAATTCTCATTTAAAAAGAATAATAGTTTTCAAGTTATCTGTGGTATTAATAACCCTGTGTCTATATTTAATCCTCTGGGTTTCCCCTTTTATTTTATAGACGTTAAAAAAATACATCCTTGTAATAGACATTAAAAATACATCCTTGAAATAATAAATAAAGATAACTAATGTTATGTGTGGAATACAAAATGAGAAACAAGAAACGAGAAATGAAATACATGTATAAGTCATGACCTCAAAATGACAACCAAAGGGGTAGCTTTTGCCATGATTTAATTTTGTTAGATTAAACAGACGCTGAAATTAAAAATCTAACTTAGGGTTAGATTTATCAGCGATCTGACACTGCTAACCCATAAAGTTTTGACAGATTTGATTAGACATCAACAGCTGAGAAGTACACGATTACATGTAACTAATAAGAGACTGATATCCTCAAATTATTTTCTGACTGTTACATAATCAAAGAATAAACAAAACATATAATACATTTATACGTCTGTTTATCAATAAAAAATATGAATAGTAAGGAAAGCCATTGTACCACTGACATAAAATTTCACCTATATATTACCAGAATTACTAAATCACAAAGAACAAAACATTAATAACATCCCTTTTTTTTATATACTTTTTCAAAGTAGTAGATGATTAGTCCTAGTTTTTCTGTTAAAAGATACACAGTTTTTGAAATGAACAGAGATCAGTACATATCTCGGAAGTATGAGAAATCTCGATTCTGCCTATTATATCGAGGTAGGAAAAAATGATTTACAAGCTTCACACTCAAGTTTTTGAAATATATCAAAACAAAACTTTAGACAAGGAAACCTACCGGTTTTCAAGCACAAATAAAAATGCAACTTTGAAATGTGGGAGTCTGTAAAATATATAAAATAACCAATCAAGTGCTTGATACAGTTTTAAAAGGCCAATGCAGCATCCGAAAAATTCCATCCACTGAAAGTTTGGTCACTACTGTGATCATTTCCTCGTGCCCATTGTTCATAAGCAAAATTAATATATCAAAGACATGTCCGATTTTATATAAAAATAAAATCTCTGATTGTATTAGACAATGTCATCCTGGTTACCTATGATGTGACCAGCCATGTACATCAACTTGGAATTTGATGAATTACGACAATCTGTCGAAAAAGTATATCTATAGCAGACTATTCTAATCTAGACTTACCTCGAACTTACAATTCTGATCTTATCTTCTTTCTCAGGGGTATACTAAATCTATACTTATAAATTAATAAATTTTGCAAATAAACTCCGAAACGGGTGCACCAGAGTTCTTACTTGCTCCTCTAACAATACACTAGATACAAGATGATGTCCGTAAACTATATTTAGATTTCACTCGCATAGTAAGTATCGTACATTAAATTAAAAGTCTACTTTTATTTTCTATAAACAGCCATGAAATAGCAAAAACGTGAGTACGGTGGCGTTTCCGACTGGCGGATCTAAGTTACTGGCAATTTTTAATGAAACTGACAACAAGCAATCGTTTATTTATTTCATAAAACGTCATGACTGAATTATTCAATCAAAACTTGATTTAAATGATGTAAAAGAAAAAAATTGTGATAACCGATTAAAAAGGGAAATGTGCAAATTATTTTCGTCATTCACCGATCTTAATATTGACGGAAGCTTCTAGAACATCATATAGCATCGAGCCCGATGTTTAAAAAAAAGAGGCGCTTAAAGCTGCACAACATTAAAAAAGGCTTTTGTGTGATTGGTCATTGAAATAATGGTAAATCATTGATAAAACTATAAGTTGTGAATATATTTACATATCGAAAGGATTTTACAAATATATACATGTATGTAGTAGGTTTTCCTAATAAATTTATCGGTAAAATTTGTATATATTCCTTACTGAGACAACGTGGCAACGATCCCGAAGTACAATTTGTACTTCGTTTGTTTGTTGGTTTGTATATTGTTTAACGTCCCTCTCGAGAATTTTTCACTCATAAGGAGACGCCACCACTTGCCGGTGGAAAGCTGCAAATTTCGTCCTATACTCGGCACTTACGGCCATTGAGCAGTGAGGGATCTTTTTCGTGCCAGCACCTACTGCGACACGGGATCTCGGTTTATACGGTCTCATCCGAAGGACCGGTCTCCACGTCCCACAGTGGGATTCGAACCCGCGACGTAAGGATCAACTCCTTACTCCGCGACTACAGAGCAGACGCTCTAACCACTGCGCCACGCGGGCGACATTTGTACTTCGTAATAAACTTGCTTACATGTAAAGAGAAAATTAATGAATAAGGTGTTGTTAAAAATCAATTACAGTAAAATTTTGTGCTTTAGTCAATACATTTCATTTTTTTTTTAAAACAGTCTTTTATATCAAATACTCGGCCTATTGATAGGACGTTAGAAGTTAATTTTCCAAAGGTACTTGAGTCTTGGTTTATAAATATGTATGTACCTTATTGATATGTAAAAAAAAAAGTAAGTACATTATTTACATATCAGTAAGGTACAAACATATTTGTAAACCAAGACCCAAGTACCTATGAATTTTTAAACCCCCCCCCCCCCCAAATCAATTTATCAGTAAAATATGCATATTCACTGCTTTTATCCATGACGGAAATGAAATAAGAGCATCTGAAATACAATATCTATGACATAGTATAATAGGTTTCACAATAAACGCCAATTAATGAAAAAATTTGTTAATTTTCAAGTTTTTACAAATGGGGGTGGGGTGGGGATGGTGACTTACATCTACTTCATGCGAGATTTTGAACAAAGTATTTCTTCCTGCTATAAGCCTGTAGGCTGTCAGTAGAAACTACAAAATATTTTCTGTCGTTAGTAGTATAAATTCAATTCCCCGCGCTTGCGCGGGATTTTATCTAGTGTATTTGAATTCATCGGACGATACTACAAACAAATTATAGGCGCGGTGATGGGGGCACGCCCATCACAAAATAACAGATATACGTATGAAAGACATCACTAATGATGTTATTTCAAAATTTTAACATGTCGCAAAATTCATTTCACGACCCCTCCTACGGTTGCATATAGTAAACACGAATATATAGGTGATCTGATAATTAGAACAAAACTTAAATCAAATGAAGTTAAAAAAAAATGATTAACTTTTGCGTAAGGTGGACCTTGGGGGGGGGGGGGGGGGCTTATTACATAATTTTATTGACATGAATTTTTAATACCACCGAAACAAACTAAATTATTTGTGATATTTAGCAATTGACAAATGCTTCATTAAAGGTATCAGGTTCTAATAAGTTTAAGACATACCAGGCTGTTAAGACGCCGTCGTTTTATTACGCTATATCTTTATTGATAAATAGATGTGTAAATTTATTACTCAATGTTTTGTTTATTCTTTAATTATGTAATAATAAGAAAATATTTTGAGGTGATCTCTCTCTTACCAGTAAATTGAGTTCTTTTTGACTATTGATATCTAATCAAATATGTCAAGAATTTATGGGTTAACAGTTAACAGATCACCTACAGATGACTTAGTTTGGGCAATCAGAAGTTAGAAGGTTATTCCCTATTCCCTATTGACTATTCGAATGGCGAACCGGATGCTGCTACCGGTTCCCTATTCAAATTACCGTAAGTGTCCTAATAAATAAATAATAAAAATTGATGACAATGGATAGAAAAGGTAAACCTTCAACAAAGACCTGGTTAACACCGTAGATCCCATATTTTGACCTTCATCTTTTTACAGAGGAGGGGTCTGGGTGGGACCATTGGACTGTCAAAAGGAATTGAGTTTACAAGAGCGGTAACCCATTTAGCTAGCCCGGTCAAAATTGGAAAAATCCCGTATAATACAGTTATAAGAGTACATAGTTCTAGGGGCTGGCTAACACCCTGGATCCCATATTTTGACCTTCATCTTTTTACAGAGGAGGGGTCTGGGAAGGACCATTAAACTGTCAAAAGGAATTGAGTTTACAAGAGCGGTATCCCATTTAGCTAGCCAGGTCAAAATTGGAAAAATCCCGTATAATACAGTTATAAGAGTACATAGTTCTAGGGGCTGGCTAACACCCTGGATCCCATATTTTGACCTTCATCTTTTTACAGGGGAGGGGTCTGGGAGGGACCATTAAACTGTCAAAGGAATTGAGTTTACAAGAGCGGTATCCCATTTAGCTAGCCCGATCAGAATTGGAAAAATCCCGTATAATACAGTTATAAGAGTACATAGTTTTAGGGGCTGGCTAACACCCTGGATCCCATATATTTAACCTTCATCTTTTTACAGGGGAGGGGTCTGGGAGGGACCATTAAACTGTCAAAAGGAATTGAGTTTACAAGAGCGGTATCCCATTTAGCTAGCCCGGTCAAAATTGGAAAAATCCCGTATAATACAGTTATAAGAGTACATAGTTCTAGGGGCTGGCTAACACCTTGGATCCCATATTTTGACCTTCATCTTTTTACAGGGGAGGGGTCTGGGAGGGACCATTAAACTGTCAAAAGGAATTGAGTTTACAAGAGCGGTATCCCATTTAGCTAGCCCGGTCAAAATTGGAAAAATCCCGTATAATACAGTTATAAGAGTACATAGTTCTAGGGGCTGGCTTACACCCTGGATCCCATATTTTGACCTTCATCTTTTTACAGAGGAGGGGTCTGGGAAGGACCATTAAACTGTCAAAAGGAATTGAGTTTACAAGAGCGGTATCCCATTTAGCTAGCCAGGTCAAAATTGGAAAAATCCCGTATAATACAGTTATAAGAGTACATAGTTCTAGGGGCTGGCTAACACCCTGGATCCCATATTTTGACCTTCATCTTTTTACAGGGGAGGGGTCTGGGAAGGACTATTAAACTGTCAAAAGGAATTGAGTTTACAAGAGCGGTATCCCATTTAGCTAGCCCGGTCAAAATTGGAAAAATCCCGTATAATACAGTTATAAGAGTACATAGTTCTAGGGGCTGGCTAACACCCTGGATCCCATATTTTAACTTTCATCTTTTTACAGGGGAGGGGTATGGGAGGGACCATTAAACTTTCAAAAGGAATTGAGTTTACAAGAGCGGTATCCCATTTAGCTAGCCCGGTCAAAATTGGAAAAATCCCGTATAATACAGTTATAAGAGTACATAGTTCTAGGGGCTGGCTAACACCCTGGATCCCATATATTTAACCTTCATCTTTTTACAGGGGAGGGGTCTGGGAGGGACCATTAAGCTGTCAAAAGGAATTGAGTTTACAAGAGCGGTATCCCATTTAGCTAGCCCGGTCAAAATTGGAAAAATCCCGTATAATACAGTTATAAGAGTACATAGTTCTAGGGGCTGGCTAACACCCTGGATCCCATATTTTGACCTTCATCTTTTTACAGGGGAGGGGTCTGGGATGGACCATTAAACTGTCAAAAGGAATTGAGTTTACAAGAGCGGTATCCCATTTAGCTAGCCAGGTCAAAATTGGAAAAATCCCGTATAATACATGTACAGTTATAAGAGTTTTTGTTTTGAATAAACATCGGGTTCGGAAGACTGATATCAATATACACGTGGGAATTATATACAGAAGCCTCCTTACATCCTTTTAAATACGCTTCATGTATTTTGAATTTGCGATAAATATCCAACCTGTTAATTGTTACAGACGAATTTTCTTCCGTCTATGTGTTTAAAGAAATACTGCACGAACAATAGCAATGATAGAAAACAGAAACTTCATTTTTGAGTAGCACTATCTGCGTGGTCAATGAATGAACTCCTGTGACCCCGTCTCAACCGAAAGAACTACGCACGCTAACCCTCGATTTTCGCCTATACTTTACACCCATTTAAATCAATTTTAATGAGAATTATGTCCTTAAAATTTTTTTTCAATGCAAAAATTAATTTAATAGTAATTGATCAATAGATTAAATACCAGTGCCAAATAGTTTATCACTCTTAATGACAGGGCTTTTTAGATTTTTTTTTTTTTTTTTTTTTTTTTTTTTTTTGAGGTGGGGGGGGGGGTGATATCCATTGAAGCTCTAAAGCATTACTGGGTTTTTAAATACTCATGGATATGGATAAATGTCCTTTTAATCTTTCCGTGTGTTATGTTTAACTCATGTAAAATCAAACATATGAGGTTGATAAAACAGATGTAAACTTTTTTGAAATTGGTGATAACATGAACAAATTTGCTATAAACATATGTTCCCCGTCAAACAACAAAGAAGTTGGTTGTTTTTTTTTACGAAAAAAGGGGAAATGTCCTTTCAAAATATTTTCCTTTTAATTTCAATGGATTTCTAATGTGAAAAAAAAGTTTTACTAAAATTATAGACTTCTTTCCCTATTACATGTTAGTGCCGAAATAAATTGTGATTTGTAAAAATTCACATAAATATTTACGTAAGTATGAAAAATCATTCACATATGTTTACTTCTGAAAATTGACTTGGAGGTAGGCGGCAGAACAATATTTTTGTTCGAAGTTCTTTGAATATTCCTGCAACTTTATATTTTAAAATAAATTCAGAAGAAAAAAAATCCAAATTGCCTTGAAGACCTTTCCATATGATGTCCATTAAATGTACGTAATTACAAATTTGGGTTGTATGGATTATTTAAAGTGAAGATTCGAAATTTAATGCAAATCCTGCAATTTCAAAAAAAATAGGGGGGGGGGGGGCAAAAATATTTTTGAACCGTAGTAGATCATATCCAATATTTTTTTTATTTAAATCGACATGTGTATTATTTAATACTGTGTATTATTCAATACAAGATGATCCTTTGATATCTAATATTTTAACTCGACAAAGCTTATAAAACCTTATAAACGCACGTTTTTTCTTATACGTGATGACAGGTATTTAACAATATCGATCATATTCGAAAAATGCACAGATGTCCAACTTCTGGGCCATTCCCTCCAAGAATTTTCTTACGTCATGTTCTCAAAATCGTTGTGAAATATAATCAAAAGATTAAACAAGTCTAATTGTTTTCCAGCTTATTTCTACTTATATTTAGCGGCAATGCCTTACTTTAGCGCATCATGTGCAGTTTTATTAATTGCGTAGTAAAAATTATCTTCATTTCTTAAAAAAAAAAGATTTATAACATATATCTATCTGTATCATTCAATCAAATAGTGTGTAACAAGTAATTAATTTCAATACTTTTATCGATCATTACATTTCAGATAAAGAAAATCATTATCAATAAGTGAAGTCAGTGCATTTTGTTCAAAATTTTAACCAAAAATTCCATTCCAAAAATGCCCATTTCAAAACATTACTATAATGATTCACATAATTACCAAGTCTTGAGGATGGGATGGTATAGCATGAGGGGTGTATGGTGATAGACAACGCAAAGTGTAAAATATGAATAAGGACATATTATACTTATTCATTACTTATATGAACTTAATTAAGAACCTATTATGATGATGTGTTAATTCTATAATCAATAACGTAAGACGTTATGGGTTGTAAAGGCAAAGAAGGCGTTGATTTATAAGAGTTTTGAGCGTGTGTGTTGGGGGGGGGGGGGGGTCATAAATAAATCTAGTTGACTTCATTTTGTAATAATTTCATCTTTTTCGAGAAATCGTTCTCTGCAAGTTTTTTAATTGACTGATATAATCTGATGGCTAGAATCTAACTGTACGTGAAAATTGTAGTCCCCGGGGTAGAGGTCCTCAATATTCCTAAACCTGATGTTTAAAGATTCTCAAGATTTGAGTGGCGGATCTCACAAATTCAAATTCCAAATCATCAAGCGTGTTGAGCCCGAAGTTTATTGACGCAATATACAAGCAAGAGGCCCGTGGGCCAAATCGCTTACCTGAGTTATTTGGTAAGTGAAAAGCAGAAATCAGTTTAGCAATGAAAAGTTTAAATCTAAAAGAGGCCTCACCCAACCCCAAAGGGAGAGGGGGATAAGATCTGAACAAATCTACACTAACTGAAGATATTTCCATATTAATTTTATATGACTAATCATGGCTTTAAAAGATTTCTTATTAATTTCTCTTATATATTCTATGTAAAACATTGATCTTTTATTGTGGCCCCGTCGTACCCCCGGGTGTCATCATTTGAAGAAGCTTGCATCTAAACTACTTGAAGATGTTTAAATATTAATATGATCAATCATTCCTTTATTTGTTGTTCTTGAGGAGGAGATATTTAAGGATTTTTCCTGTATATTCCTATGTAAAACTTAGATCGCTTAACATGGCCCCACCCTAGTCCCAAGGGCCATGATTTGAACAATATTGAATCTACACTACCTGAGGATGCTTCCTTCTAAATATTACTAATCATGGCTTTGCTTTTCTTCACAAAAGAATTTTAAAAGATTTTTTCCTATATATTCCCGTGTTAAACTTTCATGATCCATTGTGGCCCCACCCTAGCCACAGGTGTCATGATTTGAACAAACTTAAATCTACGCTATGTAATGAGGCTTTCACATATGTTTCAATTTTAGGTCACCTGAGTCACTCAGGTGACATATTGCTATCCGTTTTTGTCCGTCGTCGTGCATCGTCCGTCGTGCGTTAACATTAAAACATTTTCAGCTTCTTCTCTGAAACCGCTCAACCAATTTTGGCATATAGCATCTATGGATGAAGGGGGACAACAATTGTGAATATCATTGTCCCTGCCCCCCCTGGGGCCTGAGGGGTGGGGCTAAAACCACCAAAATTAATGCAATCTTTAAAAATCTTCTTCTTTACTCCTGGACAACAAGCAGTCAAACTGTTGGCATGATTGTAATAAGCATTAAGCCCTCTACCAAAATTGTGAAATTCATAGCCCCAGGGTCAGGGGTTCTGGTGCTAGGGTGGGGCTATATAGATCATATAGTGTAAGTGCATTCTTCTCTGCTTCTGGGTATTAGATAAATACCTAAGTACATAGTTATGATGAGAAAGACTGCCTTTTCCAAAATTGTGAATTTCATGGCCCCTGGGTCAGGGGTTCTGGTGTTAGGGCGGGGTTCTATTGATTATATAGTGAAAATGGATTAAATCTTTGAAAATCTTCTTCTCTGCTCCTGGGTATTAAATAAACTAACTAAATACATAGTTATGATGAGCATAGCTGCCTTTTCCAAAATTGTGAATTTCATGGCCCCAGGATTAGGGGTTCTGGTGTTAGGGCGGGGCTTTATTGTTTATATAGTGAAAATGCATTAAATCTTTGAAAATCTTCTTCTCTGCTCCTGGGTATTAAATAAACTAACTAAATACATAGTTATGATAAGAATATATATAGCTGCCTTTTCCAAAATTGTGAATTTCATGGCCCCAGGAAGGGGTTCCGGTGTTAGGGCGGGGCTCTATTGATTATATAGTGAAAATGCATTAAATCGTTGAAAATCTTCTTCTCTGCTCCTGGGTATTAAATAAACTAACTAAATACATAGTTATGATGAGCATAGCTGCCTCTTCCGAAATTGTGAAATTCATAGCCCCAGGGTCAGGGGTTCTGGTGCTAGGGTGGGGCTATATAGATCATATAGTGAAAGTGCATTATTTCTTTGTAAATCTTCTTCTCCAGGCTCCTTGGTATTAAATAAACTAACTAAATACATAGTTATGATGAGCTTGGCTGCCTTTTCCAAAATTGTGAATTTCATGGCCCCTGGGTCAGGGGTTCTAGTGTTAGGGCAGGGCTCTGTTGATTATATAGTAAAAATGCATAAATTCTTGGAAAATCTTCTTCTCTGCTCCTGGGTATTATTTAAACAAAGGAAGTGCATGGTTATGATAAGCAAGAATACCTCTTCCAAAATTGGGAAATTCATGTCCGCAGGGTCAGGGGTTCTTGTGAAAGGGGGGAGACTCTATTGATTATATGGTGAAAATTCATAATTTCTTTCAAAATATTTTTTTTTCTAGTCCTGGGTATAAAGCAAAGAAACAAGTGTATACTTATAATGAGCAAGGATTCTTTTATAAAATGTTTAAAACTTGTGGTCCCAGGGGTTCTGATGTGTCTATGAGGGGGGGGGGGCTCTATTGATAATATAGTGAAAATGGATGAAATCTTCAACTACATGTAATTGCAGAGTTATGATGATGAGGGTACCTCTTCCAAATTTGTAAATTTCATGACCCTTGGTCATGGGTTGTGGTGTTAGGGTAGGGCTGTGTTAAATAGTGAAAATACATTATTTTTTGTAGATCTTCTCTGCTCCTGGGTATATTGTAGGCAAACAGAGTAAAAACGTTTAATAAGCAAGGTTATTTTTACCAGAATTTTGAACATCTGGACCATTTAGTCAAGTGTTCTGGTCCTGGTCAAGGCTCTACTAATTTGTATTCTACTGAGTGAAGTTATTTCCCTTTGCCATCACCTTTGATAATTAATCACTGTAGATAATGTATTTGAAAGGTAAATAGAATAAGAGAATTAAGCAAGAACATTTATTGTATGATACGAAAAGTATTTTCTTAGTCTAAATTGATCAGGTAGACTTGGAAATAATACATGAATAAAAATGAAACAAAAATAACTCTTATAAATCTTCTTCAAGGGCCAAGTGAGGTCAATGTGAGAGGTAATAGACATTTAGTTAAAAGTCTGCATGGTAATAGTGATAAATTGGGGATAGATAGATAGATAGATACTAGAACAATTATTTTTTTTATTTTAATCGTTCCATTTTTCTAGCTTTTTTGCAACAAAGATTCATTTATCAGTTTATGGATCCTCTAAATTGTTGTACTCGGGTGACCGTTAAGGCCCTTGGGCCTCTTGTTCTTTGGCCCAGTGGTTATTGAGGAGAGAAAAAATGTAAATGATGCCATTAAATTTTCACTGTTTTTTAATGATCTCCCCGAGCGTGACACTTCCTGTGAACAAAATAAAACCCCCTTCAACCAAGAATGCTTTGTGGAAAGTTTGGTTGAAAATTGCTCAATGTTTCTTGAGATGAATTCGAAAATGTCGATATAGCGACTCATTAAGACGGACGACAGACACTCTTCGATCAGAAAAACTCACTTGAGCCGTCAGCTCAGGTGAGCTTAAAAGTAAGGGGCAAATCTAAAAAGCTACAAATGGTTCACTTAACTTTTTTCCCCACAGAGTTAGAAGTTTTCCGGTTACTCGGTCGGAACGATGGTAATCTGCAAAATCTGTGATCGGTTAGTCAAAAAAGAAAATGGAATTTAAGTATAATTTCCTATATTCAATTAAAATTATTTAAATTTCTGAAATGTTAGCATGTTCACACATCTATTAAAGCTGATTCGGAGATAATTAAGGTTCTCCGAATTGACGTCGAGGGGTAATAGGCCAGTTTGTGAGATGTTAACTGTGAACTGATTATAATGTGTATCTAACCACTTCTATCATTTGCCGTTACCTATCAAATTATATTGTAAATTAAGCATTTAGCACCGACTCAGTTCTGATTATCCTTATATCATTATTTCTTGTCTGTTAAAATTGAAATAAAATACATAATAACACCCTTTTAGTCTTTTTGTTTATTTCAATAGAGTCTACATGATAAAATAGAATGTTTGATATGATTAACCGATTAATCGGTCGGGAGTCCAACGTTAACCGATTCGTTATTCTGTATTCCATTGTATGGTGTACAATGGAGTATTGTACACCATACAATGGCGTACAATTAATTCTTTGAAACTCCTATGCTCCTGGGAATTATGTCGATGTATGCCGATGATCTAAGTACATAGTTATGATGAACAAGGGTGCTTCTTCCAGAATTGTGAATTTCAAGGGGTCAGAGTTACCCGGGGTTGGTTGGATAATGATTATATACTGAAAATGAATTAATGCTTTGAAATCTGCTCCTTGGTATTAATCAAACATTAATGATAAACAAGGGTGCCTTTTTCAAAATTGTGAAATGTGTGGCCCCAGGGTCAGGGGTTCCTTTGGGTTAGGGCACTACTGATTATATAATAGAAATGCATTTTTCTCTTTGTTCCTCTGCTCTGCCTCTGGGTATTAAGTAATAAAACTAAGCATGCTAAGTGTATAGTTATGATGAGCAAGGGTGCCTCTTTCAAAATTCTGAATTTCATGGCCTCTGGTTTAAAACAAGAACCAAATTCAATTGTTTGAAAGTTGATACCTGATACTCAGGTGACCTATAAGGTCCATGGGCCTCTTGCTTCAGAAATGTGATATATAACAGGGGGGGGGGGGGGGGATTGATGAACCACAGAAGATAACCTCTTATTTCCATTTGATATGCAACATTAGGTGACCTTTCCTGTCGGTAAGTGTAATGTTTTAAAGATATAAGAAAAGTACACGATAAAGGATCATGAGTAATATCCAGAACATAGAGCTATGCACTCCTATAACAGTATTATACGAGTTCTTCCTAATTTTAACCGGGCAAGCTATATAGGTACCCGGTCGTTTAAACTCAGTTCTTTTTTACAGTAAGGGGGTCCCGCTCAGATCTCTCTACTGTAAAAAGATGAAGGTCTAAAGATGGGATCTTGGATGTTAGCCAGCCCCTGGAACAATCTATTCTTCTAACAGTTTAATGAGTGTTCTTACCACTTTTGACCGCGCGAGCAAAATAGGTCACCGATCTTGTAAACTTAATTCATTTCAAAAGTCAAAAGTTACATCTCAGACCCTTCCCCTGTAAAAAAAAAGATGAAAGTTAAAATATGGGATCCAGGGTGTTAGCCAGCCCCTAGAACTATGTACTCTTATAACTGTATTATACGGGATTTTTCCAATTTTGAACGGGCTAGCTAAATGGATTACCGCTCTTGTAATCTCAATTCCTTCTGACAGTCGAATGGTCTTTCCGAGACCCCTCCCCTGTAAAAAGATGAAGGTCAAAATATGGGATCCAGGGTGTTAGCCAACCCCTAGAACTATGTACTCTTATAACTGTATTATACGGGATTTTTCCAATTTTGACCGGGCTAGCTAAATAGGTTACCGCTCTTGTAAACTCAATTCCTTTTGACAGTTTAATGGTCCCTCCCAGACCCCTCCCCTGTAAAAAGATGAAGGTCAAAATATGGGATCCAGGGTGTTAGCCAACCCCTAGAACTATGTACTCTTATAACTGTATTATACGGGATTTTTCCAATTTTGACCGGGCTAGCTAAATGAGTTACCGTTCTTGTAAACTCAATTCCTTTTGACAGTCAAGGGGTCCTTCCTCGACCTTTCTCCTGTAAAATGATGAAGGTCAAAATATGGGATCCAGGGTGTTTGTCAGCCCCTAGAACTATGTACTCTTATAACTGTATTATACGGAATTTTTCCAACTTTGACCGGGGTAGCTAAATGAGTTACCGCTCTTGTAAACTCAATTCCTTTTTATAGTCAAGGGATCCCTCCCAGACCCTTCCCCTGTAAAAGATGAAGGTCAAAATGTGGGATCCAGGGTGTTAGCCAGCCCTAGAACTATGTACTCTTATAACTGTATTATACGGGATTTTCCCAATTTTGACCGGGCTAGCTAAATGGGTTACCGCTCTTGTAAACCCAATTCCTTTTGACAGTTTAATGGTCCCTCCCAGACCCCTCCCCTGTAAAAAGATGAAGGTCAAAATATGGGATCCAGGGTGTTAGCCAGCCCCTAGAACTATGTACTCTTATAACTGTATTATACGGGATTTTTCCAATTTTGACCGGGCTAGCTAAATGGGTTACCGCTCTTGTAAACTCAATTCCTTTTGACAGTCAAGGGGTCCCTCCCAGACCCCTCCCCTGTAAAAAGATGAAGGTCAAAATATGAGATCCAGGGTGTTAGCCAGCCCCTAGAACTATGTACTCTTATAACTGTATTATACGGGATTTTTCCAATTTTGACCGGGCTAGCTAAATAGGTTACCGCTCTTGTAAACTCAATTCCTTTTGAGAGTCCAATAGTCCCTCCCAGACCCCTCCCCTGTAAAAAGATGAAGGTCAATATATGGGATCCACGGTGTTAACGAGCTCCTTGTTGAAGGTTTACCTTTTCTATCCATTGTCATCATATTGGTCAGGCTAGCTACATTAGTTTGGGGTCCTCACTCTTCCTTTTCAAGTGGTGTCTTTGATTTGCTTCTTTTACATGTATTATAATGAGTTATTCAAGTTTTTTGAAAAAAAAAATTATTAGGACACTTACGGTAATTTGAATAGGGAACCGGTAGCAGCATCCGGTTCGCCATTCGAATAGTCAATAGGGAATAGGGAATAACCATCTAACTTCTGATTGCCCTTAGTTTGACTTTTAAATTTCACTCAGCATCTGTTTTCTAAGAAAATTAAGGAAGCGATTGCAAGGCGTCACGTGATCGACTCGTGATGTTTAAAAAAAGAAGATGAACGGTAACCATTTCCGGAATAACAGCTGAATAAGGAGCGTGATTATGATTACGCCCATGACAAAAGGTCTTCGTGGCAATATTTTTAAAACAGAGAAAGGATAAGATAAAGATGTGATTTTGCAGAGTGCTGGTGAGCGTCGACGCAGATTTTTTTTTTATCCCTGTGGTTTTTTTTTCTTTCGACACGTTCTACCTTTTGCCGTAGTTCTGAACACTGAAATCTATTTCAATTTTAATTCATGTCTGGCTCTTTATGTCCTCTAGTTTTATTTAAAATATTAGAATTTTATTTGAGATCGGTTTCTTTACTATAGGATCTACATCTATGAATAGATATATTCATTTCCTAGAAGCTTCAGACAGCGTGATTTTCTAAGTGAAAGTCATGAATATAGGCCTATATGGATGAACAGATAAACGTATGCGATTTTCATTTATTATACTTTCATGTTAAATACTAAAATCTGATTGGTTTAGACGCATTTAACAATCCGTAATGTTACCCTCAGCGTTAGCAACACACTTGACAACGGGTAACATTACAAAAATATCACATGCGTACAAATCATGCGCGTACGGTTCACCGTAGAATTCTCAAAACGTCGGTTGTGCGTTTGAAAGAAGCCGAATAAACGACGTCAATAAAAGCTTGCGTCCGATGTAGCTTACTTGAAAACAACAAACGACAGACGAAACATCCTTGCGAGTGCATTCTTTAGATGATAAAGGACTTTTTAAGTAGCGAACAAACAATAAAGAGGTTGGTAAATCTTTTCCGAAACTTTCTTATTGAGAAAAATAGAAGCGGGGAGTTTGAAAGCTTTCTAAGCGTGAACTTAACGACGATCTCCGAATTTTTTTTATGACATCCGAAATCAATAAGACATTCAGTATAATAAAATAAATAGTGCACGTTTTTGAGGGTAACAGTTGAAATTGACACCCCTCGGAAAACCATTGTCAACCTCCGCTGACGCGTCGGTTGACAATGGTTTTCCTTGGGGTGTCAATTTCAACTGTTACCCTCAAAAACGTGCACTATTTATATAATATACGTGTATAGACCAGTTTGAGGTCGCTTGACATGAACGTATTTTTAAAAATATCGCAGAGGAAATTGTTTTTCTCAGTAAGATCTTCTCTAGCAATTTCAACTCTTACATCGACCATGTAAACAATGAATCGTCGGCACGAAACTAAGAGAAGTTAATTCGGACAATCGAGGTACTACGGAGGTACCAGGTATACCAGAGAGAGAAAATTATTTTGAGCACATAACCTTACATTTAAAAAAAAATTCAACTCATCATGCTCACGGGAATATATTTGAAAAATGAATTTAATCTTTTAAAATTCAGGAGGACATGAATAAAGACGCTTCACCTCAGCATATTTCATGAACTGCGTGGGCATGAAGCACAAATTTATAATTATGTCATTCAACGCGATTATTTTTGAAACAAAACAGTTTGCATTATAGTTTTGACGTCAAGTGTGGCATTATGACGTCACAATGGAGATATGTGTAGGCTTACCTAGTTCATGAGAAAATGAATTGTTTTCTAACTCGCAATGAATCTGAAGGAAAAATATTTGCAAATGTAAATAGCAAATCACTAAAACCTGTCAAATAAGATAATAGCTAGAATTTTTATATACGGTATATATTGCAGGTACAAGTTCTCTGAAATAACCTATTCATTCAATGTGTTCAAGTGACCCCCCCCCCTCCCCTTTCTGATTCCAAGGCACAGTGCAGAGAACTCGATAAATGTTCAGAGCATGAACAATTTGGCCCTTGGACCACTGTGCACTGGTTTAGAATGTATATATCTATATTGATATGATAACGGAATGAATATTTTGGAGATAGGAAAATTAAAAAAAATATATGCATATTGCTTTTTGTGTACTTTCTGTTCGTATCAGGTGGTACATGATACTTTTATCATTCCGCTCTACGTATAAAATGAGCAACCACCACAAGATTTTCAGAAAAAAATATTTATTAATCTATACGTATTTTCTATAGTTTTTTTTAACAGATTATGCATATTAAACGTTCAGCAACAAACCATCAGATTAAAATTTATGAATTCTTTTAATATTTTAGGAAGGGGGGGGGTATTGAAATGCATGTAGCTTAAAAAAGAATGTGATGACCCCACTTCATATTTTAACCATAAAGCACTTATAATAAATGTTACAAAATATATTAATTTTAGGAAAATTCATTGGGCAATTTTTTTTCAAGACGTTGAAAACTGCTCTTGGGGTGAAAATATTACTGCAAATTTACAATGACTACTCCCCAAAGCAACTGTGGCATTACTACATCTATCAATAGTTTCCGATACAATTTTTATTTTCAATGAATATAAAGCATATTATGTAATATCTGGTGAAAATTATTTAATTTGTTTCAATTTTGATACCTGTATGGCATACTTAAAATTCCACTACATAAATATCAAAATATTAAAAAACGGTGGTTACCATGGCAACTATATCTTTCTTATAACCCTGATGACCTTGGTTGACATTTTCATATTATGATACCATTAACGTAAGGCAAATTATATGTAAAAATGAGAAAAATTCATAGAGCGGATTTTTTTCGTGGACCCTTGCAATCTCTTCCTTAAGTCAAAGGCAAAAGCTGTTCCCTTGGGTGACATTTTGAAGTCATAAATAATCCTCTTCATTTCGTTGTTTCTCGTTTCTCATTTCTCGTTCCTTGTTTCTAATTTTGTGTTTTACACATATACCCACATGTTTCGGTCTTCATATATGCTCTCATGAAATCGACTGGACGAATATTCCATCATTATATGTGACAGAATTAATGAATCGTTCTGAATCCTACCCAAAAACTTGACATGGCAATATGATATAATTTATTTCATCCTGCATTTATTAAAAAAAGAAAACAATTTTAAAGGAATGGGTAAACAGTTATGAATGTAAAGTTCTTTCTTTAATATTTATAAGATTGTATGTCTACAGAGTATGACATATAACTCGATTTTTAAAAGAAAGAAACACTTTTCTTGCAAACACCTGAAAATCTTGGGGATAGAAAAGTCGTTTATTTGAACATACGTTTTTGTACTTGTAAATTTAGAGTTGACATAAACAAATAATAAAAGATTTTAATTCTGCCAAAGGCGAGTTAACCATGCATTGAACATAAACCTTGCAAATATAAAACAGGGCAAAATTATTTGCAGGTGGGAATGGAAGAAAAAATCGGTATACAGTACATCTTCTAAGTTCAGCAGGGTGAAAATAAAACCTAAGGACTGATTCATTAGGTGATCTGACATGAGTACAGCGCCGAGGTCAAAAATATCTTATTTGATACGTTGATAATTTGCCAATTTATCTTTTAATACAAAACACATTATCTAATCACTCGGCGCATTCGCAGTTGAGATGATGACGTCTGATAACGTCAAATGTTGAAACCCGAACAGCGCTATTCGACATCAGATATGTCTGTCTCCTCCCGGAATTTCTTTGCAGATGTTGAGAATCGGGACTTATTTAGTTTTTCACCGGTCTGTTCAATCATTTACAAAGTGTATGCGCGGTTTTTTTTTTTTTTTTTTTTTTTTTTTTTTTTTTTTTTCAAAAGTTAAACTATAAACTATGCCATACAGACACACCCAATTCCACTCCTAAAATTTTAAGGAAATTTTTTGCATTCGCTATCGAAGATAAAATCTCAAAGTAATGACAAAATAAGGAATAAAAAATTACAATTTATGGTAGAATTGTGTCACACCACAAGAGAGAGAGAGAGAGAGAAAGATAATACAAGATCGTCTGCGTACAGTAAAAAACTAAGGCATACTTGGTCATCTTTACAGTCAAACATATCAGGCAGCATTTATCAGTATTTTGAACAAAGGATAACTGCACTTAACGCCGGGTTTTGGGTCCTTTTCCGTCGCTTCTGTTGCTTTTAAATCTTAACCTTTTTTTCACTTTTGTATATTTACTAAAGAATTTTGGACTGTGATACAATTGAATAATTATGTTTTTTGTCCTTACTGCTTTCCAAATACATAGATTTTACACTTACCTGCCTTTGATTAAACATAAGGTATGCATGAGAGGTGGAGCTAACATTGTAAGAATGGCCCTAAAATTGGACTAGATGAATAACAATGACATGTACAAAAATACGAGATTACTCTTTCCCATCTCCCCCTTTATTCTGTATGGCACAAGTACATTATTAACAAAGGTTTCAAAACGAAATAAACAACATGAGCACGTCCATGTAAGTAAAGACTATTTTGATTTGATGTCTGACAATTCAACGTGTTCGAGCACATTGTCCTAGTAAGCACAAAACATGCTACCTTACAAGTCATGTGACGGAATTGAGTATTCACAGAGTTACCCGAGATAAGAAATCACCTGGTGAATTATAATATTCAACATGCCAAAACCTTTGGTTACAACAGAGAGAGCGAATGTAAGAAAAAGCAGTTTTTTCTCTTTTAAACCATGAGCGCATGTTTGTCTATTAATCTCCTTTTGACACAACATTATCAATGCAAATATACAACTACTGTTAAACGGAGAACAATAGAGAAACATGCACTGACTATTTATATAGTCAGTGAAAAAGTGGGCGTCCTCATTATCGTACGGAGATTCAAGAATTTGTGACGACCCCCGCCCTTGAAAAAAGCTTTAGCACTTCGTAAATACATACTTTTATCAAATGTAATTACGTAAAGTTGTAGATTAGATGATGACCATTCCTGCAATTTGAAGAAAAATGCTTGTTTTGAAAGTTTATTTTGTCACAATTTTCGCATGTCCTTAAGTGCAGTCATCCTTTGGACTCAAGTTATCCCCTGTCTTACTCCTAATTCTGGTGTGAAACTGAGAGATAATTTATTGCCAATCCGGATAAGTAAACTATTAGAGGTATATATACTTTTTATCACATTGGTGGCGCCTGATATTGATATTAGAAAGTCTGTATGAAAGAGCAGAATGTAGTACAGTATACAAGGCTTTTAAAAGGTCAATAAAGCAAGCATAAAATTTCGATTTTGCAGCTATATAATGTTTCAATCAATGTTCTTAGTACAAACATATGATCAGAAGTTCGGCTTTAGGTTGAAAGCCTATTTGGGTTTTGTTAACAATTTTATTTTTATCTAATAAAAGTAGCTTGCAGCAAGGTATTAAGATTGCTATTGAGAACTTTAGACATGACATATTCACTATTGATATTGATATTAGAAAGTCTGTATAAAAGAGCAGAATGTAGTTCACATGTACGGAGGAACGGGATTGTTAATAGATAAGAAAACCTTAGTAGTTGTCATATGTGTGGTGGTAGGGGCACTAACATATTTTACCGGAATGCTATCAACACATGCAATAAATGATGGGAGGCAGAATAACATAACTTTAAATACCTTATTTGTGAGGGATAGTGTTTCCTTTCAATCCAATTTTCTAAAGGTATCACATAATTAAGAAAAAATACATCCCGAAAGGAAAACTTGGAGGGATTTTGTCAAGGTGGGAGAGGAGGAGAGGGCAGTTGTAGTTCCCTTTCAAGACAATGTAATATGTGCTTTGAAATGGCCCATTATTATCATTTTATTATCTGTTAAACTAATTATTTCTATCGGAAAAGAGCTTCCGTAGATTGTCCATGTGTAATCGTCGGGCGTCGATTGTAAAAGTCAGTGCTTCTCCCAAAAGTCCACTAGGGTTATCAACAAAATTTCAAATAAATTCGAGCAACGATTAATTTTATGAAGGCTGAACAATCACATTCTGTATCATAAACATAAAATGTTTAATGTGAGCGAAATTTGATTACATGTTGGCACCCCTTTCTTCAGCTCTTCAAGGTTTTATTTTTTTTAATCATTATTATTATTGTCTAAATACTTCGGATTTTTTAACGTTTCGGCATGAGCATCACTGAAGAGACATAATATGTCGAAATGCGCATCTGGTGCATCAAAATTTGTACCGTATATGATTATCATGTAATGGTCTCACTTTAGGGGCAGTCTTGAATGTTTTTATAAGAGATTAATTGATTGATTGTATGTTGTTTTACAACCTGTTCGAGAATTATACGCTCGTATAGAGACGTCACTATATACCGGCTTCAAATTTAGATGGACAGATGCTAGAAAGAAGAAAGTACGTGGATGATACATGTAAGCCTTTCAGGTAACATTCTCTGAATCCGATGCTATGCTCGATCTGCATGCACGCACAAC
The DNA here is from genome assembly GCF_033153115.1 of Saccostrea echinata. NCBI lineage: Eukaryota > Metazoa > Mollusca > Bivalvia > Ostreida > Ostreidae > Saccostrea > Saccostrea echinata. Next base: position 17,507,719 of record NW_026889778.1, read on the forward strand.
AAAATGAACATGTAATATGGTTAATGAAAAGTGCAAATCATGTTTTATGAAATAGGTCAGAAGTAGACGCTCCAGGACAAGTTTAGAGTATACATTAAATAAATAATAAATTAAATAAAATTAAGTATACTAGTGTGTTAAAAATTTAATAGATTTACGGATGACCTGAAAATGAGCGCCGAAGAGTAACGTCATTTAGACATCGCTATATTATTTTCGAATTGTGTTCCCAAGTTATGAAACAAAATAAATTTATGATTTTTAATTTTTAGATTTATAAAAAAAAAATTAAAAAAAAAAAAGAATGGATCATCATGAAGTAATCAACCTATTCATTTCAAATTTCCACGCGCTTGTTGTTGTTGTTGTTGTTTTTGTTGTAATGTCAAGAAGTATCATGAACTGCGTCCTTTCGTCCCATTCCACCTTTCACATACTAATTAGTTTACCCAAACCTCCCACTGTCCACTTACGACCATTTTAAATTGACGACCTACAAAATTTTGCAATCGTCGACACCAGTGAAGAAGTTCATACGTTTTTTTTTTTCATACGTTACTTGTGCATGGATCTCTATATGGACTCTGCCGATATTCTGCCTAATATTAAAACAGTCTATATGTGGCACCTCAATTTTGTCAGGTTTCTAAATATTTGTATTGGCGCCTTATTTTTAGCTAAGAGGCAGCTGGAGTCTAAATTTTAGAAGCCACTTTGAGGCCTGCGTTTCGACGCTCTAGATCTGTCTAGAGTGAGATACTCTAATGGATGTATCTGCTAGCATCATTCCTCCTTGGAGATACAAACTGTTTTTGCTGCCTGTTGACATTTTCAATTTTCACTAACATTTTTTTTTCACATTCCAGTTATTTTCTCAACTCTTAGAGATTTCGAGTTTGATTACGCTAGTTCAAAATATGAAATTTCCAATTAATTTTACTTTTCTACAGGATATATTTTATTAAAGAAATATGACTCTATTATTTCCAAAATATACAAATAAAGTAGAAAAAACAGACAATCATAAAGAAATGCTTCTAAAATTTTCCACTGAAAAGTTAAAACATGATATCAACGATGCTGGTTGATATTGCTAAAAATACTAAGTTTTGGCAAGACAGATTATATCCCTTGCTTTAATGTTCTTTAAACAAAATTGGGCAATATGGTACAGTGCCTGCAACGTTATTGTTGACAAACCAATCGTGTAGAATCGTTCGTGTAACGTGCGTGATCGTTCGTGTAACGTACGAGATCGTGCGTGTATCAGACTCAATCGTTTGCGGTTTTAATCGTGTGTGATCGTGCGTTAAGAAACGTGTAAATTTCGTTTTGTAAGTTTTTATGGGAATGTTATTTGTTATACAAGCATTTCGCTTGTCTGATTTTTCTCAATCCAAATAAAATGAATAAAACACGATTTACATAATTGAAAGCAGAACGAACTAATTATCGCTTGGAAATAAGCAATATAGTAAGTCGTACAACATTGTGTTCTCGTCAAATCGCGTGATTTTTTTGTGATAAACCGTACTGAGATGTTTAAAGATTTTTTCTCTGATGTTAATTACATGTAAGTTTACTGCTAATTATGCTCAAGATATTTTTTAAAAATAATAGATTAAAATAGATATATATTTTTACAAATAGATAAATATTAAACAATTCTCAACGCTTACATAAATATATAGTCGGCGAATGTACTGTACATGTACACGAGATGAATGCAGTTGTTTCGTTCTCTGGAGCTTACTTTGAACTATTTTTATAATTTCTGCAAATAAATGATTTGTAAAATAATTGTTGATTTTAGAGATTCACAAATGGAAACATGGATATAACTTATAATTTAATTCATTTCATGCCATGTTTTTTCAAACTCATCGCTTTCTGCATATTATGAAATCCAATTCAATCAAAACTCACGGTCCACCTACAGGTACATTTTCTGAGAGAACGAAAAAATATCAGTTTTCTTAATTACATAAATAATTATTTGTTATCTAAAATAATTAATAAAGTCTCACATGTATTTAGTTCCAGAAATATCCATTTCTTTTTTTTCTTTTTTTTTTTCAAAGTCGATGAAATAATATCAATAATTATTTGAAATCTAAAATAAGTATTAAGCCTTATTTCGTTTTCAAATATCCATTCCTAAAGAATTTGAACTATTTTGCGTGAAGAATCGTGCGTTTGCGTTAGCAATCGTGTAAGATCGTGTAACGTGTAGAATCGTGTGCGTGAGGGATCGTTCGTGTAACAGGTTTTATCGTGCGTTAATCGTGCAGAATCGTTCGTGTAACGTGATCGTTCGTGTAAGTTGTCAACAATAACGTTGCAGCCACTGTATTTAAGTACATTGTTCAATACAAAAAATGAAGATTGCATATTTACATATTGATTAACAATATTCTTTTTAATCATTGCAAGTAAATTATGCATTTGCAATTTTTTTTTCGTATTTAACAGTAAATGATTTTAAAAAAAGTAGGTAGTGTCCATGCTTTTTGTTCTGCAAAAATATAATGTAGGAAAGACATGTAATTGTTGTTCCGAACATTTGTTGTTCCTTTGAAAGAAAATTTATTTAACTTACATGAACAGTATGTGTGGATTCGTTCAATTTTTTCTGAGCATATTATCTTTCTTTTAAATAATGAGAGAATAACTGCAGAAAATAAACTATCATAACTAATTATTAAAATAAAATGTCCTTAAGTAACATCAATTAAATACATTTTAAAGCATAAAATTCCTCCATTATGTATCAATAGTTTGAGAGATTATTTCTGTTTCCAGAATATTGTATTGTTTATAAATCTTTTATGTCTTAAAGTAGGAAAAGAACTGAAAGTTATGTTTAATAGCGTAAAGAGGCTGAATATGATTTTTTTTTTACCAGGAACAATTGCAAATAACTTACTCAAAGTAACTGCAAATGAAATTGCTATAGGATATTTTTGAAATGCACAGTATACTACATGTTTGTAATTAACACTACACTGTAAAAAATGTGTTTACAATTCAAACACTTTTCTAAACACTTTCTTGTCACCTCCTTTTTTATATGTTTAATTCCTAAACATGTAAAATTCCTAAACATGTCTTAGAAAGTGTTTAGAATTTAAACACTTGTGTGCTTAGAAATTAAACATATCTAAACACATAAATACAAGTGTTTAAATTCTAAACACATAACAGCAGATGTGTTTAAAATCTAAACGCATCATAAGTATAATTTGTACCTGCAGAAAAACAAAACACTCTCGTAAATTTAGGCAAAAAAGTATATGTTTTCTAAATGCGCATAATTGTCAAAATTTTCAAAATATGTAACCGATATTAATTATTTTCCATAAAGCCACTGAACCCTGGGATATGTATTCAGTTATACAATACAATGGACACTGTGCGATGCACATGTAGTTAATTTACACAAATAATGTAGGAGATAGAACTGAATAGATTTGTTTAGTCTCAACAATTCGATCAGAATGACACATAATTTATACGTACACATAGATAACAAACTTTTAATCTTCCAAATTATTAAGAAAAATATATTAAGCTGACAATTTAATATCAAAACTTCATTGATTATTTCTAAAAGTCTTTATTAAAGAATTTTTAAATTAAAAATATATAAAATGTATATTTATATATATATTTATTATAATCGTTATAATTTGAATCTGCTGCAGAGTTTTCCTCATGTCAATCACAAAAATATCAAATTTTATTAACTTTCAGCAAGTCCCAAAGCATCACATATTATAATCTATATCCCATCAATAACTGCCAGAAAGTAATCCATTTCGAATGCACGAGAATAATTGTAAACACTGTCGAATTAACTCAGTAGTCTTCAACAAATGAAGTTTTCAAAGTGTTGATTATGGAAGTCTTCAACAAATGAAGTTTCAAAGTGTTGATTATGGAACAACAAAATTGCATTTGAATATGACACCAGGTACTCTGATACGTATATTCTGATTTCGATCTGGACTACAGTGCCTGTAAGAAAGAAAGCCAGATTTTAGAAAAAAGTACAATATCATTGATATTTTACATTACTTAGAAAAACAAAATAGTTCAAATTTTAGTGAAAATACACTGATATAAATATAGATGTTTTTAATGACATTTAATATTATTTCCTCTCCTGCAAGTCTATGAACGAATTCAAGATATCCCAAGTCAACTTTATTTACGTTGCTCATCGTGGTTAATTAATGCAAAGAAAAAGAAAACAAACCTTTACTGTATTGCAGTAACAAGATGCCCTTTCACGTATTTCACTATTTCGTCATGGTTATCCCTTGAATTGGGTTGTCATAACTCTCATTGATACATCACCTTAGCTTGTTGTGTTTTCTTTGTTTAGATAGCCGCTCAAATTAACGTTCAAATATATGTGTGTCATTTCCGGGAAGATAACTCTGCACTTTACAGTAAAACGTGTTTAATTTCTAAACGCGTTTAGATATAAAACATGTTAAGACATAAGTGTTTAGTTGTTAAACACAATACTCTACACGTTTAGATCTAAAACATGTAATAGAAGTGTTTATTTTCTAAACACAATTTTTACAGCGTACAGAATTTATACTAGTAACGAAAGTCTAAAATTTGTTTTATAGCGTCATTCCATTAGCTACTAAAATATGTCTAGCCACATGTATCTTATTTTCAATTTCTTTCATTGATTACAACAGGCAAATTACAAAAAAAAAATAGAAAAAAATATTTCATTAAGCGAGGCAGCAAAGAACACCGATCTCTATGTTGATTCCTACTTCCGTTACGCATTCACTCACCCACCCACCCATACATACGTCTCTATATCCCTTCCGACTTCGTTGCGAGGGGATAAAAACCTATGTTTGGCAGAAACAATGGCATTTTTCAAAATATATCATTATATTATAATTGTATTTTCAGGGTTTCTCTTTGCTATTTCCGTATACACTATTTTTTTAATTTGATAACTCTATATGCTTTAGCCATAATGTTATTACATGTAAAATAGTTTGCCTTTTGTGTTAAACAATAAATGAAAATATCTGCATATAACATACCCACTGCATCATATGAAATGCTAAACATAACTAAAGTCTATTCTCTACAGAACTAGTCGAGTTGTCCTTCCTCTCCATGAAAAATTGATCCCATTACAACCTGTGTACTAACTCACTTGAGCAATGTACGAGCATTAAGTGATTTAGACGCATTCCCAAGTAACTTTTGACCTATGATAGTAATGAGATATCTTCGAGAAGTTCTCGAGAGTATTTTCTTGCTGAGCTTCTACCATGCCTCCATAAATCTAGATCTTGTTTGGTCTAGTCCTGGTCACTATACGGAAGTCTCGAGAAAATATCACAGTGAACATTTTAATTTCTAGTAATTTTAAATAAATGTGTGCACGATAATTCTTCCCTTTCATGAACGTACGTTTTGGTGTTTGTATGCACACTTTAATTTTTTTTTAATCATTCATCGACTTCCCTTTGTTCCTGTTTTGTACACAAATCTAATTTTACCCAAAACATTCCCTCGCCGTAAGGTGCTGCTGCAAGCGTGTAAACTTATTATCGTCGCCATTAAGTAGAATTCCTTCAATCTTATTCATAGGATTTCTTTTAAACCGGTGTAATATATCACAGAAAAAAATCAGAGCATGTATTTGAGTGGTGAGACGCCCAAGTCCAAAACGTTTTTTGTACTTTTGCATAGAACGCAAGTATTGCTACATGTATAAAATATATGAACACTTTTTAAACAAAGCAATTTGAGATGTAACTAGTACTTGTGTATGAATTCATCTAAAATTGACTGTCATCTTTTTCATTGCATGATGGGAGTAGTTGAAGAAAGCTTGAATCTGCTGAATCAAAGTTTCTCTTGTCATTAAAATTTTTATTTTCTTCTGTATCTTCTTGTATTAAAGATCCACTGTTTTGATCATGAATTATGCCCCCCTTATTTTCATTTGGAAGCACAGAAGTAATTTTTTTGTCGTCATCCATTTCAATGCATTCAGTGTTCGATTTCTCTTTATTATGTCTTTGTCTAATTCTTATCATATAAACAACTGCTAGCACAAAAACAAAAAGGACAGAACCACAGACTATAGGTACAATTTCATCTGAATGCAAGCTAGATCCTGTTCCTGTAAAAGACCAAGTTCCATTTTCAGCTGAAGAAATATTATTTTCACTCGCAGATGAATTGTTGGAAAAGAAACCCGAGAAATTGTTTTCAATAACACTAGAGTTTTCAAGAAGAGCTTCTAAAAGTGTTATTTTGTCTCTCTTTAATGGTGTCGCCTTCCTTCCCATTCCCAGTGTAACTGATTCCGCTCATGTTGATATTTTCTTCTGTAACAATGTTTATTCTAATATTTAATAAATAAATAAAAAGATAAGGTAAACTGTATAATGAATTTCAATTGATGTCCAACTTAGATTTTATCTGGAGGACATAAATTTTATAATATTTGTAGAGGGCTATCTGCTCATAATTATCATGCAAACAATTTTCCTGGTAGATGATCATGCGAATACACCTTAGATTTTAAGAAGATTTTCCCAAAAAAAAATGATTATACACATGTTCAACTTAACACCAACCTCAACCTTTGACCATGTGACCATTTATTTTCCACTTGGGAAAATGGCTGACTTCAGTATTAAATTATTATTATGCAAACAGTTTATCTACTACATCTACAAGATGTCTATAGCTTAAAGATGTTATTTGAATTTCATGATTGACCAACGTAGCAACGCCCTGCCACCTGAACATAGGACAGAGTCATTTTGGAAAAGAGATTTTTCTTTCTTTTTTTTTTTTTTTTTTTTTTTATAATTATACCAACAGTAGGCCCCAAGATTTAAAGAGTCTACACTGTAAAAATTGTGTTTAGGAAATAAACACTTCTATTACATTTTTAGATCTAAACGTGTACAGTATTGTGTTTAACAACTAAACAATTATATCTTAACATGTTTTATATCAAAATGCGTTTAGAAATTAAACACGTTTTACTGTAAAGGTGCAGAGTTATCTTCCCGGAAATGACACACATACATTTGAACGTTAATTTGAGCGGCTATCTAAACAAAGAAAACACAACAAGCTAAGGTGATGTATAAATGAGAGTTATGACAACCCAATTCAAGGGATAACCAAAGCGAAATAGAGAAATACGTGAAAGGGCATCTTATTACTGCAATACATCAAAGGTTTGTTTTCTTTTCTTTGCATTAATTAACCACGATGAAAGATGTAAATAAAGTTGACTTGGGATATCTTGAATTCGTTCATAGACTTGCAGGAGAGGAAATAATATTAAATGTCATTAAAACATCTATATTTATATCAGTATAGTTTCACTAAAACTTGAACAATTTTGTTTTTCTATCAGTGTTAGTGAATAAGTGTACTTTTACTACAATCTGGCTTTCTTTCCTACAGGTACTGTAGTCCAGATCGAGTATCAGAATACCTGGTGGCATCTTCAAGTGCAGTTTTGTTGTTCCATAATCAACACTTTGAAACTTCATTTTGTGAAGACTACCGAGTTAATTCGACAGTGTTTACAATTATCCTCGTGCATTCGAAATGGATTACTTTCTGGCAGTTATTGATGGGATATAGATTATAATATGTGGTGCTTTGGGACTTGCTGAAAGTTAATAAAATTTGATAGTTTTGTGATTGACAAGAGGAAAACTCTGCAGTCGATTCAAATTATAATGATTATAATAAAAATATGTATAAATATACATTCTGTATTTTTAATTTAAAAATTCTTTAATAAATCCTTTAGAAATATATATTCAATGAAGTTTTGATATTAAATTGTCAGATTAATATTATTTATTTAATAATTTTTAAGATTAAAAGTTTGTTATCTATGTGCACGTTATAAATTATGTGTCATTCTGATTGAATTGTTGAGACTTATCAAAGCTATTCAGTTCTATCTCCTACATTATTTGTGTAAATGGAGTACATGTACATCGCACAGTGTCCATTAATTGTATAATTAGACACATATCCCAGCCTTCATTGGCTTTATGGAAAATAATTAATATGGATTACATATTTTGAAAATTTTGACATTATGCGCATTGAAAAAACTAACTTTTTGTGCCTAAATTGACGAGAGTGTTTTGTTTTTCTGCAGGTACAAATCATACTTATGATGTGTTTAGATATTAAACACTTCTGCTGTTATGTGTTTAGAATTTAAACACTTGTGTTCATGTGTTTAGATATGTTTAATTTCTAAGCACACAAGTGTTTAAATTCTAAACACTTTCTAAGACATGTTTAGAAATTTTACATGTTTAGGAATTAAACATATAAAAAAGGAGGTGACAAGAAAGTGTTTAGAAAAGTGTTTGAATTGTAAACACATTTTTTAAAGTGTAAAGTTGCATTATTTTTCATTGTTTTGTTCAAACCCTGCAGGACACGGGGAAGGAAAGGCCATGAAGGAATTTATGTTTCCTTTTACCCACAGATGCTATATATAACCAATAATGGTTGAAATTGGTTCAGCAATTCATAAGAAGCTGAAATTTTTCGATCGAGTTAACACCCGACGCGCGGCGAATATTGACCAAAAGCTTTTTAAGATAACAGTGGGTCACATTTCTGACTGGTTATCTAAAATATTTGAAAGATTTTTTTTAATATTTGAATGACAAATTTAAAATCAAGATGATAAACTATTGCTTATACACTGTAGTAAATCAAAGTTCTTCTATTGATAATTAAAATAATAAATTTGTTTGTTTACTTTGATTAAATCAAGATCAAGAAAAGAAACTGTGCTTCACAATTATGCGAAAAATAGATTCTTCAATTCGTGTTTGTTTCGAGAGTTTCCTTAAGTTACTTTGTTTTGTGAAATGTCAAAATATGGTAAAGCACTATCATTTAAAAATGATAAGTATTCAAGGAAAAGCAATAAACCTGTACTTACAATCAAAAAAAAAGATGTTAGAAACTAGATGGTCACCTTGGGGGAAAGTAAATACGAGTTTTGCATTATTGCATTTTCAAAACTGAAAACTACAGACTAAGGCACTTGACTAAGCACTTAAGAAAAATGTTTTTAAAAGATACATTGACTTTACCTTTCCATGATTTGATAATGTATATTAATTTGCATTGAGGTGGGACTTTGATAACAAAAACGAATATACGGTCAATATCTTCCACAAGGGAATTTCACTTAATGTATCTGACCCATAAAAGCATCAGATTCAATGAATCTGAATGCATAAAAGATATATATTGGCTGAATACTCAGTATATTTAGACATATTCTTCATGTTTTAGTATCAATATGTAAGAGTGGAATGTATCCTAATTTTTGACCTTGTCCTGTCCTTCAGTTATCCCCCTTTGCTTTTAATCAATAAAATTCAATTTTAAAAAATCTTTATGGTAAAAAAATTGTTTTCAATCATTTTTCTATTCCTAATAATTAAATACATTTTTTCCACCATAGCATTTATTGATATTCTTAGTATTTAAATTTTTTTTTCAAGAATTTGTATATCCTCATAGACCTCAATGCAATCTTCGTTAATTAATAACTGCTTAGTTAATTACGTTTTTGAAAATTTCTCTTGGTAAATCCCTCTCTACTCTAAAATGCTTTGAATTTATATCAGAGTATTTAATACATTATGGATATTTAAGGTTAGAAAATTAGATCCTAATATGGGTAGGATACCTTAATTTTCAATGTAGCCTTGTTAAATTAGTTAGTTAACAAAGACTCATAGCAGATGTGACGGAACAGAAAATAAAGATAAATGCTTGGAAGAAAAAAGAAATCAGTAAAGATAAACATTATGCCTCATTTAAGAGAGAAATACTCGAAAATACATGTGGGTTTTTCATATAAACAAGTAGTGCACACACTATCGAGGATGTTACATCATGCACATCCACATCTAAAATAACAAAAGAAATTTCAACAATTTTACTTAAGTTACGATATTATTGATACATTTATCTGAGTCCAAAAACAACTTTATGGCCTAAAATAAGATTTACATGAAGGCTTAATATAAGGAAAAAATGATATTTCACTGTGATATGTTACTACATCGTCTTGATTGAGTTAATCAATTATTTCGATTGATTTTCCGTAGATAATTAATGAAAAAAATAAAGATAAAATCATTGATAGAGTTGAAATAAGCCAGTAAATTGAGCGTAAACATGTCTACCAAAGTTCACGTGGGTTCCACTTAGTTTCACATCATCCAGGAAGTTGCATCATGAGTATCTAAAAGAAAGGTTGTTAATTTAGTTTTACTATACATACTCTTATCTTTAAAATCCAAATCAATACATTTTGCCACATGTAAAATAACAAATATATTGTACCTCTCTATTAATAAAAAAAAATACGCTTGGTAGATTTTCATTGTCATTTATTTGCAAAAGTCTCGCACGAGGAAATATTCCCTTTTACGTAACTATATGACCTTGAATTTAAGAAAACTAATTGGATTCTCAGTGGATAAATAATGAAAAAAAAACTAAATTGCCAAAAATTATTAGTGATTTCATGAGAGGAAATAAGAGAAACATGCTTACTCTAAAATACACGTGGGTCTCACATGGAGACAGTCTACACCCCATCCAGGAAGTTCTATCACCTAAAAAGAATTCCATTTAATATATTGGGACAATTTCAGTATACATTGCCTTTAAAACATTCTAAACATTTGACTGGAAAACTAATATTAAAGGCCTAAAAATAAGGTGCATTCAGGGCACCACATACCGGAGTATACCTTCGCAAAAAGAGTACTTCGATCCCGATACGAATTAATATCAACTAACCCACACAAAAAAGCGTGTTACTATTTAAAAAAAAAGATAATTAAGATAAAATCTTATGTATATGTATATGATTTTTTTCTAGCCCAAGGACCAGGTTGTTCGTTTAGGTGTTGGTACATATGCGATTTTGAAGGAAGAAGTTATTCAAAATCAAAGTTTATCTTATTTTAAAAAATCAAAACATTTATGAAAATTTTTTATGCATATTACATATCAACAATGTAAATATATAATATGTTATGTAATCTAATCTGTACGTGTAATTATCACATGCTTAAGGGGGCGACCGGGGTTTTCCTTTGTGCAATATGTCGCGCAGCATAGTGAAATCAAGAGTACAATTTTAAAGCAACTATTTTCACTTGATTTATCAAATTTAACAAAATTAAGAAAACAAAGCTGAAGTTAAAAAAAATCTGAGACAACTGATTTTAACGATTTTTCAAATGATAGGCAGATGGTCGTCGTAAAAGTGTGTTTGTGACATTAATGTGTCCATGCCTCATATTTGTATCTTATATTGAAATATTTACATTTGCTGTGTTTTTCAAGTAAGCCAACTGTGAAATTGATTTGAATGCCATTTTCGTGTATACTCACGCGTGAAAATAAACAAGGAGGAACTCGCGCTAAAGTGACGTCACAATGAGGTAACAGGGACGTTAATAAAAAATATAACAGTATAGGGCAGTGAGAAATTGCGTATATTTTTGGTACTTTTAAACATGTAGAATGTAAATATATGGAATGCTTTTTTTTTTAGCTTAGTGTGATATATTGGTGTGTAAATCACACAGACTTGCACGTAGGCATATTTTTCATGAAGCGCTAGAAAAAAACATTCCTTAAATATATGTTAACAGCATGTCTCAGAGAAAATCATGCAAAATGGTCCGGAAGCAAGTTTCTCCGATTGCCTTCAAACTTTATGAGCCAATTCTAGTATGCATAAATAGAAATCAGACAAATTTTTATCGTGCTAATCAAACCCGTATAAGTTGTATGGCCTGTTACTAAAAATAGCTCTTATGCAACAAAATTTGAGGTATATTTTTAATTTTTTATTCACATTTAGAGGAGAAATAAAATTGCAAGTCTAAAAATTATTCAAAGATTTTATTTTGTAGTAAAACAACGAAGGTTAGTTCTTCTTAGATGCATAGTCAAGATGATTGACATCCATTTTGTTTTAGTGCAAAAAGGTCATAAAATTGGCATTGTTCCAATTTTTTTAAAAAAGTGACATTTTTCTGTAGAATTGAAATAACTCTAACAACCAAAGTGGATATTTTAATCCAATAAATTTTATTGCTTATTGTTAAGGATGGTTATGTTAACAAAATATGAAAAAACTGCTTGAGGCAAATTTTCATTTTAGTAAAAATTGAAAGTCAAAGTTTGTCAAATTTTCACATCAAAGGTTTCAAGAACACAGTTAGCGCTACTCAGAAAATACGTAAAAACTCCTCCAAAAATACAAAAAAATAATTTCTAGAGTTTTTCATATCTGCATTTTAGAATTTAAACACACATAACTCAGAATTTAAAAGATAATGACTTTGAATCCAAATAATAAATCAAAAAGGGGGGGGGGATTTATGAATCTCCTATAATCCATTACATGGATAATGTACAAGCATTTAAAGTACTTGTTTACTCAGAATAAAAAAAAATCCACTGATGATAATCAAAACTCAGCTATTGAATTACTAAGACACATGTATGTATTGATGACCTACCTTTTTTGCTATTAGCCAATGAATTTATAGCATGAATTCACCATTTATAGATGTGAATTTTTAAATGTTAATACTTCAATCTTTTGACAATATTTTTTTGAGAGCAGATAAATGAAACATTTCATCACATGAATTTATCAGTTATGGTTTGCATTTAAAAATGACATACATTTTTATTTTTTAAATTTCCTCTGTTTCACAATATTTTATGCATAAAAAATAATCTTTTTTCATTCAAATATTCTAAAAATGTGACTGGTGATAACTCTTATTGGTTGATATTTACATATAGAAAGCACCATAAAAGAAATAAAAATAAAACACAAAGTGGGTGTCAATTAATGATCAAAATTATGATATATTTTGTAAATAAAATAATCTGAACTTCCTTTGTTATTTTTCAATTTTATATGAGTAAACAAGTACCTTAATTACCTATAATACATGTATAGTTGTATACATACTTACTAAATATTTACAGAAGTAAACAGATGAGTCATTTGATCATCATATTCATTATGAGTGTTACTTAAGCACAAACAATTTCCACAAATTTCCAATGCATCAATACAAACATTTTTAAAAGATATTTCAGACAACAACTGTCTTTTTACTTGAGGATGTGCAATGACTTGGAATTTTTTTTCATTTTATTTTATTTTATTTTATTTTATTTTATTTTTTTTTTTTTGGCAAATGTGAGACAGTTATGAAATCCTATATATATCAAAGTATGGCGGCCTCCACGACCGCACGTCGCAGTCGAAGGTCCCCCGAAATGAATCAAATACAGGACTCCCAAGACTTTGAACAGGGTGAATTCGATATAGATGAGAACGACAACAGTAACAGTCCACATGATGATCAGTTTGCAGAAGAGGAGATATCAGAAACAGAAGACAACGAAATCAGTGAGTTTACACAAATGTCTGAACACAATCAGAGCAGTAGTCAAACTTGTCATGATTATGAATTACAGCAATCAGATATACAAAGACTAAACACAGAATTGGAAAATCTTCCCAAAGAAAGATACATTGAAAAGTTATTGAATTTGACAAACAGCAATGAGTTTGCAATTGAAACGTACAGAAATGCACTGCACGATAAAGCTAGGTCAATAGAGGGGTTCCCACAGGGCACACTCATAAAAAGAAAGTCTTCTAAAGCAGGTTCGCGTGCTGAAAAGTACGTCAACGACTGCTACAGTCTCTATATGTATTTAAACGACGACCCATCGCATATTGAAGGGTTAATTACAGAGCCAAAAGCTGTGCAACCAGGTATCGAATTTTCACATACTGCAGATACTGAAATTCAAACACAACTCCACAATTTATTAGAAAGAGTGACAAAATTAGAAAACGAAAATCGTGCAAAATAGAACACAATCAGGGTACTTCAACAAACTGTGCAATTATTGTCTCTTGATAACCAAAGGCTCCGAGAAGAGATTTCATCAAAAATAAATAATTTGATATCCCAACAAAAAATTACAAATCAGAAAATGGACAGTGTCGGTGAGTTTCATTTTCAAACATATGAAAATCAAATTACCGCATTAGAGTCTGAAAACAGAAAGATAATGAGGATGTACCAAAATCAACAAAAACAAATAAATAAAATAAAACACAACGATTCAAACAAAGCCTCACAACCCCTTCCTGCGCCCCTCAATTACATTCCTAGGACTAACGGGACCAAAATAGACAATTCTCCCAGAGGGGCCCCACTTTCCACAGAGACTCAAACAATCAAGCTCACACAGGTAGAAAATGACCAGTCACCCGTGACATTTAACAAGTCGGGGAAAACCCAAACTGAAATAAGTATACTGGAAGTCGAGAGTACATACGTGCCCTTTGACAGATCAACTTTTCATACAAAACCCACAACAGTTAACCTAAAGCAATTATATTCTGCACAGATAAATAAATCCAAAGATCAAAACAAGCAAATAACTGACGAGTACGGAAGTGTTAACTCGAACACACAGCAACGAGGCCCTAGCGGATATCGACCAAGAGCCAGAGAGCAGACCAAAGAAAGGAACCAAGATGGAGAAGAAGAAGTGTTCCAAGGTGTAACATATAAGCTGGCTGCCAGATATTATATGTCAGGATTAACTGAAGATACAACTCGTGCTGGAATCCTTGCATTCTTTAATCGTCAAAACATCAAGGTCACGCACATTAGGGTGTTTGAATCAAAGTACGGAAAATCCCCAAAGTCAGCAAAAATAAACATATGTCCTTTTAGCGAGGACTTTGTCGAATCGGACCAATTTCAACTACCGGACGGAGTGCGTATGAGAAGGTGGCTCAGCGTAAAACAGTGGCATCAGAAATGGGCGGACAGAGAAGAACAAGAACAGGAAGAATACTGACTTTCATTCAAATTACGAATATTAAAGTTACACTTATTTCCTTAATGTTGCTTAGTCTAATGACTTGGAACGTTAGAGGCATCATATCTTCATCATTATGTTTGTCAAATATCATGAGACAAATTAATTGTGATATGATAGTCTTATGTGAACACAAGCTTTGTCCACAATATTCAAAGTTTCTTAATAGTATAGATTTCAAGTATCAAAGTTTGGTTAAATGTGAACAAATTTCAACAGGTAGTACTCATGGAAAATCGGGTGTTGGGATACTGTACAAAAAGTCTATGTGTTTTAATGTAAAAGAAATCAATGTTGAATCAAGTAGAATTATTGCATGTGAAATAAAACAAAGGTCTGGGTACCCCATTTTTATCTTTGGAGCGTACTTACCAGCAGATAGTTCTATTGACACATACATTGAAGAGTTAGTGAAGCTAGATAACATGTGTACATATTTTTCAAATTTTGGTCATGTCATAATTGCCGGCGATTTTAATGCAAGCTGCATGGTACAAGATTATGGAAAATCAAATTTGAATAAGTCAAAGGAATTAGTCAATTTTATAGAGTCAAACCGGTTATTTAACCCATACCATAGTTTTAAAGCAACAAACCATAATCCCCAGTACACTTCTATTGGAAATGATACCATGCTAGACTATATATTCCTAGATGAAGGCTTTACAGATCAAGTGAAAACATTTAAAATCTTTAACGAAGGTGAAATTTCGAGCACATCAGACCATCTACCGGTATATATTGAGATAAATGTAAATGAAAATCTCCACATTTTGTCACCTATCGATAAACAACTGCCAGCATGGCACAGGGCATCAAACGAACAGATCTCATCCTATGAGAATGTAATGAATTATGAAATGACCACCACTGACGTGGAATCAAGGATACAAACATCTGAAGAGATAGAGACTGTGTATAATCGTGTCACATCTATGATGATTAAAGCAGCACAAAAGATAATACCAGTCTCTAAATACAACACTCACACTAAACCGTATTGGACACCAGATGTAAAGAGCGCACACCAGAAAGAACGTCATATGAGAAAATTATGGATGAACGATGGAAAGCCACTAGGATTGGAATATATATCCTATAGTAATTACAAAAAAGCTAAGCGTGAATTCAGAAATACTCTCGACAGCGCGTATGAAACGTATATTGATGGTGTAAATAAAGATATCGATGATGTAGCAGGATGTGACGTAAGATTATTTTGGCGCTTACTTAAACAACAAATACCCAAAAAAGACAAGATATATCCGGAAATTAGACATAAAGACAGCGTAGGAAACACTCCGGATAGTGTTGCAAAAGCTTTTGCTAACTATTTTCAAGAAATCTATCAGCAGTGTAATGATAATCAGTTTGATGAGATTTTCTATAGAACTACACAACAAGAATATAAACAAATGAAAGCATTTATTTCCAACGACAGCATACCAGGAGGTCCCATATTGAGTTCTGAAGTTTTAGAAACCGTCTTATCCTTAAAAAACAGAAAAGCCCCTGGCGTAGACCTAATACAAGCGGAACATATTAAAAACTGTGGGAAGAGAACAATACAAGTTATTTGCAATATATTTAATGCTATCTTAGAGCTTAAATATGTACCGTCATTGTGGAAAAAAAGTATTATTGTACCTATACATAAAGGTAACAACAAACCAAAAACAGACCCTAATAGTTATAGACCAGTATCACTGTTGTGTACAATGTTCAAAGTGTTTGAAAAAATTATTCATGATCGAATACACTCATTCATTATTTGTAATGAACATTTCCCTAATGCCCAACAGCAAGGGTATCAAAAATGTTTGAGTTGTACAACAGCAGCATTTGTATTGCAAGAAACTATATACTACAATATAGAAAACAAAAGCAATGTATATACTGCTTTTTTGGATAGTACCAAAGCTTTTGACTCCGTGTGGAGAGAAGGTTTGATGGTTAAGTTGAATAAATTAGGGATTAATGGCAAATTATGGTCTATCATAGATGATTGTCATATAGATACACATAGTGCTATTGTTGTTAACGGATGCATGTCAAAATGGTTTAGTGTAGAACAAGGTGTACGACAAGGAGGAGTTTTATCAGGTTTTTTGTACTCTGTTTTTATAAATGACCTGCTAAATGAGCTTCATAATGCAAGTAAAAATATGGGGATTCTAAATGCTAAAATTTCAAACCCAACCTTGGCAGATGACATAGCTTTGTTAAGTTTGACACCTGCAGGTCTTCAGACATTACTTACAGTTGCCTATGAGTACTCATGTAAATGGCGTTTTACTTTTAGTGCTGAAAAATCAAATATTCTAATATTTAGAGATAATAACAAAAAAGTATTTAGTAATTACGCATGGCATGTTGGTGACAAGGTCATACCAATTTCGACAAATTACGTCCATCTTGGCGTACAACAGACATCAAACCTTCAATCTTTACCGAACACAACCCGCTCCTGCGAAAAAGGAAGGAAATCCTACTTTGGAATAAAAGCAAATATGCTGAAAAAGCCTCACCCCAAAACGTTAGTTAATATTTATAAGAAAGTTGTATTACCTTCAGCGTTATTCGGTTGTGAGTTATGGAACAATTTGAAAACAAAAGACTGGAACATTTTGAATAGGTTTCAACATTTTATTGTAAAAGACATACAAAATTTCCAAAAATCAACAAGATCGGCCATTTGTGAAAGTATGCTCGGATTACACCCAATACAAGCTGAAATTGATAAAAGAAAACTATATTTCTTTGGAAAGCTTTGCTGCATGGATAGTAATCTCCTTCCGAAACAAGTTTTTACGATACGAATGTTCGAGTATCTCAACCACAACCAAACATCAAAATTCGGTATTGTTAGAGATCTTGTTTTTATTATCCAGAAATACTCTTTAGAAAGATTCCTTCGGACATACATAAGCAATACCAGTTTTCCACCAAAAAATATTTGGAAGAAATTGTAAAACAGGCCATTAATTCTTACTACAATTCTTCATGGAAGATTTAATTCACACCGATCCAGATTTTGATGACTTCAAGTTTCTTCATACAACTGTACATTTGGCGTCACTTTGGACATATTCACTTTCAACAAAAGAAATGCAAGCTGTTAAGTACATAGCAAATCTGTGGACTCTTGTACCAAAGAAGAATTCTATAGACCAGTGTATTATCTGCTCAAAACCCTTTACAAACAGTTTTCAACATGCTATAGCGACTTGTTCTATAACATCTAATGAAAGATCTGAATTTATGTTTGAATTATCATATGAATACAATGAAGTTTACATAGATTTTGTTACATTAAACGAGTACAATTTTTACCTTTCTGTTCTTAGGGGTACCCATGACCAAGTTTTAGACAAAAAGAAATTCATGTTAAAATGTTTTTCATTCATAGTATCTAGCATAGCCACTTACTACGATAATGTGTATGATACACACACATGAGATGTTTTTATGTTTTCATACAGAGTATATAAGCAAATTGTACATGCCGCATTTTTTTTTCTTTATTATTTTCTTTTTATATATTTATATATTTTCATTAATGTAGATATGTTGTAATAGTTGTTTCGTTTATCAAATCTCCAAATGGAGGAAATAAAGATTGAATGAATGAATGAATGAATGAGTAAACAAGTACCTTAATTACCTATAATACATGTATAGTTGTATACATACCTACTAAATATTTACAGAAGTAAACAGATGAGTCATTTGGTCATCATATTCATTATGAGTGTTAATTAAGCACAAACAATTTCCACAAATTTCCAATGCATCAATACAAACATTTTTAAAAGATATTTCAGACAACAACTGTCTTTTTACTTGAGGATGTGCAATGACTTGGAATTTTTTTTTTTATTTTATTTTATTTTATTTTTTTTTTTTTTTTTTTTTTTTTTTTTTTTTTTTTTTGGCAAATGTGAGACAGTTATGAAATCCTCTATTCTGTGAGCTACTTAGCCATTCATATCTTTCATAAAATCTTTCATCATTTTCATCTGTTACTTTCTTCAATTCTTCTGCCATAAAACACAATCTGGACAATTTACTGCTCTTTCACATTCTTCACATACAAGTAATCCTTCACTTTGTGGTAGAATTTTTTTCTGTATTTTAATGCCCAACCAATTCTATTTCCTGTTGGCTCTAACTAGATTCCATCAATAACTGTTCCTGATAGGACACTCTACAGTTTGTATCAGTAAAATGTGAAACTCTCTAATGCTTTCAAATTTTGTGGCATACAAATTTGCAACAATATATGTTCTTACTTTATCTTGAATTTGTATACCGTAATAAGTGTGATTTCCAACTGCCAAATGTTTTTCAAGATTGCAACATTTGCAAATACTTTTTGGCCTGATGAATCTGGACAGGAGTAATACATGTATTGTTGAGTACCAGTCTCCTTGCTTGCTACAGTGTTTCCACAACTGGTATCATCTGTCACTTGTTCAGTTAGCTTATGGTTTTGTTGAAATGAAACACTTCCACTCCTTTGTCCTGCAATCTTGGAAAATTCTGTATTACCTATGAAACAAAATGCACCATGAAATGAAAAGAAACATACTATCCTTCTCTAGGCATATATCAGTGAAATATTGAAAGGAAGAATAATTTATTTATTTTTGTACATACAGAACTTAAGTAACTGCAAAATGAAGGAATAGAGACTTTAGGTCATTGGAAAAGTCTAAGTAAGAAAAATATGACAAAGTGATTGCTGTCACCAATACTGACTTAGAATATTAAGTTTAAAATTACAAAAATCAAAAGTCATTTCAGTGAAGAGAAAAAGTGAAGTCATGAGAAAGGTCAAGGTAAAAAAGGACATTGTCAGATTGCTCTTACCATTATGTCTAACTTTTTATAAAGTTTGATAAAATATCTTGAAAAATGAAGTTAAGGTCATAGGGAAGGTCAAGGTAAAAAAAAATTGTGATACCATTGCATAGTTCTTACCAATTTCAGGTTTTGCATTTTAATTAAAATATTAAGTACAGTTTCTTCTTTATTGTGCTAAATGTGAAACAATTAATAGTGAGATTAAGGTCTTATTGAAGGTCATTTAGAAGTTATGACCAAGGATAAAGTTTTTTGTTTCAGAAAGATGAACAGCTAGCTTAACAGCTGGAAAAACAAATGAGATTTAATGTCCCCATGCTCTCGTGAAACAGAAAGCAGGGAACAGAATAAATATTTAATAGTATTATATATGTTAAAATAAAAACATATTTTTTGAAAAAATATATCTACAATGTAAAACTGGTGTATCTGTATGCATGTGCACCACTTCCACTTAACATTTCTGACAAAAAAAGTGATAAAAGTAACTTGTGTCTGTCTAAAAATTGTAATACCAATAATGAAAGACAATAATGTCAAGAAACCTGACCAAAGCTGACCAGCAAGGAAAAAAAAGTTTTAAATATTTGAAAGTCTCAACATCTGAAAATAAAATATAAACAAAATTTCATATTGTTGTTGTTGTTGTTGTTTTTTTTTTTTTTCTTGATGCAGTTGTCAACTTTTGATTGATTGATTGTATGTTATTAAAGGTCCCCATTTGAGAATTGTCAACTTTTGATCTACAAGAACCTCAGGAAAAAAAGTGTTTGGAAAAAAATGATAAATTAGAATTTTAAGTGTAAGGGCAATAATTTTCATGCAAAATGGTCATTCAACATTTACCCTTACACTTGATCTATAGATAAATGAATCGATATTAAGAGTCTACCAAAAATCAACTCTCAATCAACCAAAAAAGTCAGTCTTAACTAACTGGCTGTATGACATTTTGTGTCATTCAAAAGCACTAAAGAGCTTTTGATTATTGTTTTTCTTCACATCAGACTTTAAAATAATTTATTTTTTTGGATTACTTCTTACAAATATTAATGAAGTAGAAGGATAGATGCATTCCATTATTAAAATGCATTATCAGTGAACTTTTGATCAAAGATTGTGCATGAACTTTGATACTCTACCATATAAATCTGGATCAGGACATTTTTCTTCCAATTCAATGGGATGCAAAAAAACCTCCTCTGCACAATGACAAATGTTGCTACAAGAAGTGAAAGTTAATCAATTGTAAATTATTTATAACTTGACCAAGATTTGTAAGACCATTTGAATTTAGCAGTTGAAATCTCTTCAACATATGGTGTAACACATAAGCATCCTAAAATAATCAGTACAAACCTGCTGCTATGAATTCATATTATTATGACCCAAGTTAAATCTTTTAAAAATATCATCATTTTGAAAAACTGTGTATTCATTTGAATGTTTTTTTTAAATATTGAAAAAATATAAGTGTGATAAAATAACTTTTAGAAACAATCTCTGGATAAATTTGAATAAAAAACTACCTATTCCTTCTTCAAAAACCACTTTCATACCCCCTGATTCAGCGTATCTTTAAGAAGCACACTACCTGCAGTTCTAATTTTATTTTTTTTCCCCCAAACAACTGCTTTACATTTAATTTCTTTCAAAAAGTATACATTTACAGTTGTACACACATATTAAAGCATCAACATTACTGTTCATAGTTAGAGTTTAAGATTGTAGACTTTTACACTACCCCCTCCCAAATAGCAAGATTAGCACTATATTTTGTAAAATCACAGGAGACGGCAATTTTATCAATAAGTTGAAAATAAATGAAAAACAGGCATAAATACTACCAGTGAGCTTCGCGAGCGTAGCGAGCGAAGCGACAGGTTGGCAACGAGTTTTCTCGATTTTCTCTAATTCGCTATCCAACCAACATCAAACACCAGATATCAACTCCGAAGTGTCCATTAATTAATTCCTGACATTTTTTACCATTCAACTACCCTACATTATCAATTTAATCACACTTCTTCAAATCTAGTTTACAACCAGCGGCCATTGACAATTCTGCGTGACGTCACATACACTTCAGAAAATATTAATTCATCAAATAGATACATATGTTATTAAAAAAATATTTACCAATTCATTGTGGTTTTCTTTATTTTTTTAATGTTTAAATAACCAAAAAACATTAACCAACTCTATCCCTAAGAAAAATTGGAATATGCTAATTCAAAAAGAAAGGGGGATAATCATGTACTTTCATTTGCGGGAAATTTGAAAAAGGTTATTGAAAATCGTTTCAAATAGCTTATTCAAGATAGTTTAAGATGTCCAACAACTTTGGAGCTTCTGTTTGGTAAGTAGATTTTTTAAAATCACTTAATAATGCTGAAAACACATTAAAAGAGAACCGAAGTTTTGATATTGCCTAAAAATAAAAAAAATGTGGTGTTTACTGCAATGTCACACAGTTTAAAAAAAGATTACACATACACACATATGCACAATAAAAATACTTCAGAACAATGTCTACTCTTATATACATTTTTAAACAGTAAAATATAAATAATAATAGAATTTGGATAACAATTGGGGAAGGTAATTTTAGCATGAACACCACATTTTTTACTCTGAGTCTTTATCAATCTGAATAAGAGAAAATAAAAATACACTGTACATATTTAGGGTTCGAAATTCACTATATACAACTCGCAAAACGCAAGTTAGAAGTCCCAAATTGCGAGTTAAAAATTAGGTAACTCGCAAAAACTTGCGAGTTGATTTTTTTTTTTTTTTTTTGCATTGAAACTATAACAAAATTATATAATATGACAGAACACAATTTGCTTTTGATTTTAATCAGTAATTTAACTAAAACTTAAGTCACACTGTAGTTGTATTTTGTGTTTTGTACAGTAGTTACTTTTTCCTTAAGTTACATGTATTTAATTTATACAAATTTAACTTTATATGAAAATTGCGAGTAGTCTTATAAAATTGCGAGTTCACTTTCTTGGTACTCGCAATTATTTGCAAGTTGTAATTTTAGGGAGTTTCTAACCCTGCATGATATGTAGCATAATCACAAAATTTTGAAGTTAGAAAAGAATATTTCACAGTCTCATGAAAGTTTATCAACTTGATAATCTTAATAAATTTTTCACATGTTTAGGCCACTCCAATTTTTTTCTCTGTTCAGCGTCCTCCATCTTTCAAAACCTACCGACTTATTCACAAAAAACACAAAACCCAAAAATATAAAACACAGCCTTCATAAAAATGACGTCATATAAAGGAATACATATCATTAATCTTTCTTTCTCATAGAAAGATATATATACTTCAGCATTTAATCAATGTATCAAATGCTTAAAATGAACGATATATTGTAGGCAAATATTTGAAGAAATTGACAGAATTTAAAGATTTTGACAAGTATAATAAATTTTAGGACTACTGATTTAGTTTTTTCCCATATGAGGTGTGGAAAACCAAGATCCATGTGGACGATGAACTTAGAAAAAAACATGGAATGGCCTTACTCCTTTATATAGTGGATATAGCCCATATGATATTATTCAATAGTCTTGATAACTTTTTCAATGCTTACTCTTTTACAAAGTGGATATAACTCATAACAGTGTGCACACTGATCATTCAGAAAGGGGTGGGGGATAAATTGTCTATATTTTTCAAGTTAAGAAATTTATTTGTTCTAAGATTTGCTTTCATATGGACTCGTAACAAGTCACACTTGAACATGTTAAACTGAATTATACACAATTCATATATTACTTGTTTTAAAAACATTTCATTATATGAAATTTACTTCTTGTACACAAATATTGACAAGGAAAAAGAGAGATAACTCTTGTATATATATAAAACCAACAGAAAAAAAATTGTCTGCAATTCATATTTTGGCTGAATTAAGAATCTCTACCGTATTGTTAGTCTTATATAATTATATGATTGTTTACCTATTTTTTTGAAGAACGTTTACCACGTCCCTTTCCTTTTTTGCTACAGCCTGAACAGTACCATGTTGTACTTTTCTTTCTCAGAAAGGCTTCATTTCCCTTTAAATTCACACATTTATAGTGGAACCATGTATTGCATTTATCACATGCAATGCTCTCATCCCCTATATCTGTTGGCTCCCACTCACAGTTACATTTGCAAACATTACACGAAAAAGATTCTTCTTCTTCTTCTTTCTCATCTATACTTTCTTCTTTTTATTGTCTTCCCTCTCACATAGGGCTTGAACTTTTGTTCTCAAGACTTGTTTTTTCTTTCGAGGAACAGAGCGTTTGAAATTTCGAAAAGCATCAACATATGAAATCATAATAAAATGCTCTGTAACATCACGATAGAGTTCCATAACTAAAGTTATAAAAATTTCATCATCTACTTCTTCATTTGAAACCTCTGCATCATTAAACAAAGAAATCCACTCATCTGCTAAATTCATGTCAGAATCTACACTTCTACGGACGACATTATGCAAATCTTCATGAAAGAGATGGAAATGCTCTGCTGTCAATTTCTTTTGTACAATTTCATGAAGTGATTTAAAGAAAGAGAACACAGACTCACTCACTACTGTCAATCCCCTGGTTGGTCCTTGCGTATATTCAATCTCTCTCATGCTCTCCTCCCCTTCATCAACATCAACTTCCCTTATCCGAAAGTTTTTCAACATTGTTTGCTTTCTATATTCTAATTTTCTGAGAATTCTACTATTTTTGGAACATTTCCCAGCTTTCCTCAAAACAGACTCTTTCATTCGTTTTGCAACCTTTTGAATACAGGCTCCAGCAAGGTACCGTAATTTTGCCAGTGCTGCTGCAGATAACCCTGGAGAACTTTTGGCCTTTTCTGTCTTCTTGATATGTTCCTGAATAACATCTTCTGCTTTCTTTCCTACTTCTTTATCCATGAACCAAAGAACAATTTTTGTAGACAACTTGAATTCCTCTTTAGTAAGTTCATTTTTCTGAAACATTGTTTTCACTGAAGAAGTATGTTTATCACTTAAAAGAAAAGTGTTCATTTCACTATAAGCAACAGTCCAATCTTGTGGTGATTTGGGGGTTTTACTCAAAATGTCACTCACGTGATAATATAAAAATTTCACATGTCTTTCAAATGACAGAGAGTGAAAGAAGTCATTTGAGAAATCCATCACGAATGGACATTTCTGGTTTGCTGTAATAATTCGTGTATATCCCAGGGTGACTCCATTTCAGGGAAATCTCCGCTTGATTCAAAAATTGGACCAGACAATCAGGGTTCCCCTGATGTAGAGGGCTCATCACTTAAACTCTGAGAGGAAAGTTTTGATATGGTTGGTTTGTCACAACAATGCAGATCTGTGAAAAAGTCTGTAAAGGGGCTTTCATAAAACTCAAAAACCTCATCAGGATGTTTGGTAAATGCAGCTGTAGAGTTGAAGTTCAACACTCTTAATCCACTAATCCTGGTAGCTCTGCCAACTGCAACTCCCATTTGACCAGGAGCAAAGAAAGAGAAGCAGTCTACTTCTACTAAGTCTAATGTTTGCCCCTGCGCTCTGTGTACTGTTAATGCAAATGCTAGTAAAACAGGAATCTGAGTTCTAGAGGCTAATGTCCGCCGTTGCTGTGGGTCATAAACATCAAACTTTACTTTTAGTATTTCAAATAGTTTTCCATTAAAATTGATGATTGGGTGTTTGTCATGTTGAAATTTGTGAACAAATCTTTTCATACCATTATAGAGTCCATCTGCAATATTCTTTATAAGAATAACCTTGGCACCCTCTTTCAAGACCAAGCGCTTTGGAGCAGTACAATCACGCAACATTCTGACTTCACCTGAAATTAAACAGAGAAATAAATATAAACATTTTAATATCATTAATATTAAAGAATGTTTGTGCAACTGCTTCTAAAAATAGACTGATCTGCATATAATATAACAGTATTATTGAACCCTTATATATGTAATCTATAGGACTTAATGTTCTGTACATTAAGTCCTAGAATGCATGTCCCCAACTGCATGCATTTGTACCTGGTGTCTTAATTCTCTTACCAACACATGGAATCTATTTCAAATATCCCAATACAATAAAAGTTCATTAACAAATTGACATTGTTATTCTTAAATAATCCATGCATTTATTACTTGAATTTATGAACTGACCTATTTTAATGATAATAAAAAAATTCTTATTAAATACAATAACATGTACCTTCACCCGTTGCTTTGTAATGGAATGTTGCCCCAGGCATCTCCTCCAAGGTGTCCTGATTGATCACGCTTGCATCAAAATTTGCGCCAAACAGTTTCGTAACATCCTGTGCGGGGGCATCTAGAGACCTGTCAAGGCTTCGCAGAAACTACATCGTCTCCTCAGACGGCTCCCCATCACAGAGCTCGTTCACAGCTTTAATCAATAGAGGCTCACTTTGCCTAACGACCTAACAGAAATTTAAAAAAAAATATTGACATAAATTTACACATCAATGTTTTAAGAGTCCATCTTCACTCTTCACATAAAAATGGTGCAAGATATACTTAATCCTACCTCATGCAAATTGATATGATGAGGGGAGGTTGAAAAGAAGTTCGCACTTTGAAAGCAGTACTGTCCGTCATCCTGGTATCTACGATTAGGGACAGGTAGTAATTGTTTGAAATCACCACATCCTATGACCTATAGTAAAGAACCTAAAATTAATTAAAGTGAAATAAATATTGTTCATGGATAAATGACATTTTCAGCAAAGTTCTCATATAAACATTACATAATACAGTGCATTAGTGTGTGTTAATGAACATAATGCAATGATCATGTGATGACGTCACATAATCATGACATTATAAATCATGTCATTAATTAGAAAAGAAACTTACATGTACTTTTATTCTGTTTGTTATTTTTTTTCATTTTGAACATACCTGTATCCCTCCAAAAACACTGTTATTTTTCTTCCAAATGCGACAGACAAATTCCACCATGTCAAAAGCAGCTGCTGACAACATGCTTATCTCATCTATTATCAAGCATACTGTGCGTTCAATTCTCTTTTTCGCTGCTGCAAAATTGTCGTCATTCTGGAATAGTTCCTCGAGGGCAGCATGGGAGTATCGACCATCATATATCCCTGACCAATGATGAAGCGTGGTCGCTTCATCATTGATTCCTTGAATTAATTCCTTAATTCTTAATTCTGCTACATAATTTGATAATTGATTTTTATTTATGAAACATATACATTTTTTAAGGTAAAAGTGCTCACATACATACCCCCCCCCCCCAAAAAAAAAAAAAAAAAAAAAAAAAAAAAAACATGGGAAAGGCTGTTTACTTAAGGGACAACCATTTGATTTTGGAGGGGTTGGGGACCAAGAGGGGGTGGGTCAAATTTTGTCAAGTCAGCTCATTATGCCCCCATAATCAAGATTCCAGGGTATATATTTTTTGCTCTGTGGATCCGTTTGTCTGTCTGTCTGTTTGTCCAAACACTTTAACCTTGCCCATAAGTTAACTTTTGATTCCTTGGAACTATGGTTTTAATATTTCACATGTGTATTCCTTGTGACAATTTGAGACCTTCCTTTGGGTATCAACATATTGGACCTCTTGACCTTGACCTTGGAGTTTGACTCACTTTTGCAAAAAAAATAACAAACTTTAACCCTGACTAAAACTTTCATATTTCACATGTGTATTTATCGTGACAAGACCTTTCCATATTTTTGACATTGACCTTGGAGTTTGATCCACTCTTAAAAAAAAACTTTAACCTTGGCTATAACTTTGAACAATTAATACTAGGGCTTTCAAATTTTACAGGTAAATTCCTTGTGACAAGACCTTAGTTTGGATACCAACAATTTTGACCTTTTGACCTTGACTTTGGAGTTTGACTACTTTTGAAAAACTTTTAATTTCTGCCATAAGCTTCCATATGGGGGCATCAGTGTTTTACAAACACATCTTTGTTTTCATGCTTCTGTAGGATATTGTACCCATATTAATTATTTTTTGTAAGATGATTAGAGAAAGATAATTCATTTCTTCCCTAGAAAATGACAAAAAGAAAAAAATATGGTGTATGTTCCAAACTAGAAAATTATATTTCAGGGGTAAGTGGGTGTGTGAGTGGTAGGGGAACCACCAGTCACAGTTAGCTATCAGATAATTTCCTTCCAAGTCAAGGATAGGTGAATTATTCTCATCAGATTACTTATTTCAAAAATCTGCTAGACTTCCCAACACCCCCCTTCTGAAAGAAATGGTTATCCTCTTAACATCCATATCAGTCTTCTTAAAGAATAAACTGTTATTAATAGCAAATAGGACTATAATTTCAACTATAAAAATTCCTAGACTCATATTTTTAATTTAGGCTGGCCTTGAATTTAGAAGCAAAGACGGATGGAATGTTTGTAAGCCTTCGAGACATCCATAATGCCTGTGTGCAGGCAATCGGAGCAAATGCACCATGCCCTGAGACACTTAGCAAACTCATAAGAAGACTTTTTGATGTCGAGTCAACATGTCCTAAGAAGGTGATGAAAGGAGACAAGGGGGTCATTCTGTTCAAAAATCTTAGTCCAAGAGTAGTTACAGCCAACAATAGCTCTGTACGGTTACCACCTATGTGTACAGTACAAGAAACATTAATATTTTTTTGCTTTTAACTGTCCGCTACCATACCTCAGAGATAATGTTCGGTAAATTGCACAGTTGGATTTGAACCAGGTAACTTCTGGATGCAAGTAGAAGAAAAAAAAATATCCACTGGCATCTCCGTTCCCCTAACTCAGTCAAACATAGATGGAATTATTCACTTAATTTCAACTTTAAATGTCTGCAAAGGCTTTCGAAAAGATGATGATTATTTTCCAAAATCATTTAACGAGGAGAAATTCTCCGCTACTTTTGAGGCGGAACATGTTTCTGTTATGCAATCAGAGTACTGCAGCATTTTCCTGGAATGGTTGGCTAAACAGGATGTATGTTCCTCCTGCAACATTTCTAGAGTCAGGAAAACAGTGAGAAAAAGGAAGTACCCAGATAGCAGTAAGGACGAGGAATTTAAAGAGAATGTAAAAGTTCAATGTCCTCTTGAAATGGAAAAGGATTCCACTACGGTGAAGAGTATATTGAAAGAAGTGAAGCAGAACATTCAGAGTTCAAACAATGCAACACTTGTCGAACAATCCAATAAGGACTGCAGAACAGACAGTATGTTTAACCAAAACTTGACTTCCGAGGAAAGTGTTGCCCCCTTTATTCTAAACATCAGGACCATAAGGACATGGAAGACCTAGTCAATCTAGTTCTAAAGCAAGAAGGATTACCAGAGCATTTTGGGATTTTATTAAAATCACAGCTTCAGAACTGTGCACGTCCAGATTTAGAGAAACGTCAACGACGTTGGGATCCGAAAATTATTAGCCTCTGTTTAACTTTATATATTCGTTCGCCACAGGCATATGAAGACTTGAAGAAATCAAACTTCTTAGTTAGTATTGCCGTCTAAACGGCTACTGCGTTTTTACAAGAACTCTGTAAAACAGACTCCAGGATTTTGTGAGGAGAATTTGTTGTGGATGAACAAATAAATGGATAAACAGAATATTTCTGAGTTTGGAAGACATGGTGGTCTAATTATCGATGAGATGACAGTTCAAGATGATCTTATTATTACAAAATCAGGTGATGGTTGGAATTTGATTGGATTTGTTGATATGGGAAGTACAAACAACAATATAGACATCATTTGTAACGGAAAGAAAGAGATGAAACTAGCCACACATGTTCTTCAAATTGTCTTCCATGGATTAACTGGATTCGGGTAAATTGTGTTTAATATGTATTGAAATTCACTATGTTTAAAATCTTAAATGAGCTATACTGAGTGCAGTCATACTGATTAATATAGAAACATATATTCTTTCTAACAGATTTCATTAAGTCATTGTCAGTATTACATGAGTAAGTAACAGGGTGATCACTCTTTTTACAGGTGGCCAGTAGTGTATTTCGGATCTAATCCAGGGACAGCACACCAAATCTACAACATTTTTTGGAAATGTGGGGATAGGAATGTTCATGTGGATTATGTTATGACAAATGGAGCTTCAACAAATCGAACGTTTGCGGGGATGTTGTTCGCTCAACCCGAGACACCCAGAAGTTCTGATTATGTTTTCAAAGACATATTCTTTTCAAGATGGTGTATATTCAAGATGTGATGCATTGCCTTGAGAAAATACGAAACAATATAGAATCAAGTAAGTTACAACACAAGACAGAGGCAGGAAGATATTTGCTCCTTGGAAAAAAAATGTATTGTTTGCGAACATTGGGAAGAGAGCTTTAGTTTTAACTTTCAAGGTGGGTTTTCCATTTATAGGAAGCTTACAGAGGAACATATCAACCTTACACGTGTAGCAAAGATGAGAAATGAACTTGCTATACAGGTTCTCAATAAGGACATGCTGTTCTTGATGAAATCGTACCAGTCCACCCTAAAAAATCCAGAAAACCTTGCAGCAAGCATCACACTTCTTGAACATACATCACAGATAGTCGACAAATTCTGCACAACCAGGCAGCCAATTACTTCTTTGGATGACAAGAAATTTGAGTCTATTAAAAAAAACTCTCTTTCTTCAATTCATGGGAAGAGGAAGTGGAAAAATCTGTGATGCACGTGACTTCGATAAATCTAATGACACAAGAAACGAGAAATGACTTAAATTCCTCCTTAATGGGATTTGTTTCCTTGCGTAAATTAAGGTTGAATGGGAAAACAGCATTAATTCCGGCTACCTAAATTCAGACATAGTGGAAAACTTATTTGGTCAACAGAGAGGTATTAGAAATGGTCTAAATACAAATCCTACACTCGCGCAATATTGTCCATCGAACACTGCGATACTTCTTGGACAATGTACAGTATCAAACAAGTCAAACTCTAGTCAGAAAGCCTTATTCTTCTCTGCTACTACTCCTTGTGCGCTCAACACTGTGAGAAAAGTCCAATAAATCAAGAAGAAGAGGGATTCGTTTATAAACTAAAGGTATGAAGACTATAGTACTAAGACAATTTTAAAAATGTTTGTTTTCCCTCTGGTAAGTGACAAACAAAAAAATACCTCACTCAAATGTTTTTATCAGATTTCTGAGCATCTTTTTTTAAATTTACAAAAAAGTTGTTTGCTGAACCATTTTGCATAAAAGTTTTAAAATAAACTTTGCACAAACAACCAAAAAAACAAAAAAAACAAAAAAAAAAAGGTTTAACAAAACCTATCAAGTACAATATTAGTGGTTTGACTTTTCGCGGTAAAACGTCGACAGAATCTTAAAATAAACAACCTTTTCAAAGAATTGTGTGTAATTACTGAATTATAAACTAAAGGTATGAAGACTATAGTACTAAGACAATTTTAAAAATGTTTGTTTTCCCTCTGGTAAGTGACAAACAAAAAAAAATACCTCAGTCAAATGTTTTTATCAGATTTCTGAGCATCTTTTTTTTAAATTTACAAAAAAGTTGTTTGCTGAACCATTTTGCATAAAAGTTTTAAAATAAACTTTGCACAAACAACCAAAAAAACAAAAAAAACAAAAAAAAAAAAAGGTTTAACAAAACCTATCAAGTACAATATTAGTGGTTTGACTTTTCGCGGTAAAACGTCGACAGAATCTTAAAATAAACAACCCTTTCAAAGAATTGTGTGTAATTACTGAATTATAAACTAAAGGTATGAAGACTATAGTACTAAGACAATTTTAAAAATGTTTGTTTTCCCTCTGGTAAGTGACAAACAAAAAAAAATACCTCAGTCAAATGTTTTTATCAGATTTCTGAGCATCTTTTTTTTAAATTTACAAAAAAGTTGTTTGCTGAACCATTTTGCATAAAAGTTTTAAAATAAACTTTGCACAAACAACCAAAAAAAAAAAAACAAAAAAAAAAAACAAAAAAGGTTTAACAAAACCTATCAAGTACAATATTAGTGGTTTGACTTTTCGCGGTAAAACGTCGACAGAATCTTAAAATAAACAACCCTTTCAAAGAATTGTGTGTAATTACTGAATTACCTCAATAAGTAGGTTTTTCCAGATCCATATTGGCCCGTTATTATAAAACTATGCCCTTCTAATGCTTTATGGTAAGCTTTTTCTCAAAGATCCTGCATTTCCATGCTGCTTTGGATGTTTTTAGCCATCTTTTCGGAATATTTCGACCTTTTTCATTTCGCTAATACGTGTTCCGAAAAGTTCAATCTGCAGTGAATGTGACGTCACGCAGAATTGTCAATGGCCGCTGGTTGTAAACTAGATTTGAAGAAGTGTGATTAAAATGATAATGTAGGGTAGTTGAATGGTAAAAATTGTCGGGAATTAATTAATGGACACTACTGAGTTGACATCTGGTGTTTGATGTTGGTTGGATAGCGAATTAGAGAAAATCGAGAAAACTCGTTGCCATCCTGTCGCTTCGCTCGCTACGCTCGCGAAGCTCACTGGTAGTATTTATGCCTGTTTTTCATTTATTTTCAACTTATTGATAAAATTGCCGACTCCTGTGGTAAAATTAAGAACAGCTTCATTCATTATTTCAACTTCCATTGCAAACTCTATATTGGCCTACCTAATCCAACTGTATGGTTTTGCCTCTCTTGTTTTCAACCAGTATTCTTTACAAAAGGTACTGCTAATAACATAATAATAATGAGAGTAATCCCTCGGTCTGGTTTGGCTTTGCTTTCTTCGTTAACTTCAGGATAGGAGTCGCCCGCGTGGCGCAGTGGTTAGAGCGTCTGCTCTAGAGTCGCGAAGTAAGGAGTTGATCCTTACGTCGCGTCTTCGAATCCCACTGTGGGACGTGGAGACCGGTCCTTCGGATGAGACCGCATAAACCGAGGTCCCGTGTCGCAGTAGGTGCTGGCACGAAAGAGATCCCTCACTGCTCAATGGCCGTAAGTGCCGAGTATAGGACAAAATTTGCAGCTCTCCACCGGCAAGTGGTGGCGTCTCCATATGAGTGAAAAATTCTCGAGAGGGACGTTAAACAACATACAATCAATCAATCAATCAGGATAGGAGCACCTTGATTTTCATCTTCGCCTTTTTAACCCCAAATTATCTGCATGTCTTTGACAGATTCATAACTTTAAATGCACTACTGTCAACATGCAACATGGTCAAGGGCAAAAAAGAAATCCATTTCACAATCGAACGATTACCTCCAGTAGATCCATAACGTTTTCCATACAGACTGATAGGGGCATGGTTAGAGCTTCAATCAAGCGCAAATAGTGTGATAGATCCTTAATACAGTCATACAAATAATTACCTGACCATCAAGGCACGAAATGTTTGAAAAATTGCCGAAGTCACATTGTTCTTGGTGACCCTGACACATTGCAATATCATTTTTCCCTTTTTTATATGAAGACTTCCACTACGGGAGATAACTCTTACAGACAAATATTCATTCTGTTATCTTATCTTCTTTTATTATTTTTAGAGTATTTTTTTAAATTTTATCAACTTTTTAAATTTTCATAGACTTTCTAAACATATATTTACACTAAAACATGTTTATTGATCATCAAATGAAGCCAAATTAATAACATTTGATTAATTCTACAGTACAAATAGAGAGCTATGCTAACATCCTAAGGTCATCATTTCAACAATTTATTAAATATATGTTCACTAAATTGCCAACGGTGAATTATTTATATTTGGTAGGACATCAATTAAATATTATAAAGCACATTATTAAATCAAATTATTTTATCCACTTACGTTGTACCACTGCAATAAATATCCATATTAATTCTGAAGTTCCAAATTCAGCCTTACATGTGGCTTCAGCATAGATTGAAAATAGATGTAATCATTGGGAAAAATAAGTATTTGTGATCTTTGACATATATGTTTTGATGATATAATAAAATACTGGATCGGAAATAATTTTGCAGTGGTTTTATGGGGCTGCAAACTTTCCTATTTTTACCTACTATTCAATGCCAATTATTGCTAAATATAGAAACTGGGTTGTTACTAAAAATAGAAGCAAATGACACACTTTTTGAATTTATTTTTTATATCCTGATACAACCTAGATCTTAAAAATATATGACAAAAAGAAAAGTTCTATATACCCTTTCGGATGATTTTTCAGATTTTGCATGTCTTTTCTCAGAGACAGGCTGTTAAGAATATACAATTATATATAAATATAGGAATACGTCATCCTAGTAACGAGGTGATTTAGAGATCGACGAGCTTCAATCGACGGCCATTTTTTCGGAAGTCAACAACACTTTAGCCAAAACAAGCTCTGTAGTGTAGGTTATATCTACTTGGATGTGAAATTAAAGACACTTTGGTGAAGAGCAGAATTTGATATGAATCCAGAGGAGAAGGTAGATGACTGGAAAGCAATTGGTATTTCTGCTGATGTTATTGGAGCTGAGACATCAAGAAGTTTACATGTGGCGGCATGGCTGGATCCTGTAACCTGTGGAACAGTGTCGTTTATTTCCGTTTGTGGGACGATCAGATTAGACAAAGCTCTACTCATTGACTCCTTCTGGTAAGTAGCACATTCTCGGCTATAATTTCTTACAGTGGATTCGTTTTTATGGCCACTCATGTGCATTATATGTCGCAATTCAAATCCTGCATCGTTCATGCCTTGTATGGAGGTTTCACGTAAGCTGTGTGCAGTGTAAGAATTTTCACATTTTGCGTTTTTACAAATGTCAGCCATAAAACGTGTGAATTGGTATTTTTTGATTGGAACGTTAGTGTACCAAATTTCCTCGGTTGTTGGAGAGGATAACGCTTCTTTTGAACATCTGTTAAAAAGAAATGTTGCAGAAGGGTCCATCTTTGAGAGGTATTGCTTTAAAGAGTTAACTGGAAGTGTTCCCCTGCATTTGGTACTGAATGCATTCTTTTTCCCTCAGGGGTTACAGACACATCTTTGCCCCCTTGCCAACTTTTTTGTTTAGTTTCATGAGACAAAACAGCATACTCATGTCCATTTTCATCGAAGTGAAACTCAAATGAGTTGAACCTTTATTTGCTCGTGAGACTCAAGTCCCCTGCTGACAAACTGAATAGCGATTAAATACCAGATGCGGAATCTTAAAGACACAGGTGTTGAATCTCCATAAAGGTACGCTGAAATTTTATGAAAATCATTTTAAGGAATAACAGCCTTGTGCTTTGCTGGTCGAGAGAGCCCTTCTTGTAAATTTTGAACTAAAACTAGTTTTCCATCTAAGACATTATTGCTACCCCTAAATTCTCTGTCACGTACTATGTCAAACTGACGTCCAATGTCGTGGACATGGCGGTTATTTGCTGATCTTATGCTCTTATATGTATTACTGTGATATTCTGTTGCTTGTTCTTTTGTCATAGATTGTGCTCTTTTTTCATTGGGCTTAAGTGTAGCCTCTGCATAAAATTTTTCAAGATGTTTATTCAGCTCAGTAGCAGAAATTTTGTGGAAATCAGTTGGCTGTCCCAAAGCTTCAACACTCCATTCTACAAAAAAGGGGACCTTTTTTTTTATTAATTTATCAAGTCATATTTCATATCAATACAGATAGCTTAAAGGTTAAGCAACCATGCAATATGTGTGGGGAATATGGGTTCAAGTCCCAATATGGATATTAAAAATGTTGATGACTTGATATAATTTACATTAAGTTAAAACATGCATTTACCTTGAAACAAATTTACTCCCCACTTTGTATGAAACTTTGTAGCTTTTGACTGCCTTCTTTCTTTCAATTCCTGCAGCTCTGTTTCATTAACAGTTTTGAATCTTTTTTTCCTGCAGACTGAATCTGGGGCTCTCAGCATGGTTTCCTCTGTTTTTATAGGATTTAAAACCATTTCCATCTCTTCCTCAGCCACCTTTCTAGATGTTGATGCATCAAATTCCCCATCAAAGATTTAATGAAGGGTTTCCCAGTCAATTTCTTCAATTTCAACATTTTCTCCTACCCCAGCATGTCAAAATCTGCCATTGTGCAAACGAAAACAAATCACAACTCATATAGTTCCATCTTATTAGTGCCTTCACTATTTATTGACATAATTAATGTGTAATTTACCATAAGATGGCACAAAAAAAAATTAAAAGAATTTCTTTAAAATTATTTTTATTTCTTTTAAATGATTAACATTTTACTACTATCTCTAATGTAAACAGGAAGTTATGGTAAAAAATAGTTCCGGTTTACTGTTGCCAAGGGGGCGTGGCTCTATACCTACATTCTTTATACTATATAAAAACAAAGTCATGTGACTGTCTTGTCCAATCAAATTACACTATTTAGACTAAATTATATATATATATAGATTTCAGGCCGTTATTTCGTCAAAGAACAGAATTCTAATTTATCAAGGTACACTCACATATAAGAAGTAATCTCAATATCTGGAAGCGTTGAGATAAAGAAAAAATGCAGAAAACCACATTAAGTGGAAAGGCAGACAGACAGACGAGGAGGAAACCTATAACCCCCTCAAATACACCCACCCACACACACACGCTCGTGCGCTCTTTATGAAATATGCCTACATGACAAGTCTGTGTTTTTACAAACCAGTAACTCACACAAAGCTTAAAAACATTTCTTAGATACTAAATAATACAGGGAAAAAAGAAGATATCTTAAATGGTCTCATTCATTAGGACAAAAGCTTAAAAAGAGCTGGAAAACTCTTTTATTTGAAACAGCCAGTAACAAACTTAGAAAAGCGTTTAATCCCTATTAAAACTTTTTGTTCTGCATAGAATGGTGTTTTATGCCTTAGATGTCAATGTTTAGAAATATATTTGGGAATGTCTGATTGATTTCATCCTTGATATCCGATCAAATTTAGCAAACAATGTCATGTGAATGCATCATTTTAATATTTTTAAAGCCAAGGAAATTAAAACTTAATTCAAGATGAAATTTGTCGAAAAGGATACTGTAAATCTGGAAATTTTTACGTCGATTTATTTTTGCGAATCTGGGTCAAAAAGCTGTTGATTAATTTTTATGTTTCAAAATTTTGCGAATTGTCATTAGCGCTAAAATTATAAAGCGCTTAAAATTTTAATAACAGTTTAAAAGTTACGCATGTACATACAATAAATTACACATGTACATACAATATTAAACAATGCCAACGTTCAATAATCAGATAAAAATATTACAAGAGATGAAACATCTAAAGTGTTTAAAGTTTTCATAACACTTTATTAAATCACGCATGTATATAAGGTATATAAAACGATGTTAGCTTTAACCAGCCTTCAGATAAAAACATTCTCTACAGGGTATAAAACAATCTGTCGTGCTAGGGATTCATTGTTTCATTAAAAAACTAGCCTCTCTTTCTTGGAGAAATAATTTAAAAGAAACATACTGCCTGTCAAACCATCGGATGATATTATATGTAGTGAAAGCACTCCACGCACGGATTATCACGGGTAATTAGCTTGTAGTATAAACAGGTTTCTAAAAATGACCACTGCTTATAAACACCTGTTCACCAGGTGAAAAATAGACACCAGCTTTCATCAAAAGTGTTTACATTTTTTGTTGGTGATTTATTTTTAAGAAAAATATTTTTGCGAATGCAATGTTCGCGCAAATTTGCTAAAAATTTATCTACAGTAAAAAATTCCAGATTTACGGTATTATCTGAATTTATATGAAAGTACGGTAGAATGAAAATTTGGTAACACAAGTAATAATTCGCTATTTTCTTCAAATTAATTCTGAGATTGATGTAAAGATTTTCTATTTTAGGATTAGTAATCAAAAAAGGGTTTGGGATGAAGTAAATTATTGACAAATAAGTTGATGAAACAAGAATATCAGCTATCTCGTTTAAAGTCATCATTTCTTAAGTTCTATGGTCAATACAATGACCTTGTCAGCAAATACAATTTATCATTGAGTCAAATGCTGACTGACGTTTTTCATAGTAATTGTTAGGCCATTCTTTACACACTGAATTGTCGACGGATTTTTCCGTTATTTCCCTATCATGACAAGGAGCACACGGAGGGTGTGAACGGTCAGCAGGGGATGCTCACTCCTCCTTGGCACCTGATCCCACCTCTGATGTTTGGAAGTCCGTATTTGCTCTGCTCCTATTTTGTATTGTTTAATGGACTTTTGAGCTTGAATACTGTTCGTTATCTCCATATATTTCATGAAGTAGAATGGTCAACAATTTAAATGCACACTTTGGTTACTGTTTTCAAAATTCAACTTTTTTTGTTTCTAGAATTCCAATTTAGTTGTTGACAATAGTAACGGCATGGGTTTGGTTTCTTCCTTGTGTGTCTTACTTTCGGTAAGTCAACTACAATGTAAGCTATCAAAGTTAATGGAGAATTGCGTTCTTTAGGCAATTTTTGTCTCTGATCTTTGATTCGTTTTAAGTTCTTCAGGGCATCAGAAACATCATTAATGTTGTTCTGGCCGTTGTGCTTTATTTTCTGATGAAAACAATCATCACCACGGGAATAAATATTACTGATATGATATGTAGTTTAATAACTACTAAGTATTGAAGTTATAGTTAACAAATGTTCCACAAAATGATTCTCTGTATCTGAAACAATTCTGTACTCTTCATTAAAACTTGGCTCAATAATGAAAGTTATTCCCTCGATAGGAAGGCTACTACTGTTCACAGCTGTGGATTCCTTATAAGAAAATGACATAGGAATTTTTTTTTTGGGGGGGGGGGGGATTTGTATAAAAAGGGATTTGAAATCTATAATTTACCTTTAACATGTTTCACATCTTCAGAGAGAATTTTATAAACATATGAAAAATAAACTTTAATCTTCTTTCATTCTTTGATACGTGTTATTCGTTATTTTCATTCGCTTAAAACAACAGAAATCAAATTTTCACTAAAACGTAAAATGTGCTAATGCATATTAAGTCGACAAATGTTGTGGAATAAATAGAAGTCTCTAATTCTAAAAGTCTACTCCTTTACGTCAAATGGGGCTGGTGTCTTACTGAGGGGTATAATCTAAAATGCCCCTCAGATCAATAAATTGTCTCATTTTCAACCTTCTGACTCTTTTGCTTGTGCCTATTTTTTTTTCTTTCTAATCACTATAACTCACACTTAATAAACAAAATTAAACATAACCGTTTCATAACCTTAAAGCTTCTGAAATCCTTTTCTTATAAAGTTTGTATCAATACAAAAGTTCATTTCCACTTGAACATAATAGTCAATATCTTTTTATCCATATTTCTTATAGAAATATGAACCATCAAACCATAAAATTCAACCATATTTTGTCACAGTTGCTAAAAAAGAACATGCATTTTGACTTTTTCAAACTGTCAGGTTGCTGTCATTTTGAGAAAAAATAATTTAGCAGACTTGACAAAACATCGCACAAATTATATCAAACAATATTTACTGTGTATCCAAGAGCAAAGCAACCAAAATATGGAAAGAGAAAAACAAAACATGAATTAAATTGTAAGTAAATTAATACCAAGCGATGTTTAATTCGCTAGATATTACCGTACAAAAGTCAATGAAGGGGTAATTCCATTTCCAAAGGTAAATATTATTGTCTTAATGACGATTTAATTACGTCAGATGCTGTTTCATTTTCATTTTGGTGGCATATCTGTGTCATTGTCGCGAGTAACGAGATCTCCCAGTTGATCGCTATTTCCCGAAATGGTAGCTTTATCATAAGGTAAAGATATCGAATAGAGATCGATGTCGTCCATAGTCAGTAAAGCATCTAAATGAAACAGATGAGGCAAACACTGTTTTGTTTCCTTTTCCGAGTTAACCGGGATATGTTGAGTCGACACATGACTGCAAGACACTATTTATTGATAAAAGGTCGTCTGGATGCTTAAGCTTTCTTCTCGTGTAGAAAATATTTTAGACAAAATCTGCTTCATGGGAATCTTAAAGCTAAATCAAGAGCGCCCATCGAACTTCAAATAGTTTTTTGGAAGACCAGGGCCCCGTTTTACAAAAGAATTTACGACTAAGAGCAAAATTTAATACTTCTTATTACTTTCTATTTTACATTAATTTGAAAATGATTTTAATATTTTCAAAAAGAATTTAACAACATGTTTTTATGCTAGCAATTTCAAACAGAATAATTAATTTACAAAATTTTTACAATCAACTTAAGTTTTTGGTCTTTGTCGTAAGTTCTTTTGCACCCCTCCCCCCCCCCCCCGGTTTCCAAACATCTTAGATGTTGTCAATGAGGAAATCCAGCATCTTTTATTATCAAGTTCAAAGTACTTGTATGTAGAATCATAGTGATTTTTAACAAAGTGATATTTAAATCATAAACACTTTTTTATAAAATATAATCTTCTTTACCTTTCTCTGATTTGTTTTAAAATGGTTTTTGGAATAAGGTATAGATAATAAATATATCAAGATTCGAAACATATTCTTTTTCTACACACTCATCTATCCAGAGTGATTTATAATCTCAATCCTAATGTCCTTGACACTTTAAATAAAAAAATATAAAATGTCAGTTATACAAAATTATTATCAGTATATAATTACTTGGAATATCACGTTTATTTAATTAATAGTTTGCAATCTTTTTCATGAAGTAAAGCTATTTTTTTTACTCACGATTAGATTTTATCTTTAGAAAGAAAATAATTCAAGCTAGATCAATTTCAAATGCATTTCTTATTTGTTAGTCAACAGGATGTTTAAATGCTTTCATAATAGTTGGCATTTTAATGTTTAGATTCCAGGGTACTGCACACAATTATGTTCACAAAAGCTTTTTTTGTCTGTAATGAGTTGTCCAGATTTTCAACAATATTTGATTTGGGCAAGCTTGAGTTGAAATTAAATTGATATGAAGAATAGTCTCCTGTTCGGGATAGTTTACTCAAATTCTTCTTTCGTTAATTTGGCTTACCCAAGTGCTATCAATGTTAATTTTGAAGGTCCAACGAGATTTCTAGTACAAAAATCATCTTACAATTAACGTTTCGTAATACTATATGCTGTCCTTTTTGATGCATTTAAATATTTGTTTGGAAATACTTTAATTTTGAATTACATTGTGTACTTGGTAACTTACAATCAAACTCAAGTAATCTTTATCGGTCAGCTCTGATTAGAAGGTCAGCATCTCTTCTTTTTTTTTTATCCACGTTTTAAAACCTGAAAGTCTGAAAAGAGATTTGTCGTGATTAGGGCCCCTAGATCTGTTACACTATCTTTGTTTATACTCTCCTAGAAAGATTCAAGCTGCCTCCTTCCCCTATTAGAGGAATTTTCTTTATGAATAAGCATTCTGAGAGTATTGCATTAGCAATACTATAGTCCTCTACCGGCAAGTGTAATCTGGTTCCCGTTGAAAATCGAAAATGCCATAATTCCGTCAAAAATCAATGAAGCGAAACGAAATGCAAACTTATGATCTTATGATATAAAAATCTATGATTCATCAAGGTAAAGTCACATACAAAAACTCAGCTCAATATCTGCAAGAGTTTAGAAAAAAAAATTGCGGAAAACAAAACCGTGAAAAATTGAAAAGCTCGTAATTCCGTCAAAAATTATTGGAGCGGAACGAAATACACACTTGATCTGTAACTTATCAAAATACACTCACATACCAAAAATCAGCTCAATATCTACAAGCGTTTAGAAAAAAAGTGCGGAAAACCAAGTGGGACAGACAGACAGACAGTAGGACGGACAGCTTCAGAGGAAACCTATAGTCTCCTCCGGTTTCACTGGTAGGGGACTAATAAACAACTTATGATAAAACATATGCAATTACTAGTATACAGATTTTAGAGTTAATCATCACTGAATTCTATACACGTTCTATGAAATGATACTACCGGTAATTTTGTGTTTAATCAACTAAGATTTCTTTTTAAGTCATTGCAAAGATCTCAAATCATTTTATGAGTACATCAAAACTGTGAAACATGGACAATCTTTCATATAAAAAGTCTCCTTGAACTTTTTGAAGCTAAAACTTTTGCTATAGGTAGAAAATGTAGATAAGAAAATTTAACAAAACTAAATTCCATGATTATCTTTTTTATTTCAAATAAAGGTTTTATTTCTTTCATTTAGGTTTCTAAGAACGAATTTCAGACGTTTCATTTCCTGATTTTCATCTCAGTAAATTTCAGGGAATAATAATATCCCATCCAGTGATACCAGTTTACACCGTCAGCATAGGATTTATGCTTTCCTTTCAAGTACAGGCCGTTCAGATTTGAACGGTGACAAGATTTGTACCACCAACCGCCTTTATATTCCTTTGCACAAGAGTCCTTATCATCACGATCCTTTGTGACAAATTTGGCACCATTATGTCGAGACGAAAATGAGTCCCCTGAAGAAAACAAAAATTAGTTAAGCGTTAATCAATTTATTAAGACAAGTTGTGTCATATGAAATAAAGGAGTATATATTCAGTGGATATAAATTTATTGCAAAATTAACACGTAATAAGATAAGGATTAAAATAAAATGATGACGCAAGGGACTTACCAGCGTCTCCACTATAACCGGAGACGTGCAAAATATATCCCGCTTTCTCATTTCCAACATTGAAGGTGTTGTAACTTGCATGACGGGAATTTCGGGAAAAATCTGTCATATCAATTCGCAGTTTGTATTTTCCTGATTGAGTAATTTTGTGGATTTTCTCATTCCCTGTAATATTCATCATTATTATTAGGAGTAGTAGTAGATATTTATATTTTTCATGAAAAGAATCATTCTTCCGGTTTTAAGTAATTGAAAGTTATTTAAAAAGGAATCATCAGTTTGTAGAATAAATTTTATAAGTTATTGGATTGATTGATTGATTGATTGATTGTATGATGTTTTACGATCAATTCGAGAATTTTTCACTCATATAGAGACTTCACCATATACTGGTGAAGGGCTTCATTTTGACCTATCAACGCCTGCCAAAGGACCCGCAACGTTCACTTTAAAGTGCCAAGCGCATGGCGAAGGAACAGTTGCTACCCATTTTTTATCGACTTAGGACAGTCGCGGCCGAGATTTGAATTCACGACCTCCCGATCACAGAGCTAGCGCTCTACCGACTCAGCTCTGGACATGGTGTTGCTTCAGTGTAAAAGTTGTGTGAGATTCAGGCGGTAGTCATGAAATGTGAAGAGAACGATCAGGTCCAATCAAATAATACAATCCATGAACAGAGCCTGTTAAATTAAGATTAGATCTTCCATTCACCTCCGATTTTTTTTATATATGTTGCGCTACATATATATATTTTTATTTTTATTTGTTTTTTTTCTGCAACAGAGCTTATATATCATAACATATATATATAAGATATAGCTATCGACGGGTAAGAATGTCAAAAAAAGATGGAATCACGCATTATTCAGACATATCATACACACTTAAAGACTGAAAATAAGCAGCACTCCAAAGAAACGATAAATTAGAATTGTGCTGAAGTGGATATTTGTTTATATATATATATATATATATATATATATATATATATATATATATATATATATATATATATATATATATATATCAGGAAAAAGAGAGGAAAAAGTCAAACGCAATTGATTGTAGAACTTAACAATTTTAAGAGCAATGAGTTTGATACACTACAGACATACATAATATTTACCGATCCTATTTTTTTTCTTTAATATATTTTCTAAGATAACAGTATTAAATATTTTTAATTTCAAGCGAAAAGTCATCAGGACTATGGTCTTTCCCTTCGTAATAAAAGAACTATAAACGATAAGTAATTTAGAGCCATTGTACTGGTACATATAAAAATGGTAAAATGATTAATGTGAAATAAATAAGTTATTCAGACAAAATCCAAATGTAATGACAAACACAAGGTTGGATGTTTCAAGTTGTATTTGGATGGGATGTTTAAGTCACTTGAAAACAGAAACTTTCAATACTAAGTCTTGTAGTTACAAGTAACATTAGTTTATTAGCATAATTTAATGAGAAAAGAATATTTTGATAAAAATAAATATAGCGCATTTATAAAACAAAATAATAAGTCTATCATACCTAGCCAAAACTCATTCGATAAATTTCCAAATCCGTTTTTGTAGTCATTCCAGGTCCTGAAGAAATTTTCCGATCCATCCCGTCTTCTCTGTATAACCTAGAATTTAAAAAATAACAAAACGTAATGTCTCCTTTATTATGTAAATATATAGGTATGCATTTAGATCTATCATATCCATACATCAGCACTCGATGTTGAATGGGAGTACTGCTTTCATAGAATG
The DNA here is from genome assembly GCF_033153115.1 of Saccostrea echinata. Lineage (NCBI taxonomy): Eukaryota > Metazoa > Mollusca > Bivalvia > Ostreida > Ostreidae > Saccostrea > Saccostrea echinata. The sequence continues at coordinate 17,551,987 of NW_026889778.1, forward strand.
AAATATATCTTATTTCAGAATTCACAATACTATTTACTATTCCTTTCTCGAGAATTTCAAAAGAATATCGGGAAGAAAAAAATTACTTAACGTCTTTGAAAAAGGTACGTGTTTGATAAGTAAAATTAAATTGAAACTTTATGTAACAACAGTGTTTAAAAATTAATCCTAATAATTAAAACTATCGTAAACTATAGTTAACTATTGTTAACTATAGCATCAATAGTTTGCATTATAGTAAATCAAAGTTTTCACTATTGAAGATCAAAGTGTTTTCAATAATTATTTGAAGTTTATAATTTTCATCAATTCCTTTTTAATTATAAGAAACTTTTAATTTTATATTTCCGAAATGTTCCTCAAAGATTTTAATATACAAAAAATATATTAAGGCTCTTAATCTCAAAAAAAAAAAAATACAGCGTACATCCTTTCGGCGTAATATATATATATATATATATATATATATATATATATATATATATATATATATATATATATATATATATATATATATATATATATATATATATATATATATATATATATACAGAAATAAACTCATAGGATCTGAATGTATCTGAACGGGGCATACGAGGAGACATAGTATTACTACTGTACGAAATAATTCTTTAGAATGGACTTTTCGTCATGTTTTATATCAAATTGCCAAACAATTACATAACCATTTCATTAGGATAGTTTCTCCTCTTATACATTTTCACAAAAAATTTAAACTTAATCCTTATTAATCACTTGAGCAAGTCTGTTATATACACACTCATATAAACTCTTTTTCTAAAGAAGGTCCTGTAAACGGGAGTATTAAATTTTTAATGTCAAGTTTTGCAATATTTTATTGAACACATTTAATTTGAATTCTGAAAAATTAAAGTAATGTTTGAATATTCGATATAAATACAACACCCACAAGTATAAAGCTACAGACAAGATCTTTGAATTACCAATATTATTCTAACACTTAAGACGAGGTTTGAAATAAGATGGTTAACTTTAGGCCCGAAGAAAGCCGGGGGGGGGGGGGGGGGACCAGCCACCCACACTTTTCTAGTATAGTATTTTGCTAAATTAAATTTAAAAGTTAATCTTCCTTTAGATGCTGCCCCTGCTTTCAATTTTTGTTGCTCTAAGGTCGATCACAGAAAAACATCCAGAATTGGACAGATAATTTTTTTTTCTTGTAAGATTATTTAGGGAAGTCCCCCCCCCCCTCACCTCCACCTTTTGGTCAGTATAGTTTGCAAAATTAAATTTTTGTTAGAAATACGTTTAATATCATAAGTAATCCAGTATCTCCTCGTTGATATTTCAAAATTTACATTAGTTTTTATTAAGAAACAAATACAAACGTTGCATTTCTGTTTCTCTCCAAAATAACATATTTTTTTTTAATTATATAGTTTGCTGGACATCTTTGCAGTCTTTTAGTAAGACAGAATACACTTTTAGCGACCCACCAAAGTCATAATTAATATCGGATGTACGGTTCGCATTGAAATTGATTTCTAATTAAACGATAAAACAGAACTGAAATAAAGGAAATTGAATATTAACTAAAAATTTCTAAATTTTCATTATAATACAAAAGTCCTTGATAAAACAACGAGAGAAACCAAACAAAATCAGCTATTGCCCATTTAAATTAGATACTTCATTTAAGGTTCAGTATTTTGATGCAGGAATGCCAAAAAGTATATATTAGTTTTTTAAAGTCGATTTAAAGTGTTAATTACCGTCCATCCACCGCCGTCTGTCTTTTGATCACAGTAAACCTGGAAACCAGATCCTTTATTCGGGTAAATTGTGTACACATTATTTTCCCTGTAACCTTTCAGCAACAGGTCCTGGCAGTCTTTCGGATAAAATGTTTTACTTATATCTGTTTAATTAAATTATTATATGACTTAATAAATATAAAGAAAAAACATTTTTCTATAATAATACATATATATTATAGCTATAATAATACATATAATAAACTCTGTAATTAGACTAAGTTCAAACTTCCACATATCTTACAAACAAATTCTTGCTACCTTTTCTACAGTCCCGTAGTAAATCATAAATTGATGCCAATTTCTGATTTATTTCTCTAATATCTTGTTTTGTAGCCCACTCTGTGTTATTCTCCTTGCTCATAATTCCTGCTGATGTGGCAGTATCACTTTTATTGCAATTAGCTTGCTGTAGGTTCACGAGGTGTGAGGCAAGGTTAAGTAGTGTACGGAACGAGTTCATTTCCGTCACACATTGATTGTTCCCTTCATGATTAGGTGTATCTTTTATTGTTTCAACAGTAATTGGCAGCAGGAAAAGCACTAGTAGTGCAATATTCATCTTCATCCTGATCGTCTGCGAAAAGGTGATCTAAGGGCAAAAATAAAAACTACAAGTACTGAATTTAAATTAAATTAAAACCTTATTTATTTATAAAATTTCAGAAATCGGATAGTGCGCTCATTTTTTTCCTGGATACGTTATTAAATTGTCCCAGTTTTTACACGTTATATCGATTTTTTTCCACCATAATATTTTGCATGATAATTTAAATATAATCCCTTCAAATTTCCATTTACATTGATTCATCCCAAGAAATCCCGTCCGGTTTAGCTATGAGCTGAACTCAATACAAGTGCTATTAACGCTAATCACCGATATTCCCCTAAGAGTGATTCGAGACAATTTATGGCAGAATCTTGTAGAGGTGGATCTAAAAAAAATACTTTTACAAATATTTTCCTCGGATGTCATTGATAATTATAGCATTTATTTCCTTTAATATGCTCAATATGATTTTGCTACCACGCGTTCTTCTACCTTTTTGCATGTAGAATTCATTTAAATTTTATTTAGAATTAATTAAATTTATCTTGAAATTTAGCGATTTCTTTTTTATTATAGCCTTAAAATATTTTTAAATCTAAGGAGAATCTATAGTGTACAAGTCCCTCTAAGACACCGTGAGTTACCCCATACCCTGCATATTTAACTTACCCCTTTAGAAGAAGGTAAACATGGCCTATTTACACCCTTCCTACTACGCATTCAAAGGCAATATTTCTCAATATTTGAAATTTTAATTCTTTTCCCCCAGACACTCTCCTTCCCATCTATGCCCTAAAATCAGCCCATTCCACCCCGTATACATCCGAAGACATATTTATGAAAAAACCTGTGTTTTTATATGGCACTACTTGCGTGGTCAATGAAAAGGGGTAAAATTAGTAACCTATGATACGCTTATACTTTCTAGAAAAAAAAAATAAGGGTTACAAACTCAAACATGGAATTTAATTTCCTTTTTATTTTAATTTGTTTATCGTTTACTCGTTTATTTTCTATAATTATATGTTTCATTTTAAACTCGTTATTATTATTGAGCACGTAGGAAATTGAAATCACGCCGCCTCCCCCCCCCCCCCTCCAATGAAAGGCCTTATATTATATTGTTCTTTTAAAGCTTTAATCTTAAATCTGAAAAAAATGTTGGATCCTTCCCTCAACAGTGCTGCCATCATTTGTCTCGCATCACTCTCATGGGTAATATAAAGATTAGCGTTAATTGCGCTTTGATTGAATTCAGTCTAAAGCAACACCGGAGAAAATCCACAGAATTTCTTCCCATGTAACAAGATCAAAAAGCCCCCCCCCCCTTTTTTTTTGTTTTGTTTTTTTTTTTTTTTTGTTTTTTTTTTTGTTTTTTTTTTTTTTTTTGTTTTTTTTTTTTTTTTTTTTGTTGAATTGATTTTTAAAAATATGCATATTTTTCCCTATGTTTCGGATTGAGTGAAATTCGTGAAAAACGGAGAGCTCCTTATTTAAAAGCTTGCCATTTCACTTGTAAGCATTATCCATGCTAACGCAGTTTTGAAATCCAGATATTTGACTATATAAGACACAATCCAAAGCCAAGTAAATTCTTCTTAACCGGTAACAAGATCAAAAAGCCCCCCCCCCCCCCTTTTTCAGTTTTTTTTTTTTTTTTTTTTTTTTTTTTTTTTTTTTGTTGAATTGATTTTTAAAAATATGCATATTTTTCCCTATGTTTCGGATTGAGTGAAATTCGTGAAAAACGGAGAGCTCCTTATTTAAAAGCTTGCCATTTCACTTGTAAGCATTATCCATGCTAACGCAGTTTTGAAATCCAGATATTTGACTATATAAGACACAATCCAAAGCCAAGTAAATTCTTCTTAACCGGTAACAAGATCAAAAAGCCCCCCCCCCCTTTTTCAGTTTTTTTTTTTTTTTTTTTTTTTTTTTTTTTTTTTTTTTTTTTTTGTTGAATTGATTTTTAAAAATATGCATATTTTTTCCTATGTTTCGGATTGAGTGAAATTCGTGAAAAACGGAGAGCTCCTTATTTAAAAGCTTGCCATTTCACTTGTAAGCTTTATCCATGCTAACGCAGTTTTGAAATCCAGATATTTGACTATATAAGACACAATCCAAAGCCAAGTAAATTCTTCTTAACCATCCCAAGAAATCCCGTCCGGTTTAGCTATGAGCTGAACTCAATACAAGTGCTATTAACGCTAATCACCGATATTCCCCTAAGAGTGATTCGAGACAATTTATGGCAGAATCTTGTAGAGGTGGATCTAAAAAAAATACTTTTACAAATATTTTCCTCGGATGTCATTGATAATTATAGCATTTATTTCCTTTAATATGCTCAATATGATTTTGCTACCACGCGTTCTTCTACCTTTTTGCATGTAGAATTTATTTAAATTTTATTTAGAATTAATTAAATTTATCTTGAAATTTAGCGATTTCTTTTTTATTATAGCCTTAAAATATTTTTAAATCTAAGGAGAATCTATAGTGTACAAGTCCCTCTAAGACACCGTGAGTTACCCCATACCCTGCATATTTAACTTACCCCTTTAGAAGAAGGTAAACATGGCCTATTTACACCCTTCCTACTACGCATTCAAAGGCAATATTTCTCAATATTTGAAATTTTAATTCTTTTCCCCCAGACACTCTCCTTCCCATCTATGCCCTAAAATCAGCCCATTCCACCCCGTATACATCCGAAGACATATTTATGAAAAAACCTGTGTTTTTATATGGCACTACTTGCGTGGTCAATGAAAAGGGGTAAAATTAGTAACCTGTGATACGCTTATACTTTCTAGAAAAAAAAAATAAGGGTTACAAACTCAAACATGGAATTTAATTTCCTTTTTATTTTAATTTGTTTATCGTTTACTCGTTTATTTTCTATAATTATATGTTTCATTTTAAACTCGTTATTATTATTGAGCACGTAGGAAATTGAAATCACGCCGCCTCCCCTCCCCCCTCTCCAATGAAAGACCTTATATTATATTGTTCTTTTAAAGCTTTAATCTTAAATCTGAAAAAAATGTTGGATCCTTCCCTCAACAGTGCTGCCATCATTTGTCTCGCATCACTCTCATGGGTAATATAAAGATTAGCGTTAATTGCGCTTTGATTGAATTCAGTCTAAAGCAACACCGGAGAAAATCCACAGAATTTCTTCCCATGTAACAAGATCATAAAGCCCCCCCCCCTTTTTTTCAGTTTTTTTAGTTTTTTTTTTTTTTTTTTTTTTTTTTTTTTTTTTTTTTTTTTTTGTTGAATTGATTTTTAAAAATATGCATATTTTTCCCTATGTTTCGGATTGAGTGAAATTCGTGAAAAACGGAGAGCTCCTTATTTAAAAGCTTGCTATTTCACTTGTAAGCTTTATCCATGCTAACGAAGTTTTGAAATCCAGATATTTGACTATATAAGACACAATCCAAAGCCAAGTAAATTCTTCTTAACCATCCCAAGAAATCCCGTCCGGTTTAGCTATGAGCTGAACTCAATACAAGTGCTATTAACGCTAATCACCGATATTCCCCTAAGAGTGATTCGAGACAATTTATGGCAGAATCTTGTAGAGGTGGATCTAAAAAAAATACTTTTACAAATATTTTCCTCGGATGTCATTGATAATTATAGCATTTATTTCCTTTAATATGCTCAATATGATTTTGCTACCACGCGTTCTTCTACCTTTTTGCATGTAGAATTTATTTAAATTTTATTTAGAATTAATTAAATTTATCTTGAAATTTAGCGATTTCTTTTTTATTATAGCCTTAAAATATTTTTAAATCTAAGGAGAATCTATAGTGTACAAGTCCCTCTAAGACACCGTGAGTTACCCCATACCCTGCATATTTAACTTACCCCTTTAGAAGAAGGTAAACATGGCCTATTTACACCCTTCCTACTACGCATTCAAAGGCAATATTTCTCAATATTTGAAATTTTAATTCTTTTCCCCCAGACACTCTCCTTCCCATCTATGCCCTAAAATCAGCCCATTCCACCCCGTATACATCCGAAGACATATTTATGAAAAAACCTGTGTTTTTATATGGCACTACTTGCGTGGTCAATGAAAAGGGGTAAAATTAGTAACCTGTGATACGCTTATACTTTCTAGAAAAAAAAAATAAGGGTTACAAACTCAAACATGGAATTTAATTTCCTTTTTATTTTAATTTGTTTATCGTTTACTCGTTTATTTTCTATAATTATATGTTTCATTTTAAACTCGTTATTATTATTGAGCACGTAGGAAATTGAAATCACGCCGCCTCCCCTCCCCCCTCTCCAATGAAAGACCTTATATTATATTGTTCTTTTAAAGCTTTAATCTTAAATCTGAAAAAAATGTTGGATCCTTCCCTCAACAGTGCTGCCATCATTTGTCTCGCATCACTCTCATGGGTAATATAAAGATTAGCGTTAATTGCGCTTTGATTGAATTCAGTCTAAAGCAACACCGGAGAAAATCCACAGAATTTCTTCCCATGTAACAAGATCATAAAGCCCCCCCCCCCCCTTTTTTTCAGTTTTTTTAGTTTTTTTTTTTTTTTTTTTTTTTTTTTTTTTTTTTTTTTGTTGAATTGATTTTTAAAAATATGCATATTTTTCCCTATGTTTCGGATTGAGTGAAATTCGTGAAAAACGGAGAGCTCCTTATTTAAAAGCTTGCCATTTCACTTGTAAGCATTATCCATGCTAACGCAGTTTTGAAATCCAGATATTTGACTATATAAGACACAATCCAAAGCCAAGTAAATTCTTCTTAACCATCCCAAGAAATCCCGTCCGGTTTAGCTATGAGCTGAACTCAATACAAGTGCTATTAACGCTAATCACCGATATTCCCCTAAGAGTGATTCGAGACAATTTATGGCAGAATCTTGTAGAGGTGGATCTAAAAAAAATACTTTTACAAATATTTTCCTCGGATGTCATTGATAATTATAGCATTTATTTCCTTTAATATGCTCAATATGATTTTGCTACCACGCGTTCTTCTACCTTTTTGCATGTAGAATTTATTTAAATTTTATTTAGAATTAATTAAATTTATCTTGAAATTTAGCGATTTCTTTTTTATTATAGCCTTAAAATATTTTTAAATCTAAGGAGAATCTATAGTGTACAAGTCCCTCTAAGACACCGTGAGTTACCCCATACCCTGCATATTTAACTTACCCCTTTAGAAGAAGGTAAACATGGCCTATTTACACCCTTCCTACTACGCATTCAAAGGCAATATTTCTCAATATTTGAAATTTTAATTCTTTTCCCCCAGACACTCTCCTTCCCATCTATGCCCTAAAATCAGCCCATTCCACCCCGTATACATCCGAAGACATATTTATGAAAAAACCTGTGTTTTTATATGGCACTACTTGCGTGGTCAATGAAAAGGGGTAAAATTAGTAACCTGTGATACGCTTATACTTTCTAGAAAAAAAAAAATAAGGGTTACAAACTCAAACATGGAATTTAATTTCCTTTTTATTTTAATTTGTTTATCGTTTACTCGTTTATTTTCTATAATTATATGTTTCATTTTAAACTCGTTATTATTATTGAGCACGTAGGAAATTGAAATCACGCCGCCTCCCCCCCCCCCCCCCTCTCCAATGAAAGACCTTATATTATATTGTTCTTTTAAAGCTTTAATCTTAAATCTGAAAAAAATGTTGGATCCTTCCCTCAACAGTGCTGCCATCATTTGTCTCGCATCACTCTCATGGGTAATATAAAGATTAGCGTTAATTGCGCTTTGATTGAATTCAGTCTAAAGCAACACCGGAGAAAATCCACAGAATTTCTTCCCATGTAACAAGATCATAAAGCCCCCCCCCCCTTTTTTTCAGTTTTTTTAGTTTTTTTTTTTTTTTTTTTTTTTTTTTTTTTTTTTTTTTGTTGAATTGATTTTTAAAAATATGCATATTTTTCCCTATGTTTCGGATTGAGTGAAATTCGTGAAAAACGGAGAGCTCCTTATTTAAAAGCTTGCCATTTCACTTGTAAGCATTATCCATGCTAACGCAGTTTTGAAATCCAGATATTTGACTATATAAGACACAATCCAAAGCCAAGTAAATTCTTCTTAACCATCCCAAGAAATCCCGTCCGGTTTAGCTATGAGCTGAACTCAATACAAGTGCTATTAACGCTAATCACCGATATTCCCCTAAGAGTGATTCGAGACAATTTATGGCAGAATCTTGTAGAGGTGGATCTAAAAAAAAATACTTTTACAAATATTTTCCTCGGATGTCATTGATAATTATAGCATTTATTTCCTTTAATATGCTCAATATGATTTTGCTACCACGCGTTCTTCTACCTTTTTGCATGTAGAATTTATTTAAATTTTATTTAGAATTAATTAAATTTATCTTGAAATTTAGCGATTTCTTTTTTATTATAGCCTTAAAATATTTTTAAATCTAAGGAGAATCTATAGTGTACAAGTCCCTCTAAGACACCGTGAGTTACCCCATACCCTGCATATTTAACTTACCCCTTTAGAAGAAGGTAAACATGGCCTATTTACACCCTTCCTACTACGCATTCAAAGGCAATATTTCTCAATATTTGAAATTTTAATTCTTTTCCCCCAGACACTCTCCTTCCCATCTATGCCCTAAAATCAGCCCATTCCACCCCGTATACATCCGAAGACATATTTATGAAAAAAACCTGTGTTTTTATATGGCACTACTTGCGTGGTCAATGAAAAGGGGTAAAATTAGTAACCTATGATACGCTTATACTTTCTAGAAAAAAAAAAGGGTTACAAACTCAAACATGGAATTTAATTTCCTTTTTATTTTAATTTGTTTATCGTTTACTCGTTTATTTTCTATAATTATATGTTTCATTTTAAACTCGTTATTATTATTGAGCACGTAGGAAATTGAAATCACGCCGCCTCCCCCCCCCCCCCCTCTCCAATGAAAGGCCTTATATTATATTGTTCTTTTAAAGCTTTAATCTTAAATCTGAAAAAAATGTTGGATCCTTCCCTCAACAGTGCTGCCATCATTTGTCTCGCATCACTCTCATGGGTAATATAAAGATTAGCGTTAATTGCGCTTTGATTGAATTCAGTCTAAAGCAACACCGGAGAAAATCCACAGAATTTCTTCCCATGTAACAAGATCAAAAAGCCCCCCCACCTTTTTTCAGTTTTTTTTTTTTTTTTTTTTTTTTTTTTTTTTTTTTTTTGTTGAATTGATTTTTAAAAATATGCATATTTTTCCCTATGTTTCGGATTGAGTGAAATTCGTGAAAAACGGAGAGCTCCTTATTTAAAAGCTTGCCATTTCACTTGTAAGCATTATCCATGCTAACGCAGTTTTGAAATCCAGATATTTGACTATATAAGACACAATCCAAAGCCAAGTAAATTCTTCTTAACCGGTAACAAGATCAAAAAGCCCCCCCCCCCCCATTTTTCAGTTTGTTTTTTTTTTTTTTTTTTTTTTTTTTTTTGTTGAATTGATTTTTAAAAATATGCATATTTTTTCCTATGTTTCGGATTGAGTGAAATTCGTGAAAAACGGAGAGCTCCTTATTTAAAAGCTTGCCATTTCACTTGTAAGCTTTATCCATGCTAACGCAGTTTTGAAATCCAGATATTTGACTATATAAGACACAATCCAAAGCCAAGTAAATTCTTCTTAACCGGTAACAAGATCAAAAAGCCCCCCCCCCTTTTCAGTTTTTTTTTTTTTTTTTTTTTTTTTGAATTGATTTTTAAAAATATGCATATTTTTTCCTATGTTTCGGATTGAGTAAAATTCGTGAAAAACGGAGAGCTCCTTATTTAAAAGCTTGCTATTTCACTTGTAAGCTTTATCCATGCTAACGAAGTTTTGAAATCCAGATATTTGACTATATAAGACACAATCCAAAGCCAAGTAAATTCTTCTTAACCATCCCAAGAAATCCCGTCCGGTTTAGCTATGAGCTGAACTCAATACAAGTGCTATTAACGCTAATCACCGATATTCCCCTAAGAGTGATTCGAGACAATTTATGGCAGAATCTTGTAGAGGTGGATCTAAAAAAAATACTTTTACAAATATTTTCCTCGGATGTCATTGATAATTATAGCATTTATTTCCTTTAATATGCTCAATATGATTTTGCTACCACGCGTTCTTCTACCTTTTTGCATGTAGAATTTATTTAAATTTTATTTAGAATTAATTAAATTTATCTTGAAATTTAGCGATTTCTTTTTTATTATAGCCTTAAAATATTTTTAAATCTAAGGAGAATCTATAGTGTACAAGTCCCTCTAAGACACCGTGAGTTACCCCATACCCTGCATATTTAACTTACCCCTTTAGAAGAAGGTAAATATGGCCTATTTACACCCTTCCTACTACGCATTCAAAGGCAATATTTCTCAATATTTGAAATTTTAATTCTTTTCCCCCAGACACTCTCCTTCCCATCTATGCCCTAAAATCAGCCCATTCCACCCCGTATACATCCGAAGACATATTTATGAAAAAACCTGTGTTTTTATATGGCACTACTTGCGTGGTCAATGAAAAGGGGTAAAATTAGTAACCTGTGATACGCTTATACTTTCTAGAAAAAAAAAATAAGGGTTACAAACTCAAACATGGAATTTAATTTCCTTTTTATTTTAATTTGTTTATCGTTTACTCGTTTATTTTCTATAATTATATGTTTCATTTTAAACTCGTTATTATTATTGAGCACGTAGGAAATTGAAATCACGCCGCCTCCCCCCCCCCTCTCCAATGAAAGGCCTTATATTATATTGTTCTTTTAAAGCTTTAATCTTAAATCTGAAAAAAATGTTGGATCCTTCCCTCAACAGTGCTGCCATCATTTGTCTCGCATCACTCTCATGGGTAATATAAAGATTAGCGTTAATTGCGCTTTGATTGAATTCAGTCTAAAGCAACACCGGAGAAAATCCACAGAATTTCTTCCCATGTAACAAGATCAAAAAGCCCCCCCCCCCCTTTTTTTCAGTTTTTTTTTTTTTTTTTTTTTTTTTTTTTTTTTTTTTTTTGTTGAATTGATTTTTAAAAATATGCATATTTTTCCCTATGTTTCGGATTGAGTGAAATTCGTGAAAAACGGAGAGCTCCTTATTTAAAAGCTTGCCATTTCACTTGTAAGCATTATCCATGCTAACGCAGTTTTGAAATCCAGATATTTGACTATATAAGACACAATCCAAAGCCAAGTAAATTCTTCTTAACCGGTAACAAGATCAAAAAGCCCCCCCCCCCTTTTTCAGTTTTTTTTTTTTTTTTTTTTTTTTTTTTTTTTTTTTTTTTTTTTGTTGAATTGATTTTTAAAAATATGCATATTTTTTCCTATGTTTCGGATTGAGTGAAATTCGTGAAAAACGGAGAGCTCCTTATTTAAAAGCTTGCCATTTCACTTGTAAGCTTTATCCATGCTAACGCAGTTTTGAAATCCAGATATTTGACTATATAAGACACAATCCAAAGCCAAGTAAATTCTTCTTAACCATCCCAAGAAATCCCGTCCGGTTTAGCTATGAGCTGAACTCAATACAAGTGCTATTAACGCTAATCACCGATATTCCCCTAAGAGTGATTCGAGACAATTTATGGCAGAATCTTGTAGAGGTGGATCTAAAAAAAAATACTTTTACAAATATTTTCCTCGGATGTCATTGATAATTATAGCATTTATTTCCTTTAATATGCTCAATATGATTTTGCTACCACGCGTTCTTCTACCTTTTTGCATGTAGAATTTATTTAAATTTTATTTAGAATTAATTAAATTTATCTTGAAATTTAGCGATTTCTTTTTTATTATAGCCTTAAAATATTTTTAAATCTAAGGAGAATCTATAGTGTACAAGTCCCTCTAAGACACCGTGAGTTACCCCATACCCTGCATATTTAACTTACCCCTTTAGAAGAAGGTAAATATGGCCTATTTACACCCTTCCTACTACGCATTCAAAGGCAATATTTCTCAATATTTGAAATTTTAATTCTTTTCCCCCAGACACTCTCCTTCCCATCTATGCCCTAAAATCAGCCCATTCCACCCCGTATACATCCGAAGACATATTTATGAAAAAACCTGTGTTTTTATATGGCACTACTTGCGTGGTCAATGAAAAGGGGTAAAATTAGTAACCTGTGATACGCTTATACTTTCTAGAAAAAAAAAATAAGGGTTACAAACTCAAACATGGAATTTAATTTCCTTTTTATTTTAATTTGTTTATCGTTTACTCGTTTATTTTCTATAATTATATGTTTCATTTTAAACTCGTTATTATTATTGAGCACGTAGGAAATTGAAATCACGCCGCCTCCCCCCCCCCCCCCCCCCTCTCCAATGAAAGGCCTTATATTATATTGTTCTTTTAAAGCTTTAATCTTAAATCTGAAAAAAATGTTGGATCCTTCCCTCAACAGTGCTGCCATCATTTGTCTCGCATCACTCTCATGGGTAATATAAAGATTAGCGTTAATTGCGCTTTGATTGAATTCAGTCTAAAGCAACACCGGAGAAAATCCACAGAATTTCTTCCCATGTGTACACCATTATAAACTTTAATTAGAAGATTTTTTAACTTTAACCTTGGAGATTTTCTTTCTATGACTATAATAATTAAGTTTTTCCTACTTAATTAAGACAAGTTGATCATGAGATCAGTGAATATAAGTAGTTTAGTTCAGAACTTACCTTTCCTTTGTAAAGAGAGCAAGTTGTTGCAGGTGAATCCTGACGTGAATATTGATGTGAATAAAAGGAAAATGGCATAGTGCATTCTTCGAACTATTATAAAAATGCAACATATGTTTGAGATATGATATTTTCATAACGTCACGCTAAACACTAATCAAATCTCTGTTATAGGGTCGATTTTTTAGTTTGATTTTAGATGTAAAAAAGGTTTCTGTACTTTTCCATCTTACCAATAAATAGAAGACAATTTAAGTTACATGTATTTCATATGAAATAAATAATTGCATCTACGGTCGTTATTATGACCACTTTTGGAAATATAAACTTTCGCTGGGTATTTTGTCTGTTTCCTACCAATGCTTAGGTCGTTAACTAACTATGACTACGGACTACTCCACACACCTGATCAATATATAGGACTCACGGTGGGTGTGATCAGTGGATGCTTACTCCTCCTAGGCACATGATCCAGATTTGGTGTTTCCGGGGGTCAGTATTTTTGCCTTAATCATGATTCGTATTCTTTTCTTGGTTTTTGAGATTGATCACTTTTCCTTATCTTTATTCTAAGGAGGCTGGGGCTGTCTCGACAAAAACTTCCAAAATGCATCAAATTATTAGAAATACTCGATATAATTATTAATTACATTTGATAATGAAATACTTCATCACAGTCAACCTTATTTTTTTTTATTGCATCTGAGTATATTGTAAATCATGTCAAACATGAAAACATAGAAAACAACATTAAAAATAAATATAAAGCAGAGAGAGGCAAAAACACAATAGTTACCTCAGATGAAATAAATACAATAAGAGGTAACTTAATAACAATATAAATGTTAGACAGATATCACGATTAAGTGAAAGATATATTCAAAGTATGCACAATGATTTAAACTTTAAAAAGTAAACATTATATAATTACTGCTCTTTTTGAGAACAATGTAAGAATTTAGCTACCTGAGGATTTCCCGAAGGACTTGGATTTTCCAGTTATTAGCTCTTTAAAGAATGTTTGAACATCTTAACATTCATTCCTTTCTAATAACATTTTCAAACAGATACCATAACCTGGAATTTTATCACCCATGAAACTAAACGAAACTTCTGTTTCGAATAAGTGTGAGAGGATGGTGAATTTTTTGATTATATATACTGTAAAGCACTGAACAGATAAGGCTAGTGATAAGTGGAAGTAAGGTTTTGCCTTGTATTGATATCCTAAAAAGTGGTAAACAATCTTTTTAGAAGCAATGGTTGATAGCATGTTGATGGCATGTAATGTTTAAATAATACCAAAGAGCAGGGAAGAAGGTTTTTAAAGATTTTAAAGATTTTTAAAGAATTAATGCATTTTCACTATATAATAAATAGAGCCCCGCCTTAACACCAGAACCCCTGAACCAGGGGCCATGAAATTCACACTTTTGGAAGAGGCACTCTTGTTTATTATAACTATGTACTTAATTCATCGGATTAATACCAAGGGGCAGAGAAGATTTTAAAATAATTAATGCATTTTTCAGTATATAATAAATAAGCCCCCCCCCCTCACGGTACCCCTGACCCAGGGGCCATGAAATTCACAATTTTGGAAGAGGCATTCTTGCTCATCATAACTATGTACTTAATCCATCGGCTTAATACCCAGGAGCAGAGGAGAAGATTTTCAAAGAATTAATGCATTTTCAGTATATAATCATGAGAGCCCCGTCCTTACACCAAAACCACTGATCCAGGGGCTATGAAATATACTATTTTGGAAGAGGCATTCTTACTCATCATAACTATGTACTTAATTTAATCAGCTTAATACCAAGGGGCAGAGGAGAAGATTATCAAAGCATTAATTTATTTTCAGTATATAATAAATAAGCCCCCACCCCACCCCCACATTGAACCCCTGACCCAGGGGCCATGAAATTTATAATTTTGGAAGAGGCATTCTTGCTCATCATAACTATGTACTTAATTCATCGGCTTAATACCTAGGAGTAGACGAGAAGATTTTCAAAGAATTAATGCATTTTAACTATATACCCGTAATCATAAGAGCCCCGCCCTAACACTAGAACCCCTGACCCAGGGGCCATGAAATTCATAATTTTGGAAGAGACATTCTTCCACATCAAAACTTTGTACTTAGTTCATCAGCTAAATACCTAGCAGCAGAGGAGACGATTTTTAAAGAATTAATGTATTTTTACTATATAATCATTAGAGCCCCGCCCTAGCGCCAGAACCCCTGACCCTGGGGCCATGAATTTCACAATTTTGGTAGAGGGTTCAATGCATAATACAATCATGCCAACAGTTTGACTGCTTGATGTCCAGGAGTAAAGAAGATTTTTAAAGATTGTAATAATTTTGATAGTTTTAGGCCACCCCTCAGGCCCCAGGGGGACAGAGGCCATGAATTTCACAATTTTTACTCCCCTTCACCCATAGATGCTACATGTATATACCAAAATTGATAAAGGAGTCTAATTGTCTAAATTACAGTATTCCCTATAAAAAGTCAAGGTAAGAGTTCTTATTTCTCTAGATAGAAGCAGTTACATATTTTTCTACCTTTTTATGTTATGAAAAACAAGCTTCCCTAATTGTGACAAGTTTTTAGCAAATGTTTTAAAGAAAAATCATAGTACAAAACTATTAACATAATAAACACATTCAATAAAACAACTGATTAATACTGCTTCCAAGAAGATAATATGTATATATTGCAAATTATTCTCTATGCGTTTATTTTATATATATGGCAATGAATTTTCTTCAGTAATTTTCACAAAACATATTAAGGGGTTTGTGAAATATTTCATCTAAGGACTAATGTCTTTGATATTTGAGAAAATCTGTTCAACTGACAACATTTTTGGTTTGTCATTTCTCTGAATCTGGAATTACAGGTATCTTTGGGGTAATACCTTTTAAAGTAATTCTTGATATTAATTATATATTTATTTGCAATGAGCTCCCCATAAGGTCCTTCTTTTCTTCTTCCTCATTTATAGCAAAGGAAAAGCAGCAGTTTCTGCCACATCTGAACTTTCATTTACTTCAGGATCGTTTTGGTCCTTTTTACTTTGCGATTCAGTTCGTGGTTTCTTCGCGTCTCCCTCCGTCTTCTGATGATGATGTATGCAAAACCAGCAAAATGAACATGGTAAGAATAGATATTGCCACGGGAATTATCACAGTTTCTGTTGTACTTTCCATATCCTCATTATGAAAAGTGAAATTGTTTTGTTTGGACATATCAAATGATTGATTACTCAAAGGTTTGGTTGAAAGACTTCTGTTCTTTGTATCTCCTCTTCCAAGGAAATTCAGCATAGACATTTTTTGGCAATTATCTATAAGAAACATTTCTTTAATTCTTACGTAAATAAATGTGGATCAAAATCTTTAATATCGTAAAAAAGAAAGTTTATATCATTTGATTTAGGATTCAACAACTGAGGAAAGTTCCGTATCTTTCACGTTTGAAGGTTAATCACTCTCGTTGATACTATGCAACTTTGAAAACCTCTCAAATTCAAGTATTTCTTTATATATATACCAATGCATTTATTTGTCTCCTTATAAAGTTGCTCATTTTTTTTTCATTGAAAAACAGCACGAATGAATCTTATGCACCGTTTAGTTGATACAAATTTAATTTAACAGATTCATTTTACTAGTTTTAAGATAGTAATAACACATTTCGAACTCAAATTGTATGGTTGATGATGTGGATACTTCTTGATAGTTTTGAGGCCAAGTTATATCCATAAGTGTATATTTTTCTTTGGGAATGTATTTCAAAACAAAGTAATTTTCCTCTTTGCTTTTTTTTCTTTAAAAAAATTTCCATGAGAAGTACATAATAAGTAAATATTAAAGGTAAAGTAAGGATAAAGCTGATCCAGAATACCATGCAATGCTAAAGACCAACTCTTGGCAGAAGATTGATTGATTGATTGTATGTTGTTTAACGCCCAGTTCGAGAATTTTCACTAATATAGAGACGTCACCGTATGCCGGTGAAGGGCTTCAAATTTAGACCTATACTTGGCACTCGAGGGTCATTGAGCAGAGAGGGTTCTTTATCGTGCCAACGCCTCTTGTGACACGGGACCTCGGTTTTTAGGTCTCATCAGAAAGGCCCGTGTCTTTCACTTCTAGTGCCAAGCGCTTGGCGAAGGAACAGTCACTACATATGTTTACGTCTTAGGTTTGATGCGGCTCGGCGAACGAGAATCGAACCCGGGCTTCCGATCACGAAGCAAGCGCCCTTCCAGTATGCTACCGTGACCGGTCTTGGCAGAAGAATAGATACGTATTCGTATTTAGTATTTTTTATCATATTTAGTACTGGTAACGTATATTTGTTCCTCACATACACGCAGGTGTGTTAAGGAAACACTCAGACATTCTGACTTTACTAAATCAGTGATACAATATAACGTCATGTAGGCAAGATGACGTCAATTTTAGAACACAAGTTTTCTTAAAATTGGTATGTAGATATGTAACTTAATTCCTGAAAATGAACAGAAACATGTTAATAATATGTCCGACGGTGAAACCGTTAGGGCGAGTGCAGTCCATTTTCTTAAACTCTATACATCAAATGTCGTTTTACTTTCCGCTTATTACACTTTTATCGCGCATTTACTGTGTATCGTATTTATAAGATATGTGTGTACCAAGGACACAAACGATAATTTGGTGGGCAATTATGGTATGGAAATTGGATTAAATCGTTTTTTTAATATATTTTTATCAACTAAGTTGTTGCTATGCTTAAGCCACCATGTTGCTATGCACCGCAAAGGATTATTGGGAGTATGGAATGTTTTCACGTGGGACGATATAAATTTCTTTGAACAATGTGCAGATTTCAACCCGAATTTCCTCCGTTCATACACGTTGTCTATGGAGCTTGCTAAACGAGCGCGCTTTGCGCCGCCTTGCTGCGCTCTCTATTTACAAAAATAACATTCTTTTATTTTGTTATGCTGTATGTGTCACTTGGATTAAAAAAGCCGACCGATGACGTCATAAGTGTTCAACAAGTAACTTGAGAAATGCTCAAATTGTGTAACGAGAATTTGGCTAAGACGATATGTAAAAAGATACGCAAAAGGGGGTTTAGAAGCAAATACCGTGAATATTGTGTGTGAGTTAAAGTTTGTTAAACAGGTATGCCAATTTATTTTTATCAATTATATCTTCTCTTGGAGACAGAGTTAGCTCTTTATCCCGGTGGGCCTTTCCTCTGTCATTTGTGACAACAATAATGCAAAAAGAACAACACTAAACTGGATACTATGGCATGTCAAACGTTGCAATATTCGATCTTTACCATTTGCATTGTATAATTTTCCATTTGTATTGTATAATTTTTATTTGTATTGTATAATTTTCCATTTGTATTGTATAATTTTTCATTTGTATTGTATAATTTTTATTTGTATTCTATAATTTTCTATGTGTATTGTATAATTTTCATTTGTATGTATAATTTTTATTTGTATTGTATAATTTTCCATTTGCATTGTATAATTTCTTATTTATATTGTAAAATTTCTTATTTGTATGCGATAATTTTTCATTTGTATTGTATCCGCGGACTGTTTATTTGTTTCGTTACGAAGGATTTCATTGGTCAAGTTTCAGCCTGTATCGGGTTGAAGATGTTCCGGATGCTCAAAGCAAACTGGGCTCATATGTATTTGCTTGATTGATTGATTGATTATTGTTTAACGCCGAGACGGCAATATTTCAGCCATATTTCGGCGATATATGTATTTGCGTGCATGTTAGACGGTCATTGGATTCTAAAAAAGGAGCGCTGGTAGATGGCAAATAAATAATCTGTCCTTAGAAATGCTGACTGAGAAAATAAATAAATTGACCTTGAGTGGTGGAACCTACCCCCACCCCCAAAAAACTGAGTTTTCGGGTTTGGGCGGATTTTCTTCTTTTTGTTTTTCTCCTTGTCTCTGGTCATATTGGAAATAAATATTCTCTCCTGCGAGAGAATGAAAATAAATAATCAGATTCGACACCCCCCGAGAATCAAATGGTCGTCCCTTAGCATGCACTGCAAATAGAGGAGCCGAGTTTGTGTTTGTAGAGAATGCGCGATCGGAACTGTGGGAAGGGTACCAGACTAAGTTTGTGATGGACACCTGAGACCTTTATACAGACTAAATTTTATGACCAATGACATCCTTCGTAACGAAATAAATAAACAATCCTCGGATACAATACAAATGAAAAATTATCGCATACAAATAAGAAATTATACAATACAAATCAGAAATTATACAATGCAAATGGAAAATTATACAATACAAATAAAAATTATACAATACAAATTATTTTTTTACAACACAAATGGAAAATATAGAATACAAATAAACATTATACAATCCAAATGGAAAATTATAAAATCCAAATGGAAAATTATAGAATACAAATAAAAATTATACAATACAAATGGAAAATTATACAATACAAATGAAAAATTATACAACACAAATGAAAAATTATACAATACAAATAAAAATTATACAATACAAATGGAAAGTTATACAATACAAATGGAAAAGATCAAATATTGCAACGTTTGACATGCCATAGGATACTTCAAAACATATAACATTTGTACATATTGAAAGCTTGCATACTATGATACTTCGAAAGTGCTGCTAGAATTGCGAGGTAAACATGGTTTAAAGAAATACCTCGGGTTATATGTATGTAATTCAAAACATCGGGTAAGGTTTCGTGCGAATATGTGAAATAATTATATTTCCGACCGGACAGTGGGATTCTAGCAGCACGTTTTCGTCACAATAGATGTTTTTCAACTATGTTATTCACTCGAAGAAGTTATTAAACCACTGGGTAGTGTTATTCTGTTAACGTTTTTATTAAGGAATATTTTGTTATTAATAGCAGTAACGTAATGACGTGGTGGTGGTGCACTTCTTGGCCTCAGACACTCTGTTGTCTGTATGCAATAGTTACAAATAGTTAACGTTTTATCGGCGGCTTTTGTTTAAGAAACGTTCGTGCTACGTTTTTCGGAAATGTTAAGAAATTTTATTTCTTCTTAATCATATCACGAAAGAGCCAGGTACATTAGTAGTGCAATTCGGCCCTTCTTTGAAAATTAAAAATAATCATAAAAAAATGACTTCAGAATGTACACTTTATAAATATATTAACAATTCTTATCTATCTTTTATAGCTTAGTTGCAATAACCCTCTGAAAATGGGATGTATTTTATTGCATTTAACCGCTTTGAGCACCATGACGTCATTATTGCCGTCAATTTTGAATTATATTAAAAAAAACAACTTTTATGTACCATTGTATTTTATATGTAAAGGATGTTAAACTTTTTACGTACATTGCATTGTTTATTTACTTCAAAGAAAATATTGCACAAAAAGAACGTTTTTATTGAAAGAATTTATCACCTCCATAGTGTCGATTCATCTGAATATCATATCTGCAGTCAAAATTGCTTGCTTAATGTGCAGTCCGTTTTTCTCCACAATTTTGTTTTTGATTTTTTTTCCCCGGAACGTTAAATAAAAGATAGACAATGCAAAAAGATCATTGAAATTTAATTTTATCAACAAACAAGAACAGTAAAATATAACTTTCTTCAGCATTAAATTTGACCTATTTGCACTTAGGTTGAAGTTATAATATTAAAATACCAAAAATCGCCCTTTCCGAGATTAAAAACAACAATTGAAAAAATAAAGTATTCATGCAATATAGAACAATGGGCAGCCAAAACATAGACAGGAATAACATGTATATAATCAGGATTTAATGATATTACTAACAACTCAGGCACGACATATCGGAAGGGGGGGGATTTCCCCCCTTTTTTTAGTCATTACCTTTTACTATTGAGAATGTTCACTGAAAGGCAATTAGCTCCCCCCCCCCCCCTGTTTGTTGCAGCTTAGTTAAAATCGAAAAATCGGAGTTATGTGGTAATGTATGAAAAAAATTGATTGTGGAAGAAGTTGAGACGTCGTCCCCCACCAGATAGGATTTTCGAGTTTGATTCTGACCCCCCCCCCCTTTTTTTAAAAATTTAAATCGATACTATGTGTCTGCAACTTATGAAATATCTAGTAAAGATCATTGACTTTAGAATCCTGAAATTCTAATTACTCCAAGGTTTGTTTATAGTAAAAACATATTATAGGTTAGAGTCAGAGGCTCTAGGTGACATACCTTCATCATTTTCACCAGTATTTTCTTTTAATATACGATGACCTTTCAAATTGATCTTTGAATCTGGACCACTGACAAAGGTGTCAACTAACGAAGAATAAATCAAAATCATCTTCCTAACTTCATCAGGGATTTTCAAGAATAAAAAATTAACTAATCTGACTTTGATTTTTATAATAAATAAAAATACTAATCTGACTTTTGTATTTTGATTTTCATTACAAATAAAAACACCATTGTCCAAAGACTTTTTTTAAACAACCCTTGTATACAGCATTACTGACACGAATGGCGCACCTTCTGGTCCAATCGACCTTCTTGGGCCTTTTCGACAAGCGGAGGGCCCGAGATGACGCAATTGATTTTATTTCTTCAAAATACGTATATTTGAATGTCAAATTTAGTTACATATTCATCATAGTTGAAATTGTTTGTGTACAGAAAAAAGATAACGGTATTTTAAATTAATTAACATATACATAAAGTTTAAGGAAAAACGAATGAATTTTCAATTAAGAGCCAAAGAAAAAAGAATACAGCCTTTCTGTCACAAATGATGTTGAAGTTATAAATTGTCAACAAGTCTATATTCGTTGATGCTATTAACAAAAAATCCTTTTAGAATAAATTAGTTCTACTATGCAACACGAGTTCATCTTTTATACATCGACCTCGAATGGAGATGGAACATTAAAGTTTATACCAATACTCCTCAACATTAATACACGCATCAACCAGGTTCATGTTGAATTTATTCCTCTGGTGGTTTCAGATTTAGAACCTGACTGTTGATCATTTGGGGACAAACAACACCAAGAAATTATAATTTGAAATCTCAGTATCTCAGTGACGTAGCATTGTTTTTGAAAGTGTGTGTAGGGGAGGGCAGCCTGAGATTTTACTTTTCAACTTACCCGAAAGAAACTTGACGAGCAAAAAAAATTGTACACACTCGAAAATGTTATTTCGTGGAGGGGGGGGCTAACTTCTTTCAGTACCAATTTTTTTTATTTAACTGCACTGCAACAAAAAGATGGGGGACACTTCAATGAACATTTGCTATGGTAAAAATTATGTCTGGAAAAAACTTCCCCCCCCCCCGAATTTTACGTGCCTGTATCTATTTGTGGATTATAAATATTATAATGCTAACTATTTTCATCTCTCTCTTAAAAAGAAAATATCTTCCTGGTACGTACTTCACCTGAGTTGGTGGCGATAGGGGATTTCAAAAGCAAGGGTCGTTCGGGGGCACCTGCAGATCCCCAGTAGTTTTACTTCCCCTATTTCTGAGATTTTCAGTATGATATATAAGCTTATAAAAAGTGTCCTTCCTGGTTAACTTTATTTTTGCAAATGAAATTAAAGATACAATATTTTGTATATTTTATTTGCTAAAATTAAGAATATCAAGAATGACAATAACCTAAACGGGACAGCCAGGCGCCCCATCCTACAAATGAGTATCAAATTATATAACTATATAATATAAGAAGATATTTTTATTATCAATATATTTTGATTAAGTAAGAGTCAATGGATTTATATTCTGGAGAGTTTTTACTATCCAAAAAGGGTGAGGGTGTAATGACTGAGTTAGAATTCAAAGACTTGTGCAAATAAAGATAATATGAACATATAATATTATTAATATATATTTTTTTTCAGCATTTTATACATGAAGTTGTCGCATTCAGAAGTTTCCATTATAATGGGTATCATTTTAGTCATTTATTTATTCCGCTCATCGTAAATTTTCTGACGGAAAACTTTATAGGTAAATTTAATTCCCCTTTACTCTTTCTCCTTCAATTTACCTTCATTTTTTCATTATTTTTAGGAACATATATATAGCATATACTTATATACTCTACTGTTCTCAACTAAGTATGACTTCAGTTGTTTTTTGAAAAGACAAAAAATCATAATAAAAGGATTTCTAACAGATGTATAAGATGTATATGAATTTAATTCATTGAAGGATTTTCATTTCCTACTTAAATTAAAATATACTAGGTATATTCATGTACAAATAAAGCTTTCGGAGAAAGGGTGGTTAGTGCTAAAATATTTTTAAAAATCACCTTTGCACTGATTAATGTAAACGTTCCAGTACATGTATTTTTACAGACGTAGATTTGAGATATATTACATCTGAGCGCTGTTTTCTTTTACTATGAAATTTCTTAATATTTTTTTTTCATAAATGTTTGATTAAACAACGTATTGTTTATAGTGAAATATCAAACGAAATACCAAAATATGGAGAAAACTTTTGGCATGTCACTGTACGTTGTTAATGTAAACGGTAGAGTCTATAACATAACCCAGTCAGTGCATCCGGAAAAATAAATTCCGATTTGGTTAATATATTATATATTTTTTGTAAGCCGAACCCGATGCATTTTTATTGATATATCAGCGGGAAAATTAAACATAGCGCAGTCCGATGAGAAGAAAAGGAATCGAATGGAGTAATGTTTCTACATGGATGAAGAAATAAGGTATGGATACAATTTATTATTTCATTTATGCATGCATTTTCTCCTCTTTACGAGATCACCACATAACTTGATTCCTGGCTGATCGAACAGACAACACCCCGTGAATATTGCTGCTTTGACAAAAGCAGTATGATTTAAAATTATTCCAGCAAAAAGTCAGGTACACGATTGTTTAAACCCATCCTGATTGTGTCTTTCTCTCCAATAATCATAAAATCATATAGCTTTTGACAAAGTTGCAGTTCAGGGCTGTTGATCAGTGGTGACTCGACATAAAAAAACATAGGACTACTACAGAGCATCCATTAACAATAATCAAGTCTGTATGAAAAAAATTAGTGATTGCAAAGCATATCATTGAAAGAATCACTGTAAAACATAACCTAACAATTGTACATGGAAAGTAAGTCAATGCACAACATACTAGAAACCCTCTCTACAGATCATGCTCATATGTATTCCAATCACAGCAAATCAAGATCCAGTCACTACACAACATAGCCGGGTCAGAACAGAACATAACCCAGTCACTGTACAACATAACTTGGTCACTGTACAACAAAACCCAGTCACTGAACAACATAACCAAGTCACTGTACTACATAACCCAGTCAATGTACTACATAACCCAGTCACTGAACAACATAACCCAGTCACTGTACAACATAACCCAGTCACTGTACAACATAACCCAGTCACTGTACAACATAACCTAGTCACTACACTACATAACCCAGTCACTACACTACATAACCAAGTCACTACATAACCCAGTCACTGTACAACATAATCCAGTCACTGCACTACATTACCCATTCACTGTACAACATAACCCAGTCATTGCACCACATAACCCAGTCAACTAAGTCACTACACTACATAACCCAGTCACTGTACAACATAACCCAGTCACTACACTACATAACCCAGTCACTGTACAACATAACCCAGTCACTACATTACATAACCCAGTCACTACACAACATAACCCAGTCACTGTACAACATAATCCAGTCACTGCACTACATTACCCATTCACTGTACAACATAACCCAGTCATTGCACCACATAACCCAGTCAACTAAGTCACTACACTACATAACCCAGTCACTGTACAACATAACCCAGTCACTACACTACATAACCCAGTCACTGTACAACATAACCCAGTCACTACACTACATAACCCAGTCACTACACAACATAACCCAGTCACTACACTACATAACCCAGTCACTGTACAACATAACCCAGTCACTACACTACATAACCCAGTCACTACACAACATAACCCAGTCACTGTACAACATAACCCAGTCACTACACTACATAACCAAGTCACTACATAACCCAGTCACTGTACAACATAATCCAGTCACTGCACTACATTACCCATTCACTGTACAACATAACCCAGTCATTGCACCACATAACCCAGTCAACTAAGTCACTACACTACATAACCCAGTCACTGTACAACATAACCCAGTCACTACACTACATAACCCAGTCACTGTACAACATAACCCAGTCACTACACTACATAACCCAGTCACTACACAACATAACCCAGTCACTGTACAACATAACCCAGTCACTACACTACATAACCCAGTCACTACACAACATAACCCAGTCACTGTACAACATAACCCAGTCACTACACTACATTACCCATTCACTGTACAACATAACCCAGTCACTACACTACATAACCCAGTCACTACACTACATAACCCAGTCACTGTACAGCATAACCCAGTCACTGTACAACATAACCCAGTCACTACACAACATAACCCAGTCACTGCACTACATAATCCAGTCACTACACAACATAACCCAGTCACTACACTACATAACCCAGTCACTGTACAACATTACCCAGTCACTACACTACATAACCCAGTCACTGTACAACATAACCCAGTCACTACACTACATAACCCAGTCACTACACTACATAACCCAGTCACTACACAACATAACCCTGTCACTACACAACATAATCCAGTCACTACACTACATAACCCAGTCACTACACAACATAACCTAGTCACTACACTACATAACCTAGACACTACACAACACAACCCAGTCACTACACTACATAACCCAGTCACTACACTACATAACCCAGTCACTACACTACATAACCTAGTCACTACACAACATAATCCAGTCACTACACTACATAACCCAGTCACTACACAACATAACCTAGTCACTACACTACATAACCCAGTCACTACACAACATAACCCAGTCACTACACGACATAACCCAGTCACTACACTACACAACCCAGTCACTACACTACACAACCCAGTCACTGTACAACATAACCCTGTCACTACACTACATAGCCCAGTCACTACACTACATAACCTAGTCATTGTACAACATAACCCAGTCACTGTACCATGTAAACCCAGTCACTACACTACATATCCCAGTCACTACACTACAAATCTCAGTCACTGTACTATAGTAACCATAGATTATCACCCATTCACATCCTAACATCATAGTGTCACTGTTATTCTGAAGCATATCATACTCAGATTTTATACAAAAATAATTCAGTCATTTCACCTCATAACTGGGTCACTTAACAATAACCTTGTAACTTAACTGTGATGCATGGCTAATGTACGAGATACCTTTACATTTATTCACTGGCAGTGATAGCTCCACATACCCATGGGAGTATCTTTTTGATGAAAAGTTTTCCTCTCATTGTGGATATGTAACATCATCTTTGAAGTTAACTGATTTGTTAGAAGAGTATGAGTAAGCAACATCATCTAGATTTTGGTGTTTGAAAAGTGGAAAGCAGTTTGGAAAATTATTTGGTAAGTCCGAAATGAAGATGGCCATATATACCAGGTAGTTCATATGCATGTATTTAATGTTTCCATAAATTTAAAGTTCTCTTATTCATTTAATTAATTATGTATACCAATCCTTCTGTTTCACCACTTCAATTTTCTTTTATTACAAGATATTACTGAAATTTCTAGTTTATATTAATATTTGAAACAACCTAAGAATGTATTCAATTCTATATTTTTTATTTTTATTTTTTAATCAATGATTTAGTTCAGTTATGAGAGAAAACAGCAATAGTTTTAAAAAAAATGAATCTGTATATAGAAAAAGAAAATCATTTACCGTATTTTGGAATTTTAGATATGTGAAACTGAATTTGCTATCTGCAGAGGAATCAATGCAGTACTATCCTGATATTCCCATTTTTTTAATTAATCGCCCAAGAAATGTTGTAAAGCACTGCTTTAAAAGATGGGAAGAAGCAGGAAACATTTTATTAGATGAAATAGATCCCATAGGAGAAGACCAGTTTCTGGTAAAGAGTCAGGTTCCTGAGAGCTCACAAGTTTATTGTGTCCATTTTTCAGCACCTGACTTTCCAGTATCATCCTGTGACTGTGAGGACTGGACCAAACATCATTTGCCTTGTAAACACTTTTTTGCAGTCATTAGAAATGTTTCTGGTTGGCATTGGGAAAAACTACCTGTAGAGTGCAGGAACAATCCCTTCCTGACATTAGATGAGAGTGTTCTTTGCGAGTTCAGTTCAACATCTACTGACACTCACACCGATTGCAAAGAACAAGAGTCAAGAAGGGAGACCAATACAGACAGCAACATACAAGAAATTGTTTTATCATCAAAATCTAGAATTTCTTAAATTAGATCCAGCATCAACAGCTACTGTCAGATGATTAGGGACTATTCTTACTCTTGTAAAGATGAAGAAATTTTGCAAACCCTCAATTCCAAATTGCAGGATACATTAGATAGTTTTACAACTAGTCTCCATGAAACTAACATACTCCTTGTAGATCATCCAAAGAAACAAATGACCCACATCGCAACAACAGCACCAAAACGAGTAAATAGGCTTTCCCTTTCAAAGAGAAGAAACAAAGGAGTTGGGAGGCATGGTTCATCTGCTGAGAGTATGCGAAAGCATACATCCAAGGGTGTACATGACCTATTAACACATGTTAATGGTTAGTTAAATGATGACCTTTTTTTGAACAAATCCATGTAAGAATATATTGTAGGAAAAAAATAATTAATGGTTATTTTCTTATTAAAGAAAGCAATGAGGTGGCAGAGATCATTACCATTGAAGATTATCAACATCAACATTTAGAAACAAATGGTAAAATTTTCAACTTGAATAAACTTTTAAAGGTCCAATATAAAATAAGTTAAACCTCTGTCCAGGAAAAGGGTTAAATATGTGTCTGGCTAACCAATGATATATTGTTATATATATATATATATATATATATATATATATATATATATATATATATATATATATATATATATATATATATATATATATATACTTTAGGAAGGAAGGGTATATTAAAGAAAACACACGAATGTATAAAGCAGGTGAAGAAGGTACATTTTCCAGATACTGGTACCATGCCTCAAACAGTTACAAAATATGAAGAAATGGATTATAAGGAAGGTAGGTGCTTTTAACCAGTCCCAAAAATTAAGTAATGCTGAAAATATATATATCATTTCATTAGGAAGCTGTTTTTTAAAAACTTATCTTTACAGCTTTCGAGGAAGTGAACAAAATTTGGAGTATGGAAAAAAGCACAGGGTTTTTTATTGGAAGAGTAAGCAAGTTCAACATCACAGATGAGGACATAAGGTCCCTTAATGGTACAAACTGGGTGACTGATCAGGTAATCACATCTTAGCTTTATAAATTATTTAATAGTTAACACTTTCCTTCATTTTTTTTCTACATATACATTCAGTTTTAACATGTACATTAATTTCTAACATATTTGCAGGTTATTGATATTTATTATTGCATATTTAGCTGCCATTGTTCAAAAAGAAATTGAGAAAGGCAACAAGGTTGCTCTATATCCATCATAAACTATGACTCAGATAATGGAAGGAACTTTTTCAGTCAGAAAGAGTCGCAGGAAGGTATACTAGTAATAATTACTCAGAAATCAAGTTTAATGAAAGATGGTTTAAATAATGTCTCTTTATGCTATATACATGTACTGACTATTTTGTTTTTCAGTTGAAGTTATATGAGTGCTCTGCAATAATTGGAGCTATCTATAAAAATCGTCATTGGACTCTTGTGGTAAATACACAATTTTTAGTTTTAATGAGGTTGGTACAAAAAATTATTAACCACATGGAAGCTAGTAAAATTACTGAAAATGGAAAGACACATGTACTCACAGCTCATGCATATTAGGTAATTAGTATTACATGTTCACTCTGTCTGCAGCAATCATCAATTGATTCTGCTGATCAGAATAAAAGGATCTGCATTGTTGAAATTCAGTCTATTTTAATGGATCAAAATTTACACATTAAAAATAAGTGAGACAAAACCTCATTTTTTTCAGATTGTTGATCCTTTGAAGGGTGTCATACATTACTTTAATCCCCTGAAAGAGACCAGAATACAACTTGAAGAAATAAAGAGAAACTGGTGGTAATTAATTAAGATGCTGTCAATGAAACAACTTTATGGCTCTATATCTAAAATTCAATCCCTCTTTTAATTAACACAGTAAAGCATTACATGGATTGTGGTTAGTTTTTCATTCTGGTATTTATAGATTGATTAAATTGTGTATAATTTCCATTTTTAGTTTGTACACCAGTGAGAGGATGCTTACATACAATGAAGTGGAGACAAGGAATTGGGCTGTTCTCACAAGAGAACACTCTAAACAGACAGACAGTTTCAATCGTGGCATGTATTGTTTGATAGTGAGTAATGTAATTCTTATCATTAGTACAGTTCTTCAAATATTTTTCATCTCATCATATAGTAAATTATGGAATATGTTATAATTGTGTGTAATAATGTGCAATTTATGCTAAGTATTACACACAAAAAATTATCACATTTAAAGTAATTTCTTTCTAAAATTTCTTTAGTTTGCTGAACAGTATTTCAACCAGCAACCCATTGACAATGTTTCAAATGCAGACCTAAAGAGAGCAAGAGAAAAAATAGCAAGTTCTCTAATGATGTACAATGGTAAACAAAAAGCACTAAACAGTACTAACAAAAATATATTTGTGAACCATTCTTAGACTATAACTTTGATGAGCATTGGTAAGCAAAAATATCTTACATTTTAATAATTGGACATATATATGTCTGTTGACTTCTGTACTTTACTTGCCTAATGTAAATTTTTATAATTTCGATGAGAAATTAAAATGACCAATTCATTTTTGTGCTAGCATATATCTTAATCTATTTATTTATTTTTTTTTTTTTGTAACTCATGCAGTTAACAGCACAGACCGCTGTCCTTGTTGTGGATTTTTGACATATGCAGAAGAAACAGTAAGCTACCCATATCAAAAAATAATACATAAAAGTATATTTTTAATATATTTTTAATACAATCATTTTCGTATTGTTTAAAATTAATACAGAAAAAATATATTATTTTTGTATCACCAACAAATAGGTAGATTATTTTTGTATTAAAATCTGACTTTGGTTTTTTACAGGGTATTATTTTTGTATTTTTTGGGACTTAGATTATTTTCAGTATATCATTTTTGTATTTTTGTGGACTTAGTTTTTTTCAAGTGTATTTTTTCTGTATTAAAATTGAACTTAGTAATTTTACAGAAAATTACATACAGTTAATCTGTATTATTTTTGTATTAAAATTGAACTTAGTAGTTTTACAGAAAATTACATACAGTTAGTCTGTATTATTTTTGTATTAAATTTGGACTTAATAATTTTTCAAAAAATACTATACATTCAGTATGTATTTTTTTATATTTATTTTGGACTTAGTGTTCTCTTTTACTGAAATTTGTATTTCTTTGAACTTAGGAAAATTTACAGAATGTCCTTGCAATAAGTCTGTTGGAATTAATATTTTTTCTCAGATTTTATTAATTAAGACCATTGCTATAAAGGTTGCTTTTATACTATTTACATTTAATTGCTATTTAGAACAGAAAATTTCAGTAGTTTAAATTTGTTAACTAAACAATTTCATTTTTAAAACATGTCTTTACTAGGTGTGAAATTGTCATTTGGAAAGAGATAGATACGTCTAAGGGAACACCTGTGCTGTACATGATAGTTGTAAACACGCGGTAAATTTTGAAGTTTCAGAGTTTCAGACTTTCTTTGTGTTGAAAATTTTACAGCGTGTTTACAACCGAGTGTTTACAACTATCGCCAACAGCACAGGTGGCCACCTGAAGGCTAACAATAGAGGAGTACATGTTATACTACTCAAAGAAATAACATGATTTACCCGTGAAAACACATCCCAACCAAAACAAAAACAAAAACAAACAACATGGAGAGTTCCACTAATTACAGTACCTACGATGTTTTCTTGACTATACAACTCAATTTAGTATACATTATATTTAATTCAGTACGTATTACAATTACATGAAATAGAACTATTTAATCATCCGCTTAAAAAAAAAAAATTAAATAAGAAATTATTACGAAAGAATATCATAAAATAATATAGAAAATGTTGTGAAATTGGTGTAAAGGATAGTTGTTAAACATTATTTCAATCTCTGGTACCGTATGTATGAGTTAAGTTGTCCGTCAATATATATTATGTATCTCCCGCTCGTTTTGATCATTATATTTGAACTTTATGGTCTACTTCACAGGTCAACTTGAATATAAAAATGGCTGCTCTCAGCGGAAATGATGACCGGAAATAACGATGTTTCGTAATCGGTAAATTCCGTAAGGAATAAAAAAATGATTCTGATGATTAAATTGAACATCGTTTTTTTCTAACATAATTTTAGGTTTGTTCAATTGATTCAAGATATTTAAAACCATGTAAATATGTTTTCTCTAACTGTTCCGATCTCAACATCGGTAATTTTCGTATATATGACACAATATGATTGGTCAGATTTTAAAACTCTTCCGTACTGTTCTCTGATTGGTCAACAATATTTCACCCACGCCATTTTGAAAATTCTTCCCGGGACGTGTTGAGAAAGCTGGAGGTGATTTTGAATAAACTCTCATTTGCTCGCGAGTAAAATGGATCGAAAAACAGAAGTTCAGCATAATCATGGTACACAGGATCATATATATGAACCAAGGAAAGCAAATACATAAGAAGACTGACGTTTTTTAGGCATCATATCCGGACTTTTCTGGTGTAAACAACGACAGTTGCGGTAAGATTATGTATATTTTAGCACATTAAAGTTTCAGTTTTTTAAATAATAACTTAGTACAAAGATAGAGGAACAAAGAATGCCTTTCTTACCCATTTTGTAGTATTGTAGAAAGATAAAATAGTACGGTTATTGGCCATGTGGGGAACAAGGGTTTTTGTGATAAATTCTCATTGGGGAGGAAGGGGTGGAAAATGGGGGTAATTTTCAAGCCTTTGGCTTCCTAGTTCTAATTCATTCCAATTTTTTCAAGTTTACCAGAGACGAATTATTTATTTTCCCTTCAAAAACAACTCTGTAATTTGTATAAACTCAAATTTTTTCGAGGGGGGGGGGGGTAGGTTGGGTTTGGGGGGGGGGGGGGCAGTTTATTTAAATAACATTGGGGCACATATTTTGTTTACTCTTTCAACATTTTCAAGGACAGATTGTTTATTACAAATATTTTTTTAAAAATATTTTATAAATCAGCCCCCCCCCCCCTTTTTCTTCTCCAGATTGTCAAATCAAATGGTTGTTCCCTAAGAAACCCTAGATTAAAGAAAGGTAATTTCAATGGTACAATTGTATGGAATTTGGTGAACTCCGCTGGATCTTTTGGAATTTCAATTTATAATTATTGTTAATTTCAGTCAGCAGAACATTGAAGAAAAGCTGATTAGTCATGGAGGAAGAAGATCCCTCTCAAGAAAGTATTGCAGGTGTGTGAGCTAAACAAAATCTATATAGAATTATTTTGGATGTGAAAATGTGTGTTTTGTTGAGGTAATGGTTCATTAAATTTTATTATTATATCATTCTGTTCTATATTTCACAGTGATTAAGTCAGATGAGATGACAGGTTGTGTGATTTGTAGATGGACTTCTGCAACAAAGTAAACACTCCTCTACCTTTTCCATACAAAAGAAACAGCAAAGCAGAGAGATCGAAACAGTTGGTAAAAGTACAAAGAAAACAGGATTAGTTAAACTTGTGAAAAATATCAAGACTATTGAAGAGCAGATTATATGTAAAAAGAAAGATCAAGACTAGCATTGGTAGCTGAACAGTAGCCTGGCCACATTAATTACTTTTTAATTAGCTATTTGTACATTTAAGGTAATCTGACTGAGTTACTAAAATTGTTATTTAACAAATATTTCAAATAAATAAAAGATTTTTGAATAACAATCAATAGATGCTATTAAGAACCTCAATCTCCAACCCCTTTTCTTTAAATAACAATTTTTGCCCATGATCATTTTTGTAGTTTTTAAAACTCTGTTTTGTATTATTTTAAGCATTTAAATGTATTTTTTGTCTATCATTCTTGTACTTTTTTGATATTTTTGAAATACAATCCTTCATGCTGATAAAAATACAAAAACAATACATATTAATACAAAATTAATACATTCTATATTTTTTTCATACTTTTTTGTGTACTGTATTATTTTCATATTTTATATCTTTTTTGTACTTTTAATTGTTCCAGATGAAAAAATACAAAAATAATATATGCTAATACAAAATTAATACATTCTATATTTTTTTTTGTATTTTAATTCTTAAAGGTGAAAAAATGCAAAAATAATATATGCTAATACAAAATTAATACATTCTGTATTTTTCCTATACTTTTCTATGGACTGTATTATTTTTATACTTTGGAGAGGAAAATAGAGAAATAATACAAAAGTACAAAAACAATACGTTTTTACAGGTCGTGTATCATTTCTGTATTATTTCGAAAAAATAAAGTATATTAAAAATATATTTTTCTGTGTTTGGCTTTTAAAAAGTCTATTATTTTTTACCTAAATTGGAACAAGATTTAGAGGGTTCCAAATTTGGTCATTAAAAATATACTTTTTTTGTATTATTTTAGTATTTTTTTCTTGTATTATTTTTGTATTCATTTTCGATATGGGTAAGTCTAACCAAAAAACAATATCAATGGAAAAAAAATATATAGTTTTATCTTTCATTATAAAGAAAGAGGACAAAAGAAAGAAAATAGCTTCATTACAATACTTTTTAAATCGATTTTAAACAAAAAAATAAAAAAATAAATAATATTGCAGATTACATGTGAATTGTGCTTAAGAAAATTTCACAGGACTGAAGCTTGTGTAGGGTCTGGATACATGTCATTGGAATCAATCACTTGCAGAATGTGTTCCATGAAAATCACGGTATGTGTCTAAACATTCATTTTACCTTTGCAAATCCTCATATTTACTGAAATTCATGTTTAATGTTTCTTAAAAATTAGGGGAGAATGCCCAAGAGGAAATCGGACGATGGAGAAATTGGAAATGATAAAAATCTGAAGAAATGGAAAGCAATGGAAAATGGTTTGAGAATTTTAGGTTATATCTGCATATCATATTAAAACTGAGTTTTCACTTCCAAATCATTGTATTACTAGTAGTATATTATACCAGTACTTAAAATGTTCTATTGAATTTCAGCAGATTCTGATGTGCTGTTCACAAAGAATGGGTCAGATCAAAACTTGGAAGTATCGGGAAAGAATACAAAATTCCTTGTGAATAATAATGGTTGGTAATTGTTTGAAATTTTTTACACATGAAATGTATTTGTCATTGTTAATTTTATATTTATATTGTCTAATTGTACTCTCCAGGCTATGATTTGGTAGAGAATTTATGGCCATTAGAAAAGGATTTCAATTTTCCAGTGGCTAATGTATTTGGTAATAAAAGTAATCATGGACACAGACATTCGTTCATTAAAAAGCAATGAATGTCTCACTGACAGGGTATGTATAATAAAGATTAATGAAAAAAGAACTCAATTGAATGCCAGTTCCGATAAATTATATAGCCATATTCATAAAGAATCATCTAAACGATGAGTGAATTCAAGTTCATA
This sequence comes from Saccostrea echinata, assembly GCF_033153115.1. Taxonomy (NCBI): domain Eukaryota; kingdom Metazoa; phylum Mollusca; class Bivalvia; order Ostreida; family Ostreidae; genus Saccostrea; species Saccostrea echinata. Next base: position 17,586,956 of record NW_026889778.1, read on the forward strand.
TGTCTTGACCTCTTCACACAAAACAGGGCCTTGCAAGGAAAATCAGGGCAAAGCTAACCCATATAAGCATGACTGCCCATAGCAATATTCTTTAATTCATTTGTTGTTCCCCGACTTAATGCCTACATCTATTTCATACCAGGTCATTGACTGTTATTTGTTATTGCTGGTCACACAACAAAGTGAATTAGGAAGAAATGTTGTACATTATGACCAAACCAAAATGACAGGGATCATAAATTCAGATTTCCTATTACCAGATGTATCCCAAAACTCTGTAAGTGAAAAGACTATATTGATAAATTATATCAAATAAAGTTAATTTACAAACACATGATTATATGTCTTAACAAAATAAGACAAAGGTCACTATTTTGATACCAGTCTGCATAAAAATGTATTCACATTTACAGGGTATAGATTTAGAGGCTGATGTTATTGTGGGAGTGTATCACAGGTCATATCATTGGACTTTAGTGGTGAGATTTTTTGTTCACACTCTGTTTTGTAAAAAGGAGTTTGTAAACCACACTGTTATTACATATGTACCATCTTTCTTTTAGATTGTTGAAGTAAGAGAAGGCAAGATTTTTTTTCTATAATCCATGTGGAGAGAAGAGCTATGAGATGAAAAAAATTGAAAGGAGTTGGAGGTATCCACTAAAAATAAGCTTATGTTGAACTTGAGTTGAGCCCATATATGATATATCTGGTAGTGCTTTCAAGTTTTCTCACAAGTCATTAATATATTTTTCTTAATTGTTAAAGAAAATATGACCATGAATATCGGCACAAGTACCAAATAAGCAACAAGTCACCAGATTGGAAGATATGTTCAAGTCCACATGCTCTTCAGAGGGATTCATTCAACTGTGGAATATATTGCCTTGTGGTATTGTCATTTTTTTTTTCTATATCAATAGATACCATCTTAATAATTTAACTAGCTTCAATATTTGTCCATGAAATAGGACATCATGTTTTCCACAAAAAAATCTCATGATGCCAATACTTCATTATATCATTAATATATCTTTCCATTATGATTGATACTAGCTGTTCTGGGTATTTGTTCATTTTTTTTTCTATAATAGTAGTTCATGTTTACTTTTTGAAATTTTTTTTTAGTTTGCAGAGAAGCATTTAAATGGACACTTACATGATCTACAAAGTATAACTAAAAAAGATCTGCAAATCATGAGGAGAAAAGTAGCTTTAGAGTTGATGCTTTATAAAGGTAGGTATTTTGTATTCATTTTTAGACTTCCAGTTATAATAATAGAAAAGAAATCAGGACAGGCCTAGTTTAACAGAAATTTGAATATTACAGAACTGTACCTTCTTTTTTCATTGTAGTCTATTTGACGGGATGCTGCCCAAAATGTGCTAAAAAATTGAAAATGAGGAAAAGGTAGGTCTTAGAACCATAGCACACCATGCATATTAATGTTTTCCTACAAAATGAGAAAGGATGTTTACCACCAACTCAACTCAAATTAATGTTTGACATTAACACATATAAACAAGATTTGTCTTGTTTAATTCTAAATGATTGAACCACACTAAATGATCTGACAGCAAAATATTTCTAGATTGTTTCTTGATCATTTCATTGTTTTTCAATCTTGTTTATTAACTCTGAAAGAATTGTACATCTCTTTTTTAAATCTACCATAGATTGAATGCTGCATGTGCAAAAGAACCTACCATTTTAAGCCTTTCTGCATTGAAGAAGACATTATAGATCTTGAAGATTTGACAGACTTTAAATGCAGAATGTGACGAATAAATTTCTGGGTAAAAAAAATTGAATCAATTCAAAAGACATACTTTCACTTTGTACTCCAGCATTAAATGCTCCCCATCCTTTCTCTCTCTCTCTCTCTCTCTCTCTCTCTCTCTCTCTCTCTCTCTCATTTGGTCTCTAATTCTGTATCAATTTGTGTTGAAGGGAAAGTGTGAAGCTGACTTGGAATCAGTTAACAAAGAAATTGCCAAGGTAAAACAGCTTTAAACAAGTTCAATTTCATTTATAAAATAACAATAATAAAGGATTTAAATTTATTCAAAGAATCACTATTACTTTCAGTGTTTCATAATATGCATGCTTGCTCAACTCTACAAAATTTCATTATGACATAAATGATGCATAATTAATAATGTAAATATTTTTGTTTTTCAAGGATTCCTTCACCCCTTCATATGACTTAAGAAAACATCCAATAAAGGTATTTTTGAAGTTTGGGTTTTTATAAATCTTGAATCTTTGTTTGCAAAAACATATGCACATACAAACAAGTATGTTATAATCAGATACACAACATACTTATATGTTCACTTGTTTTTCAGATGAAAATGACCATAACTTTGTTTTCTCTTTATGCTGATATTCAAGAGGAAAATATGTCTTTTGAATATATGAATAGTTATTAAACTTTATTTCAGAAGAAAAAAAGAAGTTCTTTTTTGTATCCTGATATTAGGGGAAGGTAGAGATTCCCTTTAAAAGAGCATGATGTTGCATTTTTTTTCCTGCATAGTTTTCTGTTGTTGTTGATATATGATTATGAATCTCATAGTTCTAAATGACATATTTTAACCACCAAAACAAACAATGAAATTTGTTAGGAGTAATGACTAATTAATGTGTTTTGTACTGTCATTGATTTATGAGACAGACACAAATTGTATATGAGATACATAAATACATTAGTTTTCTTTGCTGGAAATCTGCATGACTGTTCAGAATCATAAGGAAATCTGGGAAAAAGTATGCATGTGTACCCTGAACAATTTATTTGTTCCTTGGGTGAATTTTTTTTCAGTTTTTCCTGATTGATGTCATTACAGTGATGTCACATGACTTGGGAATAAAAATGTTTCACAAGTAAAGTCAACCAAAAGAAGTTAAAGTTTACATATTTTACAACATTTCTCAGATTTTTTTTATCACATGCATTCAGTAGATTAGCTGTATATATTTATATTGCAAGTTAATGTCATGTTGATTTATACATTCAGCTTAGAAAATTATGACCTGCATGAACAATCTTCAAACAATAGGCCCATGGGTCACAAGACTTACCTTGGTCACAAAGTTGAATTTACACTATGAGGTTGCTGTGAACACCTATTGTGGCTCCACCCCACCACTGGTGGTCATGGTTTGAACAAACTTAAATCTACACTATGTAAAGAAGCTTTCATAAATGTAAATTTCATCTTTTCAGACTCAGTGGTTGTTCAATGAATAATTTTGAAAGATTTCCATTTTTCACTAATTCTTTATTATCTCCCCTTGAAAAAAGAGATGGCACATGGTCCTTTTTTTGAACAAAAGTGAACTGTGTTCATCCTTGTATGCTTTATGTCAAATTTAGCTGAGATTGGCCCAGTTGTTTTTGCGAAGTGGATATGTGAAAAATTTACAACAAGATAGACAATGGACAAATATTGATTTGAAAAAGCTCACTTGTGCTTTTTGGGTCAGGTGACCTAAAAATCAAGTAAAGAATTTGTTAAAATGAACATTATGAACCTGCTAATCTATTATTTACATCCAACAGTATTAGCCTTCTAATCTTTAGTACACCCTTTCAGCAAGTTTACTAAAACTTGCATTGAATTATGCATTACATTATAGTTGTTATTTAACTCAATTTTAAATGATTTACTTGTTTTCTTGTGATTTTCATTAAAGCATCTTGATATGTCTTTATCAATCTAGTATGATTATTATTTTAGAACAATATGATCACCTAGTAATGGAATTATAGGAAGGATAATAAAACCAATCAATTTCTGAATATTTACAATTCTGTTGTAAATTTCCCGACGAAAAGTATGGAAATGATTTTTAATTTTTTTTCTTTAGATATCTATCTGTCAAAGAAACGTATTTAAGTACGGATGATTGCAAGTAAGTGTAAATATATTCAATCATTTTTTTTTAGTTTATACGTTTAAAGGACAACAATCTTTCTAATGATAATTATTAAACTCTATCTATGGGGTATGGAAAATTGTGAATTTTTGCTACTTGGAATTAATAATCTAAACTTATATCATTTTATGCTAATGTAGACTTACTTGTGAAACAAAGAACCAGATACAGAGTGAAAATATGTGAGTGCATGTAGCTGAGTCTGTATACTATTTATTTAAGCCATTGATATTTCAAATACAGAAATGCTAAGCTTTGGCAAAACAACTTATAGATTGTTTTGCAGATAAATGAAAAGAACATTTGCTCAAAAAAACTTATTTGCAATATATTGATATTATTAAAGACTTCATTTGCATGGTAAAAGAATTACTGTTAACAAACTTGATGTAATAAATATGCAGGGAAAAAGAGGACACTGAAAATGAGGAAGAGGAGGTACAAGAGGCTGGTGTCATGACACACTCTTCTGGTGGGTAGTTCATATGTACTTTACTATGTTCAGACAAATATATTGCTATGTTATTTGCTGAAAATTTTAATAAAAAGCTCTTTATTTTCAGTAATAGATACAGATTATATTAACAGTCATGTGAGTATAAGAAAGTTTGATACATTATTCATGTTTAATCAACATAATTAAATAGTTTCCTACAATACATATTATTGATATTCTTTTTGCAGATGAACAGTGTAGTAGGTGCTCTGACAAAAATAATGAACTGCAAAATTAGTGAATGGTAATTTGTTTTGTTGATGTTTCCATACAAATATGATATTAATTTGATGAAATTGTATACACTTTTCTATCATAAGAAGTATTTAGATAAAGCCTTAGGTACATATACAACTCCCTTTCCACTTAAATTTTTCAGTGGTGAAGCTGATCATGTCCGCCATCATATGTTTGTAAAGAGTCCGGCAGATATGTATGAGAAATACATTAAACAGTACTTCTTTGGAAGAAAATTTTTAAGTTCTCAGGTAAGAATTAAAAGAAGAATTATATTTGAATTAATAGTGTATCTATTTGCATTTAAATGTTATCATATCCAAAATTACAATGAAATAATTATGAAAGCTTTTGATTGTAACTTAAGATATGTGCAGTTCAAAAATATATTTCATTTACATCTCAATGGGCAATATGATGACTTTCTTTTAACAGGAAATGGAGCATCTACAAACAGTTCTCCAAAATGAAATGTTTTGCAGCAAACCTTTGCATGGGTATGAATTTACAGATATTTATTTAAGAAATAAATAACAAGTTTAAAAACTTCAATGGGAATTGAAGTGGGTCGGTCACGTGATCAAATCCTGTGAAGGCCGAAGGCCTTCTCAGAAGATTTGATCACGTACCGACCCACTTCAATTCCCATTGAAGTTTTTAAACTTGTTATTTATTACTTATATATACATTTGAGACGGACAATCGAATGTAATCGAATATAAATATTGCACTAACTGTACGTCGTAGATTTTGACAAATTACGCTAGGTGTAAATCGGCTTGAGAAGCGGTTACGCTTCAAATTCATCTGGCAAAGGATTCTGTTTTGAAGGGAATATTCTGTGAAAGGCTACTTGTGATCAATTATAGTGAGCATATAGGTGTCTTGGAATTTTTGTATTCATGAGATCCCATATTCGATGTTAAAAAAACACAAGAAACACGTCCGATGTTTGATAATAAAAAGTTGGAGGAATTTCGGTCGGAAAGGGATGGATGGAGACACTTGTCCGGACCAGATAACTTGAAATCAAGTACAAAATTTGATCAAAAACATAAAATCTACGATTTCAGTAAGGCATATTCATTAATTTATGATGTTGACATGGAGACACTGGCGACAGCTTACATTGTTAAGACAACGTCACAACAATCTCGATGATGGAGGTGTGCCTACCGAACTTCCAAAGTGCAGTGTTTGTCAGCTGTTTGTGGCGTGATTGCATTGATATTTTTCAACAGATTTTCAAATTTATTGTGAGTAAAGTTTAATGAAAAAAAATTATTGCATTCAGAGGTCTGCGAGAAAAATAAGGGTAAACGTCGCATTGAGACTATGCAGCTCAGACATGAAACTTATAACACGTAGTTGCCTATTCTCTATGTAAAATCAATCAAGAACTGTATTAAATACTCGTTTACATTGTAAATAAAATGATTATTATTTTACTTGCGTATTTTGTACATTTTTATGCATGAAAAACATGCTATATTGCTTAGTGGAGTAAGTCTTTTTATGTAGATATTACTGCGCTTTGTGATTAGGTCGCGTAATGACCTATGACCTTCAAAAAACTTCATACAGGTATGAAGATATTTGCTCTCTGCATGTTTATATAATAGAGAGATACCACAAATGTATATATTTTCTTTTGAAGCCATGAATGCATTAGAAATTAGAACTGTATTCAATTGGTATTTCTTTGTCATTTATGATCTTATTTCCAGTTCTTTTCAGTTACATTTTTACCATGTTTACATAAAATTATAAATATATTTCCAGATCAATTTTCACTCGATACAGAACCTTCCAAAATCTTAAAAATGAAGAATTGGAAAGTATCTTAATAAATAGTCCACTGTATGTATGCTTAGTATTTTTTATTTTTTTAAGCACACCAAATATATGTTTTTTATGCAGTTTATCAATTTATGAGTGTACTTCCTCTTCTAGTTAGAATAGCTGTAAACATCTATTATTTTAAAAAGAATTTTCTTTTTTCAGAATGGCAGTTCACTATTTCTCACTCATTTTACTAAAGGAAGCAATCGTTTATCTTATTTGCACAAAAACAGGATTGCCTTATGAAGAGGCTGATGCAAGATGTTCATCAACAGAGTGTTCAGTAAAGGATCTCCATCTATAAGAGACTGTACAATATATTAAATCAGAGTTTTATGTGTACATTCTAAAAATTAATTATGCCATACAATAAAACAATAATTTATTCTTTGTTAGTTAGTATGGTGATAAATGGTGCAGCTTGTACAGAAAAAATACATAACCCGCATAAGTGGGTTATGTTTATTTAAACTGCAATGGCGCTGCAACGTTAATTCCTGTACTTATAACTAAGAAAGACATTTTATTGTTTATCTTATATCTGGGATATGTTGTACGGTGACTGGGTTATTTTGTTCTGTGACTGGGTTATGTTGTTCAGTGACTGGGTTATGTTGTGCAGTGACTGGGTTATGTTGTACAGTGACTAGATTATGTTGTACAGTGACTAGATTATGTTGTACAATGACTGGGTTATGTAGTGTAGTGACTGGGTTATGTTGTTCAGTGACTGGGTTATGTTGTACAGTGACTGGGTTATGTTTTACAGTGACTAGGTTATGTAGTGCAGCGACGGGATTATGATGAACAGTGACTGGGTTATGTTCTACAGTGACTGGGTTATGGTAACATTGACTGATTTATGGTGAACAGTGACTGAGTTGCACTGTGTAGTGACCGGGTTATGGTGTATAGTGACTGGGTTATGTAGTGTAGTTACTGGGTTATGTTGTTCAGTGACTTAGTTATGTTGTACAATGACTGGGTCATGTTGTGCAGTGACTGGGTTATGTAATGCAGTGACTGGGTTATGTTGTACAGTGTATGGGTTATGTTGTACAGTGACTGGGTTATGTTGTGTAGTGACTGGCTTATGTAGTGTAGTGACTGGGTTATGGTGTACAGTGACTGGGTTATGTTGTGTAGTGACTGGGTTATGTAGTGTAGTATCTGGGTTATATAGTGTAGTGACTGGGTTATGTTGTGCAGTGACTGGGTTATGTAGTGAAGTGACTGGGTTATGTTGTACAGTGACTAGATTATGTTGTACAGTGACTAGATTATGTTGTACAATGACTGGGTTATGTAGTGTAGTGACTGGGTTATGTGGTGAAGTGACTGGGTTATGTTGTACAGTGACTGGGTTATGTAGTGTAGTGACTGGGTTATGTAGTGTAGTGACTAGGTTATGTTGTACAGTGACTGGGTTATGTTGTACAGTAACTGGGTTATGTTGTAAAGTGACTGGGTTATGTTGTACAGTGACTGGGATATGTTGTACAGTGACTGGGTTATGTACTGTAGTGTCTGGGTAATGTTGTACAGTGACTGGGTTATGTAGTGTACTGATTGGGTTATGTAATGCAGTGACTGGGTTATGTTGTGCAGTGACTGGGTTATGTTGTACAGTGACTAGATTATGTTGTACAGTGACTAGATTATGTTGTACAATGACTGGGTTATGTAGTGTAGTGACTGGGTTATGTATTGAAGTGACTGGGTTATGTTGTGCAGTGACTGGGTTATGTTGTACAGTGACTAGATTATGTTGTACAGTGACTAGATTATGTTGTACAATGATTGGGTTATGTAGTGTAGTGACTGGGTTATGTGGTGAAGTGACTGGGTTATGTTGTACAGTGACTGGGTCATGTAGTGTAGTGACTGGGTTATGTAGTGTAGTGACTAGGTTATGTTGTACAGTGACTGGGTTATGCTGTACAGTGACTGGGTTATGTTGTAAAGTGACTGGGTTATGTTGTACAGTGACTGGGTTACGTAGTGTAGTGACTGGGTAATGTTGTACAGTGACTGGGTCATGTAGTGTACTGACTGGGTTATGTAGTGTAGTGACTGGGTTATGTTGTACAGTGACTGGGTTATGTAGTGTAGTGACTGGGTTATGTTGTACAGTTACTGGGTTATGTTGTACAGTGGCTGGGTTATGTAGTGTAGTGAATTGGTTATGTTGTGCAGTGACTGGGTTATGTTGTACAGTGACTGGGTTATCGTGTACAGTAACTGGGTTATGTAGTGCAGTGACTGGGTTATGTACAGTTTCTGGGCTTTTTAGTTACCGGATTTTGTTGCTCAGTGACTTGGCTTATGTAATGTAGTGGCTGGGTTATGTAGTATAGTGACTTGGTTATGATATACGGTAACTAGGATATTTACTGTATTTATTGGGTAACATTATACAATGACTTGGCAATGTTATGTTGTGATATAGTTATAATAATGTAGTGACTGGGTTATAAAATTCATAGAATGCTTGTCTTGTAAATATTGGTTTAAGTCAGTAAATAATTCTAAAAATGGAATATAAAATAGCAGTAACTCATTTCATCAAGTTCTTTTTTGTGTTAAGTACATAATAATTCGTAATGTGCATTTCTTTCTTTTTCTTTTTTCCCTATTAAATATAAAATATAAATGGCTATCTTGAATATTTAGAGTACAAGTTTGTCAGTCAGATTGATTGTACCACCTGTTTTTTACATTGTATAATAATATGCTGCTATTATTATACAGTTATTGACTGGGTGTGAGGGCAACATATGATTTGTTGGACCTGAAGGTGAAAATGCTGCCTGAGGCCGCAGGCAGCATTTCATCTTCAGGCCCAACAGATCATACATTGCCCGAATCCCAGTCTATTTCTGTTTTGTTATACCCTTCACTTCAGATAGAATAATTAAAATGAAAACATCTGAACAGATTTAATCAATATACAATCAATTACTTTCTTTGGAAAATTTTGGCTTGATCAATAAAAATAAAACAATTGGAGCAAATGAACAGATTAATAATAAAATTATTACATAACAAAAATCATTTATCACAAAACATACTCTTTCATATAACAAACGACAACTCTTGCAGCTCTAAACTTCGGCTATTTCTGTGTCACCAATATTGAACGACAATTAATTACTTGTGACGTTGTGGTCTAACAATTCTTATGTTGAACTGGCAGGCCGGTCAACAATGAAATTGTTAGACACATGCAATAAACATTTCTTTAGTTGGACTTTTTATTAGTAACAAATATATAGAAAGATATTTGTAGGGACAACAATATATATATATTTATTTATTTATTTATTTATCTATTTATTTATATATCTGGTTTTGTATTTTCTTTCCATTTTGTTTGACCTAATTTAGAAGATTGTGGAAATGTTAAATATATCAAGTACTAGGGCAAGTCGGTTTAGAATGATTCTGAAAATGAATGCATGCATGCCTAAATTATCAGTAACTAATTATCAATTTTGAATAAAGTGTAATTACTTGCATTAATGTACATTTCTTTCTCTATATTACTTTCAAGTGTGTAATGAATGAGTGTCTTGAATACCTATGAGTACAAGTTTACTTGCTAGGCAGATCGACTATGCACAGGCCTAATGTTCCTTGGTACCCCTTGTATTCAAGCCACCTTTTTACTCTGTACTTATTTTTTAAAAGTTGTAGTCTCATAACTGCAACAATGTGTGGAAACAAATTAATTGAGGTGTGTTAGTGTTTATATTGAAAAGTTGTATTTAAGTTACTGCCTTCTCTGGAAATGTGACTTATATTTCCATAATTACATTCAGAGCTCCAGATAATTTTTTACCTCAAAGTGTATTTACTCCTTGATTTTCAAATCAATGCAGATTTTGCTTTTCAGCAAAATAATCAAAAAGTATTTTGTTAATCTATTGCTCTTTTGACATCTAATGTGATCATTAGCTCGTTATCGAAATAAGTGTTTTTGAAAGAGGGAATGTTAAAAAAAGAACAGTTTCTGCATTTATCAATTAGGTTAATGAAATTTTCAAAATTTTGTCAGCTTTTAGCTATAACTGAGAATCATTTCGTTTCTTTCACCAGAAAGACCATACGGAAGGCAAAGTTACCAAGGGCACACAGAACTCCATTTAAGATTAGACCTATATCTATCGTAGCGAGAATTACCGAGAAAAATATCCTTCCTTTGGCCAGATAAATTAATCTTTTGATTTTCATCCCCACCTTCCCCTCTCAAAATGTCCCGCCCCGTTGTTTCATATTTGGATGTTTAACATGGAAAAAAAACAATAACTGCAAACTTACAACAAAACTTTGATAATTAGTTATGACTTCAACTTTTCTATCATCAACTCAACTTCCCTTATTTATGTAGTAATATACCTCAATTACAATCATAGGGTTTATGTCTCCCAGTTGATTCGATATGCAAGAGCATGTTCTACATACAAATGATTTTTAAAACGAGGCATGCCATAGTCATATTAGTTATGAATTCAAGGATATCAACAGTCAAAATTAAAATCACCATTTTGCGAATTTTGTAGTGGATACGACTGGTACGTTGGTTTCAGAGAAAGGGCTGGAAATTCTCTTCCTCATGACAAAGTTTTATTTTATCATTTAAAGCTAAGCATTTCTTAAGAAAAGCATTATGTGTCATTTTTTGAAGTTAAACAACTGTAAAATCCTGTTTACTTCTTTTGCACGTTACACTTGAATATTCAAGAGGCCCATGGGCCTTATAGGTCACCTGAGTATCATGCAACAGCTTTGCCACAATTAAATTGGGTTCATGTTTTAAACCAGAGGCCATGAAATTCACAATTTCGAAAGAGACACACTTGCTCATCATAACTTTACATTTAGTAAGCTTACTTAATACCCCGAAGAGAGCAGAGGATTATCAAAAAATTTATGCATTTTCACTATGTAATCATTAGAGCCCTGCCCTAACACCAGAACCCTCACCCAGGGGCCATAAAATTCACAATTTTGGAAGAGGCACCCTTAAATATCATAACTATACTCTTAGTTCATCGGCTTAATACCCAGGAGAAAAGGAGAAGATTGTCAAAGAATTATTGCTTTTTTACCATGTAATCATTAAAGCCCCGCCATTAAAAATTGAAAATCAAAAAAATAATTGAAATTATGCTTACATACCTTTCCTTTAAACATTTGAAATTAGGTACTTCGGTAACTTTCACCCAACATCTACTTTTTTTCGGGGCTCAATTAAACATTTTATCTAAGGGACCTTCTTTAAAAAGCATCTATCTTTGGTTTGGACTGGTGCTGATAGTGTCGTTGGAAAGATAATTAAGTGTAGAAATTAATATAAATTGTTTAGCAAACCGTCGAGGTATACAAGTTATCAGCTGCTAGTTAGTTCTCTGAAAATATTGTTACAACATAAAGAAATCCTGAATTATATAATCGATTTTTACTCACAAAGTAAAAATGACAATGAAAAAAAATCATAATATCAATACTGAAAATAAATTTATCAGAAAAAAATTTCTAGAGATACAAAACTGTAACTGATGAAGAATGACCGAGTTGTTTGATTCAAGGCAAGCAAAAATTATACCAAAGGAAATACAGCTTGGAGGATGAAAATATTTCAAGGTAGCCACAAAATCGAATCACCCAAACAAAACAAATAAAAAGTTAGAACAAAAAAGTAGCAACTAATAAATCATTAAAAAGAAACATGCAGAACTGAAAAAAATATCAATAAGCAATAATGCATTTACCCTGAAAATTGTAGAATTGAAAGATAAAAATTTATAAATATACAGTATAAATTATACATCCCACAATTTTGAAATCCTTGAATATTGTCCAAACACTCTAATTAATAGTTTTCTAGAGTAGAATCTGGAGGATTACTGGGTGCCCCGGACATGCACACTGTCTAGCTGTCTTAGTCACTGTCTCGTTTATCCATATTTTATTGTGAAGCTAAACCAAAATATAAACATCCTGATGATGAGCGACTCTATGACAAGAATTCCTTGATAAGCACCCGTGCTGCTATCAATTTGAGGACATCAGACGTAACACCAACATAGTCATCGACAAGTAATTTCGCATTTACAACGGAATGTTGGAGAGTCTCTTTAAGCAACAAACACTGTGCTTATCAAGGCCCTCTTCATACAAGCAGATCAACAAAGACATAACCTCGAGAAAATGTACGAATATTTCCAGCTCGCATTTCTGTCTCATATTGTATGGTACTTCTTGATAATATACTTTGTTCCCAATGGTATCACCAGCTCAGGATTCACAGCTTCAAGTTCACTTCTGATGAAATGGGGAATCAGCAATTCCCCTCCACAAAACTCTATAAAATAAAAATCACAAAACAACATAAATGACAGAGTGTATGCTGTAGACAATGAAAGTTGTCCTATCAAGCTACTGAAATTACTTTTAGAAAAAGTGACAAGAATGCAAATCATCTTTTCAATCAGTATATCAATGATTTCATTTGACATTCTATGTCTATTGTAAAGAAATATTTTATGACCCGATGTTGAAAAACTCCAAAGACTGGTAAAAACAAATGAAATAAAAATTATACAATAATAGCTATTTTAAACGAAGCTTCGATAGCATGTTTGAAAAACTCTTAATATATGTATTTAGTAAAGTTTGGGAAGTTGGTAGTCTAAAATTCTCTTCTTATTCATGTAAATAATATAACCAATAATTCCTTTCTTTACCATTACATTTAAAACGAATTTCAGTGATTGATCGATAGAGGATACTTCCTGCAAGGAACCTGACTCCAAGATTAATAATTTAAAACAAAATTCATTCACAGTTTTAAAACCTTTATTTTTATCTAGCAAACATGACTAAAAAATAACAAGTTTGTCTTTTATTCAATTACCAACGATAATGAAAATATTTTTCAATCATTGCTGTTTTTTAGGTCAACACGATAATTGACCTACTTGTACTTTGGGAGAACAATAAATTCGTTAAGCAAGCCATGTCATCTTACATTGCTGAATGCCTAGCTAAACGCAGTGAGAAAAGCAGAGTTAAAATAAACATGTGCGAATGTATAAAGAACTAAGTACGTTAGGTTTTATTCATAGGCTATTCAATTTACTTATTGGGGGTATAGGGGGTAGGATCAATTTAAGACGGAGGGATTAGACAATTCTGTATCAGAAGGTAGGGGGCAACGAAACTTTCAATGAACATTTTCGTGCTAAATTGATAGTTTGAAAATAAAGTTCAGAAAAAATGTGGGGGAGAAGAGGGGATCCCATCCCATCCCTGATTCTCTGTGCTTTTATGTTCATCTGGACGGAAGGCGGATGCAGGAGAAATGCCTCTTCAAAACTATTTTTTTTATTTTGAAAGTTCTAACTTTATTTTTAGTTCAACATAGAAGAAAGGGTGTTCTTTTTTTTTTTTTTCAATTGTAGAACACAGCCAATCAGAGAGTTAAGAATTATTGATCATATAATTATCTGTTTCATTTTCAAAAATATTTCCAAAGTAACACTAATACATACTTAAGACAACATTCTAGCAATCAACCTCTGTAGTTTCGAGGATTTGTTTTCCCTGTTCTCAATTTTGAGTATTTCATTTCATTTTGAGCATGAGCACTTGCACGCTTCATTTTCATGATGAAGTTCATGTTTATCACGATTTTGTGTCAGAAAAACTGAAAGCTATTCTTTTTTTTTTTTTTTTTTTTTTTGTCTAATTCACAATTCACAAATTTTACAATCATAAAATGACATAAAGAGTTGGGCAATACCAATAAATTAGGCCTTCAGTATGCTTAAAGTAGAACAGTGGACAATATTGATTGTTTCAAACAAGTGTCATATCAAATTCCTTTATTAACAATAGCTTTCATGGTTTTTTTTCTTACTGTTTGATTTTATTATTTCAAAGTAGAGCTGTATTAGTTATACTGTTAATCTCTTTTTTAAGAGTATGAAATCAAGCTTGATCTATGTTTCATAAAATTTGTTTTTTTTTTTTTTTAAGTCTATGATTAGATATAACTGAGGACAATACATAATATAGACATAAAATATGTAAATTTGTATTTACAACAAATAATATAGAAAATTGAGATAAAAAAAAAAAGACAAACGAAAATTAAATTTTCTTTGGCATGTTTTGTTTTTATTTTGAATACTTTTTTCTGCACATTATGTGCTCATTTCTTAATTTGATTTACAAAAGTTTGCTTTTCTGATTTTTATTTCAGTAAACCTCAGGGAATAATGATGTCCTTTCCAGTAATACCAGTTAACACCGTTAGCATAGGATTTATGCTCTCCTTTCAGGTATTGACCATTCAAATTAGAGGTATGACAGTTTATGTACCACCATCCGCCCTTTAATTTCTTTGCACAACCACGTCCATCATTACGATCTTTAGTGACAAATTTTGCACCATTATGGCTAGACAATGAGTCGCCTAAATAACAAAGTTTATATTTATAAAAAAAAAAAAAGTATTAAGTTTTCTGATAAAAAATAAACTGAGAATGATCACGCAAATAACTTACCACCGTTTCCACTGAAACCTGAGACTTTCAAAACATATCCAGATCTTTCATTTCCAACCTTAAATGTTCTGTATATTGCATGACGAGAATTTGGGGAAAAGTCCCCCATATCGATGCGCAGCTTGTAATTGCCTGATTCTGTAATTGTGTGGATTTTCTCATTCCCTGTAATATTTTTTTTCTTATTATTGAAAAGGAGTTTATATTCTCTCGTTCTAAGTAATTCAAAGTAACTTTTTTAAAAAATATGGAACTATTAACAAAATATATTATATGAGTTGTTTGAAAGAATTTTCCAAACAATGAACTGATTGTATATCATCAAATGCAGAAAATGATTGTGAAATTTTGGCCTACTTTTTAAACACCATTTCTAAGGAAAAATGAACCATTTTGTAAGGCAGACATTCTAGAAGATTTGATCCTTATATCAGTTTTTTTTAAGAAATTCAATTATATATCCCCCTGATAGAAAATGTATATACAAAGAATAGAATTTCCTTTGTTCCTACAATGATTGCAATTATTCCCACTGTGCAAATAAGGAAATACATTTTATTGCTTACATTTTATCTGTATAAATTAATTATATAAATCAGGTGAAAGTACAAAAAATAATGACTTAACAGCTCTAGTATTTTAAAATGATTATTATCTATGAAACAGATGACATCGGGACCTTCAGAAATCTTTCATAAGGATGGCTGTAAAGGACAGATTTTTAGAGCATTATAATCATGAAGGTTTTTGAGTAGTTTCTAATTAAAAAAAAAACCACGTCTTTCCTACTTGAACGTCTTTAGATCAACTGAGCCAAAGCTTCAAGTGAACTTTTCTGATCGAAAAGTTTCCGGCGTCTGACTTTCTGTCGTGTCTCGTGTGTCTGTGTTGTCTATAAACTTTTCACGCTTTGACTTCTTCTCCAGAACTACTGGGCCAGATTCAACTATACTTACTACGAAGCATCCTATGGTAAAGGGCAATAAAGTTTGTTCAGAGGAAGTGCGACGTTGTTAAAGTCATCACTTTTATCATTAAGCTCTGTTGTTAGATTACTATTAACGTCTTTTTCTAATAAAATATCTAAATATGAAACAGATGTGTCAGACTCTGTGGTGTCTCAAGCTCACCGGGATATATCGTGTCGACATCAGAATGGAAACAAGAAAACATTGATGTAACCATCAATTGTCGCCCGGGAAATAAATAAACAATAAAAATGAGTCTTGATCATCAAACCACTTCGATATGTGTGAAAAAGGCATGCGTCTAAATGATGGAGACGATATTTTGAAAACTTAAAGTCGGATGAAAATCGAACAAAAACGACACCCTTTTAAACTTTATCAATTCCTCAAGTAAATGTTGGCTGCATAAAATATAATTTGAAACCAGACACATGATTCACCTATT
Source organism: Saccostrea echinata (assembly GCF_033153115.1). NCBI lineage: Eukaryota > Metazoa > Mollusca > Bivalvia > Ostreida > Ostreidae > Saccostrea > Saccostrea echinata. The sequence goes on from NW_026889778.1 coordinate 17,603,460, forward strand.
TTCAAAAATGTCTTTCACTTTAAGAATATAAAACACGAACTGTGTAAAGTACATTTTTACGTTTTTATGCGATAAGTAAAATTCGATGTTCTAAAAAAAGGGACCTGTCTTTTTTCGATAGTAAATGATAAGCAACTTTATATATTAAATATGAAAAACATCTATATTTTTACAAATTCACTTTATGGAAGTAAATATATTGTGTATCTCGTAATTTATAAAGGGAAAGAACATTCTGATTAACAATCTTTTTAATGTTTAGAAAACCTTTAATTCTGAATAACTTCTCCCACCTCAATCCCCATATACCAACACTTAAACTTATATGTATAGAGCAGCCCGGTCCTCCGGGCTGCAATAACCATTGTTAATTGACAATACGTCGTCGATATATCTAAATGTCGAGTTGAAGGCCACATAGAGAAGGCCACATAGAGAAGGCAACATAGAGAAGGCAATTGTGCAGCACGATGCACGTCATCAGTATAGAAGAAGAACGATGAAAATGAATAAGCATACCAGGTTAATTTACTTAAATTTCATATGAATCGCATACAATTTTCATAGATAGACTTCTTAAAACCCGTTTAATTTACATGTTTATACTCCTTTTCTGCCAAATCATTTTCATTCGTTATATTCAACAATAATGGCGTCTTCGTCTTAAGTATCCCTTTGACAGATATGTAGCATGAGAAAGCAGAACGATTATTTATGCAATATTTCTGCTTGGTTTTATTCCTTTATAGGTATTCATATAAATCATCCTGAATTACAGATATGAAGAAATCATTGAATTTCACCATCACACAGTTTACTGTAATATTATGCTTTCATGTAAATTAAATAGCTGAATCTGATTCGTCGAGAAACATTTGTTAAAAAAAAACACTAATACCCGCTAATAATGAAGCCACGCCCTTCAGCGTAGCAACATTCACCACATCTTGACGACGGGTGATATTCCAAAAAATATTGACTACGCAGAAATTATGCGGGCAAGGTTCACTGTAATATCTATGTGTATAAAACATTCGGTATTATATAATAAAAATTATATATTAAAATGTTTCCTATATCTACTCCAAAAGAGCATGTATAAAGTGTGAAACAAGTTTTTAAATACAAAATGAAGACATAAAAATGAATACAGTGAAGTCTCCACATTATATGCAATTACAGTGAGAGCAGTTGTGTTCAAGGAAATCTAAATGTAAAGTGAATACAGCTTTGTAAAGAGATAAATTTATATTTGCTTGAATATTATTACCTCTTTATCCACTGCGTGAAAATTCTAACAATTAGAAATTTATTTTAATTGTATGAGCACAAATAAGGTATCAGGGTGAAGAGAAATTTGAGAAAAAATGAAGCGGAAAAAAATCTTAATTTAAAGAATGGTGAATTTATAAAGAAACTTTTTTATTTATTATACCTAGCCAAAACTCATTTGACAGATTTCCGAATCCAATTTTGTAGTCTTTCCAGGTCCTAAAGAAATTTTCAGATCCGTCCTGTCTCCTTTGTATAACCTTGAAAAAAGTATTTTTCCTTTTTTTTTTTTTTTTTAATTTCTGTATTCACGTCAATCATATACATAAATCAACACTCATATTAAATAGAAGAATTGCTTTCTCAGCATGACAAACTCTATATATTCTATTTTAAATTTAAAATTTAAATAAATAAAAGAAATAAGTACTTTTTTCGAGAGGCTTAAAAGCCTTCATCAATAGTGTGTAATTTGTGTAATCTTAGTTGTTATTTTGAAAATTAATTTAGTTTTTCCGCTTGAATTTTTCGACAGCGACTCTGATTTGCATCCAAAAAATACAATCAACTTTTTTTTTTTATTTCTTCTACTCTCTTCATTTATTTCAAGAAGGTTCTTCTAAATTAGATATTGGGCTCCTTGCAGTTATATTATGACAGTATGTGCTTCTTTGCAAACCACCAATTGCAATGATCAATTTTATATGTACAGTTCGGGATACAAAGTAATTGATACTCAAACGATTAAAAGACCAACAAAAAAAATTACAGAAGCTTACACCAAAATGTTTCGAATTTGTCAAGGACCAATAGCCCTGGATTAAAATGAGGAAGGAAAAAGTAAAAAAAAAATTATCACTAATTTTAAATTGATGTCAATTCTCTGGAATTGTTATTAGATTTTTTTAGATCGATCACTGTTCGTTATCCTTACCTTTTACATGGTAAGTAATTGGAAGTAGTAATTTTATCATAAGTATCTACATGTATTGCTGTTTAAAATTCAAATAGACATGTTAATTACCGTCCATCCACCCCTTTCTGTCTCTTGATCACAGTAAACCTGGAATCTAGTTCCTTTCTTTGGGTAAATTGTGTACACCTTACTTTCTCTGTTACCTTTCAGGGGATATAAGAGAATTAAAAAAAGAATTGAAATCAATAAATAATTTACTACAGAATTGTAGAAGTCACCGAAGTAATTTTTTTCTTTCAAGAAAATTAATTTCAAGTTTGTTTACAAATTGAATGTTCAATTATTCCCTCAAATACATTTGTAGATATGGTTTATACATTTTATCCAGTCTTTTGGATAAAATGTATAAACCATTATTGATTTCAATTCTTTTTTTAATTCTCTTATATCCTCTTCTGTAGCCAACACTGTTTCATTTCCCTTCCTTTGAATTCCTCCTGTTGTCACACTTTTTCTTTTGTTACAATAAGCTTGCTGAAGTTCAACAAGTTGTGAGGCAAGATTCAGAAGTGTACGAAAGGAATTCATTTCCGTCACACAATGATTAGTTGGTTTTGGTTTAACATCATCTTTCATAGCTTCGATTATACTCGGGAGCAGAAATAGTACAAATAGGACAAATTTCATTTTATTGGTGACGTTCTGTAAAGAAATATGAAAATGATTTAAGTATTGTCACAATATCACAGTGTTAAATTATTTTATTATATCTTTACTCCGAAATACAGTTGATGTGCCTCAATGGATATCTTTTCATACCCACTGTTGTGACAACACAATGGTTTTACATGAATTTGATCAAGTTAATTGTTGTTGATTCATATATATAAAACAGTGCAAAACATAAAATAGCAATGTTGAAAACATGTGATAAAAAAGATTGTCAATGCTCAAGGGAAAAAAGACAACTCGTTAATGGTTACACAATTATTTCCAATCAAGGAAGATTCTATATTTATATTATATAATTCAACAAAAAAGTAGTTCCATGACATATTATTGTAGGTTTTTTTCTTGAAGTTGAAAACTGTAATTAACTCAATCAATCCCCTTGAATGGAAGAACAAGGCTTACAGAATGCCTCAGATATATAGAAACATTCAATTTGTGAATTAAGTATTTAGAGTAAAGTTCTCATTATCGAGATTTATGAAATTATGATAAACAAAACCTTTCAGAGAAAAATATTTCTTGGCAAAAAGTATACTTTTTGTTATAATGTGGTCGTGGGATTCGAACCCTAGCAATCCAGGTTTTTGTTAACTAAAAATTGAATATCTTTACGTAAACTTTTATGATTAACTTTCAAAAAAATGAAGCGAAGACTCACTCGTACAGAAAAATTGCGTTAAAGTATGAGAAAATGATTTTTTTTTTTTTGCCCTCTTTAGAGTGTGTGTGCTATTTCATAGGCAAATAATTTCAATCTTTGTGATGTTTGCAAATTTTAGGGATAAAGTATACTTCAATGTTAGATGAAATATTAAGGAGAATTTTGATGAATCTGAGATTTGATTTTTAACCTTTATGTTTGTTACACTATAGCATTTCGCTCACCTTGTTCACCCATCTTCTTTATACATGTATGTAAGTCAAACAATTTGAAACATTGTAATGTAAGGTATTGACGCTAAAAGTATGAATAGATAAAATTGCAAGACATTATGCATGTTATATTCACTGTTTTACGTCTAGAACAATAGATTTTTTTTTTTTTTTTTTTTGGAAAAAGTAGTTTATGTGTTTGTGACGTAAAGGGTCGTTCAATAAGTAATGCAACATGTCAAGATAACACAGGTAATCAAAGATTACGAAGCTCACCTCGACGAATGCTATCTATAAGTAAGACAAACCTCACATTATATTATTTTAATTAGTGTCCATCCCATGATCAATATCTATGCAAGTTTGGTTTAAGTACGACTTATAGTTACTTGGAAATGGACTTGCTAAAAAAAAACTTTACCAATCAAGAAAATTTCAGTCAGTTCCAACATTCTATGCAAATTTGGAAGTGTCCATCCTTAGATGCACTATCCATGCAAGTTAAATCATAAAGGCCATAAAATTTTATAGAGCTACTCCAAAACATTACCCTGATAGGGCTTACGGTTACCTCGGAAACAATATTACAGGAATAGAAGTGGCATAAAACACTGATAAGGAACATGAATTCATCTCTTACCTATCCAAAGTAATCCTTGTAAATACAATGTAGTAGATAGCTTTGGTTAAAATTGAATATTTTTTTTCAGTTAATGTGAATGTTTATGAATGTTAACGTGTAACATGTGTATGATATATGATGTTTTGAAGAAGTCACGCAAACTGATAATTATTTAGGAGTTTTTACTCTGGACTTTTTTTTGTATTTGAAAAAGAATAAATTATGTATTTTCCCTATTGGGCCAGATTTTCTTTACTAACGAGGAAAGGAAAAATATTACGATGGTAATATTTGATAATCACAGGACTAAGCGAAAAATGAGTCATTGTATTCAGTAACATGTTTCAACAGGAAAAAATAAAAATGCAAAAAACTTTGTCTTTCTTAATTAACCTGTGTTTATCCTAACCTATCCAGATGACACAATTCTGACTCTTCTTTTCCCACCATTACCTGTGACTAGGTCCTTCGAACATGCTATGTTTTGTGACCCCTTGACCTTGACCTTCATGTTTGACCTAATTGTCAAAACTCTTAACTTTGGTCATTACTTTTGAATGACATATGATAGGGTGTTCATGATTAACAAGTGCATTACCTGTGTTAAAGTGTTTCTGAATGTGCTGTAATATTTGACCCGTAACTCTGACCTTTCTGATTATGATCTTTGACCTGATGACCTTGATCTTGAAGTTTGATGTAAATTTTCAGAAGCAATAATATTTACCATAACTGTTATTAGTTCAATAACTGTAATTGATTTTTTTTTTTGTTTAATGCACATACAAGACAGGACACACATACAAGACAGTTACAATATGCCATAATAATGGCATCCCATCCACTGAGACACCGAGAGCGGGGGACCACAATTCTTTCAATTTGCTTGTCTTAATTAAAATAACAAGAAAAACACTAGAGGTGTTATGAAATCGATAAAAACAGAGTTAATTTTTCTTGTAAAACGTATTATATTTTGTATGTTGTTTGACTTTTCCCTCATGTCGATTTAGTCAGTACCAAATTTCGTGGAACTTGGAAAAAGCTTTCAAACATATATACTTATCCTATGCATCCAAAAATTAAGGAAGGTCTACGTATTGATTATTTTATTGGGCAAGCGCTCCAGGATTATCCCTCCCCACCCCATCCCACCCACCCACCACACTCCATTAGATTTATTTCACTTGAGCTGAAGGCTCAAGTAAGTTTTTCTGATCGAAATCTCTGTCATTGTTGTTGTCTTTGTCGTAAAGTTTTTTACAATATCATCTCCTTCTGAAGAACTGCTGGACTAATTCAAACAAAAGTGCTTCGAAGTATCCTTGGGTAAAGGAGATTGGAGTTTTTTAATAGCGAATCCTGCGGTTCAAAGGAAGGGTCAAGCCCTCTTTAAGAAGAAATAAGAATTACTGAAAATCAAAAATTTTCTCTCAAGAACTACTGAATCAGAAAAGTTTAAACTAATATATAAAAGCTTCCTTACATAGTGTAGATTCATTTTGTCATAATCCCAAGCAATAGGGTGGGTGCCACAAAAGGCGATCAAAGTTTTACATGGGAGTGTATAGGGAAACCTTATAGCACATCTACAGGACACCACCAATCATCTTCCAAAAGATGATTGGTCTACTGAGTAAAATTTAAGAGGACATCTGGAACCAGGGGCCTTTTGTATTTAAAAAAAAACGTCATTTTTCGACCCATATTTGATCCTTGGGGTCAAAATGAAAATTCCAAAACCTTATGGCACATTTACAGGACATTTCTAATCATCTTCCAAAGGATGATTAGTCTACTGCGGAAAATGTAAGAGGAGTTGTGGGAACCTGGGGCTTTTTTGTATTTAAAAAAATTTCGACCCCCATTTGACATCCCAGAGTGAAAATGAAATTTCCAAAACCTTATTGCATATCTACAGGGCACCACCAATCATCTCCCAAAAGGTGATTAGGCTACTGCGTAAAATGATCTTATTAGAAAAACATCATTTTCGGCCCCCATTTGAACCCGAGGGTAAAAATAAAAATTCCAAAACCTTATTTCACATCTACAGGGCATCACCAATCATCTTCAAAAAGATGATTAGGCTACTGTGTGAAATGTAAGAGGAGTTCTAGGAACTAAGTTTTTGCAGAAAAAAAGTTATTTTTGGCCCCCATTTTGCCCATAAGGCAAAACTGAAAATTCCAAAACTCTAATGTACATCTAAAGGACACCAACAATCATATTCCAAAAGATTAATTGGTTACTGCTTTAAAAAAGGAGTTTGAGGAAGAAAAAGAAAGTGTGACAGACAGACGGACGGACGGACAGACCATTGTAACAACAATATACCCGAATTTTCTTTAGAAAGTGCGGGTATGATGAATTGAAACCAGTACAGGCTTGATAGCATAAATGCCTTATACAAGTGCAAGACCTTGAAAGATATGGCTAGAGATGAGATAAATACCCTGTGGAATGCTTTTAAAAGTTGTGATATCGAATTACGCTGTAAAATTTCCCTTTATCAACATGTCTGAATTACACATATTTGTAGAATCGACAATATTTACATGAAGTTTTAAGCTGTGAAGTCATCACCAATGTCTTCCTTTACAGGTAATCTCAAGAGGTTGGTTCCACGAATTTTTTATTCTGTCAGAATCCGTTGGTTTGATAAAATTCCATTTTTTTACAAAAATTAAATAACAAGCATTCTGAGAGTATTGCATTAGCAATACTAGTCTCCTTCAGGCAAGTGTAATCTGGTTCCCGTTATAAATTGAATATGCCATAATTCCGTCAAAAATCAACGAAGCAGAACGAAATGCAAACTTGATCTATAACTCATCAACGTAAAGTCACATACCAAAAATTCAGCTCAATATCTGCAAGGGTTTAGAAAAAAAGTGCGGAAAACCAAGTGGGACAGACTGACAAACAGACAGAGGGACAGCTAGACGGACGGACGGACAGACTCAGAGGAAACCTATAGTTCCCTCCGGTTTCACCGGTAGGGGACTAACAAGAATTGATACTACCTATACATCTCAATTTCAATTATTTTTTTTTAAATAATTGCTTCTGTCTATCAGGTTTAAAATGAAAGCAAACACCTATATGTTGAGACCTTTAATCTGAATACCAAAATAATCCTTAAATAATGTATTTTTGCAGATAATTTAAGCTAATTTTGCGTAGACATAGTACACAAGGAGAATGTTAAATTGTTGAATTTATTTTTGCAATTTTGCAACGGAACACTTGTACAGTAGTATAATCATTTCTTTTTGGATATTTTTTGCATTTTATATATCATTTTATCGCAGAATTAAATTCATCGATATCACATTATATTTATAGTCTTGTATGAGATGATCTATCATTGAGTATCTCCTCTGCTTTTATTCTTACGTGATTAAGGAGTACCGTTTCAAATTTAATGTTTCACATAATGATATATACTTATGTATGATTCTAAGTTGTTTAAACATTTTCATTCACAGATTTCATCTAAATATTACAACAAATGGATACACAAGAATTATAAGATATATATTTTAGTATATCTTTTGTTCCTTTCGTACAGACTACTATTCTCTCGTAATTTGTTTTATTAAAGATGTTTAGGTTTCATTTGGTGTGAAAAGGAGACGTTTATCTTCTAATGATATCTTTTGGTTTAGATAGGATAATATTTCTCTGGATACGTGGTAGTTATCTTTCTTTTTCTCTATGATTAGATTTTAATGTCGATTTATAGAACACGGTCATAACGAACACGCTTATTATAAATTCACGATTTATATGAACTTAAGGGTCCTCCAAATCCCGTGGTCTGTGACTTATATCGAGAAAAAAATATCTTTACTTCCGGTTTTTAGGTCACCTGAGTCACTCAGTGACCTATTGCTATCTGTTTTCGTCCGTCGTCGTCCGTCGTGCGTCGTCTCGTGTGTTAACATTTGAACATTTTCAGCTTATTATTCAGCTTATAACCAATTTCAACCAATTTTAGCATATGGCATCTATGTGTGAAGGGGAACAAAATTTGTGAATTTCATGGTCCCTGCCCCCCTGGGGCCTGAAGGCTGGGGCTAAAACCACTAAAATTAATGAATCTTTAAAAATCCTCTTCTTTACTAATGGACATCAAGCAGTCAAACTGTTGGTATGATTGTAATAAGCATTGAGCCCTCTACCAAAATTGTGAAATTCATGGCCCCAGGGTCAGGGGTTCTGGTGCTAGGGTGGGGCTATATAGATCATATAGTGAAAGTGCATTATTTCTTTGAAAATCTTCCTCTCTACTCCTGGATATCATTAGAAGGCCCCGGGGAAGAATAGTACCTTGTACTAATCGGGTTACCTTCTCTAAATAAAGCATTATTATTATTATTATTATTATTATTATTAAACAAATTAAATACATAGTTCTGATAAGCAAGAGTGACTCTACAAAAATTGTGAAATTCATGGCCCCAGGGTCAGGGGTTCTGGTGCTAGGGCGGGGCTATATAGATCATATAGTGAATGTGCATTATTTCTTTGAAAATCTTCTTCTCTACTCCTGGGTATTATTGAAACAAATTGAATACATAGTTATGATAAGCAAGGATGACTCTTCCAAAATAGTGATTTTCATGACCCCTGGATCAGGGGTTCTGATGTTAGGGCCGGGCTCTATTTATTATATAGTGAAAATGCATTAATGCTTTAAAAATCTTCTCTGCTCCTAGGTATTTTTGATACAAACTAAGTACATTGATTTGATAAGCAATGATGCCTCTTCCAAAATTTTGAAATTCATGGCCCCAGGGACAGGGGTTCTGGTTCTAGGGTGGGGCTATATAGATCCTATAGTGAAGGTAAATTTTTTCTTTGAAAATCTTCTTCCCTGCCCCTGGGTACTATTTAACTTAGTACATTGTTATGATACGCAAGGATGCCTCTTCCAAAATTGTGAATTTCATGGCCCCAGGGTCAAGGGTTCTAGTGAAAAGGTTGGAGTGGGGGTCTATTGATTATATAGTGAAAAATTTAAATTTCTTCGAAAATATTCTTTTCTGCTTCTGGTTAAAAAGCAAAGAAGCTACGTATATAGTTATGATGAGCAAGAGTGCTTCTTCCAGAGTAGTGAATTGCATGACCCCTGGGTCAGATGTGCTGGTGTAAGGGTGGGGCTCTTGATAATATAGTGAAAATGCAGTAGTTCTATTAAACAATCCTGTCTTCTCCTTATTGTTAAGCAGATAAACAAAGTGATTACTTATGATGAGCAAACTTCTGGTCACAGGGTGAGAGGCTCTGGAGTTTCCCGGTGGGGACGGGGGGGGGGGGGGAGGAGGGGGGCTCTATTGATAAATAGTGAATCTATAGTAAAAATGCATTATTTCTTTAAAAATTTTCTCTGCACTTGGGCATATCAGAGGCAAAAAGATTAAAAGTTTTAATAAGGAAGGGTATTTTTACCAGATTTTTAACATCTGGACCATTTGGTCAAGTGTTCTGGTCCTGGTCAGGGCTCTATTAATTTGTATTCTACTGAGAGGAGTTATTCCCCTTTGCCGTTTACTTTTGATAATTAATCACTGTAAACAGTGTACTTGAAAGGATAATAGAATAAGAGAATTATGCAAGAATTTTTATTGTATAATACAAAAAGTATTTTCGTAGTTTTAATGATCAGGTAGACTTGTAAGTAATAGATAAATATATACATTTGTGGTATCTCTCTATTATATAAACATACCGAGAGCAAATATCTTCATACCTGCTTAAAGTTTTTCGAAGGTCATAGGTCATTACGTGACCTAATCACACAGCGTAATTAGGTAATGTAATATCTACATAAAAAGACTTACTCTACTTAGCAATTAATATAGCATGTTTTTCATGCATAAAAATGTACAAAATACGCAAGTAAAATAATATTAATAATAATTTTATTTACAATGTAAACAAGTAATTAATACAGTTCTTGATCGATTTTACATAGAGAATAGAAAACTACGTGTTATAAGTTTCATGTCTGAGCTGCATAGTCTCAATGTTACTCTTATTTTTCTTGTAGACATCTGAATGATATAATTTTTTTCATTAAACTTTACTCACAATAAATTTGAAAATCTGTTGGAAAATGTCATGTAATGCAATCACGCCACAAACAGCTGACAAACACTGCACTTTGGAAGTTCGGTAGGCACACCTCTCTCATCGAGATCGTTGTCTGTTAACAATGTAAGCTGTCGCCAGTGTCTCCGTGTCAACATCATAATAAATATGCCTTATTGAAATCGTAGATTTTATGTTTCTGGTCAAATTTTATACTTGATTTCAAGTTAACTTGTCCGGACATGAGTCTTCATCCATCCCTTTCCGACCGAAATTCCTCCAACTATTTATTATCAAACATCGGACGTGTTTCTTGTGTGTGGTTTTCTTTTTTTTTTACATCGAATATGGATTCTCATGAATACAAAAATTCCAAGACACCAATAAGCTCACTATAATTGATCACAAGTAGCCTTTCACAGAATATTCCCTTCAAAACAGAATGCTTTGTTAGATGAATTTGAAGCGTAACCGCTTTTCAAGCCGATTTACACCTTGCGTAATTTGTCAAAATCTACGACGAACAGTTAGTGCAATAATTATATTCGATTATATTCGATTTTCCGTCTCAAATGTATATATAAGTAATAAATAACAAGTTTAAAAACTTCACTGGGAAATGAAGTGGGTCGGTACGTGATCAAATCTTCTGAGAAGGCCTTCGGCCTTCACAGGATTTGATCACGTGACCGACCCACTTCATTTCCCAGAGAAGTTTTTAAACTTGTTATTTATTTCTTAAATAAAAATGGAACAAAAATAACTTGTCTTATTAAATGTTTATCAAAGACCAAGAGAGGCCAATGTAAGAGATTTCAACAAGAAATTAAAATAGTACAGAAGCACTGATAGGTTTTTAATATACTGTATAGTGATAGTGATAAATGGGGAACAGATTAGAATCTAATTTATAAACTGTCAATGAATACTAGATTAATTATTTTGTTGATCCTGATCACCCTATTTTTCTTGCTTTTGGACAACGAAGCTTCACCTTTTAATTCATTTTATACTGTATGGATCATCAAAATTGTTGTATTATACTCAGGTGACCGTTAAGGCCCTTGGGCCTCTTGTTATATAGTTTGTGCACTAACAATTTCCCTGGCACCGCCTGTAAGAGAGTCTTATAAACGCTTTAGAGATGATGGTTTTGTCAAAGGAAAATAATGCAGTAAACTGAGACATAAATCATAAACAATGAAAACATCTATACTTATAAATTAATAAATTTTGCAAATAAACTCCGAAACGGATGCACCAGAGTTTTTACTTAATCCTCTAAGAATACACTAGATACAATCCGTAAACTATATTTAGATTTCACTCGCATTGTAAGTATCGTACATTAAATTAAAAGTCTACTTTTATTTTCAATAAACAGCCATGAAATAGCAAAAATGTGAGTACGGTGGCGTTTCCGGTTGGCGGATCTTAGTTTCTGGCAATTTTGAATTAAATTGACAACAAGCAATCGTTTATTTATTTCATAAAACGTCATCACTGAATTATTCAATCAATACTTGATTAAAATGCCACAAAAGAAATAAGTTGTGATAACCGATTAAAAATGGAAATGTGCAAATTATTTTTGTCATTCACCGATCTTAAGCTTCTAGAACATCATATAGCATCGTGCCCGATGTTAAAAAGAAAAACGAGACGATTATAGCTGCAGGAACATAGAAAAAAAACGCTTATGTGTGAATGGTCATTGAAATAATGATAAATCATTGATAACACTATAAGTTATGAATATATTTATATAACGAAAGACTATTACATATATGTAGTAGGTTTTCCTAATAAATTTATCGGTAAAATGTGTATATATTCCTCACGGAGAGCATCGTGGCAACGAACCCGAAGTACAATTTCTACTTCGTAATAAAATTGCTAACATGAAAAGAGAAAATTAATGAATAAGATATTGCTCAAATACAATTAAAGCTGTAAATTTTTGTGCTTTAATCAATACATTTCAGGTTTTTTTTCTAAATACAGTCTTTTATATCAAATACTCGGTCTATTCATAGGGCGTTAAAAGCTAATTTTTACACAGGTACTTCCGTCTAGGTTTATATACATGTATGTACCTTATTGATATGTTAAAAAGGTAAAGTACATTTTTTACATATCAGTAAGGTACATATATATTTACAAACCAAGACCCAAGTACCTGTGAATTTTTACCCCCCCCCCCCCCAAAAAAAAACCAATCAATTTATCAGTAAAATGTGCATATTCGCTGCTTTTATCCTTAACGGAAATGAAATAAGAGCATCTGAAGTACAATATCCATAACATAGTATAACAGGTTTCATGATAAAGATCAGTTTATGAAATTTTTATTTTTTCAAGTTTTTACAAAAGGGGGTGGGGGTTGGGGTTGGAGATGCACATGCGGGATTTTGGACAAAGTATTTCTTCCTGCTATAAGCCTGTAGGCTGTCAGTAGAAACTACAATATATTTTCTGTCGGTAGTGGTATAAATTCAATTACCCGCGCTTGCACGGGATTTCATCTAGTGGTTTTTAAGACCTGCAACTTTCAGTTCAAAGCGCCGAGCGGTTGGCGAAGGAACAGTCGCTACCTCTTTTTTATCGACCTAGGTATCTCTGGACATTTTAATCACCTTCTTTTCTAAGACTTCAATTTCTCTTGTCTTTTGAAATGAGGATGCCCATACTTAACCTATAAAGTTTGTTTACATTTAGAAGCAGAGTTCAGAGTTATACAGGACTCCCCGTAATAGATATTATTATGCTTATGATATTCAAAGCAGAAGATTGTATAAAAACAGAGAAAGATACAATTCTGAATGATATTGCTTAACACTTAAAATTGTAAAAGAAAACTATTTTTAATTAAGAGTGAAACTAGAAGTTTGAAAATGCGAAGATATGTTTCAAAAGATTGAAAATGAAGGAGATTTCAAAATAGATATGTAAAACACGGGCACGGTAGGTCATTGCTTTTTCTAATACAGGATATCGTATTTGTTAGGAAATGAGGCAAATTTTTATTTGATATTTTGATATTTGCATACGTGTGTAAATTTTTTGACGCACATTCAGTGGCTGAAAGAACACAGGTAGTTAACATATTACCAAGTAAATTTAATATGCATCTAGTCTGACTATATCCAAATATTGCACTAGTAGTAAAAAGACGTACGCCCTCTTTCTCCGGAAGACATCCTGGTGCAAGGTTTGTATATAAATTAATTTAGAAAACTGTTAGTATTATAAATGGCCCTATGTGACCTTTGAATATTGATTCAATGTTTTACATGGCATTTTATATGAAATAAAAAAAAAACATAAATCTTTAAGGCTAGAAGGACCACAATTTGAGAATTCATATTTTCCAAAATTATACTGATCATTCAAGTACCATTTATATTTTTTTACAACTTCTTGAGATTTTGTGATTATTCTGACTCAAAACCCGAAGAAAAGTATAAAATCTCCTCCAGAAAAGTAAAGCATGTAAGCCATTTGAAGTATTACCATATTTTGTAGATTCAAATTTGGTTATATAAGTACCGATTTTAGCTAAGGTAGGCCCACAATATTAACAATATTAGAGCAACAATATTCAATGTGAATAAATAGGGAAAAAATATTTTCTAAGTCTTCTATTCATGAACGAAAAGTTAATATTTGTAGGTGTGTGTTGTGTCTAATTACCTCTTGTTTATTATTTATTTAAATGTATTCATATTTTGTTACTAAAAATATTCAAGGACATCAATATACTTTGAATATCAATACTATAGTTGTGTTTATTGTTTAGATGTTATCTGTTTCCTAATATTTATCAATTTTTCTACATGTGTAGACTTGATGTATGCCCAATTCAACCTGTAGTACTTTCTTTTTGTAATACATGAATTTTTGAAACATGAGGAGATTTCCCTACAATCCTACTAATGTGTTCGGAACATTTTATTTTCGGTGTTCTGCGAATTGTAAAATCCGAGAAGTTTCCAGTAGCTCTCACAGTACATGTAGCTCTGGCGAGAGCTATCGAGGCTATAACGAGATAAGGTAAACTATTCGCGGAAATGTGGCTAGGAAGTTACTAGCACGTGGAGACATGGTAAACAGAAAAGTTATCTTGCGTATCATTGATATCTGTAGAAATGTACTTCAATATCTCTTGGATTTATTCAGACGTCAATAAGTATTCTTCATGACATTATTTTCTGCACTTATGTATTAAAATTTCTCTTTTGGACAAACATGCTTGCATGGGGACTATATTTTTTTGGCGTTTGGTTAGCAAATGGGGTACCAATATAGCTTAATTTGAATGAGTTGAATTGTGGGTTACTACGGATACTACAGGAATTTTACGCATGAAAAAAAAAAACAAAGCGATAAGAAAGGCACATAGAACATTTTTTCCATACATTTCCATGCTGTCCATTTTTATTCTATTATTTCCATGCTCACAATTACAAATAATTCATTTGTAACATGTGAAATAAACGTGGAATTCTAGGTTTTACAAAGTCATACTGTAAGGCGACTTTTCTGCATTCCTTTGTTGTACTATCGGTGAATACAATTGTCAGGTGGGTTCCCTGACCAAAAAGCACAGATGATCACGGGTATTGTAATATGAAAAAAAAAAATGTTGTTCATTTAACTGTTTAAGTGCCTAAGTTATGTTGCTCGTCTTCCTTAACCTTGAAGCGCTAGTATTCTGAACGTGGCACAGATTACATTTTTATATGCATTTTCTAGTAAACAACGTAACAACATATTACAAACGCCCGTGGCATCTTTCATAGTTTCTACTCTTTGTATATTTTCATATTAAAAATTTTTTCATTTATTTTTATTTATTTTTTTTATTTATTTATTTCTTCGCAATCCATGTAATAATCTATCGTAGACTGAGTTGAACCACGTGTTCGAAGTGAAATGTAAACACATAGGTGTCAAGTTAACGTTGCTATTCATTCAATGATTGGTCACTTGTTCGTGTTAAGATCCTCTGTGTGCATTAATAATAAAAGCCATACAAGGTAAACAAAGGTTTGTCATATACATTTTTTTCTACCAGCGTATCGGGCGATTTTGGAAAAAATTAACACTACTAAGCTCCAATTTAAGCGAAAATTAATTAAGTACATTGTGATTTTTTATATCCCACTCATTTCTGTTTAAAATCTTGAAAATCTTTCTTGATAAAGTTTTTCAAAGAAACAGATTATAGTAATTTCCCGTTTACTGCCAATTTTATTTATACAACCGGATCTACCCAAAAACCTTTGAATCGGTCAACCTACACCACGTGCCTTGAATTTAAATCACAATACCATCAGTTGTGGTGCCCAGGTTTTACAATGGAGTGTTATAAACTGTGGATAAACAATTGCTAAAAAGAAACATAAAGGTATTGATGTATTATTTTTAATATATATTATTATTATTGTAATATTATATAATTTTGCATGTATGTAATACATAGATTATGATAACGTTATCCCGCTCATCAGATATATGTTTAACAATGTATGGGAGAAAATGTCTCAGTGTCAATACTTGTGGGATTTATCCCATTTGAATAAGTTTGTAGGAGAAAAAATCCCAACGGGAGAAAATGTCCCATCTGACACTCATTCTCCCATGGGAGAAAGTTGGAATATTTGTTAGGACTAAAAATACCACCATTCTCCCATGGGATTCTGACTTTTAGGACTCCATATCTTTAAAAAAGAGATGTTTGTGAGTTTAACATGAGACCATGTGATACTGCTAAGAAATCCCACCAACTGCTAGTTCAATGTCGCACTGTTTTTCTTTTTAAGTCAGTCATACTTCGGCCGCAAAAATAATGTCCGAATATTTGCATTAATTTAAGACAATCTCATAATTCAAAATTATTAAATTTTCTGTTTGATAAAGTTTCTATTGATGAGTCTTTCACTTCGCTTGATATCCGTTAAACACATTTCAAATGAAAATTTGGTCATTAGGAAAGTCACTGGTTATATTACTTCAGACATTACAGACTTGGAGCAACTCGCCCCTTCTCGCCTTCTGTATGAACACCGCATTGAATCCTTTGCTTATCGAGATGAGAGAGCTATAACAGCAGACAGTTTTATCCCGTCTTATCTATAACTATACAATGAAGTTTCAAGAGGGATAAAGTATTACACAGTTTTTGGATGCGTTGGTGAAATAAATGCATTTATTATTTTGAAGCTTCTGAGTGACCTCAAAACTTTACTTGCTGCTGGTCAAAAAATTTAGTCACCAATGCAAATTTTTAGTCGATAGACAAATTTTTCTTAGGCGCCAACTTTAAAATCTTTTATTAGTCAATATACGGAACCATTGGGTATTGCCATTGTAAAGTAAAAATCAACCAGAAATAGAAGCCAGAAGCCAGCTAAATGCCAATGGTTTAACTTAAGCATGCATGCTAAACTCTATTGAATCAAACCATTGTCCGGAGTCCGCATATAGCTCTCTCCTTTCAGCCAGAATGGGATTGAAGATCGTGAATTTTCGCCGTGGTTTAGGACGATGGTATAACTATTATATTCAAAAAGTTTAATTGATCATTTCTTAAAGAAATTTGATTCTCATGAAATATATTCTTTAAACCCATAAAAAATATGAAGGATTGTTTACACGATTTACATTTATGCTTGTTCATACAATTGGGACCTATGGATAAACAATAGACCGTATATTTTATGAGTGAGAATTTAATTGATAAACAATTGACCACATCAACCGTCCAATTTACTGAGTTTCACAATTTTCGATTTTCTGAAGCCAACAATTACCCGGGACTGCTATTGTCTTATCTGCTCTGTGGGCACTTATTGGATGCGAAAATTCATTTGCACGTGCGTGTCTTAAAAAAGCAAGGTGACAAAGAAAACACAAGACATGCCCATCGCTAACTTTTAAACTTCTTTCCTCCTCTTTAGAAAAAAATGTTGATAGTTCTGATCTTTGACGATTGCCAATTCAATTTAAAAACTGGTCGCCAAATTGGCGACTTATAGAGAAATTTTAGGCGCCAATCAAAAATTTCAGGTGCCATGGCGACTACATTACTCGCCAGTTAGAGCCCTGAACCTACTATTCAAACAGTGAGAATCCTCCGTAGTACATGTACAAATGGCCTGCAAGAAGTGATGATCAAGACAATTCAATACAAAAATGAACAAATTCTAATTCAAAATTTAAGTGTCCCAACATCTCGACTATCGACATTATCGTGTTTCGTCCAATTTCACACAGCCAAACTCGTCAAAATTTTCAATTATATCTTTTACCATCAAGTATTCTTGATAAATCTTTGAGACACCTTTATTTTCGTTTGATAACTTGTTTCTGTTTGGATTCTTATTTTTAACGTTTTTCATCTTTTGTTCGATGCTACCATCATTTGTGATGCAGTCACATCAAATCTGATGTCATTTCTTCAAAGGGCAGCTACTATAAATTCAAAACGGAAAAAAATATGGAAAGTGGTTTCCGTAATTAATGACTTTTTAATATCGAATGTAAGCGCAATGCGTCGGCCATATTTCCAGATTTTTACCCCACCCCCCCCCCCCTTGTCGGACATAGATATATAGCCGGCAGTCACGAGTCGCATTTAAACCAAGAATATGCAACATTTCAATTCGAGGGAAAATAAATAAATATATTGGGTTTGAAATTCAGATGAAGAGATGCGCAAATGACATTCAAAATTTCGTTATCTTGACAGAGTTCACGTTGTCAGGATCATTTGGAATAATTTCTCCTTCATTTACGATCTTCAAATATCAGCTTACCAGGAAATATTCGAAGAACATATTTAACCAACACCATATTACAAAAAGTAATTATTTAGCCGGTATTTATCATTTATTTGTTATTGTTAGAAACAACTTATAATGACACAACAATTTGTGAACATTGTTTGTTCCTTATGTATTACTCCGCATATGAATACTTAGGTCAAATATATTTTGAAGTTAAGCTTTATGTTGGGCGATCATTTGTTTTCATGTTATATCTCATCACTGAAAGATAATTATCAAATATTGTTTCATCGAGGTATCAAAGAGACTTTGAAAGGAAAACTTGTTTTCTTCTATGCGCTACGCGCTTTGATGAAGTTTTCCGTCCAAGTTCTCTTTGATACCTCCATCAAAGAAAAAAAAAATTTAAAAATTCGTTTCTTAAATAAGCACTAGCATTAGAGAGTCAATTTATGGTTTTTCAAGCAGTATTATAGCATCTTTACATATAACACCGATACAGTTGATGACTGTATACTATGAGTTGTACTTGGTAAGATGGCGCAAAAAAACTGATAAAATATATATTGTTGATTTCCCCCAAATTTGCTTAGTTTTTAACAAACGTCGTAAACATCATCCTAGATTTAGAACTAGAATTTCCGTCAAAGGAGTGCTTTATGGAACCAGATATGGATCTTAGATAGAAGAGTAATCCTCTGGAATCATTATCAGATGGAAAAATCCTCATGCGGTGCAGACGATTACGGTTTTTTCCTTGTTTAAATATTTTCATGATAATTAATTGCAGGATTATTTCGAACTATTTCATGTCACTCAGGGTTTGCCGCATCTAAAATTTGAACATGGGATAATTCGCGTAAAAGCAAAATACGATCGAAAGTAAAAATGTGTGTTACCGACCTTCTAGGCTTCACTTAATCAGTGGTTGATTTCACAAATATTGTTTTATTTACTATGCCAACAGCAAACGTTGAAAAAAAAATACAGAATATGTATCATTGTTAAGTCTATAAGTGTGTTAAGTTCATCAAAAACTGGACCAAAAATGTAGATGAATAAGCGTTTTGAAAGAAATTCAAAGAATCTTTTTATTTAGTAACCATTGAAACAATGTAAATGTTTATCGATTTTAATTCAAAAATTGATACAAAGAATTCATGTTGCATCTTGTATGATAAGTAGAAATCGGACCAAAACTGTGGAAGTAATACATTTCAAAAAAAAATATAATATAATTATATATTTTTAAGTTCTGTTATACATGTAATATATTCGCGTAAAAGCGTAATATATGCTGTAAATCAATAAAATCATTTCAGTGTAGTCGATATTTTATTGCAAAAAATAATGAAAAAAAAGACGGGATTTAGAATTTTTCTGTATATAAACGCTCGATATGCATATATTTAGGGCGCTCTTGCATATGCGCTTATAAAACGTGCATGTTCTGTACTTGCATGCGTGTACATTGTATGTGTCCGTAAAACCTTAAGAGATCTGATAAATGTGTCAAGTTTAGTAGAAAAAATAATTTGTTCAATGTTAGGTGTCTAATAAATTTGTAATATTAAAATACAGTTACGCATGTATGTCTCATTCTACATATTTTGGAGGCGCGTGTGAATGTGGGATTTTGTATTTCCATGTATACTTATAAAACTCTCGATATGCGTATATTTGGGGCGCTCTTGCAAATGTATATATACAGTTGTACATTTTAAGGGCGTCGACAAAAAACGTATATTAGATTACATATATGTACATTTAAGTTTCAAAAGTTCCATTACTTGTAGGAATTAATTAAGGTAACATATTTTGAATTTTATTTTAAATAAAACAGACAATTACCTCGATATCGAGAAATAAATTGTTTATAAAAATAACTATGCAACTTTCCTGTAATTCAACGAATAAAATATTAAATAAAATGCACTAGCGATTTAATCAAAGATATTATGAAATAATCTGAAGGATTCAACATATTTATCCACTCATGACTTAGTTTACAAAATGAATTTGGAATGGCCATTCTATGATTTGTTTTGTGTATGACTAGGTCGCTGGATCACACGCCGATTGATCCCCGATGACCTTCTTTGCCACGCGCTATCGAGGGAGGTGTTACATAATTGTAAACACACAAGGTAAATGTAAAAGGCGTGCACTTAATGGCTGTGAATAGTCTATGCTTCAAAGTTATGTTTTATTTTCTCACTATATTGTTTGTTTTTATATGATAAGAAGAAAAGGTTATCTTTTTCCCTTTTTTTTTTTAAAGTAGACTGGTTTATTCGACTTTGAAAAAATGAAATAAAAGGAAAAGTTGTCAAAAAATAACTTGGAAATAAAGCACAAAACACTTCAAGAACCTTATTCTAAAGAATATTAGCATCTAATGTAGCCAGATTTAATATTTACAGTAAGTTTATTTTAGTTACACGCATGAAGAGCTCTCGTTTACTTGCTGAATGAGAACAGTTACCTCTATATGGGTCAAGCTTCTGGCGCATTTAAAACACAAGACTCGAACAAAATAACATTTTCATGTTATCAATAAGATGTTAAAGAACAACTTTCTTTACGACAGCCATTTCGAAATATTTACCGTTTTTGAGTTATAAATCAAAAAATTTAAAGGGCTCCAGATCCCTTATTTGAGGGGCCAGCCCCTTTTTAGTGGTGTCAAATTAAAGGCCTTGAAATTGTACACAACTTTTATTCTACATGTCTTATCAAAATATTTTTAGTTTTATAGATACAAAGGAAAATATGTCTAAATTTTCGCTCTTTTAGGCGTTCTAAATTTTGACCCCTATATAGCGCCATTTTGAATACAGAAATCGAAAAACAAAAACCGATGTGCACAACTTCAATCCTTCTATTATTTAAATTCGGTAGAATTTCTGCTCCAGCTTTTGTAGTCTCGGAGCCTTTGTCTGGAATTGATGCCTCCTAAATTTTCATTCAAAGGGAAATAACTCAAAAGCGGAAGTGACTTTTTGAACTATTTGACAACATTCTGATAGAGTTTTGCAACGTCTATAAACTCTGCAAATTTGAGCAAAATCCGTTGAGAAATGAGCGAGATATGAGGTCTCAAAGTTGGCGTCTAGAAAGGAGAAGAAAAAAAAAAAAGAATAATAATCTTAACCATCAGAATCAGTAGAAGTTCTTCCGTTGGAACGGAAGAGCTTAAATAGATTTTTAAAAAAGAAGGTAGGGTATTCTTGACAGGATAATAGGATTTCACCACTAAATGTTAAATCCATTTATCAAAGGGAAAAACTATTAATTTTTATAAATACGGTGTTTTGGGATTGTTTATTTTGGTCCTGCGTCAATTAGTCTTCACCTCAACACATTTTGCTTACGTCATAAGTGCACAGATTCATCATCAGTCGAAGCAGACGTTTTCAAAGGTAAGGACGGAATTTTACAGTGGTGTGAATTTTCGATTGTTTATAGCTAATACCTTTACTTTTTGTCAAGAAATTGTTGTAATAAAATTTTAAATGCTCTTTTATGGCATATTTATCCAAATTTAATCATCGATGCTAACAATTTTCGTAGATATTTGTTGATTTTAACAGGCACTCATGTACACGTGCATTCAAAGTTCAGTAGTCATATTACATTAAAGTTTGATGACAACCCATGGTTAACAGATTTTTTCTTTGGTTATATTTCGAGATTCGAAATGCCTAAGCGAAAGACGGCGAGTCAGACCCAGGCTCAGCCACGGAAACGAGCAGGGAGACAAGAGCCTTGTCTGGAGACAATTTCCGAAGTTCCTCCGTCGGCGAGCATCACGGACGGAACAGTCCAGCCTATCAATTGCCCTTCTGATGTACAGGCTACTGCACCCACGATAATGCCTACCAACGTTATGCCACCCTACCAACTTCAGGATCTGGCTCAACGCATTTCCACAATTTTGTCTGAGCGAAAAGACCCAGCCCAACCTCAGGGGACAGAAGGTATTCCTTCATCCAATGCGAACATAAGAGTTTCTAGTTATGATAATGATTTGGGGCATAATGTATCCAACTATATTAAACTCAAAATTGCCAATGGCGAATATGTTAATTTAGCTTTATTGATCAACAATAAGCTCGAAACTGACCCCCATGATGATACTAGATATTTCTAACTGCAAAATGGCAATTTGGCTTTATCATCAAAATCTAAATTAAAACCCATTACTGACATCCAAATGTGGACAGATGCATTTCTTGTTTATGCAGCCATTTATGTGCTGGCTCGCCCCATGGAAAACGCTGCTCTGTTTAAATATATCCACACAATACGTCTCGGGGCAAGCCGGGTTAATGGCCTGGGTTGGCGGGACTATGACATTCAATTCAGATTGAAGAAAGAGTGCAACCCTTCAATGTCATTTGCGTCAGTTGATCAGGAGCTTTGGCTCCTTTACATGTATATAATGCCCTTCACCGACAGCCTGCTATTCAGCCATCCCAACCCTCAAAGTGTTATGATTTCAACTACAAGGGTTATTGTTCAAGGCAAAACTGCCAATATAGGCAGTGGTGCATTTTATGTTCACAACCCAATCCCTTTACAATGTGTAGAACCACTACTAGAAATTCATTAAATTTTAGATCTGGGAACTCTCAGTCAACCTGGCGTGCTCAATCAACAGTCAAGCCAGATACTAGCAGTTTCAGAACCCCCTCCTCAACACCAGTTAGACATCAGTAGTATTGCTTACAGTCCAATCAAGACTTCAGTTTTATCAGATTGTTTGACTAATTATCCTGACACAGAAAATGCACATGAACTATTGCAAGGGTTTCAATTTGGTTTTAAATTAAATTACCAAGGTCTTAGACAGCCATACAACTGTAAAAATCTTAAGTCTTTGAATTCACTTACTACAGAAGCCATACAATTAGTCAATAAAGAAATAAGTTTAGGTCGGGTTGCTGGCCCATTTTTCTGCCCTCCATTTCTCAACCTAAGACTGTCCCCCATAGGTATGGTACCTAAAAATGATGGTACATTTCGTCTTATTCATCATTTGTCCCACCCAGTTGGTGATAGTGTGAATGACTTCATTGATCCTCAGTATTGTTCAGTTAAATACACATCATTTGATGAAGCTTTGAGAATGTTGGAAAAGTTAGGTCCAGGAACTTTTATGGCTCGTTTAGACATTAAGAATGCTTTCCGTTTGCTACCAATTCATCCCTCTGATTTTGAGTTGCTAGGGTACAAAATCAACAGCAGTATTTTTATCGACAAGTGTATGCCATTCGGCTGTTCTGTGAGTTGTGCTAAATTTGAAAAGTTTGCTTCCTTTCTGGAATGGTGTTTAAAGCAAAAGAGTCAATCTGATAATGTAGTCCACTATTTGTATGATTTTTTACTAGCAGGTGCATCTGGGAAAAGGCAGTGTCATTATTTAGTCTCAACATTTACCAATCTATGCAATGATTTGGGGGTCCCATTAGCCCACGAAGAAACCTTAGGCCCTACAACAAAATTGGTATTTTTAGGCTTGGAAATTGATATAGTCACAGAGACTGTTAGTATCCCCTCTGAGAAGCTGGGTCAGCTTTATGATCAGCTCAGTTATTTCCTATCTCGTAAAAAAGTTACAGTTAGGGAAATCCAGTCCCTCACTGGCCTTCTAAATTTCTGCATTAGGGGAATTCCAGCGGGTCGAGCATTCATCAGGCGCTTGTATGATGCCACTGTTGGGCTTAGCAAGCCTTATCACAAGAGACACGTTACTCAGGAAATGAAGCAAGATATACAAATTTGGCTAATGTTCCTAGAAACTTTCAATGGTACAACATCATATAGACAAGTAGACTTGGCCAGTGACTTTCAATTAGAGTTGTATACAGATAGCGCTGGTTCGGATAAACTAGGGTGTGGGGCTATTTTTGGAACTCATTGGGCTT
The DNA here is from genome assembly GCF_033153115.1 of Saccostrea echinata. Lineage (NCBI taxonomy): Eukaryota > Metazoa > Mollusca > Bivalvia > Ostreida > Ostreidae > Saccostrea > Saccostrea echinata. The sequence goes on from NW_026889778.1 coordinate 17,627,694, forward strand.
TTTTTACATGGCCAGAATCTTGGCAAGGGACTAGCATATTAAGGGACATTACCTTTTTGGAACTGGTACCCTTAGCAATGGCATTGTCTACTTGGGGAGATCAGTTGGGGGAAAAGCGAGTTATTTTACATACTGACAATATTGCACTTGTCACTATTTTAAATACTAAAACATCCAAATCACCCAAAATTATGCATCTCTTAAAGGTGCTTAGACACAGATTTGAAGTTAATATTTACTCAAATTTTCTGTATAATTTCATGACTTACATGTTGCTATAGCATTTCATACGAAAATTTGATAAAAATCTTATTTTATCTGGAAGTTATTGAAACTTCGAATTTCTGGACGCGTTTGATAGACACAATCTTGCATTTTCACAAATTTTAACTTTATCCTTATTACCTTAGAAAAGTAGCAATTTTCTTGTTTATTAATGAAAAATGTTAAAACTATAATGCAGAAATTTCAGAGTAGAAATGTAGAAGCAAAATCCTCTCACCAGTATTGTCAGTCCGTGCTCAGTGGTGTGTGCAGAGTTTAACAATTGAACACACCCGGTGAAACGTAAACATTAACAACAACAGAGCTCGTGCCCTGTTTACAAAAACAGTTTACGTTTCACGGGTGTATTCAATTTGTTAAACTCTGTACATAACTACACAACACCGAGCACGGGCTGACAATACTTAAGTGAGTGGGTTTTGTTGTCGCACATTTTTACTCTGAATTTTCTGGATTATAGATGTAATATTATTCGTTAATATGTTGAGTTGTACAACAAAATTGCTACTTTTCTTAAGTATTAAGGATAAAGTTAAAAATTGTGAAAGTGCAAGAATGTGTTAATCAAACGCCTCCCGAAATTCGTAGTTTCAATAATTTCCAGATTAAATAAGTTTTTAATTTTATTTTCGTGTGAAATGCTATAGCAATATATAAGTTGTGATATTATATAGAAAATTTGAGAAACTATAAACTTCAAATCTGTGTCTATGCACCTTTAAGTGTTTTGGTCTTGAAGGGCCTCATGAACAATATTCAATTTAAAGGGCAGCATATTAGGGGAGTGAAAAATGTTAAGACTGATTCTCTTTCTCGTCTTCAGTGGCACAGATTCAGACAGGTCTTTCCAGAAGCCGACCAACTACCTACGACAGTCCAAGAATCTTTTCTCAGACTCATCTACAACATCGAGCCCAAGAATTGTTAAACTTTTCCCTATCAGTAAACACGAAAAAGCTATATCAGACAGCATTGCAGCAGTTCAGTTATTTCTGCGAAGTGTACAAGTGTAATTAATGTTGACCACCAAATTCTAAAGACCTAATTCATTTTGAAGCTTATCTTTCATTTAAGCAGTTCTCACCAAGCACAGTTAAAACATATATGGCTGCAATATCTTATTTTTGCAAAATCCAAGGTTTACTAGATACAACAAAATCGTTTATGTTACAGAAGGTTCTACTTGGGTGGGGTCGCCTTAGCGCTAGGAAGGACATTTGCAAACCTATCACTATCAACATACTTCAAAGCATTTTGTCTATCCTCCCCCAAGTATGTAGATCTGACTATGAGTCTGTGTTATTTAGTGCACTGTTTTGCTCGGCATTTTTTGGTTACTTTAGAATTGGGGAGCTCGTTCAGGATTCTAAAGACCAACCCGGTCATGCTATCCAAGCAGGTGATGTCAGATTAACAACCAACAATACTATTGTAATGTCCTTAAGTCACTTCAAAACTGATCAAGAAGGGAATGGGGCCACAATCACATTAATTCCTTCTAGTCCAATCTGCCCAATTCAGTTTCTGCGCAAATATTTACTTTTAAGACCACATGCTTATGGGGTTTTTTTCATTCATCTGTCAGGCTGTCCAGTGACCAGGTATCAGGCAGAGTCTGTATTTAAAAAGGCTATAGAAATGTTAGGCTTAGATACTAAAACTTACAAGACCCATTCCTTCCGTATTGGTGCTGCTTCCCATGCTTGGGCTAGTGGTACGAGTCAGCAAGATATAGCGGTCAAGGGTCGTTGGAAATCTCAATGTATGTACCGTTATTTTAGAAAATGAGCTTTTAAATGTCATATGGTGCAAAATGTGCAGTTCAGCAAGTTAAGGTAGCTTTACCTTTACTGACTAAGAATACAGTTTTTCTTTTATGTATGCTCAGGTGTAGAAATGAAATATTGTGTACAGAAATTTTTGTATTGTTCCTTTTTTCTTGTTTTTCAACTCAATTTTGTATTGTACATATTAGAATTTGGATTGTGGGTTCTTCCATTGTTGAAAAGGCCTTTTGCCAGGCAAGGCAATCAGATTTTAGAGCCAACCTTGAACTAGAAAGGCATCATAACTAGAAAGGCATCATGCATCCATATTTTGGCAGGGTAAGGGGGGTATGAGATGGGCTGAAGTTATGCCAAAGGTTAAATTCTTATTAAAATTAGAAGACCCTCCTCAGATTTTAGTATTGCATTGTGGAGGCAACAATATTCCTGATGCTAGGGGTGACAAGTCAATCAAATTAAGATTAAATATTAACACAACCTTGGTCAGCTTGGCTAAGCTGTTGCCAGATACCATTTTAGTGTGGTCTCAAATCCTTCCCCGCCAGCATTGGCGTGGCGGTATTAACCAAAAAGCCTTGAACAAGGTTAGAAAACGCCTGAATAGTTTCATTGCTACGACATTAATTAGGTCCGGGGGGAAGTATATTCGTTATCCCGAAATCCAATTGACAAGTCCAGAATTGTTTGCTCCCGATGGAGTGCACTTGTCCGAGCTTGGCAACCGTATGTTTTTGTATCGCCTTCAACAAGGCTTGCAGACATTTTTAACAAATCCTTCTGAAAAAAATTGTCACCAAATCTAGGGGAGTTTGGGCCTTGGCTGCGCTATGACTAGTTAGTGGGTCATAGTTTGCCACAAATTGGTGGCTGCATTGAATTTATGAGTGCTACTCATTTGCATTTACATACCCAGTTTTGTTGAAATTTGCAATGCAGGCGATGCTTTTGCCATAAAAAAATTGTGTTGGCAAACTGCAATTTTTTATTGTTATTACTTGCTGTTAATTGGGAATGCATTATTTGTTTTGTTTGGGGATGGGGGGTTTTCTATCGAAGCTACTGGTGGCGCAGACTATGCCACCGCATAGTCTCGTGGCGGCTTTCAGGCTTACCAGTAGGCTCAATGGACTTGCTTGATATATATCCGATTATTTTGTCTGAAACTCAATTATTATGCTGTGAACATCTGTTCCCAGGGTTCACCATTTGCATTTTAAGGGATGCCATATAAGGCTATATATTGATGCCTCGGCTCCCTCATTTTAAGCGGCCATGGCCCATTCAGCCAAATAAAAACAAATTCAGTTTGATATTTACTTGTTGTAATTACTTACTTTATTTACTGGGTATAGTGGCACTCCCTGTTAACTTTCATCTTTGATAAATTCTTTCTTGTCACAGAAACGGTTCAGGTGGGTACAGTCCACTAATTGTTTTCCCATAGGCGACAATGTTAACATTTCTTCACATAGCAATGTCCCTAATTTTCGTTCAGCAGTGAGTGACCCCTCAAATCAAAGCACATCAAGTTGTCTTTCCTTGGTTAAAATCTCGAGGTGGCATGTCAGATTCGTTTTCCGGCAAAATGCGTCTGTCTGCGTTAACCTCTGAAAATGAAAGTGAAAGTAGGGGAATTCCAGACTTCTCACTGGTGTTATAATACATAAAATAATTCTGCTGATCTTATTGATAAATTACATCTGCCAAGCTTTTTTGCAAGGGAACATACTCCTTATCAACAAGTATGAGGCTCAGTTTAATACATTATCACAGTTTTTTTTATTCAGGTCTGCAAATTAAGGAACTTGTAATTTTTTCTGCACTACTTTCTTCCCCTACCGATTCTAAAAATAATTAGAGGTATGTACCCAATATGAAAAAGTATTTTCTGGATTTTACAACATTTTACATCATAAGTCATACTACAGTCTATGTAGTGACACTATGCCAAATTTCAGGAAAATTCAATCATTAATAAAGATTTTACAGCATGCACAGTTCTATATGCAAAATCCTTTAAAAATGCTTCCATCTAGCCACAACTGCACCCACATTTTAAGTCATCGGTTAGCCTATTAATGTACTTATACCACTTTTATTCTCTTTCATGACTTTAAATACATCAAGCAAAATTACAATCAAGCACTCATATGGGTCCATTTCTCTTATTTCAAAAAATCAATGCATTTTCGCACAAAATTTGATCATCCCTCGCTCTTGAATTCATTGTTTCTCCATGATAGACAAAAAAATTAAGTTTACAAATACCCCAAAAGTAGTAAAAATAGAAAGTACTGATTATTTCCTGTCCATTGATGTATCATTCAAGAAAATTGGTGTAGGAATAAAAAAGTTATAAGCCTATATATTCTTGTGTACATTCATCTGTTTCAAAGCAATTTTTACGCCAATGCAAGTTCACTCATCTATGACGTCATAATGACATCATAATAATGGATTGCTTATTACACATGTAGTGTTACTTTTCCCGTACTTTTAATTAAAGATGAAATTAGAACTAAAATATTCATTATAACTATAAGATAATAAAAATACTAGCATGAGCAGATCAAATAAATAGTCTACAGAAAATGTTTTGTTTCCATGGTAACCATTTTGTAATTTGTAGAAAAATGAAAGAGAACTTTGAAAATTTTGAATTTCCTTACAAGTCGCTCGTTTTGACTGACAAATATTAAAGAAATTTTAACTGTTATATTTTTTAATCTTAATATTTTATCATACACAATACTATGAATGTTAAATATTGTTTTGAAATTCTTTTCAAATTATATTAGCTGTAAAATATATAGCATACACGTACAGATTAGTTTGATGGTCACTTTCATAGCTCAAATATTCATTTAAAATCTACATTTTCTAAGCTTTAACACCACCTCCCTCCCCTCCACCCCCCCCCCCCCCCACACACACACACACAAAGAAGCTTTAGAAAATTCAACTTACATATTGAAAGTACTGCCATCATTTTACATGTGAAGACTCAAGATGTGTTCAAATGAGTTTGTTTTTACTGACTGATAGCTTTAAACACCATCTGCATGAACCTCGAAGTTGTCCTGTATCACCATGAACCTAAAAAAAAATCAATTTAAAAAATGGTGCAATAATTTATCAGCATCAAAAGCACCTAAAACATTCACAGACAGACACCAAACACACACAATCCTACCACATTCCTTTTATGCCCATAATCTAATATCAGTTGAAAATTATGAATTTGCACTGATTAGTCTCAACATTGTTAAATTACATGTAAATTAATAATACAGGTAAAAAGCATGTTTACTGACAATAATTATACATTAGACAAATACATGTAATGCAGTTAATACATGTAAAATATAAAAAAAAATGTTAGTGTGCATGTTCACGCACACACTGCTTAACTTCCACAGAACTGTAGCCTGACCAACTTCTTTGAAAGAATGCACATGTATACTATGTCCTCATTCATGTAATTCTATTCCATGAAAATAAAAGTTTTCATTTACAAATATTGTAATAAGGCATGGAAACCTTTCTTTTTCTTTACCTCTTTCATAAAATGACAAGTGCATATCACCTACATACTGCAAGACTCTGCACTAGGTAGCACTAAGCAGTTTCGATAACTTACTGCCACTCTACTTTCACTTTGACCTTGAACTTCACTGAATACTGATTCCGACCTCATTTGTGAATTTTTGTGTATTGAAAATAAACAATAATGGTGGATGTACTTCTAAAATAACTGTTCTTTTTCTAAATATCTATTAATGGCTCTGGATTAATAAATTGCATAAAATCCATACATTTAATTTACATGCTACATGTACATGTGTACACAATGGAAGATATGAGCATAAGCTGTCTGTTCCTAAGGGGGTAAGGGGGGGGGGGGGTTATTAACAAATCAAATTTGATTCAAAATATGTATAAACAAATTGGAATGTGCTTCCTTCATAAATCTAAACAATTGGAAATGATAGTAAACACCGAGTTCAAAACAAAATAAAGATCTATGAGAATTTTCTCTTACCAATAGGCTCCACATATTGGGTACAGTCCACTAATTGTTTTCCCATAGGCGACAATGTTAACGTTTCTTCACATAGCAATGTCCCTAATTTTCGTTCAGCAGTGAGTGACCCCTCAAATCAAAGCACATCAAGTTGTCTTTCCTTGGTTAAAATCTCGAGGTGGCATGTCAGATTCGTTTTCCGGCAAAATGCGTCTGTCTGCGTTAACCTCTGAAAATGAAAGTGAAAGTAGGGGAATTCCAGACTTCTCACTGGTGTTATAATACATAAAATAATTCTGCTGATCTTATTGATAAATTACATCTGCCAAGCTTTTTTGCAAGGGAACATACTCCTTATCAACAAGTATGAGGCTCAGTTTAATACATTATCACAGTTTTTTTTATTCAGGTCTGCAAATTAAGGAACTTGTAATTTTTTCTGCACTACTTTCTTCCCCTACCGATTCTAAAAATAATTAGAGGTATGTACCCAGGTGCTTGTCAATTATGAGAAATCCTTACCATAGTTACTGTCCTGAGCTTCTTCTTTTTTTTTTTTTTTTTTTTTTTTGCATGCATATATCATTACACTTAACATATGTCACAATTCCCAAAATTACATGTAGTACAGAAAAATTAAATCTTTTTATAAGGAGATTTCTGCTCATTAACTTCATAAGTCATTTGGACGTAGGTGTCAATACTAAATTGCAATAAAAAAAATTAATCATTGCGGCCGCCAATTTTGACCATGACGGAGTGCATTTAACCATATATATATATATATATATATATATATATATATATATATATATATATATATATATATATATATATATATATATATATATATATATACGAAAAAGAATCCGCTGATGAAGAACAAGAAGGGCTATAGTTAGTTGAGCGTTGTGGCCCATGGGCCTCTTGTTTATATTTTTTATTTGTTTGCTGATCAAAGCCCTGTTTCCTTCCAAATAGGTATTGCGGCTGTTCCTTTTTCTTTCAATCAATTTTCCCCAAATCCCTCCCCCCCCCCCCCCCCCATTTATGTTATGTGCAGCAATATTCTGCAGTTTATAATTTACATTGAATGATGAAAAAGTCTTAAAGACTCATGAAATGAAGGCGACTGTTGTTAAACAATTTAATCTACTAGATAGCGTTTAAGTAAGATAAGTAAATAATAATAAAAAAAGAAACATCGCGACTTTTTTAATGTTAGTTTTTCGTTATTACGCCTTGTTTCCTCTCCCTTTTAAACTCTGGCTTTTAAATATATGTCTGTGTCTCAGTGCTACTTTTTGTCAAGTAATATTATGTGTCGGCCAAAGTTGAAATCTTACTTGGGAAATGGCTCTTCTAAAAATCCCTGATAGGTCCTCAAAAAGTACTCTACCAGAAGGCCAAAAATCATGTGAACACATGAGGGGTTGTGGACACATTTGAGTGCCCTTTCCTTACAATATCTTTGACAACCAATTGAGACGGCTAAAGAGATTTATAATTTCTTCATAATCTGTGAAAACCACTTTCTAATTCTGAAAAGGAAGTTTGACATTTGGTTTACCAGGCATTGACAGTCTTAGCCTTTTCCCTGAACTGCCCCTTAAAATGCTATCATGACAAAACAATTTTCTAGTGAAGAGGAGCATAATAAAATAATATTCCACCATGGTCCAGTTTTCAACTTTTGAAAGTACATTACACATGTCTGGATATTTTAGTTTACAATAAATAAATGATTTATAAAAAGGAAATGTTTGTTAAAACATACGTTGATTTTAGTACAATTCTCACACATGTATTTTGTAGTCGAATAGCAGACGCATAACCGATTGAAATAATAACAATGAAAAAAAACATGACCGGGGTTATATCTCCCCATCTCAACTTTTTTGTCATACGATACACCTAAAACCGTAATCTGAGCATTAATGTTTATCATTAAACCTCTTAAATTGTTTCTTATATAAATCTACTAGATGTAATCCCGCGATATATACCACTACCGACAGAAAATATATTGTACATACATATTTATAAAGCTGTGTAAAAATTAAACTTTTAACGCTCTATGATTAGGCCGAGTATTTAAGCCTGTATTCAGAAGGGAAAAAATGAAATGCATTGATTAAAACACAAAATTTTACATTTATAATTGTATTTGAACAATACCTTATTCATTAATTTTCTCTTTTCATGTAAGCAAGTTTACTACGAAGTACAAATTGTGCTTCGGTTTCGTTGCCACGATGCTCTCCGTAAGGAATGTATACATACAGATTTTACCGATAAATTTATTAGGAAAACCTACTACATATATGTAATAGTCTTTCGATATATAAATATATTCACAGCTTATAGTGTTATCAATGATTTACCATTATTTCAATGACAATTCACACAAAAGCTTTTTTATGTTCATGCAGCTACAATCGCCTCGTTTTTTTTTCTTTTTAACATCGGGCAATATGCTTTATGATGTTCTAGAAGCTTCCGGTGTTATTAAGATCGGTGAATGACAAAAATAATTTGGACATTTCCCTTTTTAATCGGATATCATAACTTAATTCTTTTATATGATTTAAATCGAGTTTTGATTGAATAATTCAGTGATGACGTTTTATGAAATAAATAAACGATTGCTTGTTGTCAGTTTCATTAAAAATTGCCAGTAACTTAGATCCGCCAACCGGAAACGCCGCCGTACTCACATTTTTGCTATTTCATGGCTGTTTATAGAAAATGAAAGTAGACATTCAATTTAATGTACGATACTTACTATGCGAGTGAAATCTAAATATAGTTTACGGACATCATCTTGTATCTAGTTTATTCTTAGAGAAGTAAGTAAGAACTCTAGTGCACCCGTTTCGGAGTTTATTTGCAAACTTTATTAATTTATAAGTATAGATTCTTTAAAAAGTCTAACTAATCTAATGTTTAACTGTACGATAAAACATCGATAGTGACTTGTTTGGTAAGATGTGTGACTGGTTGATGATTTGTTGGACCGATATGACTTTTTTTACGTCACAGTCTACGCTTCAAAGTAGGCTGGATCAGCTATATTTATCTAATTTGCATTCGTTGACGTTCTACAGTTGCAAAATTCACCGTGTTAAATCTGTAAAGGGGGATAACGAAAGAACTATTTTCTATATGGCCATTTTGCGGCCTACAATGACTTCAAATTTTCAAGTAGTATGTCTTCCTTTCAAAACTGCATGAATCAGTAGGCTAATGATCTATTTTTAAAATGATATATGTTGATTGGTTAATGATGCTAGTGCTATAGTATTTGTTATGATTTATGGTCACAAAGTAATGTACTATCAGTCCGCATTAGCATTAGAGTAATGGGACAACTCAAGAGGGTGGGTGTGTTAAGCAACTCATGTACATGTTATATCCACCTTAAATTAACACCAAAATTACATGCTAACTTCTTATAAACATAAAAGTGACTTCCAGATAATGAATTTGGTTTAAGGTGTTTATGACAAGTAAAATAAAAATTTTCGCTTTATTTTTACATATTTGCAGGAAAATCTAATAAATGAAAATGAAGCTATCAGCTTATATAGATTATTTTATATTCTTAACTTTCAGTTAGAGCACATGTCTAATTGTTAAATAAACAAAACAAATATTTCATGCATTTTTACTCGAAAGAAGTCAACCTAAATTCAAAGTACTGGAAACATTGAAAGTTATGAAAGAACACGTGAATACAACTTTCATTAAACTTGAGAATCCTCTTTACTTCAAAATTTTGTCGTTATCACAACAAGCATAGCAAGGGACGAAATATCTTAAAAGTAAAAGGTATAACATTATATTTCTTGACTGAATTTTCGAGCGGGAAGCGTTATGCCAAACCCTCGAACCAAACTGTTGCTTTCGGCATAATAATTTCAGACAAACAGTTTGTTTTGGGGGTGCCAAGAAACGCATTTAGCCAATTCAATCAATACATAATATGATTTTTTGAGAATAAACTAAAAAGAAAAAAAGTAAAATAAAAACATAAAAGCAAATGAAAACAATCAAGAAAGAATGTGGCACTTTTCGATCTTTTAGGTTCAACTCACAGTATTTAGAATTAATGACCACATATCATTTCCTTTTCAATAATGTTTCGGAAGTTCTTTCACTTGATACTCAAGCCAACGATATCTGTGATGTTATTTTTCTGTTGATATTCTTGTTCTAATCAATAATTTAGCACACCTGATCGCCGTGGAACAATGTACTACAAAATTGCAGAATAATTACATGCAGAATACCAAACCATGCACATACATGTAAACTCTCTCTCAAACTCTCTCTCTCTCTCTCTCTCTCTCTCTCAGATCTTTTCTATTGCCAGCTGTATCATAAGCCATATTGGCAACAGTACATGGATCAAGTAAATGATCATACAAAAATAATTAGAATCATTACATATAAGTGTCATCATATTCTGACATATTTCTCAATAGAATGTATAGAGAGAACCCGAGCATTTACAGAGCCAAATTAGATCGAACTGTATATGCTCGGGGACTGCGTTTGAGTTGTTACGTAACAATATATCTTCTCGTCTCTGCATTGAACTGGAAGTTAATTAATGTTAAGAGTGTTTATGAGCAGAAATTTCGAAAGATATCAGTGATATAAATCGGGGAAAAAGTATTGACATTAAGATACGTAATAAAAATTAACTGTTTTGCAAGCTATTTACTAATGAGCATTAATGTTGTAACAGAAACAAGAAGACCAAGGGTTTCTACGATCACCTGACTATAATAAAATACTGTAGAGAATCCACACAAGTATAATATAAAACAATATAAAACAATATATTAAACTGATAGATTAAGATATGTAAACCAAAAGCAAGAGAAATTTAATGATCAACTATTAAGAATATATATACTCAGTAATAAATCATAAGGTATATCGATTTACCTGCCTGTAGTAAACAGTGCTAATACATTTGTCAATTTGTCAATATCACCGCTCATAACAACAGGCCCTGGGCATTTTTAGTAACCAATCATATTCTTTAACATTGGCCTCTTTTAGTCTTTGAAAAATATTTAATGTATTTTCGTCTTGTTTTACTTATATATTATTTACAAATTTACATGACCATTCAAAAATAATGAAAGTATTTTTTTGTATAAAACATTAGAAATTCTTGTATGATTTTACATGTAGGTGACATGAGCCGAAGGCTCAAGTGGGCTATTCTGATCAAAATTTGTCCGTTGTCTGTCGTCGTCGTCGTAAACTTTTCACTTTTCTTCTCAAGAACCACTGGGCCAGTTTCAATTAAACTTGCCACAAAGTATCCGTGGGTAAAGGGGATTCAGGTTTGTTCAAATAAAGGGCCACGCTTTCTTCCAAGGGGAGATAACTATGAATTTGTGAAAAAATAATGGCATCATTTAAAAGTATTCTTCTCAAGAACAGCAAAACCATAATTGGTCATATTTATATGGAAGCATCCTCCGATAGTGTAGATTCAAGTTTCTTCAAATAATGACCCTCTTGGGTAGGTTGGGGCCACAATGGGCTAATCACAGTCTTACATATGAATACATAGGAAAAAATTTTTAATCTTCTCAAGAACAGCAAAGTCATGATTAGTCATATTTAAATGGAATCATCCTCAGATAATGTAGATTCTTATTTGTTCAAATCATGAACCCACAGGAGAAAAGAGGGGCCATAACAAGAGGATCATAGTTATATAAAGGAATACAAAGGATATATCAATAAAATGTTTCTTCTTAAGAACAGCAAAGCCATTATTTGTCATATTAATTCAAAAGCATTCCTATGAAGTATAAGTTAGTTCAAATCCCCCCAAATCACTTTTATATCTTAACTTTTCAAGACTGAACTGATTAATTTTCTGCTTTTTCCTAGGCAGAGTGCTCATGTGAATGATTTGGCCCCTGGGCCTCTTGTTTATTCAATTGACCAATCAATTACATTATTTACAGGGATTATTTTTCGTTGGTGATTAGAAATGGGAATAACTTCTCTCAGTGGGGTACACTTTTCCGTACAAGATCAGTAGAGCCCTGTTCAGAACAAAAACGCTCATCAAAGTCCAGAATTTCGCAATTCTAAAAAAAACACCCTTGATCATTACAACTTCGTACTCCCTTTTCCTTTTAAATGCCCAGATGCAGAGAAGATTTTCGAAGATAAATGCATTTTCATTATATAATAAATACAGCCGCACTCTAATACCATACCTCTGACACTGGGGCCTTGAATTTCACAATTTTTGATAAGGCACCCTTGTTTATAAAACCATGCTCTTAGTTCATTTGCTAATAACCTATATAAGTAATATACCACATCATAATACCAAAACCCCTAGGTCAGAGGCCTTGAATTTCCCAATTTTGGAAAAGACACCCTTGCTCATCGTAACCATCCACTTAGTTTTTCCTTAAAGGACATGTCGCATGCTCTTCAAGAAATCATATATTTATGAAAAACAACCCTGTTTATTAAAATACTGAATGCAATACTGAATACAATAAACGTTGTTGTAAGCATATTTTAAGCGAAATATAGAGTTGAAATTCCAATATTTCAGTCGGATTTAGGCGCCATACTGCTGTTACGTCATATGCGACAATTCAGTGATAGAGAAACTGCATAATTGTAGGAACGTTTTTAACGACAAATGCGAGATAATTTTAAAAAATCCTGAAAAAATCTTACGTGCTTTTCAATTACAATAGAAGTATGAACTTGTTCTAATTTAATAATAAACATTTATTAAAAAGTTGAAGTTATAAATACATTTATAAATGTATTATTAGCAAACTTCATTATGGGTAAACTGCAATGCTCAAATTCAGTTATCTTCTTCCGGAAGCATGATGCTACTTCCGGTAGTATTGACATAATTTTAAAACAGAAAGAGTAACATCACTATAAGGATAACTAGCATTAAATAAGCAAGCAAAGGTAGCATTCAAATCAGTAAGCAAGGGATTTTATAAGATCAGGATAAATAAGTCTCTTGCACTGTAGCAGAATATCCACTTAAGTGCCATTATGTGGCTTCTATCTCCATAAAAATCAAAAATAAAAAAAAAAGTAAATTGTATTTAATCATAAAAAATATTTTTTTTTTTAAATATAAAACATAAAACGAAAAGATAAAATTTGATTGCTTGTTCATTTAAGAGTATCCGCTCCTCAGCCAGGAACGACAACTCTTAAAATCATTATTTAATTTTATTTTTAAAAGTCTCAAAATTGTTTGAAAGTTTGAAATAGAAATCCTTTCGTGCAACAATTTTCATTTTTTCATATCAATAGGATTCAAGGTTCTTTGATGTCTTAGAAATGGTCTTGTAAAAAGCTGACATCTATACTACAAAAAGAAGAACCAATAGAAACGCATTTTAAGAAAAATCGAATTTCATTTAATCTTGTCTTAGATGCATATGTTTATGTAGGATATGAAATGAGAAGTGATCTGTGGTGTTTTGCAATGATTACATTAGCTTTATACACTATAATTATGTACTTAACAGTTGAAGTAAATAGAAGATCTTAAGTACGTATAAGTATGTACAAATTACAATTTTCTCCAAATGCTCGGGCTAAATTAAAAAGTACCTTTGTTTCCCCTACCGCGATCGACCCACTCAAATCATGCCGACTGAAAAGTTATTTTAGGTAGATTATTCAAATAAGTTTTTATTATTAATCATCTTTATAAAATACAATTTCAAAAAATTTAACACTTGTTCTACTCTGATTTGGCGCTCACAACATGTGGTTACAGAGAGTTAGTTTGTGTTATAGAACAACTGCTACATATCAATTTTATTATAATATATCTTTAACTTATTAGAATACTACACTCTTGAAACATTTCGTGAATTAAATATACCATGACTAAGGAGTGTTTCGATGGTATTTACAAATTTACAAACGTATTTACAAATGTGTCGTCAAAGATTAACGTACGTAGTAAGCATGACAAAGCCTGTCTCGTGAGCAGGTGAGGGGCCCATCTTGTGTATACTTACACATTGTATCAATAAATTTTACTGTATTTATCTAAAAACAGTTAATGTATGATCCTATTTTTAACTATATGGGACCATAGGAGTTGTAAATGTCTTTGTATAATTATTTCACCTTGATAAATATAATTAAGGCGCTGTTTCTTCATTCCTTTCATTTATGAGTTAAACTTCTTGACCATAACATTAGATATCATTTTTAGATGTGGTTTGGTTGAATTAACTTTTGTTTATGCATGTACGCTCATTCCAGATAGTGTTGAAATCTTTAAAACTGGCTTATGGTACGGACTCCTGAGACGTCCAGTGCATTTTTCTCTAGTTAGGCCTTTGAAAATGATGTAGTTTCTTTGCTTTAAATCCCTTTAAAAATTGTTGGATCGACACCATTTGAAAACCTGCCTGTTGGATGGCTCCTAATTTAACGAGGCCGAGTCTGATTACTTCTACCCTAGATATTTTGATAAAATTTCTTGAATGAATTTTTTCTATTATACTAATCATTTTAAGATTAAAAAAAATCAAATGATTACCATCCCGATTTCTTAGGGAGCCATCTCAAAAATTGTCAAATTTTACTATTGGACCCTATGGGAATTTGTTGGAAAAGCGCCAAATTATCACATTTTCCCCATACTTTTTGTATTTCTGCCCTAAGGATTTCCTTTTCAGTCAAATACATGAAAGTTATTTTGAAAAGGCACCAAATTGTGAAAACTCAAAAAAGTTCACAATCTGGTTTGGTCTAGGAGTTATTACAAAGTTTATTTTTTCCAATGCCCAATACCTCTAAATTTGCCATATCACGGCATACATTTTGTATATATCGGTGCAGATGAATTATTTTGGTAAAATATAACTATGTTTGGATTGATGGTATGTTCTGTCAACAGTTTTTAATAAAATTTCTATGGATGTCTTGAATACTCAAGCGAGTTATGCGTCATTCTTCAGCGTCATGCATTGCTTACAGAACCAGAAAACGTGACGTCTTGAAAGCCATTTCAGCGTTTATTCCTTGTCCTTAAAAACACATTTTAAGACCCATAAACGTTACAGATAATATAATATAATGTTAATTTGTATTAATATTACAATACTTATGATAGGTGTTATGTTGCAACTACGACTGCATGAAACTAAAAAGCTGCGCAAAGACATGTGCACTCAAATTAGACTCGGCCTCGTTAAACTTTTACTCGGCACTTATGGCATAAATAAGCATCAGTAAGGGATCTTTTTCGTACCAACATCTACATCTATACTGCGACACTGGACCTTTATGGTCTCATTGAACTGACCAGTCTCCACGGTCCACATCGGGACCTGTGACTTAATTAGAATGAGCTCCTAAATTACGTCGTGAATCTAAAACGAAACACTCTAGAATCATAGCACCACGCGAGGCCCTTGACATTTTGCCTTTGTTAGCACTTGAAGATGATAGTAGGTTTGAAAGTCCAATGGTCGAGTATTTGCGAATCTTGTCTTTTTGTAAATATTCGATTTCAATAAATTGACACTGGCCTGAGATATTTCACAAGTTCAAATGAATATTTGTGAATTAATTTACCATACATGTTGCTTTTAAATATCATTTGTATTATATTGGGTTTTAAATCGGTTTCTTCTGTTCTTTCTTATTTATAAAGATATCATTCAATTTTTCAGAATTTTTTTGTCAAAACTGCTGTCAGAAAAAAAACAATTTACTTACCTACCTACCCAACTTGAGATTTTAGGGTCGGGTTTGGGGAAACAAAGATATTTTTAATGATTGCTTCGGCTTAATATATTTTTCTATCCTAAAATATATTTGTTGATCAATTTTCAGTTAGAAAATGCATAGCCCCCTTACAAAAAAATACTATAGTTAACTATAAGTAAATCAAAGTGTCAACGTGATCACTATAGTAAATCAAAGTTTTCAAAGTGATCACTATAGTGTTATAGTGATCACTATGGCAAATCAAAGTTTTCAAAGTCATCACTATAGTGTCATAGTTATCACTATGGTAAATCAAAGTTTTCAAAGTTATCACTATAGTAAATCATAGTTTTCATAGTGATCATAAAGTAAATCGAAGTTTTCATAGTTATCACTTTAGTAAATCAAAGTGTCAAAGTGATCACTATAGTAAATCAAAGTTTCAAAATTATCACTATAGTAAATCAAAGTTTTCACCATAGTAAATCAAAGTTTTCATAGTGATCACTAAAGTAAATCAAAGTTTTCATAGTTATAACTTTCGTAAATCAAAGTGTCAAAGTTATCACTATAGTAAATCAAAGTGTCAAAGTTATTACTATGTTAAAAATCAAAGTTTTCATAGTGTCAAAGTTATCACTATAGATAACTATAGTTGACTATAGTTAACTGTAGTATTTTTTGTTAGGGCCGGTTCTTTTATTTGCATTCCTGCATACATATTTGAGATCTGATAATTTTCATTAATTATTAGGATGAAATTTGAAAAAAAAAAACACCATAGGTAAATACACATACTTTGGGAATTCAGAGACATTTTTTGAGCAATTTCTATTACTCGACTCCTTTCAGAACCCAAGGATCAGACTACTTAAAAAGATGTTATTTGATTGCTTTAATGAATAGAATATTATAAATGTATTCTACAGTATGAAAATAAATAGCACGAATTTCCAAAACATATACTGATTTAATCATTTAAGGGTGACATTTAATCGCCCGCCTTCTTGCGGCTGATAAAAAAACACAGTGGGTTTTAAAGCTAACGTTATTCAATTTAATATCTTATTTCAATGCTGGCTTTAAACGACTAATAAGTCCATGGTATTATTTTCACTTTAACGCCTTATAAAGTTGGATGTGTTTCCATATTGCAGTTGTCCTGAAAATAACCTTGCACAGATACTCCTGAGACAAAAGTGTTTATTACATTGTAGATGTCCTACAAATAACCTTGAGAAGACAATTCAAAGAAGAAAGGTATTTTTTCTTTCTGTTTTACCTAAGTAACATCTTTTTAAACTTCTAGTATTATTTACTTTTTACTTTGTTTCTTATTATTTTCCTTAAACGAAGTTTGGGAACACATTGCTTTAACTCTGTTTCTTCTTCTTCTCCTTCTTGTTATTCTGTTACTGTTTTTTTATCTTTTCTTTTTCTTATTAGTATTGTTCTTATTTTCTTACCAATTTTTTTCACGCAGTTCCTCGGAAACGATTCGATGAACATGAATTTTACAGGAGAGATACATCGTAATATAAACAAACCGATTGTTTTGCTTATTTTTATTTATTTATTTTTTTTTTTTTTTTTTTTTTTATTGTTTTATTTTTTTTTCTTAAATTCACTTCCGATCGCGCTGTTTTCGAAATGAGATTTTGTCCACCTTTTTTTTTTTTAAAAAAAAAGATTTACAGTTTAGTCTTGATTTTTTAAAGGATGATAGATCGTGACTCAAAGTTGTAACATAGGGGGTCAGTTTTTGTTGCTGTCACGTACGTTGTTCACTGGAAGTAGTTTTAAAATCCGCGTTTGGGGAATGTTTCTAATAGTGCAAAATAGGGTGTTTCAAATCATATTATTTTTCACCGGAAGTTGTTTCTTACAAACCGTAAAATTAGTTTTTTCTTCGAAACATTCAGGGATGATTCCTGAACGTTGAATGAGAAGTTTTACTTCCGGTGCATGAAAAAGAAACGCAAGATGTTTGAAATTGATACATCGCAGTTTTTTTTATGTGTTTCTAAACATATTCTGTAGAATTCATGTGCATACTTCTTTCTTCTATAGTTGTTCTTCCTTATATTATCTAATAAATTATCTCACTCAAGATCTTATCCCACCAGACGGAAGACCTACACGCAACGAGATCTCATCTTGTTGTTATTATGTTCCCCAAAAGAATTTTGGGAAAATTGTTTTTACCCTGTTTCTTCTTATTTTTTTTTCTGAGTGATCTCGGAAACTACTCATGCGATTAAGGTGAAACCTTTATAAATAGGCATGTTGTATAGATTTGCGAAACCAAGGTCATTTTGCGTGCACGTGCATGCACATAAAATGACTGATATACTTAATATTGTCTTTTTTTTTTCTTTTTTTTTTTTGATGAAATGCTTTGGAACTCAAAATGTATGAAGATATAATTACAGCGTAGACAAGATGACATGGTCAAGTTAGCATGAATTCACGCTGGAAGTGCTGGAATTTGATCGGCTGAAACTTTAAACGGCTTTATCTTCTTTAGTTTTCAACAAAACATGATGAAATTTAGCTAATAGTGTTAGTATCTATTAATTTCTCAATTGTTAACGAAAGAAGTTGAAATTCAGAGTATTTGTAAATAATACAAGTTCTTGCATTATTCAATCATCAGAAACGAATAGGAGGACATGGATGCACGTGTGCTGATTTCTGATTGTTTAATATTCATGCTGCTGTAACTTTCTATGTTTTCGGTGAATTCTTTTTTATCTAAAATGGAGCACTTTATTATTACATTCTATGAGATGGTAATTTTCGAAATGATGTGCATGCACGTGTACTTAATTATGATATGCTTGTGATCATTGTGCTATATGTGCATTGTTATTTTTTCAAAAGACTTCGGAAAATAAGTTGTAAAAGTTTATTATACCAAGATTTTACTTAATTTGATTAAGCTTATAGGAAATGGATCCGTATAAGGAGGAGGTTTGGGGAACATCTGAAACGGTCTCCGTAGATATTGTTTACTTTGCATTAGTCCGAGCTTTTTTTTTTATTTACGAGGGTTGTCCCAAAATTCCGTAGACTGGTCTCATATCTTTTCCAGAAATAAATATATCTTTATAAAATTTTCTGGGTGGATAAAGTGTGTTGTTGACTGATAATTTACGGAGTTTTAACAAGATTACATGAAAACAATTCGAGTAATAAGAATTATAGTGCTATCGTTCCTCAAAAAAGTTAAAAGGTCACCGGTTCAGATTTGTGGGGAGAATACATTTATTACCAGAATGAAATTCTATAATTCATCATGAAGATTATAGATATAAATGTGGATTATGTTAATCATTATGAAATGATTTAACATGAAAATGTGTGAACAAAGTATGTACATGTACCTGCATCAAAAAATAATATTTTGAAAAACTCATGTTTCTACGGGTATATCATTTGTCTAAAGGAGTTGTAAAGTGTCACTCTTGCCCGATTCTTCAACCGGTCTCTCTTTTTAGTTTCCCTCCTTAACATACTTAGAAAACTGTTTCATTCATTTTCATTTACTAAGGACCAGAAAATATTTCCAGGTGCAACAAACATTTATGACTTAAGCGTTTCTGTAGGAGTGAATTAAAGATCAGAACAATTGATCACAGTCCAGTGCGCCGCCTTTGTCAAAACAGCCGCCATTTTTTAACACGTCAGATTTCAAACTGGTGGATATTAAATGTTATAAAATTCATATTAATTAAAATGTATACACCAAAATTTGAGGAAAGGTTATTAACAATGCAATATTAAGATTTTTTTTATTTTTATTTTCGAAATTCTTAGAAGTAAATACTTTTTAGTATGATTTTAAACATTGTATACCGATTTTTCATTGCAAGTTGTTGGTACTGCGCCGCCTTCCTACACCAGACAATGAAATATTTCATTTAAAAAGGGTTAATCTGTATAATTACTCAATATTTGTCCATAAATTTATCAGTTATTGTTGGTTTAATCCATGTACAAAGTTTCATTCATATATGACACCAAGTTCCTTCAGAATAACACTTGTCTACGGAATTTTGGGACAACCCTCGTATTTATTTTCTTTAATTCTACTTCATTCAATTTATTTATTTCAAAGAGATAAATAGTTATATATTTTTTCATGTCTTTTACCCATTACCAATAATATATTAATTTGTAGAAAATATTTTTCATTTGTTATAATTTTGCATTTAATCAACCTATATCGTTTTATACATGTAAGTCATAAGATTTTTTCACTAAATAGTTAAATGCAAAATAGATCAATTATTTTAATGACTATTTTATTGAGTATATTACAAAATTAAAAAAATGATTTAAAAAACAGATATAAGAAATCATTGCAGTATTGGTATTCTTCCTGTACGGTTGCCTTAAGCATACCATTGACAAGTCATACATTCTTGTTCCCTAGATACCCCCACCCCCCCCCCCCCTTTTACATTTTAAATGCATAATTTTATATTATCTATTTTGAAACAATTTTTCTTTGATAGGAATGGTATTTACTTAAATTGAAGTCGATGGTGTGAGTTATAAAATATCCAGAGTGCTTCTTGATTTTTTTTAAATTTAATCATGGAATTTCAATTTTTGTTTCCGTCGAAAGTAGAGGTATAACATTGGTATCTGCCTCCCCTTTCCTGGTTTCAACATCACCTTCTGAACTATCAAAACCAGTAGAAGGTCGATCAGTTTCTTTAAAAATGGTTTGATGTGTCATAATTTGAAGATCCCGTGAATTATAATCACCGTTTTGGTTCTTCTGGCCGTTGTTGCTCATTTTCATTTTTCTGATGAAAACGATTAATACAGTAATTAGTAGTACTAATATGATAGTTAGTATGATAAGTACTACTACAAGTATTGTAATACTTGTCACTGAATCACTCAGAGAATCAATCTTCTCGTTCAGCCCTCGAATGTTCTTTTCATAAAATTCGGGTTCTTCAGTGACGTTAATCATGTTAGACCGGACTGAATGGTTGTTACTGTCCCATTTTTTAAGGAAATGTAGGAGAGGCATTTTAGGGAAAAGATCTGTAAAATAAAAAAGAATTTTAGGAATTCATATGTTAAATTTATTCCATATATTAAGTCAAGTTATATACATTATGAAATACATGTAGATTTACTGCATTCTTCTAACGCTCTTTCTTCAACCTTTAATTTTTTTTCAAAATATTTAAGTACAGGTTTTCATTGAGTTAGCTTAGGTTAAACCAGCAAATATTGTGATATAAAACGTATTTGTAATCTTTTCAAACTTAGCCTTTTCAAAATGCACGTTACTACGTTACAGTTGGAAAATTTAACGTCAGGAGTACTCGGTCAAGACTGTGACGTCACACGGTCGTCATATTTAGTTTCATTTCCATTACGAAGTGAACTCTAATGGCAACGTTTTCGAATGGAGGAATTCTACACATTGTTCAAAGAATTTTTTATCACTCCACGTGAAAAAATCCTAAAACTTCCAGTGTTTTTCTGCACATAGCATTATTATGTCTAAAGCATAGCAAAGATTTACTTGAAATGATTTTAAAAAGAAGTTTATGGATTCTACTGACATAAACAACACATGCATCATCAATAAATATGATTGTATATGTATTGTATATCATTTTTGTTACTAAAATCGTGTCGGGATTTGCGAATTTGCCGGCATCGATCGAAAATTATTTTCGAAATTCACTTTGTGAATCGACAAAGTTTCAGGACATTTTATCAGATTTTTTTTATTTGTCATGATATAAAAACCAAATAGAAATCAAGTGGAAAAAATCGTTACAATTGCAGGAAAGGCTACAGGAGTTTCCTGAAAGATCATGACGTCATTTGTAGTCTGCAAAATGACATTTTAGAGTTGTAGATTTTTTTTTATTTAATACACAAAGGAAAATGTGTTCGCCGAGTACGCTAGGGAGTATTATCGAAGAGCTTTATATCCAATCTTAAGCTATTTCGATTAAAGTTTTGTTTTTCGTTATGAACTTTTCGATGGTTATCGCGAGAAAGTAATTCAGGCAGCCATTTTCAGCTTCCAGGGAACTGTTGGTATCATCTTTATTCTGCAAAAATAACTCAGCTAGATAACTTTGCTCTCAGCATAAGTTTTCCGTAGATTTTACCATTCGCTATTATTTCAGCATTTTGGCACTTTCTTCCACATCCTTTTTTAAAGGATGAATTGTCATAACTTATGTCAGAGGCTCCTTTTTTCTACCACAAATTCTCATAAACCTACAATGATCTTAATAGTTTGTTTTCAAACAAGAGTAAATAAAAATGACGCCTATGAACAGTTCTCAATAGATTGGATTAATAGTTATAAGAAAATTGCTTTATCGTTTTTTGTGTGTGTTTTTTTTTTTTTTTTGGTTTTTTTTTTTTTTTTTTTTTTTTTTTTTTTTTTTTGGTTTTTTTTTTTTTTTTTTTTTTGGTTTTTTTTTTTTTTTTGGTTTTTTTTTTTTTTTTTTTTTTGGTTTTTTTTTTTTTGGTTTTTTTTTTTTTTTTTTTTTTTTTGGTTTTTTTTTTGGGGTTTTTTTTTGTGTGTTTTTTTTTTTTTTTTTTGTTTTGTTTTTTTTTTTTTTGTTTTGTTTTCTTTTTTTTTTTTTTTTTTTTTTTTTTTTTTTGTTTTGTTTTTTGTTTTTGTTTTTGTTTTTGTTTGTTTTTTTGTTTTTTTTTTGTTTTGTTTTTTGTTTTTTGTTTTGTTTTTTGTTTTGTTTTTGTTTTTTTTGGTTTTTTTGTTTTATTTGTTTTTGACCCTAGTTTGCGACCATTTGTTGTTCAATGAATAAAGCTGAAAAGAATTTAATTTAAACAATATTTTATTCACAGCAATGAATAGGACTGGGCAGCAGGCACAGCCTATTTTAGCCCTCTCCCTACAAGCTGAAAAGAATGGGTGAGTCTTTGTACAATAGAGGGATATTCATGTCAAGACAAGATGTTTTCATATCACGTGACAATGTTTACCAGTCGAAAATCAAAGTACAGATGTATTCTTGGGAGTTGAACACCTCAAGCAATCAGTTAATTATCAAAATACGGTAATGTAGTTTAAGTAAATGATTATCATTTTATTATAAGCAACAATTAACAAATCTATTGTTTGATAATCTACTTATATAAAGGAAGCTAAAATCGTAATGAACTGAAAAGTAGGGTCTACTACATGTGAGAAGAATGTAAACCACGTGATACACGTACTAAAAATAGTAAAGTGTATTCATCTGGACAGGTGATGTATTTTATGAGCTTTTTAAAGTTAAGGGGGGTTAAAAATGAATGGGAATTGGATGTACAGTGTAAACTGTACACCTACCTGAAATTAAGTTATATATCTTAAATATGATCTTCTTATTTTCGATAAAATTGGTATTCAACGGTGGTACATATATCAAAGATTTAGTATATGCAAAAATTAGAGTAAAATTCGTATATTCATTTTTTGTCAATCTACCGAGAGCCTGTTTGGCAACATAGTACAACATAGTACAACATACTTCTCCAGTTATGTTACAAATTAATGCATAACAGACCTATCACCCCAGAAATACCGGTTAATAATAATTTATATTCCGACTCTGTAATTATATTCCTTTTACATGAAGAATGGGTGAGCTTCAAAATTCTTTCTTTAAGGTTTGCAGGTATTATTTTGACTTTCTTAAACTTAAAAAGTGAAGACATATCTCTGTATAGATGTCTATTGAACAGAATCTAGAAAAGAATATTTTTGAACATTTTCAGTAAACAATCCTTCCGCCAAATAAATTCACATTCAAAAAAGATGAACAAAACAATAGTTCTGGAAGTAAGAATATTTTTCCAAAACAACGCTAGTACAAATAAAGCAAACAATGAAGGACAAGAATTTAAATTTACGCAGTAATAGAATGTTTAATTTTTTTTAACTTAACTTTACAGTTAAATGCACGGTAAGATACATATTGAAATGTGTCTAAATGGAATAAAACATATATACTTACATTGTAGGCTGTAATACTATATTATCTTTCAAATTCTAGATTAAAAAAACAGAAAAATGGTTCAAATATATCGAAACCTCTTAGTTGGCTGATACACGTATTGCTTTTTGTCAACTGAGCATTCACATTCATGAAAGGTACTACAAAGGGTGCATTAACGTGTTACTAAAACGTGGAAAAGGAAAGTAGCTTAATATAGTGAAAAAATGGCTAAACTGAATATCAAATGATAAAATTATCATTTATCGATCAAAAATAAACTGATGTTTGCGAAGAAACTTCTTTTTTTATCGACTGTCAATGTACAAGAGTGTCAGGTGTTCCCTGCCAAAAACGTAGGTAGTTATGGTGCTGCTATAGCTTAATGTTGGAGGTGCACTGGTGATATTTAACATCATCTGCATGCAAATTTTGTCGAAATGAAATGAAAAAATATTCTGAAATAAAGCGAAAGAAACGATTGAATGAATCGTAGAGCTTTTTTGACAAGAATTGGTATGAAATGGCAAGTAGATATGGTACACCTGCATATCAGATTTTGGATGGAAATGAACTGTTTTAACAGAAGCGAATATTGCCGAGCGAAGTCCCATAAAATAAGGTATCTTCAATATTTTAGATTAAACATGCATATATGCTTGTTTAAAAAAGCGTAGCTTCTCAAGTTGTAAATTAAGTATAATAGATACTGATATTTATCCTTCATTGGACCTCAACTCTTAACAATTTCCAGTTTTTCTTTTATTTCCCTCAAAAATGTTTAATCAGAGTATTAATAAAATACGATGTATTTTAAATATAGAGTGAAAATGCACCCTAAATCTTCAGAGTGCAAAACTGGGAAGTGTTTAGAAAGAATCATTCAACATGTGTGCAATTGAATTTCTATATAAGAGTACAGCTTCTTCAAAGAATGCATTTGAAACACATTATTACAGTCTGATCATATGCCTAATTGATATTCTTTTCATCTTGCTTTCCGTTCCCTCCCTTTTCCGTTCCACGTTTTAGTAAGATCCAAATGCAAACTATTGTGGTTTTCAAGTTTTTGGGGTCCATGGTTATTCAGAAGTAATTTTTAACAGAAATCGCAACCTGATCCATAAGGACTTTTCATATATTTATATGACAGAGAATTTAGCTGTTTATTAATCTCATTTTAGTATGAAAGATGAAGACGAAAAATATTCATAATCAATAAGAAAGGTGAAGATACCAATGTTGATCGATCTCAGAAACACCTACAAACAAAACAAAGTAAACAGTGTATAATACACGGAACCACCCAAATTCTAGAGGTGGGATAATTTAGCTAGTAGGAGTAAGCGTCAACGGTCACACCCATCATGTACTCTTTGTCAGGTAAATGGAAAAATCCGTAGACAATTAAATATGAAAATTATGACTTAATAGTTCGCATGAAAGATGTCAACATTCGATTTAACGATAAAGTGTATATGAGAATTTTTAACAAGGCCATCGTTGCTATCTGTTTTTGTCCGTCGTGTGACGTGCTTCGGTCGTCAATTTATTTAACATTTTCAGCTTCTTCTCTTAAACTTCTGAAACAATTTCAACCAATTTTGGCACATACCATCAACGGGTAAAGGGGTACAATAATTGTGAATTTCATGGTCCCTGCCCCCCCCCCCTTGGTCAAGGGTTCTGGTGTTATGGCGGGGCTCTATTTTTTATTGATTATATGGTGAAAATGCATCAATTCTTTGAAAATCTTCTTCTCTGCTCCCGTGTATTAAACAAATAAACTAAGTGCTTAGCCGTGGTAAGCAAGAGTGCTTCTTTTAAAATTGTGAAATTTGTTGCCCCTGGGTCAGGGATCTGATGTTGGTGGGGGGAGACTCTATTGATTGTATAGTATAAGTGCATTATTTCTTTCAAAATCTTCTTTTCTGTTCCCGGGTATTAAGCAAACAAAGTAAGTGTATATTTATGATGAGTAAGGGTGCCTCTTCCAAAATTATGAATTTCATGGTCCCTGGGTCAGGGGCTCTGGTTTTAGGGTAGGGCTCCACTGATAATATAGTAAAATGCATTAATTCTTTGAAAACCCTCTTCTCTGTTCCTGGGTATTTAGTAGAAAAACTATGTGCATGAAAATGATAAGCAGGTTTGACTCTTCCAAATTTGTTATTTTCATGGCCCCTGGGTCAGGGGTTCTTGTGGTAGGGCACGGCTCTATAGATCAGGTACTGAAAACGCATAAATTCTTTAAATATCTTCGTTTTGCCCCAGGGTAATGATAAGCAGGTTTGACTCTTCCAAATTTGTTATTTTCATGGCCCCTGGGTCAGGGGTTCTTGTGGTAGGGCACGGCTCTATAGATCAGGTACTGAAAACGCATAAATTCTTTAAATATCTTCGTTTTGCCCCAGGGTATTTAGCAGACAAATTAATTGCAAAGTTAAGCAAGGAAGCTTCTTCCAGAATTATGAAATTCATAGCCCTGGGTCAGGAGTTTTGGTGTTAGGGTGGGGCTCTGTTGAATATATCGTGAAAAAGCATTATTTCTTTGAAAAGCTTCTTTTCTGTCCCTGGGTATTTCACAAATATACTTAGTACATATTTATATTGAGCAAGGGTGCCACTTCCAAAAATGTGAATTTCTCGGCCCCTGGGAGTAGGGCCTCTGGTGCAAGGATGAGGTTCTTATAATTTTTAGCTCTTCTGAGCCAAAAGCTTAAAGAGCTAGAGCTAATGCTTCGGCCATTTGTGCGGTGTGTGTAATCTTTTTAGAATATTGGCTATATCTCAAGAACCCCTTGGCCAGTTTTTGTCAAATTCATAACTGAGTATCCTTGGCCAAAGGGCTCTCCTTTGTACTTAAACCAGTGATATGGCCCTTAAACAAGGGGAGATAATTAGGAAAATAAAAGCAAAAGTACTGGTGGCTGAAAAACCATCTTCTCAAGAGCCACTGGGCAGATTATCACTAAACTTACACACAAGGATGAGATGTTGTAGATTAAAAATTGTTTAAGCATCACCGTGGTGTAAAAGGCGTTGTGTTAAGGTCACTTTAAAGTTGACCAAAACTGATGTTTCATTAAAACTTTGATATTTTGCTTACTATAAGGACCAGGACCATCAAATCTTGTCAGTTGATGCATCTTAGGACCTCATATCATATTGACTCAAAAGTATGTCACAGTGACCTTCTTTTTGAATTCTGCATGTTTTCATTTTCAATTCATTTTGATGCATATCTTGGAAATTATGAAACCTATGATCATTAACACTTTTCAGTTTATGTATTATGGCTAATCATTTTCAAAACATTTAAGGTCATTATTTCAAATACGTATACTAAGAGGTTAAGAATCATCAAATCTCGTAAATTGATGCATCATGGGGACTTTAAACATATTTATTAAAAAGTACGTCACAGCTTTATTCAAATATTTCAGATACTAATTGGCTTTCAATCATCAGATTTTGCCAGTTGATGATTTTTGAAGCCTCAGAGTGTGTCAACTTAAAAGTTGGTCACAGTGACCTACTTTTGAATTTCTTAAGGCAAATTTTTAAATATTTCTAATAAAAGACTTAAAATCATTAAACGTTGTCAGTTGATGCATTTTTGGGTCCTCGGGATATGTTCACGAAAATGTAGATCACCATCACCTACTTTTGAAATTTCATGGCTTTATCTGGATATATAAGATAATAAGGGGCCTCATATCACCAAACTTTTTCAGTTATCTTGGGTTCTCTGAGTATTTTAACCAAAATGTAGGTCACAATGACCTTTTTTGAATTAAGGCTTTATCCAAATATATTGGATACTTAAAGGCTTCAAACAGAAGTGGTTGTTTGAACAATTTATCAGAAGAAGCGATTCAAGACCCTTTGGCCTCTTGTCAGACTACAAGGTATTACCTTGTCCATCTGTTTGTGCAATCCTATCCAGTAACTTATTACTGGATAATCATTTGAAGCTTATACTTGACCCAGCGATTAAGACCCCAGAGTATGTCTTGGTCTTGTACAAGGTCATTTTGGCAAGTTCAACATCAATGACAGTAAAAGTATAGTATTAATGTCTGGGCTATAACTTTGTAATAATCATTGGAAACTCATACTTGGTAGAAAGATTATTTATGAACTTGAGGGTGTGTCATGACCTTGACCAAGTGTCATTTCGGGAAGATCAAAGTCACTGGCATAAAAAGCAAAAAATTCTTGTTTAGGCTACAACTTTGTAATGGAGAATCATTCGAAGCTCATATTCGATACCAAAGATTGTTTATGACCTGAGTTTGTGCAGTAACCTTGAACCAAGTTCATTGTGGCAAATTCAAGGTCATTGGTATAAAAGTGTTAAATTCATGACAGGTCTATAATTTTCTAACCGAGAAACATTGGATGTTCAAATTTCACTAAAAGATGACTTATGACCAGAGGATATGTCATATTTTTAAAAAAGGTCTTTTTGGCAAGTTCAAGGTCACATTTACAAAATTTGAATGGGCAAATTTTAAAAAAGAAAGGTTGCGGGGGTATTTATAATATCGCTCACAGTACCTTTAGAATTATACTTCTATGGATCATTTACAATGTTGTATTATAATCGGGTATCTGTTAAAGACATTTAACCTTTTGTCATGTAGAAATATTTGAATACATTCTTCTTCATAAGAATAAAAGAACATGTTAGCTAATAATTGGACACAATTAAAAGTAATATGCAATGCATGAAAACACTAAAAAATGAACTCAATACATCAACTTTTATCAGCTGACTTTTTTCTTAATTTGACGAAACTCATATTTGTGACGTTCTCAAAATAATTAATTTTTTTCTGATTCAAACTGAATAATTATGTCTCTTTTTAGAAGACTGAAGTCCTTCAAACAACTCAGCATCTTAGTGAAGTACAAAGGTTGGAGCCGCTGTCATTGTCAGCATGTTGATCAGTATTGCTACCGTTTGGTGGACAGGAAAAATTCATTGGAAGTGATAGATGGGCTTTTAGCGGTTTAGGTTAAGAACAGAATCAGTTTTATGTTTGATCAACCTTTGCGTGCCATTCCGAATGTGTAAACCTTACGATCGTACGTTCTGGCACTTAGAATCGATTTTGAAAAGAGGGGGACAGCCAGAAAAAAAATAACTAAATTAGCTGAAAAACTTTGACAAAAAGGGTAATTGTCCAAACTCCAAGATCCTATTCGTTAGGTGCCTGGAGGAGGGTAGATTACAATTTTACTAAATAATTACCAGATAATCATGATTTAACTATATTTCAACAAAAGGGGGCCAGCCTTTGAATGAATACTTTCAATAGTAAGAATGTTTGTTGGATAAAAATGAGCAAGACAAAGTTTATGAGACAATACATTGCCTTATTTAGATAATGTTTTAATTCATTACATACATGTGTTTATAACTAATTTTTTTCATATGATTTATTTTTTGTAATTTAATTAAAGGAGATGGCAGAATGGATAGCCCTGGTCACACTGCTCAGTAGTGCTCCTACACATATTTATACAATGTTACATTGAATTTCTTAATTTGAATGTTAAAAAGTATTAATAAATATGAACTCATTCCGGACCTCTGTGAAACACATACGCTCTGTCTGGTATAAGAGAACTATACTAGTTTATTATATCAACAAAATAAAGCTTTAAAAATATACATATTACTGAAAAGTATTTATAAAAAAAAACATATTTTAATTTGGCTTAAACATTAATTTGTTCTTTTAATACTTTATATTTCTTTAAAGGCCCAAAAACAGTCCAGTAAGTTACCTGTAAGTGTCCAATGAGTTAAAAATTCTGTCCATTATTAAAATAATGGACAGTATTGGACGGCTACAGGTAAGTTATTGGATAAAGAACAAACAACAAAGACACAAATACATTTTTTAAAGTAATGAACCCAACATGTTTCACAATGTTATGAAATAAATATTCCACGTCACAGAAACAAAAACTGAAACTTTGTTCCAATAAATGATGAAATATATATTCCAAAACACAATGAATGTCAAAACTGAAATTTGAAGGAGATGTCTCCAAATTTTATATAAAAAATGTCTTGTCAATAGTTTTTGCCCGATTCGTTTCTCACTTCAGCGATGAAAAAGCTTATAATTTTGCTGATTTTTTTTATCACGCAACATCTTGATGACCTTAAGCATGAAAAACATCAACATTGGGTACTGTGTAATATTCCCTTTGTCAGTTAAAGATCACAGTCACTGCCCATATACATTTCTCCGTTTTCTGCGATAAGTCTCTTCTAAATCGTCTTTAAAAATATTGTTGATTTCATTACGGAAGTCTTCCTACGTTCCCCTTGTTTTTCTGCATCCTAGAATAGCCTTGACCAAAAGTTGAGAAATATTTTTAAAAACGTCCACTTTGAGTTCAAAGTTCTTTTTTTTTTTTTTTTTTTTTTTTGACAATCATAAGCTCAAAATCCAAAATATCACTTGAGAATGACTTCTTATATCCTTAATAGATTGGTCATCATATCTGAATTTTTTTGCATCAAAAATAGAAGAAGACATCCTATTACAGTTACTTAAAAAATAATACTTACCTGTAACTGTCCACTAAGTAAACAATTACAATGAATGTTAGTTTCTTTTGATTGTCAACAACCTTTACCTGATGCAGTGAAATAAGTAGCCAATGCTTACTAATACAATGGATGAGAAACAATTCTATGAGAGTACATTATGAACACAATAGAGTAAATGTTTTAAGTAGATTATAGGCCGAAAACTGTCCATTCTGTCAGATTAAAGAACTTTTGTCGGGCCTAACGACCCTCCAACATTTCTTTCTTCTCACAGAATGGACAGTTTTCGGCCTATAACCTTTACATATTCGAAGTATTTTTTCTTACGCATCGTTCGTGGGATGAGCTTTTTAAATAGCCGATTCATTTTTTTTTCTTTTTCTTGCTTATTTCCAGCTTGGAAAAGCAAATCCATAAATTAAAACAATTTTAAACAATTTTGAATCCCATTTATAAATGCAAGTATGCCCATGACTTAACTTGAAATTGGTTGTGAAAAGTTTATACACTAGCAATTAGACAGACGGATAGACACACAAGTGGGCGGGCGCTGGAAAACGGGGAATCACATAGCTCATTTCAAAGTAGCTAAGGTAAATACATGTACATGTAACATACGCTATATGAATGGAATTTTTAGCTAGGCGCAAATTAAGCGATCTTTATTTAAAAATCGCTATTTAATTTTAGCGAGAAGTGTAATTTTAGCGATGTTGTGATGCCTTGAAAGATAACAGTAATCTCAAATCTGGGAATAAATATTTAGCGATATTTAATTTTAGCAATCTCAATAACTTCGCTTAAAATGCCAAATTTCAATCATCGTTAAAATTTCTGCTTATATGGTATGTATTTGTTACAGCTGAAGTCAAAATAGTGTTTTTAACTGTCCATCCCCCACTCTCTGTATTTTGATTACAGTTAACCTGGAACCCATAGCCTTTCTATGGGTAAATTGTGTACTCCTTACCTTCAATATAGCCAGCAACAGGCCATAACAGTCGTTTGGATAAAATACATATCTGTTCGACGAAATGAAAAAAAAAAATAAATAAATACTTCTCAAAGGAATCGGTATGTAATCAATATATAAACAAAACTGAATTAAACAATCTAGTGATAGAAAAAGCCACCCCCTATACACTAATCAAAAGTTTTTGGACATTCAGAAAATCATAGAGGTGTAAGTACTGAGCCTAGCTATTTCATTTTAAACATAGGAAACTTGTCATTTACCCTCAGGAGAACAATTTCAAAGACAACATAGCATTGATGAACACAGATCACTGCTGCTTATTTAGAATGGGATAATACATGCAAATAAAGTGTTCAATTAATTTATCTTGGCCTGATGAAATGCCGATGAATTACAGATTAATTCAATATAAGATCTAGGGGCAGATCACTCTAACTGTAAAAATTACCAAGGAATTTGAATTTTTTGGGCAGTGTATTAAGGGTCGTTAATTCTTTTACTCTCTCTCTCTCTCTCTCTCTCTCTCTCTCTCTCTCTCTCTCTCTCTCTCTCGCCCCAACACTGTTTCATTTTGATTTCTCTGAATTCCTCCTGTTGTCTTAGTCTCCCGTTCGTTGCAGTTAGCTACCTTAAGTTTGACAAGTTGTGAGGCAAGGTTCAGATTTTTTACGAAGGAAACTTATTTCCAACAATTATTGATCTGTTTGTTTAGCTTTAGTTTTAACTTTTATACATATAGTTTGAATTAAAGTCGGCATCAGAAACAGTGCAAATAATAAGAAATTCATCTGCTCATCTTCTGTGTATATATGTTCTGTATATATTCTGTATATATATATTTGTTTGTATATATATATATATATATATATATATATATATATATATATATATATATATATATATATATATATATATATATATATATATATATATATATATATATATATATATTAAAGAATGAAAAAATTGATTCAGTTTAGAAAGTTTAAAAAGACATTGTTAGTTGACTTATGTGCATTATTCATAAGAGACTCTTGAATTGATAAAGTGTCGGAAAGAATTCCAATGATTTACATGAAATATCGTTATATATTTTTTTCTGAGGAAAACTGGCGAAGTCAAATGGGGTGAGATAAATGGTAACTCTTTACCTTCCCAGTAACATTTCCAGCTGATGGCGGTATTTTGAAGAAAATATATCTGACACATCTTTGCGTAAATATAACTTCATTATACATGTACCACCAATTTGTGAACAATTTTCGGTCTATACATTACATTCGTGACTGAAAGACTGGTTGGTAGTGCTATGGAATTTCCTTCATTTGCCTATTAATAATGGAAGCACACTGCATGGTTCTATCCTGAGTCTTATGAGCATCTTTAAACAATATGAAATTTGTATGATATACATGTAAACTTATAATAATAACAAATAGGAATGTGTAGGATAGATAAACTTGGTTAAAGTTCGCTTGCGCCTTTCGCTAAAGAGAATGCAAAATCCTCATGGATAATATTCAGTATCTTCTTCAACCAGATTTGTTATTCAGAACAAAATGCAGCTTACCAAATACAATCAGCCGAGTTCGAGATTTGGGACAGCAAAAGCTCTTTAACAGAAACTCGATCTTTCATGAGATCATATGGAAATTATTATTGTTTCAAAACGTTCATTATATTTTACTTATATAAGGATACCGGGAATGTACTAGTTGCAGAAGGCTTAAATCAGATGATACTGCGATGCGATTCCTTTGAAGGATAAAATGTTGAAAGGAACGATATTTATCAAAGAATCAAAGTACTGAAAGTACTGATGGGAGTTGATTTTAATGACGGTTTCAATAAAATTCATATTATGTAATCTTGTTCACAACTTTTCAAATTATGTACAACATTAATGATTCATAATTTGGTATATGAAAAGCAAATGACTAAGAGGATATCACGATTCTACACAGTCAAAAAGGTAGGGTTTATTCTAATTTGACAATAACTTTAAAACGATATGTGACAACGTGTTAGATTTTCTCCTCTGCTGAAATTTTTTCCAGTTATTTAAGGTATTTTTCCTGACCAAAAGTTCGTTTAAAAGTGCTGTAGCAACTAAGCTTTTCGTCAGAATTTGATACAAGTTGTGAATTCCATTCCTTTATACAATATATGAATAATCAATTTTTAAGTGCATTTTTGAATTTACATATGGAGAAGTCGCCCGTGTGACGCAGTGGTTAGAGCATCTGCTCTAGAGTAGCGGAGTAAGGAGCTCGAATCCACTGTGGGACGTGGAGACCGGTCCTTCTGATGAGACTGTATAAAAAGAGGTCCCTAAGGCAGTAGGTGTAGGCACGAAAAAGATCCCTCATTGCTCAATGGCCCTTAGTGCTGAGTATAGGTCTAAATTTGCGGCCATCCATCGGCAAGTGGTGGCGTCTCCATATGAGTGAAAAATTCTTGAGAGGGACGTTAAACTACAAACAAACAAACATATGGAGAAATTGTGTACGTTTTGCTAATTTGCATAGTGGCCATATTGTTTTTAGTATGGCAGATTTTTGCTCAATGCATTATATACGGAAAAAAAAGATTAAAAAATATCGACTCGAAATAATTTCTTCCTTATTTGGTTATATCTTTTAATGTGTCCTGGATCGGAATGCACTTTTTTTGTTACAAAATGACGAAAAGTTGATGGTTCCTTCTAAGTATGAATATCTGAAGCGAAGCTTCATTACAGTGATACAGAAAAATGTGGTAAAAGAGCTTAAAAGGTCTTTATCAAGTATAAAATTAGAAAGATTTACCATTTTACCAGATTTCGTCCTCACTTACGTGATGGTATGGAACTTGTACTTTCAGTTCCTAAAATGGTTCTTTTTGAAGTTGAAAATCACATAATAGATAGAATTTAGAAAAATTGGACGACACCAGTGGGAAAAATGCTATTGTTTTGGCCTGGGGAAATACTATTATGGAACAACATAATGGACATAACATGATGAGAATATCCTCAAACGGTCACGTCACCATTAATTCACGTATTAAGTGGAGAGCATTTCTCCATATGATGTAATAATTGAAGTTATATCATGAATACCATCTATACTGTTGATAAGAAAATTACTGGAGCTATACCAAGAAGAAAGATTTCCTCAAATAGTGACTTGGATTCACAATATGCATCTTGTAAAAGTGGAAAAGACTGACCTAGATTTTGAAGCCTATACCAATAATTTATCATTGATAATATAATGTCAACATGAAGAGGAAATCTACCCAATTCAAATACTACAGCAAAATTAGTTTCAGTTTTATGCACACAAAGTATCAATTTACAAAATTTCAGATGAAGTTTGTCACAGATTCAGTTTGAGATTCAGATTCTGTCAATAGTTCAACCAGGAATGCAATTTTTTTTTTTTTTTGTTAATGGATTAAATCCCAAAATTTCGTTATCTGATACATACAATGAAATAGGTTTTAATAGTGTTGTCAAACATGTGAATAATGGTTTTAATGTCTGGATTCAGCGAAATCATTTTTTCCCTGTTTTTAAGAAATAATTTTAATGGGTTTTTTATGAAGTTGCTTCTGAGCAAAAGAGAAAGAGCCTGAGGAACAAAATTTGTATTCAGACATATAATGATGATATATAATGTAACAGTGTATTTAAAAATAGACTTCGTTTGTTTATGACAAATTAAGCCTTATTGCCTGGCATAATTCATTTTGAAATGTATCATTATATATTTTTGGTACTGATTTCTCTAAAATCTTATTAAGATTGCAGCGAATTTAAAATGTCATTATAGATGTATATTAACCACAAAGCATAGGCGTCGGAACCGGGGGGGGGGGGGCTAAGGGGGGCTTAGCCCCCCCCCCACTTTTTTTCAAAGATAGACATAATATAGGCATTGAAAATTGGGGCTTACCTTTTTTCGTTGGTTTAGCCCCCCCCCCACTTTCAATTAGCCCCCCCCCCCACTTTCAATTTGCTTCCGACGCCTATGCAAAGCAACATATTGGTCTTTGTTCCCCATATAAGTACAAAGTACCGGTACACGATTTTGTGTTAGAGGGAAATGGGTCACATCTTTACCCCACTCCACTCCCAAAATATTTAACGTGCCCACAATTTGCAAAAATCTGGATCCACTCCGAATCCTGCACTTTCAACAGTCAACTATAATTATTGCGGCAATTATAATTAGTATATACATGTACATATACAACATTCCTGAAAAAAAAGAAAGCAGTGAGCAAGCTTCATAAATAACGCATCTAGAAAAATCAATCCTGTGTATACTATCATTAATTATCATTCTGGGCACAAAAGTAAAAGGCTGCTAAATCAGAAGTTTGTCCATGTAGTAGGTCACTTCTGCTTTAGTGGAGAGATCTTATCTGCAGCTGTAGAACTTAACACATATTAGAGATTCGGAAGTACACAATGCCCGCTGTGATAATCATTCATGCACATACATTTTCGTAAATATAACAGCTAGACGTTGCATTTACATCAATTGTCTGTATCAGTTTGATACAGTTCTCTGTATACCATCATCCATTTAAACATATATCTGTTTATTAATTCCGTTCTTATTGAACTATTACATATTGTCTACGTATACTGTTACAGTAGTTAAACGTGTTTATGCCTTGTCATACCTTCAGCTTTTCTCTAAAAACTGAAGGAATGGCGTACCTAAGCTATTTTAGGAGCGAATTGCCTGTCTTAAAATTAGAATACATGCACGATGAAAGAACACAATGACATATCGGAAGCGGCATGAAAATTGAAGTGAAAATGCATACCTATAACGAAAATAAAATGACAGAACAAAGCTGACTACAAAGCGATTGTCAGGAATTATAATTTCTTCAAAGTAAGTTCAATGAATAACTATTTTCTTATATGCAATACCCATTTCTCTTGGTAGTTGTTTTTCAGTTGTATTTTCATATTGATGCGCCCCTCACCCGCTGACTATGAGAAGATGATTTAAGCAACTCCCAAAAAAGCAACGGGACACCTCGACCGATTCGTCTCTCAAACATGATGAAGGCGAGGGAATTATCCGAGGTTTGCCGAATAGATGCTATTGGTATAAAAATAAAGGCCACGTCATCAAACTTGGTTTCCTCGGGATAATTTTAAAAATCTACGTCAGCGTGAGTATTTATCAGCCAATCAGCACATCCTGCAAAGGACCTTCCATTGCTGATCACATGGTCTTTATGAGAGGCTGAACCAGATAATTGAAACCTGCCGCACTGTGGCCGAGTGTGGGAAAATTTACAATTGCAAATACTATTATTGAGAGTTAGTCGTAGCATCATTTAAAGTTCAAATGTTTTCAGTGTATTGAAATTGAAAAATTATTTTTCTTGATAAATAACGAGTTCAGAACGTATCTATCTATACTACTATATTAAAATAAATCACGGTGTTCAAATCAGAGAAGACAAAAGAAGTACTAAGTAGATATATATTTGTTATTTTAAAATTTCTCTAATAAGAAATAAGAAAACAAGAAATCATAAATATATATGAACAGAATATATAGCAAATTTCCAATGAAAATTTACACGTATTTGTATTATCTTTCTGAGTTTATCCATACAAATGTGATATTGTGGCCACGTGGGTAATCATTTGCCATCTCGAAGACACATTTATTATATGTTATTTATATCTCTGGCCATCTCAACGAGGGCAAAAAACTCATGATCGTAGGAGCAATATTAACGTAACTACCCGATTTTATTTTATCCTTCCTTTCTTTTATGCTTTTTTGAGGAGAAAGGGGGGGGGGGTGTTACAACTCCAGCTTGAATCACATCTTAGTGAAGTAAGCATTCTTTTTCCGCCAAAAATTACAATAACATTATTTTTTCTTAACTTTGAAATAAATCGAACTAATTAAATGACGTCAATATAACCGATATTTTCAATTTGAAATGTGTCTAAATGATTGCAACTTGAATTTGTTCGCCATGTTTACTATTACCTTCAATTCACTGCTGAAATTTATAACGCGGTAAATATGAAACATAAACTAAGGGCAAAGAAATATTTGATTCCATGCAAAAAATTCACATTATATTTCTTAGAAGTGTAGTGAAATCAATAGCATTATTGTAGGTTTATAGCTTTGTTATGTAAATACATGTAATGACCTCTGACCCTGGTCTGTCATTAATACGGTGAACACCCCCTGCAATGCCTGCGCCGTGCATTTCCCACGTGAACCATCAAAGAAAGCATTTTATTGTTTATATTTAAATTCACCTCTCAAAATTTCTTTAACTTTCAAAAAAAGTGGGTGAAATATGTAAATTATTGTTATTGATCTTCAGTACGTTATACAGAAGGGACAGCCTGTTCTTCTAAATATGTAAAGGTTGTCATGTTAACTACACTTGATAGGTAGTCTGAAGTCAGCCCTTGCGGTCCGTACAGTTCATTCTATCAATGCTGCTAAAATATCGATCGTTTGTAAAATATAATCCATGCATAGTAAATCTCAAAACTATAAGGTGGGACAAAATTAAGATCGTAAAAATATTTATTCAGTGATGAAAGGAATTATATTTAATCGTAGCAAACAAACTAACGTTTTATTAAATCGCCACAAGAAAAAATACACCAGCGTGAAAACAAGTTGTCTTCTTCAGCAGCCATGACAGTTCTCAAGTGATGTACATGTAATGACTTTTGATTGAAAACGTTTAATACTGCAGTAGATTACCTTTTGTTATCACTAAACAGATATATAAATGTTTATGAGGTATGTATTTTATTTTTGCTGCATTATTTACGTACGAAGTAAGAAAAATTCCCATATTCAGTTCAAGATCCCGCTCCCAAATTCTCATTGGCTGTCCCAAAATAAAATCGGTCAAGGTCAGTAAACTCAGACTTTACTAAATATTTTGGAAAAAATTATGCTCTGAATAATTACATCAGAAACATTTATTTTGATTATTGATCCAAAAAGAGTTGTACCCCCCCCCCCCCCAGGAAAAGGCTTCATTATTGCAGCAAGAAGTAATTTCAAGTTCCTATATACTTTCCTTCTAAGCTTGGTTTATCTAATAATTATGATAATTTATGTTTTCCATATATTTTATACTGTACTAATTGAAGGATATCACATTAATTTTTATCAAAACAGACAATCATGAGAGCATTTTCTTATATCATATATAAAGTACATTTGATATTCTTAATTTTTATTATGATCTCTTGAACAACCAGTATGTTTTTTTTTTGTTTTTTTTTTGTTTTTTTTTGGGGGGGGGGGGGTTATTTGCAAGATAATCTGTTCTGCTTCACATCTGTTAAATTGTGTAAAAATACCAGTGTAGCACATTTGTCCATTTTCATTTCTGCTTTAACAGATTCTATACATGTCTATTACCTGTGTATATATAAAGTATATGTATTAGCCGTGCTTAACTCTTTTATTGTTGAGGTCATATTTTGAACAAGTTGAGACCTGCAGTGTTAAAATTGTTACAAAATTTTTTACACCTTTAGTTTAATAACTGATTGTGTAAAAATACCAGCTTAGCACATTTCTTCATTTTCATTACTTTGCTTGATATGTAACAGCAGTGATGAACTCTTTGTTGTTGTCATATTTTCAATAAATATCCATAATTTCTTTCATTAAATTTGTTTGGAAAGGTGAAATTTATGTAAGCTCCGGCGTGATTCTAACTCATGACTTGATTTATAGCTAAGTGGTGGTCAAAGCCATTCTGCGCTACGCCGTTACGCAACAATTTTGCCAAAAAAAAAAAAAAAACAAAACAAAACAATACAAAAACAAAAAAAAATCCCAGAATTATATTCACATTCATTGTTTATCTCAAAAGTACCTTACAATATGAATGTGTCGATGTATCTATTTTGTAAATGTCCGATATGCACATGGATGCATTCATAACAATGTCAACCCGTGCACGCACGGGTCAAAGTCTAGTATCATCTATTTTCTTAAACATTTCAAGTACTATTTCTCGTCAGCGGCGATAATTTTCCATTGATGATTTTTCTCGCAGAGAAGTGATTAGGTCGAAACACTGTTTGGTCTGGGGAAGTGAGAGCTGATAAAATCAACTCCCAAAAATTGTATAAAATAAATTGCTGCTCCAGGAGAGATATTGAAACCGGTAGAGTTTTACTTTCGATTCTATTTTTATACCAATATGAATCATCAACTAAAATGTTCATGCTGGCTTTATTTAGTGTATGATGTCATTTTAAGTGCATCACTCTGTGCAGCAATATTTAAAGGATATCGTGATGTAAAAGAAGTCAGTGGGAAGACAAAAAGAAATCAATCATCATTGGTTAATCACATAAAGTCACCCAAGATGTTGTGTGGTAAGTTTAGTAATAAAATAAAAATATTATATGTTGCTTTTGACACAGAATGACTTTAATCACTAATTATTTTTTTCCGAATTGGCGCTGAGAAGAATCTGTTTTTATCAAAAATATTATATTTAAAACATTTAGCTTCAAGATTATCTCAAACTGAAAATCAGCAACTCATTGCCTTAATTCTCAATAACAAAAATCACTCCGTAATATTTTGATGTTATTAAAACCCCTTCTTGAAAAGCAGGGATCGATGTAGTACATGTATAGTAATGGGGTGTCCGTCCGTCTGTCCGTGTTTGGGGTACCATCTACTATCCGCAACTCCTCTTATACCACTGGATAAAATTGAGACTTTCACAGAATCTCGTTACATTGTGCAATTCCTATTTTAAGTTTTGATTGGACATATATTTTGGGTTTTCCATTGAAAAACATGCATGGACACTGCCATTCTTTCTATAGTATTAGGGGTACCTATCTCCTAAATCCGCAACTCATCCTATACCACTGAATGAAATTTATTGAGACTTTCACAAAATCTTTGCTATATAGTGCCTTTTTTTTACTTTTTCATCGGATATATATTTCGGATTACCCATAGCAAAACATGGACACTGCAATTCTTCCTTATAAAATTGGGTTACCCATCTCTTCTCCGCAACGCCTCGTATAGCACTAAATAAAAATTATTGACACTTTCACAGAATCTTTACTACATACTGCCATTATGCACTTCCTACTTTATGTTTTGATCGGACAGATACACGTATGTGGACCATCCCAAATAGCAGAAAATTGACTTTGCCATTTTACTTATATGGGAGCGGAGGTATCATTTCGTGAGCTCAATGCTCATGGTACCTCTAGTTTATAGATAAAAAGAATATCGGTAAGAAACTTACACAAAGTAAAGAGGAATAAATGGAAATTCTTCATTTTTATGCTGACGAGATTTTTGTCAAATATTGCCAGTTTAATAATTTTTCTAACGTATAGTTTATAATCACCTGAGAGCATGAAAGACTCTCATAAAAAGAATCAGAATTCTTTTTCTCTGCATACATGAGAGTTATCTATCTGTATGGATAATTGATAGAGCATTGATAAAACATAACAAGCAGTAGAAGAATAGCAGAAAGTTTATTTATTTATTTAGTTTAATAAAAAATTAAGAAATTAAACAAATAAAATGTTAGTAAAAATAAAATATGACATATCAAACCATATTAAAAATAGCACAATTATTAACAATAATACCTACTCGCAGTTTCTTTTTGTGTAAATTTTAAAGTCGGTGTAGAAAACAAACTACCTCATTGTGATTAATCTCTGTTTATCTTTTTAATGCCAAGCATTTGTAAAGATGAGATATAAGATATATAAAGATTTTTTTTAATCGCATTTTGCAAAACTATGCATGTAAATACTTTAAGCAACCGTTATAACTGTCTTGCTTACTTATTATACAGGTAACATTGAAGATATTTAATATTGAACGATATTGAAAATTATCCGTATACATTTCATCTATGCATGCTAAGTTAAGATATAGTTCTACCTGTAAATTTCACTCAATATTTATAATACTTGAGTACGTCATCCAAGGACCAAAGTTTTTGAAATTTGCTGAAAAGTTTGTTACTGATATATGTAATTTTTTTGTTTGTCTTGGTGCTGATCCTGGAATATTATACGGATATCTTTGGGAAGATACTTTTATGAGGTACTCCCATCAGTTTCGATCAACTCCCCACCATCTCCATGTCTTTATCAGGTATAAGCAAAGGTGAACCACTGGTATCGGCCTCATTTTGAAGCTCGTATGTGTCTAATTTCTGTTCAGTTGAATTCCCATCAGAAACTGATTCTTTCCTAACTTCAGGGTCGTTTATTCCGTGACCGTCCATATTGTAATTTCTTGTGGTCGATCTCCGTCTTCTGATGATATAAACGTATGCTACAATAAGCACTACGCATATGATAAAAATGGAAATTGCTATGGGAATTATAATAGTTTCTGTGGTACTTTCTGACGCATGTCTTTCCATATCCCCAGTATTAAAAGTGTAATTTTCAGGCTTGTATATATCAGATGATTGATTACTCATAGGTTGATTTGGAAGACTTCCATCCTTTGTATCTCCTCCTCCAGGGAAATTTAGCATAGGCATTTGGGGGAACTATCTGTAAAAAGACATTTTTTATTCTTACTTAAATAAAAATGGCTCAAATTTATAAAAATCGTAAATTCAAATTATTTTTTATGATTCAAGAATTAAGAACTGAAAAAAAGTTCTGTATCGGTCACGATTTGAAAGTTGTAGTCATGTCAGTTGATACTATGCAATTGTGACAAACCTTCAGATTCTAACATTTCTTTCCTAAGTAAATATTTATGCATTTATTTGTCTCTTTATAAAGATTCTCACTTTTTGCCATTAAAAAACAGTAATAAAAAAAACTAATGCATTGTTGTGTACAAATCCAACTCAATGAAATACATGTATATGGAGATAACGAACAGTATTCAAGCTCAAAAGTCCAATTAAACAATACAAATCAGGAGCAGAGCAGACATGACGTTTATCAAAAAGCTTTGTTGTTAGATTACCATTAAACCTCCTTTTCTAATAAAATATCCAAATATGAAATAGATGTGTCAGACTCCGTGGTATCTTTTATTTCAAGCTCACTGGGATATATCGTGTCGACATATGAATGGAAATAACCATTTTAATTAATAATACGTCGTCGATATATCTAAATGTCGAGTTGGAGGCCAACAGATTGAACTTTACTGATTTGAAGACAGTAACAACACATTTCAATCTCCAATTGTTTGGGTGATGATATGTATTGTTTATGAATCTTTTGAAGCTAGAATGTAATATTCATAATTAAGTGTTTACATGTAGTTTTTAAAACATGTTTTAATGCCATTAAACTTTATTCAAAATGATAAGAAATGATGCTGATCCAGAATACCATGATGCTAAAGAACAACTCTATAGCCAGAACAAATAGATACTGTAATTATTATTTCTAATCATACATGCATTTATTTATACCAGCAACGTACTTGTTCTCTACATACTATATTTTACCTATTATAAAGGTTTTTTGAGACCTATCATTAAAAATAGCTTTCTATGACCTGTTTCTAAAATAAATTTGGAAAACCTTATTTCTAAAATTAAAATGAATTAATTTATCCACCAGTGTGTTATGACACTATCTTTTGATATGAATTTATTTTCAGTGATATAGATAGTAATCAATATATATAATTTTTTTTTTTCATTGAAAACAAAATTAAAACCCAAGGCATTTGTCAATTTAGGCAGAAAACTATCAAGAACAAAGTGAAAATAGACATTTGTTATTATTGTTGTTAGCAATATTTAAATCAAAACATTTATGGAAATACTTTCATTGATTCTTTAAAACAATATTGTTAGGGCCCACAGGTATATCAAACGAACATACTTACATTATAACAATAATAATCACTCCGACTCTTTCTTATCGCTGAATAATGTCAACAATTCAAAGTGTTTTAGTGAAAATTCTAATGTTTAAGGAAGTTGACGTATAGGTACGGTGAGCAAAAGCGATAGAAATCGATAGTTCCATAACATTTTGATCTCGATTAAAATCGGTTTAATTTCACTAAAGGACGAATTAATAACTTTTTTGTTCGTTCTTTTGTCACCTCTACTTACGTAAACTTGGATTACATTTCTTTACACCTTATGGTAAAAAATAACAAAAAAATTACAAACCCTCTTTTAACCCGTCAAATTTCTCTAGAAATAAAATAATTATAATTCAACCTAGTAGCTTTTTTTTTTGTTAACGAAAAATATTAATAACCGTACCTGAAATATAGTAGAAATACTGTTACATGAAAAAAAATATCTAAAAGTTCATATTTGGTGCATTCGTCGTGTTTTGATAGGAAAGAAGAGAGTTATCCAGTCTATAACGAAGGGACAACTCAATCTTGGACATTCTGCTGAAGATTGTTTTATGGAATGGACCTTCATTTTAGCCAACCCTTTGTAGATGGTTTGATAAGTGCTGCTGAAGTAAAATCATGGATGCTCTAAGC
Source organism: Saccostrea echinata (assembly GCF_033153115.1). Taxonomy (NCBI): domain Eukaryota; kingdom Metazoa; phylum Mollusca; class Bivalvia; order Ostreida; family Ostreidae; genus Saccostrea; species Saccostrea echinata. Next base: position 17,671,617 of record NW_026889778.1, read on the forward strand.
TTGTTTTTAAGAGGCGACGAAACCTATGAAAAAAACTGTGCTTCATTATCAGAAACCAAATGATCAGGAATTCTTTTCTTGGAAACATCCTTTTCAGGACATTGAAAGTGATCGCAACGGTCATGGACATTTGAACTTCTTGCGTCCATTTTGAGTGTGGGCCAACAGATACCAGAAATATACTCAATCGGAAAGGTCCCACAAAGACTGTGTGAACTCTTCACCATCCACTACTCCTAAGGATTATTTGGAGTTTCTAAAAGCATCAATTTTGGGTATGTTTTTGTTTTGTTTTTTCTGCATTAACCTAGTGGTAGGGCGCTCGGCTAGTGATAGAGAGGTATCTTTCGATTTTCATTTAAGTCACCTTGTCAAACCTAAGACGCTAAACATACCTATGATTGTTCCTTTGTCAAGCACCCGGCATTTGAAGTAAAAGTCACGGGTCGTGTTGATAAGATATATATATATATATATATATATATATATATATATATATATATATATATATATATATATATATATATATACACACACACACAGAACCCCCACTGCTCAATTGTCCTGAGTGCCAGGTTTAAATTCTCTGAATTTGAAGCTCTTCCCTGGTATATGGTGACGTCTCATATGAGTAAAAAAGGTCTGGCAATAAACGTAAAACAACAAAAAATCAAACATCAACCAATATCATCCTGGGCATTTTTAACCGTCTTATTAGTCCGAAATATCTGACGTTTTCCAGGCTATTTTCACGATTTTGGAGGCGGCGAATTTCCAGTTTTCTTAACGGCGCCGGTTCTGACGTTTTCCTGGCAAGTAAAATATCAAAATCGTGAAAAAAAAAGCCTGGAAAACGTCAGACATTTCGGACTACCGTCTTATGTGTGCATGTCCTTCATATACCTTGCCTAAATCAGCATGTGTAGAATTATCACATGAATCCCAACATTAAGCATTCATGACGAATGGATCACTTTTGTTTCCTGAAAAAAGAAAATAATTAAAGTTTCTTTTTCTATTGTTCTTGACCATCATGATTTTATTGTAAATTCGACATACCACTTAGAAATGAGCTTTGAACATTCTTACATGTCATAGGTTAACTTTAAAGCTGCCATGCTACTCAATGATATTAATATCAGCTGAATCATATTTCCATCTGCATATAGATCTATCCTCCATTTTTGATTATCGATTTCTGTAATTGATTCTTTTTATCAACAAAGTGCGAAAAGCTGATCATTATTTATTTTGAGAGAGAAATGTGAGTGATGAAAAAAAAAAGTTTTAGTTTATTTTCTCTCGCAGAATTATTGAATTTTTATCGTCAGTGCTTTCCGTACGATAGCCTGAAGTCATTTTTTAAAAGTATAATTCAAGCTATCGATATTTTTTTCAACAATAAAAGCGGGTTCGATTAAATTGTTCAGATAGAGTTTATATTAACCAAAAAAAAAAATTAAAATAATTTTTTTTTATCTGAAGAACATCCTATAATATCTTTCTTGCCGTGAAAGTTTAGTTGGTTCTAATTTTAAAAATGGTATTTCCCTTTTTAAAAAAGGACGTAAACACTGTACTGGTGCATTAGTTCAAGCAACAAAAATTACCAAGACTACAACAGATAGTGTTTATCTTGAAAAGTTATATTGAATTCTTTGTAAATAATTACATTTAAATTTCTTTATCTGTTTATAATTTGTTTTATTTATATATTTTGTGTAAAATTCAAATATCCTTTGAAAGCTTTCGTCTTTTCTGCAATTTTACACACACATTTAGGGACTTCGATTATTTTTAACAACTAATGATGTGCATTTCAATTTCATTTTGTGTGATAAGTGTATGTAATAAGATTTGAAAGTAAATTATCGTGGGTTTTTTTTTGTTTTTTTTTTGTTTTGTTTTTGTTTTTTTTTTTTTTTTATGTTTGTTTTTTTTTTTGAATGGTGTATGACAGACAGTGCACTTGCTAAATAGTACAAACAAGTTAAACTGTCAAGGGCAGAAGAAGATGTGTTAAGATTCGCCACTATTGCGTAATTTCAAAGGTCAAGTTTAAAGGTCACAAAATCAGGAACTCTGGTAATTTACAAAAGCCATTTTTTTCCAAACAATACTAAAGCATAACATCAAATTTCTACGATTAATGTTTTTTTAATCCATAGATAGAACCTTCTTGCCAAATGTTAGGACAGACTACGCCCATCTGATCAAAACATAGGGCACAGGGCGGGTGTGACAGGTGACAGGAGGGGCCTACTCATCCCATGCTGACACCTGATCCCACCTCTAGTGTTTCAAAAGGCCTGTGTTAAATTGCCCTGTTCCAAAATTTATGTGTTGACCACTGTTCGTTATTTTCATCTTTTACGTAAACTAATTGGCGGGCTTTTTAATTGACCCAAAATATCACCAGACCGTATATTTTTTGATTTTTTTTAATCACTCATTGTATGGTATAATGTAAATCATATAGATATTTAACAATAGAGAAAAAATATATGCATATATATGTATGTACAAATGTATATCTAAAAATGTTCTTACCTTTAAAGAACATAAAAATAATAAGTAATTAATGAAGTTAAAATTAGATTTTAGTTATACACGTTCTGTAAGAATATAAACACTACACATTGTTAGAAAAGCTTAAAATAAAACAATTTTAAGAAAACCGTGTCTTCAAAAAAGTTAAACTGGCTGCCACTTAAGATTTTTGCTGATTTTATCTAAATAATACAATATGGATATAACTTTGGCAAGAAATGTTATGAACTATCAATAATATTTAATAAACATATACTCAATGAAATATTCGTTTAATAACATAATTTTGGTATATCGAATACCATAAAAACAATTATAAGTAATGATGATGTGTGAAAAAGTATAATTATGAAATAACAGTAATTGTAAGTATGTTTTTCTTAATTTAAGGAACAAGCTTCTACGTATGGTTTACAGTAAACTATGCTGCCAATACTTCTTTGTGAATAGTAGTAATCAATATACAAAAATTTTGTGCCATTTTTCTGTTTTTAGTCAAAAGCTTGATCAGAAAATAATGACGTGTAAGATAAAATCGTACTTCTGTTATGTACATGTACTAAAAATCATACGAAACAAACGATTTATATTTCAGGGCATAATACTGAATGAAATGAACAATCACTCAGTTGAACAAAAGTGACTTCAAAATCTCTGACGAGTTTAAACGAATACTGCAGTATGCTATTACATTTTTTATTTCTTTCCTTTCAAAAGAAAAAAAAATCTTGCATCAAGCTGATGTAAGCTAGTGTACTCTAAAGTAAATGTAATTGGCTCTAAATTCGCTCTTGAGTACATCTTGACCTATGATTTTAACAAGAGGAATATAAAATAAATTATTTAAAAAATTGAAATAAGAAATGTTTTATATTGAAAAGTATATTGCAAATATATAAAAAAGATAAAATAAGCAGATTTTTTCATCAACTTACTTTTTTTTCTTGAAATGAATTTGATAATTCCACTAGAATTACGCATGTGTAGGGGGACATTTTCAACCATGTCAAAATAAAAGTCAAATATACGGCGATAATACCTTGTACACAGAATATTTTCATTCACTACTGTTTAGGAAGGATAAAATTAACATATAAAAGTATTTTAATGCACATTATGTCTAAAATAAAAGAAAAATTGGAATTTATTTCTTCTCATATTTTGAACGTAACGTCTGTCAGACTCAATACACCGGGTACATTGTTCTTAAATGGGCCATTGTTTATGCAAACTATTTTATCTTTCTTGTCTACTGATAGAAAATTTACCTGTTTATCAATTAAGTGATCGCAGATTCAACAGAAAAGCACGTGTGCTTAGAAATTAACAAATCTGTGGGATGCTTCCGGTGTCTGTCATGGCAAGTGGGCGTTACGTTCTATTTTAAGAATGGAGCTTGGAGATGCTTCTTCTTATACATTTGACTTAAAGGTTATGAATATTGAAATTTTCTCCAGTGTTCTATGCAAATGTGTTTACATTTCGATAAGAAGAGCTACAGAGAGAGCCCGAGAAGCCATGAACGTTTGTCTGTCAAGTGTTACGTTACACAAAGTATGTTACGTTCATGAAAATATAAGTTGTCTTTATCCTAGATTTTAAACACATATCATCAAATATTGTCAGCTAGTAGGTGTATTTTGGACTTTTTTAAAAAAAAAAATGAACTTGCGCTCTTCATCACTACGTAAACACTTAAAATTTGACATTTCTTACATAACGTACCGATTGACAGACATTGCCTGAATACTATCGTAACGGTGACGGACAAAACGAATGTCTGTTCATGTTACGTGAATCAAACCGGTGCATTCAGATTTGTATGTTCAGTGAATTAAATCAAAAAGTATTTTTATTTAAGAATATTAATGTATCATGAGGCAAAATTTGTCTTTATAACTTAAACAATATAGTTTTGTATAGTTGTTTTCTTGCAGTTTTTAAAACGAGTCTGTCAGGGTTACGTGCATCCGTACATGTTACGATATAGGTTTGACATCTGTGAATAGCTGTGAATAACAAGTTACTTAATTTAAGGAGATATGTAAAAGCCACTATAAATATGAAGCAATTTGTACGAATTTTTTTTGTTTGAAATCCTTCCGTGAGCAAGACTAGTCCCCAGAAAATATCTTTTAAAACGCATTTGACTTTCTGTCTTTTAATAACATTATGTAAGGTTGTATTTATAAAAAAAAATTAAGACGAAGATATGGAGAGACATTTTAAATATATTAATCCGCGGTCACTTTAGAATCCAGATGCTTAGGAGCGTACTTCCTTAAGATACGCTGTGTAATAAATTCATACATGACCAGCTTAGCTCTATTTTGGGGATCATGAGCCTGGATGACATGAATTTTTTTCTTTTTGAAGACTAACTGCTCATCATAACCAAGAATCATGCCAGCTGGAATCCAAGAGAAAAAAAATTAAGAAGAATATTTCAAAGATGTAATTATTTCAATGCATGACAAAATTACTTCCGTCCAGGGACAGAAGCAAGGACCATTCCCATGCAATTTTAGCTCATCTGAGTCGAAGGCTCAAGTGAGCTTTTCTGGTCGAAATTTGTCCGTTGTTTGTCGTTGTTGTCGTTATCATCGTCTCGTCGTACTTTTTTTTTTTTTTACAATTTTATCTTCTTCTCCGGAAGCACTGGTTCAATTTCAAGCAAATGTAGCATAGAGTATCCTTAGCTAAAGGGGATTCAATTTTATTCAAAGGCCATTTCCAAGGGAGGATAATTTTTAAAAATAAAAAAATAGGGATGAGTTATTTAAAAATCTTGTTCTCGAGATCCACTGGGTCAGAAAAAATGAAACGTGTGTAAAAGCTTCCTGACATAATGTACATTTAAGATGTTTTTTTTTTTTCAAATCATGACAGGGGCTAGGGTGGGGCCACTATGGGCGATCAAAGTTTTACATAGAAATACATAGGGAAAAGCTTTAAAAATCTTCTTCTCTAGAACAGCTCAGCCATGATTGGTCATAATCATATGGAAGCAGATTCGAGTGTGATCAAATTATGGACAGAATGGGGCCATAATGGGCAATCAAAGTTTGAAATTGGAAAACAGAAAAAATCTTTATTGTATGTTGTTTAACGTCCCATTCGAGAATTTTTCGCTCATATAGAGACGTCATAGACGCCACTGAAGGGCTCTAAATTTACACATAAACTCGGCACTCAAGGCCATTGAGCAGTGAGGGTTCTTTATCGTGCCAACGCCAACCGTGACACGGAACCTCAGTTTTTAAGGTCTCATCATGAGTTTCACTTCACGAAGGAACAGTCACTACCAATGTTTACGTCTTAGATTTGACGCGGCGCGGCGAACGAGAATCGAATTCGGGCCTCCAGATGAGCGCCCTACCACTATGCTACCGTCACCGGTTTGGAAAAATCTTTAAAAATCAACTCAAGAACAACAAACCCATGATTAATTATATTTGTGATGATAAGTCATATTTGTATGGAAGCATCTTTAGGTAGTGTAGATTTAAGTTGGTTCAAATTATAATCTCCGGGGTTAGGATGGGGGCACAATAGACAATCAAAGTTTAATATAGGAATACATAGGGAAAATCTCGAAAAACCTTCTTCTCTAGAACAACTAAGCCATGATAAGTGATATTTATATGGATGCATCCTCAGAAAGTGTAGATTAAAGATGATTCAAATCAAGACCCCCAGGGTTAGGGAGGGGCCACAATGGGCAATCAAAGTTTAACATACATAGAAATAAATAGGAAAAAGATTCTGCTGATGAACAAAAAGAAGAGCCATAGTAACTCAGGTGAGCGTTTTGGCCCATGGGCCTCTTTTTAAAAGTTGATGAATAGCTAACTTAACCCCATCCTGGACTTGTTTAAATATCATTTTAATATTAAAAGTTTCTAATTAATGTTTCTTTATAAATATGTATAAATTGTGGATATACCCAGCTAGCACAAAAACATTTTTAAAATGTTTTAATCACGTGATTTTGTATGGTAGATTGATTGATCGTATGTTGTTTTACGTACCATTCGAGAATTTTTTACTCATTTAGAGACGTCACCATATACCTGTGAAGGGCTTCAAATTTTGACCTTTACTCGGCACTCAGGGCCCTTGAGCAGTGAGGGATCTTTATCGTGCCAACGCCTGCCGTGACAAGGGACCTCGGTTTTTAAGGTCTCATCCGAAGGACCCGCAACTTTCACTTCAAGGTGCCGAGCGCATGGCGAAGGAACAGTTGCTACCCATTTTTTATAGACTTAGGTCAGTCGCGGCCGAGATTCGAACTCACGACCTCCCGATTACGAAGCGAGCGCTCTACCGACTGAGCTACCTTGTATGGTAGAAGTAAAAAATTCGATAAATGCTTTGCCAAAAATCGATGCAAACTTTTCATACAAAAAGGACAAATTGAAATTTTACAGGCAAGATAGCATTTTCCTTAGCATAACACATAAGTTTTAAATGTGCACGTGAAAATTGGGTTTTGTCAGTCTTCGCTTGATAGACTAAGTTAAAATCGTTAGACAGGTCGAGGAAACTATTTTCTATGACGTCAGAATAAATTTACATGCTAAATGAGGCACCAACGTGACTGACAAACAGACCAATCGGCTAAATGAGTTGCATTATGGGTTACTACAAAAAATACTAATTCTTCAATATATTAAAGCGGTCAACACCTCTTTACTAGATTTGTCTGGGAGTACAGGATCATATATCTGAGCCTAGTTTAGATCATATGTTGTTAGTTAATGTATCACCTAGTCTTTGTTATAAAAAAAAAAATTAGGTGATCCTCTGTGTGACAATTAAAGGTTATTAGTTTTTTCTACATCTCTTTCTTTTGTTTCTGGTTTTATTCTTTATACAATTCCAATATGACGTTGCAAGGAAGAAATTGTTTGTTTGTTTGTTTGTTGTTTAACGTCCCTCTCGAGATTTTTTCACTCATATGGAGACGCCACCACTTGCCGGTGGAGAGCTGCAAATTTTGTCCTATACTCGGCACTTAACGGCCATTGAGCAGTGAGGAATCTTTTTCGTGCCAGCATCTACTGCGATACGGGACCTCGGTTTATACGGTCTCATCCGAAGGACCGGTTACCACGTCCCACAGTGGGATTCGAACCCGCGACTTATGGATTAAATCCTAACTCCGCGACTCTAGAGCAGACGTTCTAACCACTGCGCCACGGGCGGCAGGAAGAGATTGTATGTAAGAAGAATCATTTTGTTTTATAAACTTTCTGTACTGTTACAACACAGACTCCACCCCATGACTCCATGTAACTCCACTCCACTTCAACATTTACCATATGAGTTACAAAATAAAATTTTATACTATGTTATTGAGTTAAATTGGTTGCGGGATTTCATATTGATATTTTTTTGTTTGAAAATTTACATTTCAAGCAAATTTTCAAGCCCAGTCGTATATTCAAAACTAAAAAATATCCATCCGGGACATTCACATAACCTTAAATGGAAGGAACATACATTTAACACCCCTAAAAATGATCACTTGTGAAGCAGGAATAATTTGAATAGCAATATTTATAAGTATTTTTTTACTCATATACATGTTGTGTACTAGTTATGTAAGTTGTTAAGGGTATAAACGCTTTTGGGACAACTTTCTCAGATCAGAATCGATTATAACTGATTTAATTATAAATTCTTTAATGATATGATGTCTTTGCTTGTACGAGTACTTGGTATTTAAATTTAAAAGGGAGAAAAATTGCAAATTTTGAGTAAAAAACATAAATTTCAAATGAACAAAAGTCCCTGCCGGCAGATTATAGTAGTTAGCTAGTTTGTTGATGCTTTATCCGAATAATTGCGCAGTTTAAACCATTTAAAACCTCGTGATTATGAGTCACGAGCATATGATCGATAAAAAAAAATGAAAGGATTGCACAAAGTGTGAAAAATGTTAGCTTCGCAATCTTCTCCCCCTTCGAAATCTTCTAAGATCAACAAGAATAACATTTCCTAACATTCACCGAAAATACATATATATAAATATACTCACAATTAAAGCAAAATACTAGTTAACTAGATACAGTCTTAGCAACCAATGCAACAACACAGTGGCTATTTAAAGAACTTAATCATAAAAATTATATAAAATGTATACTTTCTGTTTCCAAACTATGTCATGAAAACGTGCACGTGGTCAAAGGTCGGTAATATAAAGACGAATAATGACCCCGTTGAATAATGACCGTGGATCAATTCGACGTCAAAAAACGATTCCCGGTCATTATTTGATGTCAAAAAATGCCCCTAATCTTAAATGAACCTTTTGTCCGTAGAAAGTGGCATCGCCCTTAAAATCTGCATACCTAAAGTGAAGAAAAATGACCCTGGTCGTGGAATAATGACTCCTGCTTTTTCGGAACCTTGTTGCTTTTCCGCGAGTACTCTATTCTGTTTTTCTGCGAATGGTTTTTACTTTATGTTATGTGTGATCTCCTTTTTGTCCCCCGCTTTCGGGAAAGCGAAAGGGACATTAAATCTCATTCGTCCGTCTGTCTGTCTGTCTGTCTGTCTAGCTGTCAGTCTGTCAGTATCACAAAAACTTTAACCCTGGCCATAACTTTAGAATGAGAAGAGATAGGGATTTCATATTTCACATGTACATTACCTTAGCTGCAGAACTGTAGCTCTCCGAAAAAAAAATATATTGACAGACTGGAGAGCTACAGTGCCACTCAACTGTATATTTATTGAGCACAAAAAGTTGCGCTCGGTTCTGGATTTATTTCTCCAAATTCTTACTTCATCTGCACAAAAGTTCGATTTCAAAAAATTCCTTAGACCTCTGTCAACTATTCTTGTTGACATCTTTATGAAGCTCGTTTGGTTGAATTGTCTTGCCACCCAAAATGGCAGTTTAAACAGGCGAAATTTTGGATGGTCTCAATTTCAGGCCCAGAAGGGTTATTTAAAACAACGGTTATATGAAATATTTTGATGTGGAAATAGTGAAAGAATGTGTTGGGAACACACGGTCAGTAATATTTTGAGAGTGCGGATTAAAAATACACAGAAATAATTAAATCGAGAAACAGGGCACTTTTTTGTGCGCAATATACACTTTTTTTTTCCAATGGGTGGCACTATATCTCTCTGGTCGTCCATCCGAATTTTTTTTCAGACCAGCGAGCTACAGACCTGCATCTAACATTACCTGTGACAAGACCTTTCCATATATATATACTATGATTTTTTACCCCGTGACCTTGACCTTGAAGTTTAACCTACCTTTCAAAGATTTTAACATAACATTAAATTGGTCATACCTTTTGAATGAGATAAGATAGGGCTTTCATATTACACATGTATATTACCTGAGACCAAGGCCTTATTAAATATACTTTGACTTTTGCACCACGACCTTGACCTTGAAGTCTGACCTACTTTTTTAAATTGTCTTTGCTTAAAACTTTTGATTGAGAAGTAAAGCTTTCATATTTCACAGGTACATTACCTGTGACAAGATCTTTACAAATATACTACGCTTTTTATGACCCCTTGACCTTGAAGTTTGACCTGCTTTTCAAAAATTTCATAATACTAAAAATTGTCATAAAATTTGAATGAGAAAACTTAAGATAGGGCTTTCATATTATACATGTATATTACCTGAGACTAGATCTAATTTCTAAATATACTATGACATTGACCATTTGACCTTTACCTACTTTTCAAAATTTTTATCTTTGCTTGTAACTTTTGATGGAGAAAAGATAGGGCTTTCATTTTTGACATGTGCATTACCTGTGACAAGACGTTTCCGAGCATGCTATGATTTTTACCCTTACCTTGACCGTCATGTTTGACCTTATTTTCAAATTTAACTTTGGTGATTACTTTTGATTGACATATAATACGGCGTTCATATTTGACAAGTGCATTACCTGTGGCAAAATGTTTCCGAATGTGCTTTGATATTTGAACCCGTGACCTTGACCTTATTTTCAAACATTTTATCAGTGTTGCTTACTTTTGAAGGAGCGAAGATAGGGCATTCTTATTTGACATGTGCATTACCTGTAACAAGCATTTCTAAATGTTCTATGATTTTTGACCCCATGATCTTGACCTAATTTTCTAACATTTTGACACTGCTGATAAATTTTGATTGATAGTTGATATGGCATTTACATTTGACATATGCATTACCTGTTTCAAGACCTTTCCAATTGTATACTCTGGTTTTTTACCTCGTGACCCTGACATTAATAGTTTAACCTACAGTCTTTTTTTCAAATGAATTTTACATTTGTAATCACTTTTGAATGAGAGAAGAGAGGGCTTTCATATTTCTACATGTACATTACCTGTCAACACCTTTCAGAAATGTACATGTATATCATTTTTGACTCAATGACCTTTAACTAGAAGTTTAACCTACTTATTAAATTTTTTAACCTTGACCATAATCTTTATGCTCCATAAGAGGCGGGGCTTTCATTTTTTCACATGTGCATTACTTGTGACAAGACCTTTCGGATGTATTATAATATATGACTTCATGACTCTGACCTTGAAGTTTGAAATAGTTTTGAGAAGCTGTGATCTTTGCCATAACTATTATTAATTCAATAATTTATGTCTTTTTTGTATGAAGACAAGAAACACAAACAAGACAGTTACACAATATGCCATAAATCATGGCATCCCATCCACTAAGTTATCGAAAGCGGGGGACCGCAATTCTTTGAATTTACTTCTTTTTTTTTTTGGATACTTCCATTCCGCGATTTTTAAATGCGGTCCCGCTTAGCAATTAACATCAAACGGTTGACGATATTTACCTGTATTTACCTATATTTTCCCAAAGTAGTAATTTTCTCGATAGTGAGTACTTACTCACATGGTGATAAAAACTGAATAAATCTCGCATTTCACACTTGTTCATACCACAGGTGTTTGAGGACAGCCCCCCCCCCCCCCCGCCCCCAACGATATAGACCCCAGGGCCTGTTTGACTTTTTGCTCATAAATTATATATAGACGACACATTTGTGATATAATCTCTATATCATCAATTCGGAAAATTGGCTTAAACAAACATTTTATAAAAATTACTACCCTACCCTGTTGATTTATATATATATATAGAGTGGGGTAGATTTTATAAAATGTTTGTTTTAGGTAATTTTTCGAATTGTTGGTATAGAATATATCAAACATATGTCATTGAGAGATAATATATGAGAAAAAAGTCGAAAAGGCCCGGGTGTCTATATTGGGGGGGGGGGGGAGGGTTGGTGTCCTGCCCTCAAGCACCTGTGGTTCATACAGAAACAAATCGGGGGAACCACAGGTGCTTGAGGACATAATGTGTGTGACATTTGACATATGTGTGATATATTCTATACCAACAAGTCGAAAAAATTACCAAAACAAACATTTTACCAAATCTACCCCCCCCTCTCTCTCTCTCTCTCTCTCTCTCTCTCTCTCTCTCTCTCTCTCTCTGTATTACAAACTCAAAGCACGATTAGAAAGGATATACACTTCTTTCATGAGTCTATAGTTATTATTTATATTTAAGGTATCTTCAACCCCATGTGACGTCATAGGTTTTTCTCTTTAAAAAATTGCTTTCATTTGGTGTAATAACAATATTGTAAAAAAGATATCTTTCAATAATTTATTTCTTTTATAGTTTGTCAATAGTAAAAAAAAAAAGTTTGACAAGGGCAATTACTTCTACTTATGTTTTTTTCATACATGTTCATAGTTATACTTCTAATTGAAAATTTCCCTGATACTAGTATTCAGAATTTAAATATATTTATAAAATAATAGTTAAAATTTAAAATAATGATTATTTTGTAAATTAAAGCCGTTTTTAAGGATCTTTATTAAGGTTGTATACCGAAAGGTGCCATATTTACATTTTGACATATGCTTATGTTTTAATTTATGTCTGACATCTTTAGAAAAAATGTAACCTCTATATTTTATAATATTAAACAAAAGTTGAAATAAAGCTTTTTTTTTCTACTATGAACAATAGGACCTAAGTTTTGGATCTTCAACCCGTTTTTAAGCATCTTTATTAAGGTTGTTTACCGAAATGTTCCATATTTACATTTTGACATACATGCTTATGTTTTAATTTATGTCTGACATCTTTAAAAAAAAATGTAGCCTATGTATTTTATAATATCAAACAAAAGTTAAAAATAAAGTTTTTTTTTTCTACTTTGAAAAAAGGTTTTGGATTTTCCTGTATTAAATATAGATATTTTTTTCTACATATTTATGGAGGATGAATTCTAAAATTAGAAGAACATTTCGTATTAAATTATATATATTGATATCTTCTATATATTGGATATCATCTTCCACTTTTTTAAAATCCCTTCTCTATCCCCCGCCCCTTTTTTTTAAATTGCTGGATTCGTCTAAAAAGTGGTGAACCTTACCTTGGAACAACCTATCAACCCGTATTACTTATCACGCACATGTACATGAATTCAGTTTATTTCTAGTTGACAGATTATTTAAGAATTCTTATGAAATAATATTATTCTGAAATGACCATAAATGAACATGAAATTTCAAAAATGAATAACGTTACAATTATTGAAATAAAAATCAAAACATAAAACAAATTGACAATCACTTCTCTCAATGATAACAAAAACATGTACATCAGATTGCAATGTTTTGAGGAATTTTAGTTTCAATGAAGATGGGTCCATAGTAGTTCATTCTATGATGGAATCATAGGAGTTCATTCAATGACTAATATTCCCTTTAGGTGTTTAGTGATACCTTTAGAGTTAAAGAAAAAAGTTTACAGAACTGAAAAAATAAATGTAACATATCCACCACAATAAAAATATTAAAGTTGTAATAACAAGGAAGTTAAGAGACTAGTGTTTTAAAATGTTCTTGTGTATATTAAAATGTCTCCAAGTCAGATGTTTATTCACTTAGTATTACATGTGGTAGCTAAACACAGTTTTGTATAAAATCCAGGGGGTTTTCCCATAGAGAAGAATAATGCTAAGGATTTTCCTGCTATTTATAGGAGGTCTACATATAATAGGCCTAAAAACTGGAGGGCTATATCTCGGAAACTAGAGACGGTACCATCACCATTTTTTCATAGAAGTGGTAACTGACCACTAGTACTCTGGCCTCAAAATCTCACACCCCCAGACAGCGGACTTCGATGTCCCCGAGCCCGAGGTTTATTCATATAGTATTATATAGTAGGCCTAAAAACTGGAGGGCTATATCTCGGAAACTAGAGACGGTACCATCACCATTTTTTCATAGAAGTGGTAACTGACCACTAGTACTCTGGCCTCAAAATCTCACACCCCCAGACAGCGGACTTCGATGTCCCCGAGCCCGAGGTTTATTCATATAGTATTATATAGTAGGCCTAAAAACTGGAGGGCTATATCTCGGAAACTAGAGACGGTACCATCACCATTTTTTCATAGAAGTGGTAACTGACCACTAGTACTCTGGCCTCAAAATCTCACACCCCCAGACAGCGGACTTCGATGTCCCCGAGCCCGAGGTTTATTCATATAGTATTATATAGTAGGCCTAAAAACTGGAGGGCTATATCTCGGAAACTAGAGACGGTACCATCACCATTTTTTCATAGAAGTGGTAACTGACCACTAGTACTCTGGCCTCAAAATCTCACACCCCCAGACAGCGGACTTCGATGTCCCCGAGCCCGAGGTTTATTCATATAGTATAATATAGTAGGCCTAAAAACTGGAGGGCTATATCTCGGAAACTAGAGAGGGTACCATCACCATTTTTTCATAGAAGTGGTAACTGACCACTAGTACTCTGGCCTCAAAATCTCACACCCCCAGACAGCGGACTTCGATGTCCCCGAGCCCGAGGTTTATTCATATAGTATTATATAGTAGGCCTAAAAACTGGAGGGCTATATCTCGGAAACTAGAGAGGGTACCATCACCATTTTTTCATAGAAGTGGTAACTGACCACTAGTACTCTGGCCTCAAAATCTCACACCCCCAGACAGCGGACTTCGATGTCCCCGAGCCCGAGGTTTATTCATATAGTATTATATAGTAGGCCTAAAAACTGGAGGGCTATATCTCGGAAACTAGAGACGGTACCATCACCATTTTTTCATAGAAGTGGTAACTGACCACTAGTACTCTGGCCTCAAAATCTCACACCCCCAGACAGCGGACTTCGATGTCCCCGAGCCCGAGGTTTATTCATATAGTATTATATAGTAGGCCTAAAAACTGGAAGGCTATATCTCGGAAACTAGAGACGGTACCATCACCATTTTTTCATAGAAGTGGTAACTGACCACTAGTACTCTGGCCTCAAAATCTCACACCCCCAGACAGCGGACTTCGATGTCCCCGAGCCCGAGGTTTATTCATATAGTATTATATAGTAGGCCTAAAAACTGGAGGGCTATATCTCGGAAACTAGAGACGGTACCATCACCATTTTTTCATAGAAGTGGTAACTGACCACTAGTACTCTGGCCTCAAAATCTCACACCCCCAGACAGCGGACTTCGATGTCCCCGAGCCCGAGGTTTATTCATATAGTATTATATAGTAGGCCTAAAAACTGGAGGGCTATATCTCGGAAACTAGAGAGGGTACCATCACCATTTTTTCATAGAAGTGGTAACTGACCACTAGTACTCTGGCCTCAAAATCTCACACCCCCAGACAGCGGACTTCGATGTCCCCGAGCCCGAGGTTTATTCATATAGTATTATATAGTAGGCCTAAAAACTGGAGGGCTATATCTCGGAAACTAGAGACGGTACCATCACCATTTTTTCATAGAAGTGGTAACTGACCACTAGTATTCTGGCCTCAAAATCTCACACCCCCAGACAGCGGACTTCGATGTCCCCGAGCCCGAGGTTTATTCATATAGTATTATATAGTAGGCCTAAAAACTGGAGGGCTATATCTCGGAAACTAGAGACGGTACCATCACCATTTTTTCATAGAAGTGGTAACTGACCACTAGTACTTTGGCCTCAAAATCTCACACCCCCAGACAGCGGACTTCGATGTCCCCGAGCCCGAGGTTTATTCATATAGTATTATATAGTAGGCCTAAAAACTGGAGGGCTATATCTCGGAAACTAGAGACGGTACCATCACCATTTTTTCATAGAAGTGGTAACTGACCACTAGTACTCTGGCCTCAAAATCTCACACCCCCAGACAGCGGACTTCGATGTCCCCGAGCCCGAGGTTTATTCATATAGTATTATATAGTAGGCCTAAAAACTGGAGGGCTATATCTCGGAAACTAGAGACGGTACCATCACCATTTTTTCATAGAAGTGGTAACTGACCACTAGTACTCTGGCCTCAAAATCTCACACCCCCAGACAGCGGACTTCGATGTCCCCGAGCCCGAGGTTTATTCATATAGTATTATATAGTAGGCCTAAAAACTGGAGGGCTATATCTCGGAAACTAGAGACGGTACCATCACCATTTTTTCATAGAAGTGGTAACTGACCACTAGTACTCTGGCCTCAAAATCTCACACCCCCAGACAGCGGACTTCGATGTCCCCGAGCCCGAGGTTTATTCATATAGTATTATATAGTAGGCCTAAAAACTGGAGGGCTATATCTCGGAAACTAGAGACGGTACCATCACCATTTTTTCCTAGAAGTGGTAACTGACCACTAGTACTCTGGCCTCAAAATCTCACACCCCCAGACAGCGGACTTCGATGTCCCCGAGCCCGAGGTTTATTCATATAGTATTATATAGTAGGCCTAAAAACTGGAGGGCTATATCTCGGAAACTAGAGACGGTACCATCACCATTTTTTCATAGAAGTGGTAACTGACCACTAGTACTCTGGCCTCAAAATCTCACACCCCCAGACAGCGGACTTCGATGTCCCCGGGCCCGAGGTTTATTCATATAGTATTATATAGTAGGCCTAAAAACTGGAGGGCTATATCTCGGAAACTAGAGACGGTACCATCACCATTTTTTCATAGAAGTGGTAACTGACCACTAGTACTCTGGCCTCAAAATCTCACACCCCCAGACAGCGGACTTCGATGTCCCCGAGGTTTATTCATATAGTATAATATAGTAGGCCTAAAGACTGGAGGGCTATATCTCGGAAACTAGAGACGGTACCATCACCATTTTTTCATAGAAGTGGTAACTGACCACTAGTACTCTGGCCTCAAAATCTCACACCCCCAGACAGGGGACTTCGATGTCCCCGAGCCCGAGGTTTATTCATATAGTATTATATAGTAGGCCTTAAAACTGGAGGGCCATATCTCGGAAACTAGAGAAACTAATTTGGTTAAAATGTGGCTAAAATTTACTCATGTAGAAAATCTATGTCGAATCCAGCATCCGAAGCAGGGGGGTTAACGTACATCCCTAGATGCATCATCCATGCAAGTTTGGACAAGTGAGGGATTATATTTACTTGGGAATGGACCTGCTTCAAAAACTTTAACCTGGTCACTCATTTGGAATATCTAAGTCAGGTCCA
This sequence comes from Saccostrea echinata, assembly GCF_033153115.1. Taxonomy (NCBI): domain Eukaryota; kingdom Metazoa; phylum Mollusca; class Bivalvia; order Ostreida; family Ostreidae; genus Saccostrea; species Saccostrea echinata. The sequence continues at coordinate 17,688,721 of NW_026889778.1, forward strand.
GCATCCGAAGCAAGTGTGATAGTGTCCATCCTTAGATGCATCACCCATGCAAGTTTGTTCAAGGTAGAGCTAGTAGTTACTTGGGAATGGACCTGCTCCAAATCCTTTAACCTGGCCACTCATCTGGAAAATGTAGGTCAGATCCAGCATCCGAAGCAAGTATGGTAGTGTCCATCCCTAGATGCATCCTCCATGCAGGTTTGTTCAAGGTATTGCTAATATTTACTTGGGAATGGATCTTCTCCAAAAACTTTAACCTGGTCACTCATCTGGAAAATCTAGGTCAGATCCAGCATCTGTAGCAAGTATGGTAGTGTTCATCCCTAGATGCATCATCCATGCAAGTTTGGTCCAGGTTGGGCTTATAGTTACTTGGGAATGGATCTACTCCAAAAACTTAAACCTGGTCACTCGTCTGGAAAATGTAGGTCAAATCAGCATTCGAAACAAGTGTGGTAGTGTCCATCCCTAGATGCATCATCTATGCAAGTCTGGTCCAGGTAGGGTTAATAGTTACTTGGGAATGGACCTGCTCCAGAAACTTTAACCTGGTCACTCATCTGGAAAATGTAGGTCAGAATCAGCATCCGAAGCAATTGTGGTAGTGTCCATCCCTAGATTCATCATCCATGCAAGTTTGGTCCAGGTAGGGTTAATAGTTACTTGGGAATGGACTTGCTCCTAAAACTATAACCGGGACGCCGACGCTAACGCAGACGGTATAGCATAAGCTCATCTCGACTTCGTCGAGGTTAGCTAAAAAGTAGGTCACCATGACCTACTTTTGAGTCTGCATAACATGAAGTCCCAAGATGCATCAATTTAAAAGATTTGATTATCCTAGTCATTATAGTGGTCACAATATAAAAGTTTTAACAACATATCAATTTTGTTAGGTAAAATACCTTAAGAACATGGCATTTGCCTCAGAGTATTGTCTTTAACAATTTTTAATCTACAATTAAAATACCTTGAGGACATGTCATTTGCCTCAGAGTGATGTTTTGAACATTTTTTAATCTACAACACCTCCTCATCCTGTGTACGTTTGGTGATAATCTGCCCAGTGCTTCTTGAACGGATATATTAGCAACCACTATCTTTGTTTTTATTTCCCTAATTATCTCCCCTTGTTTAAGAGTTATAGCCCTATTTTAGGTACAAAATGAAAGTCCTTGGGCCAAGGATACTCTGTGGCAAAAATTGGCCAAGGGGTGATCAAGAAAACAAGACCAACCGTACTCAGTATTTATAACTTAACAAACTTTCAGAAACTTATAAATGGAATATTAAGGTAATGGATTTTGTTTTTGAGGTAATATTTCTAGATAACTCTCTGCTTTTAATTTTCTGCTTCTGAATAAAAAATTCTTCTGAATGCTACATAGGGAAGGTATTAGAGAAATTTTGTTATTTTTAGGAAGCTTTAAAAATAGACCAAAATGCTCATTACTTAAAACTTTTTGGAATATGGGCTATATTTCTAGAACCCCTTGGCCATATTTCAGGTTCAAGGGGCCCCTTCCCAATGTGTATCTTTTCATTTCCGCCCGCTTCCGATGCCAGTGATATCACTCTTTTGTCCATGATTGCTTGGCTTTTGGTTTTAAAAAAATTTAGTCTTTATCCTGAACATTACGATAAGTTAAGCAGTCAGTATAGTTCTAGAAAATTACATTTGCATTCTTCAACGAGAACGATTGACCTACTTTGCTTACATTTTTCATATAAGTATAGATATTGTCGTGTCGCCCTGTTGGGTGACCGCACTTATCTTGGGAATTTGTCTAGCTCGCTCGCTTGTGAGAGACCCTTAGTTATAATGATTCTGCTTTTCGGCCACCAGGTCCAGATTAGGTTTGGGTGCACTGTAATAAGGAAAAGCAAAGCGTGGATCAAATTAAAAACGATGTTACTTTATTCACGTCTCCGAATAGAATGTACAACAAATAGTCACCAGGCACAATAAAATAAATCATTATGAGTTGCTCGTAGCATTACAAACAAGTGTGCCTTAACCTACCTAACATCTGGTGACTCATAGAGTGATTAAACAATATTAAAAAGACTCACTCTATATAATAAAAAATCTAGACAATGTAATTTCCAACTGAAATACTAAAGCTCGTACTTTTGTTTACACTGGATACATTTAAATTTACCTCCCTCGACTGAGTTTGATAATAATAATAGTGCCAAACAAAGAAAGGCATTATATTTCCGGTATAAAACCGATAAAAAGTAAAACGTGTCTAACTATAAAACTACACTCTACATAGGACTACAACTACCAAAATACAACAAAAATCATAAGAACACACATCAAATATAAATGCCCTGATCTCAATATAATACTTTTATAATAGATTTCTATTTTAATGAAAGCTCAAATTTTGTAAACTAAAGCTCAAATTTTTGTAAACTCCAGAAATTAATTGCAAATGTTAATAAATAATTAATTAATCTTTTCTTTATAAGTTCTAGAAAAATAACTTAACCAAATAAAACATTTTTACCATACCTGTAATAAGGAAAAGCAAAGCGTGGATCAAATTAAAAACGATGTTACTTTATTCACGTCTCCGAATAGAATGGCCGAGTTGCGGGCGCAATTCCATTCGGAGACCCACGCTTGCCGTAAATTATTTTGTCCAATCAAATTAGTTTTTCTTTGTTAATTTGTATCAATAATAGCCAAAATATCGTATTTTGAAAAATCACATGACATGAACTGACCATTACCTGAGTATTTGACCTGCCACTTAACAAGTTAATCCCCTAACAATAGGTTAATGGATTCTACTTCGTTTGATAATGTTTTTGACACTAGATAAAAAAGATAAAAGAACCCATAAATAAATATACAAAAAAACACATCACCTATCTACAAATTACTGCTGTTCTCTTTTTCCAGCAAAATTACATAATTGTATGGCTAAAGGCTTAAACAGTTTACTAATCCCTCATGCCAAATATTCTGAGTAACACATATTATTTAATTTAGACAATGACCTGTACTTATTTTTTTCTTCAAAGACATTCCTTCTTTTTCATCAAATAAAATACTATTACCAAATTTCTATACATATATCTGAAATTGTAACAGGAAATAAAATAAAGACTTTACTATATAATTCCTATAAAACGAGAATACCCAAAATGGAGGCGATGCTCATTAGTAATCTGATGTGAATATACGCTCTCATGTGAACTGCAAAGAGTAATTGTTGAGAAAACTGCGACGGAAATTTGATACAGACAGACGCACGAATAAACAAGAACATGACATCAGATTCGTACAAAAATGAATCCCAACATATGACACGAATTAAGGTAGGATTATTAGTTTGTAGATTTAGAATTTACAGAGGGAAGAGCCAAAATTACTGAAAAGGGAAACTAAAATTTCGATCATTTATCTTCACATGACAATCTTAGATTCCTCACTTTTTCATTGTAGAGACTTTTTATTTGGAATCGAAAACAATGTATAGTTCCTTTGACATAGTTTTCAGAAATGGAGCAGTAGATTATCTTGTTAAAAAAGTAGCATGCATGCAAATCTTTAATTTATGGAAAAGCAAAATTTAAAAAAAACATTCTATTCTTTTGGAAAAACATGGTTATGTTTTATGGGTCTGAAAAGCAGTGGTGATCAAGAAAACAAGACCAACCGTACTCAGTATTTATAACTTAACAAACTTTCAGAAACTTATAAATGGAGTATTAAGGTAATGGATTTTGTTTATATTTGTTGTTGTAAAACTCGAGATTAGTATGAATACTTTTGCACACTTCAATTCATTTAATGTTCCTTACCTTTCATCTTCAAAACACAAAACTGATCTCCATGTTTGTTTCACGTTCCTTTGAGAATTTTTCACTCATATTAAAAAGCCACCAATTGCCGGTGGAGGGCTGCAAATTTTAAACTGTACTCAGTACTTATGGCTTTTGAGCAGTGAGGGATCTTTTTCATTCTAGCACTTACTGCGACACAGGACCTCAGTTTATAAGGTCTCCTCCAAAGACCGGTCTCCACGTTCTGCTATGGGATTTGAATCCACAATGTAAGGATCATCTTACTCCTCGACTCGTCGCCCGCATGGTGCAGTGGTTAGAGCGTCTGCTCTAGAGTCGCGGAGTAAGGAGTTGATCCTTACGTCGCGGGTTCGAATCCCACTGTGGGATATGGAGACCGGTCCTTCGGATGAGACCGTATAAACCGAGGTCCTGTGTCGCAGTAGGTGCTGGCAGGAAAAAGATCCCTCACTGCTCAATGGCCGTAAGTACCGAGTATAGGACAAAATTTGCAGCTCTCCACTGGCAAGTGGTGGCGTCTCCATATGAGTGAAAAATTCTCGAAAGGGACATTAAACAACATAAAAACAAACAAACAAACTCCTCGACTCTAAAGCAAATGCTCTAACCATTGCACCATGCAGGTGACTTTGATCTCCATGCCTCAGAGGAAATGACTTGATAGCCTCTTACAGGAGTAATTGTCACTGACTATATGCACTACCTATGTAGTCACATAAACCAAATACTGCTGCTCTTTGAGACAAAGTTTATAAGTCTTATATAATGCACTTAATTCCAAAGAATTTCAAACATCCCATTCATTCAAAGAGTAAAAAATAATCAATACCTCAGGAAGTTTCGACAATTCTTAGATTTGAAAAATATTTGCTCAAATTGAATTAAATTTCATATTTTATTCTGTTTATGTCAAACATGATGTTCTATTTATTAACAATTGATTTCTCTCCTTGGTAAAATGATTTTTTACTGTTTATTTAACGTCCCTTCGAGAAATTTTTACTCATGTTAAGAAGCCACCACTTCCCTGTGGAGGGCTGCAAAATTAGACCTGAACTCAGCACTTATGGCCATTTATATTAGCAGTAAGGGATATTTTGTGCAAACACCTACTGCAACAAAGAACCTGCTTTATACGGTTTCATCCAAAGGATCGGTTTTCAGGTCCCACAATGGGATTAAAACCCTTGAAGTAAGGATCAACTCCTTACTTTGCAACTCTGGAGCAGAAGCTCTATACTCGATGCCACGTGGCGACTGGTAAATTGATAAACATGCACTAAATATGTTGACTCTAAAACAGGCCTCTATGTGACCTCTAAAATTTAGGCACCAACTGGCTCCTTATGAAAAAAAAAATTTAGTCAGCAATGCAAATTTTTAGCCGCCAGGTAAATTTTTCTTAGGCACCAATCTAAAAACTGATATTAGTCAATATTAGAGACATGTCCATTGCTTCTTTTCGGCTCTTTCTAAAAAAAAAAAAAAATGAAAATGTTTATAGTTCAGTAATTTGATGATCACCAAGCCAATTTAAAATGGTCGCCAATTTGGCGAATTCTAGAAAAATTTTAGGCACCAATCATAATTTTTAGGTGCTATGGCGACTTAATTAGTCGCCAATTAGACCTATACCATATATCGCATACCCTGTAATTGTTTTCACTATCTGCACATTTTTGATTTTTTTGCCTTTACAAATCAACTTGGTTATAAAGATACATGACTGTATAATTTTTGTAAAACAGCTGGATTTTTAAGTTAAATTTCTTTTGGTTTAAAGCTAAGAAAACTTAGATATTATAGCTAAAGGACTGGTTATTAAGGGACAAGCTTAAGTATTTCTGACACATTTATTCTATCCTCTTTAAAATTAACATGGGGCTATAGATACAGGTTGGTCATGTGATCAAATCCCATGGAATCCAAAGGGCTTTATGGTAGGTAACAACATATGACTATAGTCCCATAGATGATAAAATATACTTTTTCATGTTAAATTTTGCCCATATATGAAGCATTAGAGTATTATAAATTGTGTATAAAACATTAATGTTTTTACTTTGAATTTCAAATGTCAAGCGTCACCTGTGTGGCACAGTGGTTAGACCATTTGCTCTAGAGTCGCGGAGTAAGGAGTTGATCCTTACGTCGTGGGTTCGAATCACATTGTAGGACATGGAGACCGGTCCTTCGGATGAGACCATATATATCGAGGTCCAGTGTCGCAGTAGGTGCTGGCACGAAAAAGATCCCTCACTGCTCAATGGCCCTGAGTACCGAGTACAAGTCAAAATTTGCAGCTCTCCACTGGCAAGTGGTAGCATTTCCATATGAGTGAAAAATTCTCGAGAGGGACGTTAAACAACAACAACAACAACAACAAAAATCAAATGTCAAGCTAGAATAAGGAACTACAGCATTGAACTATTGACCCTTTTTAGTCATTCATAGTTATAAATGAGTCTCCTTGAATCCTAAAATTTCTCAGGAGAAAGCACTGCAATTTTAAATAAGTGTTTATTTTCTAGAAACTTTTGTTTGTGCAGGTGTATCAGATGCATTCCAAAAGTGTTCAGTCACTGAAAATTTAAATACAGTTGAACTTTGGTATCTCAAGCACTGATAACTTGAATACCATGGATATGTCAAAGTTAACTGGAAGTCCGAACCACTTATTTTTTAAGAAATTAACACTCGATATCTTGAATACTCCTATATCTTGAATACTCCTATATATTAGTTTTTTCAGTTCCATCTATTTTAAAATAATGAGGTTTGACTGTGCATGTTTCTTATTTAGCATTTGATGAATTTCATATGAATCACCAACAATTTTTCACATTTTGATGCAAACTTTTATAGTTCTAAACAACCAACCACTCATTAATCAATTACTACATATAATTTAAATAAAATAAATTAACAATTAGTTAAAAGTTCATAATTATATACATTTTACCCACTCTTTTTATGTATTCAACTACAAGATATTATATACATAATTTAAATAAATTTAAATTGATCAGAAATGTCAAAATGGAAAGTTTGAGAAACCTGGCTTCATTTACTGGACAGTACTGAAATTGTAGAAAAGAAGTTCATTCATTTATCAATTTTATGATTCGTTCTAGGAACAGATCAGAAAATATGTTTCAAAAATAGGTAGTATCTATTAAAATAATTAAAAAAATCAAAGTGAAGGAACACTTTAGCATATGTGCCTGCCTGTTCATCTATTTGCAATCATACTAATAAATATACAAAGCTGATGTATCAAGATAATAAATGCCACTATATAAGTGAAGCATTTCAAGTAAATCTTTTGGTTGTAACCATTATAGCATTTTGTCGTGTTAAACAGAAAAAGTAATCTAACTATGAAGTACATGTAGCTCCCAAGTAGTCCATGTGCAAGTACTTCCAAGTTTCTTTGTAACAACCAGTTTTGTACCCATTTTTGCAGATGAGTAGGGCAGTATACATGGACCATATTCAAAAGCTTTAGAGATATTTATGAAATAATGAAAAAGTTTGGTAAAATAATTATAATTTCATTGCCTCAATTGATATAGTTCATGTTTCTTTGGATTGAAAAATCTTTATATAACCTTCAATAAAAGTCCTTAATTATTTCTTATGTATCTTAAAACATGAGATCTGATTGGTTAGCAAGCCGGGTGTAAATTTCCTTACACCCAGCTAAAGCAGGGGTGGGGTGGGTGGGGTTAAATAATGTGACATCACAATGAATAGTTTCTATATCAAATAAACACCATACAACATGATGTCACGATGTATTGAAGCATGTAGTAAATCAATAGTTTAAAATATTAGCGGAATTGGGTTTACAGAGAAATTATTAGGTTATATAGGAAATAAAGATTTGTTATCCAGGTGTAATCAAGGGTGTACAAAGATTTACCTGTTAGCAAATATAACCTATCACTGGGTCGTATTTTGGCTGACTTGCTTCATACCAATTGTTAGGCCTTTGTTTATATGCTAAATTTGACTATCGAATATTCCATCTACTTAATCAATACATAAGGCTCACAGTGGGTGTGGCCAGTCAACAGAGGATGCTTAATCCTCCTTGGCACGTGATCCCACCTCTGGAATTTCAGGGGGTCTGTGTTTATGCAGTGTTCAAAGATTTGTATTGTTTGTAATTTTTATGAAATAGATCACTGTTCATTATCTTCTCTTTTTCACTCCATATCCATACCCCGCAATCATAACTTTGACCTTTTGACTCCAGAATCAAGAGGAATCATCCTTCCACTGGAGTAGAGACTGATCTAAAAGCCAAATTGAAAACAACTAAATCATAGACACAAATTTAATTTCTGATGTACACGTACCCTAAATTAAATTAGTGATTATTGCATGCCCCAAAATAAATACAGGGACCCAAGACTTTATCTTTAAAATAATTAAAATTTCTTTTAAACAATGTATAAGTACTGCACAACAAATGTAAATCACATAACACATAAATATGCATAGACATTTAACACATACAACAGGGTGACTGGGCTATGTGTATGTTTAAGGTGTGCAATAGAACATCTCCTATGACACGATACAATATTTTACAAGATGGTGTGTATATATCGAATAAATTATGTGATATTTTGTTAGTATATATTATATTACTATATAGGTCTCTGGGTATTGCTAAGAGACCCCTAACATAGAATGAAATGCAAGTTGGGACCCATGCATGTAGTTTTCTCGTTTATTTAATTAGACGCATGCAATTTCTTCACTTTAAGAGCATATTTTATGATTAAACAAATGTCATTTCAAACTCTACCAGATATACTGTAATACAGTGCCCTACACTCAGTATGTGTACAGGGTGATAAAAAATACATTATCAATATTGCTATTTATCATGTTTATTTACCAATAATTTCAAAACTTTTTAATTCTGTATTGCATATTTATGAAAAAATCATGACGATACTATCATCAATTACTTGCAATAGGATTAATCAATAAAATAAATGAATTGTGCATTTCCGTCCTCATCACCATCTTTCTTCAGCATCGACTGATACGAGGTTCGACATGGCAATTATAAATAAATATTTATCTTTTTATTCTGTCTTCAAATGCTGTACAGCTGGTCTGAAAAAATGTGATGGATTACCAGAGGAAATAAGATCTGATTTATTAGAATTAAATGTTCTGTATTTAAAAAAAAACGGGTTGGCAATTTACGAAACAATAGTGGGTCGGGTTATTTAGCCAACCAAAATGGCAGTACAGGCTCCGACCGAGGACTGAGGTCAGTGAGGAAGCTTAGGATGACTAATAAGAATGGTTGCGGCGATTTTTTTGTTGTGGAAGTATTAGAAGAATGTGTAAGAAACATACGGTTAGTCGCCTAAGTTCAAATCTATCAAATTCAAAGTTTTAATAAAAAGATATCTACAATTCTACACTTGGACGATACACTGATACACAGTCATTTAGCTGGTACAATCACTAGTGGGGTTAAAAAATAATTTAATTCATAGTTTAACTTGCTGTAATCCTTGTAACAACAGTAAAGCAGTGGAGATACCAAACACCAAAACCAAATAATATAAAACTCAATTTTTGTTTGCACTGCAATTGACTGGAGTCATCTGGAAGAGGAAGTAGTTGTAGATAGAATTTTATAATCATTAAAATGATTAATGTGCTTCAGACCCGGTTTAAGAGAGGTGTTAGGAGGGCTCGTCTGCAGACGCAGTTAGATTATTTAACTAATTTAAAAGTAGTTCCTGCCCCAAAGCTATTAAAGAGTTTTAAGACCGCGTTACAACATCCTGATGACTACATGTAAATGCACCCTCCTCCATCACATTAAAACCCAAGAGGATTCTTATAAATTTATACTGGTACATAAACAAATTGATTGAAGAAATGCCCATGTAGAAAACGCATGGTTTTTTCTCGTCAATGTGGTAGCATTATACTGGTGGATGAAACTTGACATATTAGTATTGATAGAATACTTCAAATTACAATTACTTGTTTTTAATTTTAACCTAAAATCATTAAAGTCATGACTGTATTTGTGGACCCCTACAGTTTGGGGTATTTCGAATCCTGTGTGTACATGAGAGCAGATGAATAAAATACACATGCTGCACACTTGTTATATTAATTTTACATGTCAGATGTACACTCAATTTTTAGACAGGACCAAACTTTACTAGTCAGTGTCGATCAGACATGCCTTATAAATGTTAAACCCTGTGTCCGAATGCATAAATATTTTTTACTTGTCTGATTCTGAACAGATTTAAAGAAATTTGTTGAACTTAATGAAGGCTAAATTAGCTATAAAAATAACTGACTTATTTAGATTTGTGTTATCATGAAGATAGAAATTTTAATTGCGCTCCTCCTCTCATTAGCAATATTTATCGAGGTATAACTGAGCGTTAAAGATGGAAAATTTATGCTATGCTACAAGTACATATTTTAACTTCAGTATCTTGAATCGTAGGATATCACAAAGTTTTTTCTAGGACCCATTAGGTTCGATGTTTATATTCTACTCTAAAATGCTTAAAAATGAGTTTTTATACTACTAGTATCATTTACGTTTTTGAAAAACATTTTTTAATAATTTTTTTTATCATGTTCCCTTACAGAAATTTCTGATAAGTGACTTATAAGTGATTTATTCTTTTACTTATAAGTTGTTTATACTGGACTTATACTTCACTGATACATTTAACTTATAAGTGACTGATTAGTGACTCATTAGGATTTTATATGCAAATGAGGTGCTTGACTTATAAGTGACTTATAAGCCAAGTATTAGCCACTTTTGCTTTATGCAAGTATAGTCACTTATAAGTGACTTATAAGTCAAGTATTAGCCCTTTATACTTTATCAAGTATTTGTCACTTATAAGTGAAGTACAGCACTGCCTCTAAGATCTTAATTTAGAACAGAGCTTCAAATCATGCAGGGGTTGCATGATGTTCAAAGTTTTTTTTTACATATATGCATATGCATCTTCACCTAAGATGAAAAAATTAAGTTAACATTTTATGACAAAAAAAATTCCCTCTCATATGACATTCTTTGATGATGCAAACTTTATATATTATTTCAGTTCACAAACAAAAATGTTGGACAAAAAGAAATCAATTAAGATTTAATGACCTTGAGGTTTCTTCAAATTTATGAAATCTGAAAGCAACTGATTCAAAATTTCAGGCAAAGGAAGTTAAAATAAAAAGATGATGTGAATAGAACCTACTTGTTGAACCTGATGTGAAGGCATACTCAAAATAAATTTGAAATCTCCAACAACATCCTTTCACAGAGACTAACTTAGTTTCAAATTCTTGTTGTTTATCTCTTCAGAGACAAAGTTTCTGATTGGTTAGCTTGGATACCCACAATGCAACTCAAGAGAAGTCTGGTATAGTGTAAAAATTCTAAGTCCACACTTATTCTGGCTAATACCATACTGATCTTCACTTATAAGTGAAGTATAAGTGAAATATTCACTGATATTTGGCTAATCTTCACTTATAAGTGAAGTATTAACAAAATCTGTTCCTCACTTATACTTACTTTGACTTATAGAACACTTATAAGTAAATTGCAAAACTTATAGGTGACTTATAAGTGGCTTATAAGTGAAGTATAAAACACTTATAAGTTTCTATTGGTTTTTTCTGTAAGGGTTTTTATCACAAATATAGTTTCACTATATATACCATGAAGAATTCACATCACATCATAAACAGTTAATAACAAATGCTAGAAACAAATACAACAAAACAGAAACAGTTGTAACACCCTCTTGATCATCCTCGTGTGCTTTTATGCTACATATTATAATTGCTTGGGTTCGAGATTTAATGCTGTTGGTTGCTTAGGCATATATAAACAAAAAATGGGGCAGAGTTCCTGGGCCTGACATTGTATGCTCATCCACTTGTCCAGTACATGTACCAGTAAAATTTTTCATGAACAAGTGATAATTACTGATCACTGTCCGATTTGACAAGGGATATTTTTCTAGGCAGAATTTTTTTTAGCTGAGCATGAAAACTTAAAGAATTAAAATTTGTTGTCAACTTTTTATCGGAAGTTCAAAATGAAAACATGCCATGCATGCGGTTTGTAAATAGTTAAATGTTGAATGATCCTGCTCGTAATAATGATGGCCCTGGTTGTCAAACTTGATCAGGAACAATGTTACTATGAAACTTGTCTGAAATATCTGATGTTTTTCAGGCATTTGTCACAATTTTAATTTTAATATTTAAAGTACCAGGAAGTTTACTACTTAGAACTACAGTAACTTTGAAACGTGTACTTTTACTGAAGGAAATTTGGGTTTTTATTATCTGGCAGGAGAGCTTTAGCAAAAGACAATTTAGGCTACAAAGGATAAGCAAAAGAAGGCAAAGAAAAATTTGAAGTCATATAGTCAGCTATTTCTTGTTGTTACTATTTTTCTTTCATACATGTAATTATATAACATGATTTACATCTACTTTAGGATAGGATGATACAGTTTAGTAATTTGCAATAGATGTGTCCACTCAAAATCTCAAAAACAGACTCAATGAATGTATTTATAGACTATTGTAATGTACAATATTTTTTCAAATTGTTAAATAGGTCTTTTATGAAATATTTTTATACAAGTAAAAGTTATGTTCAGACAAGTAAATTTCACAATCACTTACTTCGAGGGTAACATGCCAGAATATTTTCCCCAATTGTGTCACCCAATGTCGAATGCATATCTTGTCATTTAATTATTCAGTTTTATTTATTTTGATATATCCAAAAACATTATTGCTTATGTAATTGCTAGTCATGAGTACCCCCTGGAGATAAGCCTATTATGGCAATAGATGGGACTGAAAAAAAAAAAACCTTTGAGAAACAGATAATTGAGGTTTCAAGAATAGCGGGTAAAGTTCATAAACTCACTGAACTTGAGCACTTAGACATATCCATGGTATTTGAGAAAGAGTTTTAAAATACATAAGTAAAACTGTCATTAACAATAAATTTTATTTCTCCATTTTTTATTTTAGCACACCTGAGCCAAAGGCTTAAGAGAGATTTTCTGATCAAAATTTGTCTGTTGTCTGTCACTGTTGTTGTTGGAGGCGGCGACATAAACTTTTCACATTTTCATCTTTTTCTCCGGAACAACTTTGCCAATATTAACCAAACTTGCCACAGAGCATCCTTGGGTAAAGGAAATTCAAGTTTTTTTCATATGAAGGGCTACACCCTCTTCCAAGGGGAAATAATTAAGAATTGTTGTAAATTTAATGGCATCTTTAAAACCATTTCTTCTCAAGAATCAGTAGACCAGAAAATGAAAATTCTCTGAAAGCTTCATTACCTAGTGTACATTCAGGTTTGTTTAAATCATGACCCCCCCCCCCCCCAGGGCAGGGTGGGGCCACAATGGACAATCAAATTTTTACATATGAATAAATACACATCATCATGTGTAGTAAAAAAAAAAGTAGAACAGCAAGGCCATAGTGACTCGGGTGAGCATTGTTGCCCATGGCCACTTGTTCTTTTTACAGGCATTTTTTACTTTGACAAATTGCACTTTAATAATATAATTATAAGCTTAAATTGGATAATATTTTATTAACCATAACATTGTTAATCAAACTTTGGTGAAACTGAAATTAACTTGTCAAATGACTAGAAATTTCTTACTGAATCTAGATATGGATATACAGTTCTACAACATTTAAAATTTTACTGTGGCTCAGCACACATAAACAAAAATTTTTGGAGATCAATAACATTTTGTCGAAATCAAAGACAAAACCAAATGCTTGGGTATTTATTTACAAAGTTTGATTTGTTAATTTTTTATCATATGAATAATTTGATTGCGCCCATGACAAAAGGGCCATATGGCAATTTTGCTAAAACAGAGAAATAACGTCATAAAGATATGACGTTGCAGACGGTGAGCGTCGACGCAGATTTTTTTTATCCACGTGTTTTACGTTTTGACATGTAAGCTCACTTTTGTCGTTGTTCTCAACATTGAAATAATTATTTATTTTCATTTATATCTTTAATTCAGTTCTTGATCTTCTAGTCCACTGATATTAATTAAAATATTTAGAATTTTATTCGAGACCCGTTTCTTTACTACATGTTATTGTAGCTTTATACGTCTCTGAGACTGATCTGGGCTATGCATTTCCTATACATGTATATCTGAAGCTTCAGTCAAGGTGATTTTCTGGATAATTGAATATGGATGAACGAATGCGATTTTGATATATAGACAAATTGAAGTTATTTGTTAGACACGGGTATATTATCAAAATATTGCAGAGGAAATTGTTTTCCTGTATAAGATCCGCCCCACCATTCTCAACTCATCGATCATGTAAACATTGAAGCATTGGTACATCGTGCATAAATTTTTGTTATAAAATGCTTTAATTGCCAAAAATTTGAAACTGATCACACTTCTTTCAACAGAAAAGAAAAGTATTCTTGTAAGTTTTCACAAATCTAGCGAAAGTACGAACGAATGACAGACGTGATATTATTTTTAAGAACTATAAATAAAAACAAGAGAGGTAACTCCGACAAGCGAGATACTAGAGAGGTACCAGAGAGGGACTTTCTTTTTTTTTTAACACCATTCAAAATCAACATACTCATACAAATTTGCTCTCGTAGTATAAAAAAATATTTTTAAAAATCTTACTTATCATCAGTTAAAAAAACGTTTTAATTGTAAGTATTATATTTATATTTTCTTTAAAAGTATTTTTGAAAGCTTATGGAACTAGCTGCTGTCAAAGTGAAAGAGAAAAAAAATATAGAATAAGAAATAGATGCTACATTGAACCAGACTTTCATTTATTTTTTAAATCTTTTACATTTGCATCTATTTATTTTAACATGAAATTATTTTTTAAAATAACTTGAATTTGAATTTTTTTTTCAGTAATAATGATCATAAATTTAAATAAAATGAAATTAAAAAAAAAAAATTGTATTTTTGTTGTTGCCACTTCCGATGTAAGTACTTGAAAACAAACAAAAATTACCGAATGAAATAAAATTGTTCTAATTGTTCTAGCTTAAAAAAAAGTTTACATGTATGTATACCTGATGTGTGTGTGAAAGAGGGAGAGAGAAAGAGAGAGAGAGATCTCGAGAGAGATGTTACATTAAATCGAGTTTATTAATACAATGTGAAATGTGAAACTTTAATGAAAAGGCGAATTTTCAAAAACACAACAATATGGTATTATGAAAAGAAATCTCTATCTCTTTTTTTTTTTCTTTTGCTGTCTATTTATTTTCAGTAACTCGAAAACATAACATTTTGGTACTCGTGTTGTGCATAAAAAAGTTCGAAGGTTTTAGCTTTATCTGCAGTTTTTAGTCACTTAAAAGTCAAATATATGTAATCCTTGTCATTCATAGAATCTCAGCATTGTATGTCATTACAGTTCTATTATCAATCTAAAACTCGTTTTCTTATTGAAATAATAATCTCAGTTATCTGTTTAGTATGATATTGCTTAACTTGCCGTTGAATTATGTAAACAGGCTGATTTTGTTATTTGGATTTATTGAAATAAATCTTGTTAAGATCAAATTGTATTCAAACATGCATTGTACAAATTAAATTAAATGCTAAAAATATACTGCACAAAAGACTAAGAATATGTTTGCAAGTTTTTATTTTTGTGGCAGTGAAGGAGACCGGGGAAGAGGGCCAGGGTCATTTTATATTACCGGAACCTAACTACTTTACAGTGTATCTGTAAAGCTTTACAAGAATAAGCATATCCAAGTCTCTGGCATGGGGCCAGAATGGAATTTTTATATTGTAAAACTTCATATACAATAACATTTGAAAACAATAACATTAGAATTTCATACGATAATGAAGCCGCGAGAAATGGGGGGGGGGGGGGATTCTACACACACCATCACATAACAATATATACATGTACCTAAATGTGTGCCACATCGTAAAAATTTGTCATTTAAAAACTCAGCCAGTCAGGGAATATTATGAACCAGTCGCATTTAACTGACTGGATATATAAAACTTTCAATTAATTTTTACACCCCCCCCCCCCAACCGAAAAAATTCTATTAATTAATCTGCATGTCATTGATTCATAACGACAACATATATATAATTATTTATGATTTATTTCTTAGAAAAATCTATTTGATATTAATTTTTAAAAAAATGACATTGATTTCATTCAAAGTTCGGATAAAATTTGTTGAAATGACAATAAAATACCCGATATCTGTTAATACCCAGTGTATACATGTTCTTCTAAAACCATTTAATTTTACAGAATCAAACAAAATCGTTATTCTAGGACGCAATTTTTCTCACGATTAACTAGATTTGATAGCAGTTAAGTTTCCAGTTCCAGGAATGTGGAGCTCAAGATAGCTGTTTGTTTTGAAAATGACCCTGCTCATATACATGTACGTAAGGAGAGAGTTCAAGGTGCAAAAATAAATTGAGGAATTATTTCAATATTATTTCAAACCTAACCAAAAGACGTATTTGGAGATTATGGGGTTGGTGGTGGGAAGGCATCCCCCCTGCACATCTAAAATATAGGAAGATTTTAAAAATACGACAACCCTCGTATGCTATTAAGCTCTGTTAACTATAAGTATTGCATGTTTCTGTCATTTAACTTTTAACCCCCCTCCCCCCCCCCCACACACACACACATAATCCAACCACTGGTCATCCTGGATCTGTTCCTTTCATTTTAAATGCATGTGAATTATAATTCATCCATTTGTTTATAATTTATCAACCTGCTTACTTAAAATTAATTATTCAAAAATTTTCCTTGCTGTGACTGAAAAAAATGTGTATCATTTCAATTTAAAAAAGAAGTTTTGTTACCACATGCGGGTAGAAGTCCTTCTGATTTTTTGTTTACAAATTTTTTTTTATCGAATATTGCTTAACATGCAGTGAATCAACTTAATGTCCTTAACTTGTTGTACAGCGTATACGGTAACTCACTACATTTCACAAATTTTCTGTCTTATTTAGAAAACAAAACAAAAACACGACAAATTTTCACTACCCAGCAGCATCTATTTTATTGTTGTTCCCGAGAATTTTTTTGAAATATTTTTTAACTTCACATTTCGAAAGAGATATCGTTTATACTGGATTCAACCCCCCCCCCCCCCCCAAAAAAAAAAAAAAAATTGACATCTAGTCCTATCGAGAGCCATGCTTAAAATGAGATGATTTTCGAATGAATTCTACAGGTTTCTCAAACGATTATTACACGAGATGAATACTTTGGTTTTGAGAGAATAAATTGATATTGAACAGAAGCCGCTTGCTTCTCGGGTTTTCCTGACATTCCAACATAGTGAAATGTAAAACAAACAAACGAACAAACACTCATAATTCTATACACCACTGCATGATGGATAATAGTTAATACAACTATTTATTATCATATTATACAATTATTAAAAGAGACAATGATCAAAAATGTTTCTGGAAATGCTCAATAACATACATTTATTACCGCAGTAACATTACAATGCAAAGTGAAAGTCATGTTCACTCTGAAAACTTTTGACGTTGGTGCGAAAGTAACATGACGTCATTGTTTACCTCTTTTAAAAAGTATCATTGATATAAATGAAGAAAAAACCTACTTAGAGTTGACGTAGGGCCATAAAAATTCAGATATGGCAACTTCTAACCTTGCTCTATTAATATCCATGAAAAACTTAAAATGTGTAAAAATTGCCATAAGGGCCCTTTTCCCATGGGCGCAATCATTTACCCTTTCTTTTCAGTAGACCCTTGTTATGCCATGGTTAGCTTAGAGCCAGGAATAGCAAATCAAAATGAACTTAGTCAGTTATTGTTCTTTGTAGAAAGAGACAATTTCTTTTCAGGTTTTCTTTTTCGGTTTCTCATTTTAGGCCTACAGTATTTATTTTTTACTCAAATATTAGGAATATTATACTTGTGGGCAATCAATGAATTTAAGGAATACTCTTTTTTTAGGTGCTCATGATGCAACTTCCTGGATGGTGTGTAAACTGTTTATCAGCATGTGAAATCCATATGATTGAAGGTATCTTACCTATCAATAATATCAATTTTCTCTATTAAAAGCTGCATAAGGAATTATTTTATTTCTGGTCTCAAATTTTTGTCCAAGCATCATTCATTTTTTCTTCATCTTTTATCTAGTGAGGGTCATATTAATTGATTAATTTAATCAAGGCTTTATAGAAAAATATAGTGAATTATTTTCTTGTGTATGACCTTGAAAGGGGCAGAGACTCAGATTTGAAGTTAATATTTTCTAAAATTTTTGACTAGATCATGACATATGTGTGGCTATAGTATTTCACAGGGAAATATCATAAAAAAAACTTATTTTACCTTGAAATTATTGAAACTACGAATTTAGGGACGCATTTGATTGACACATCCTTGCACTTTCACAAAGTAAAACCTCATCCTTGATACTTAAAAAAAGTAGAAATTTTGTTGTGTTTTAGTGAAAAAAATTAAAGATAAAATCCAGAAAATTCACAGTTGAAATGTGAGAAAGCAAAACCAACTCATCAGTAATGTCAGTCCGTGCTCAGTGATGTGTGCAGAGTTTAACAAATTGAACACACCCAATGGAACGTAAACTGTTTTGTGTTCAATTTGTTAAACTCTTCACACATCACTGAGCACGGACTGACAATACTGGTTAGTTGGTTTTGCCCTTCTCATTTCTACTCTTAATTTTCTGGATTATATTTTTTTTATATTTTTTCATTAATATGTATCAAAAAACCTACTTTTCTTAAGTATTAAGAATGAAGTTTACTTGTGAAAGTGCAAGGATGTGTCAATCAAACGCATCCCGAAATTCATAGTTTCAATAATTTACAGATAAAATAAGTTTTTTATTATATTTCCGTGTGAAATGCTATAGCCGCATATATGTCATGATATAATACAGACAATTTGAGAAAATATTTCAAAATGTCGAATCAGTGTCTATGTCCCTTTAAGAGTAACAGGTAACTTCACTTTTGAAAATAATTTTTCTTATTTTAGGAGAAGTCTTCCTTGTTAAAGATCAGCAACGGCAGATAAACAATGCATGATGCAATCTGCTCACTAAAAAGATTACACCAATACATCCCATGACATGTATTTCTACCTATCACCTATGTAACCTTTGTCATGCTCTTCAGAGAGGTAAGAAAACAAAATAATTATGAAAAACAATTTTGGTAAAAGCGACACTTAGAGATCACTTTACATGGTGTCTGTCTGTCTCTCATACCCTAGATCCTGAGAACTGTAATTGGAATGGATTTGATACTTTGCACTTGCATTGCTTGGCACTTTGGCTTTTGTAAAATACCATATACAGTCAAACTCGTTTACATTGAAATTTAAGGGACCTTGAGATTTATTTCAAATTAACCGAATTTCATTATATCTGTGTGCTATGAATTACATAAAAAATGTAGATACAGTTGAACTTCATTATCTGGAACACTGATATCTTGAATACCATGGATATGTCAAAGTGATTTGCTGTCCCAACCACTTATTCTTTAAGTATTTTACCCTCGATATCTCGAATCCTCAGATATCTCGAAGTTTTTTCTCAGTCCCTTCAAGTTAGAGGTAACGAGGCTTGACTGTACAGTAAAAAAAATATACATGTGAGAATTCATATTTTTTACATAACATTACATGCAGTGTTTCAGAAATGTACTTATCTCTATTTTTCAAAAAAGTCCTGAATTTTTTTTACTGTTTTATTATTTTTTTTTTGATCTGTGTTAGAAAACTATCAAGACTATTTATACACGAAAAAAGTTCGTCCTGAACATTGCCGCATAGATGCAATGATTTGTCAGGTTCGAATCTATAGAACAGCCCTGTCTCATCGGCATTGAAAACATATGCTTCATATACTTCAATTCAAGAAGTTTATTTTCCATTTACTTAATTACAGTGGATTTATTTACTCCGGCACTTTCTCCACTAGTGCTGTGTCAATATATTGATTAATCAATACATATCGATATTCAGGAATTTATCGTATCGACAAACTAACTTCCAATACGTATTGGGCAGACAGTTTTTCTTATAATTCTGTGAAAAAGTTGGGAATTTCAGTCACCAAAGATAATTTTTAACTGTTTTTAATTAAAACTGGTCAATAATAAGATAAACTTTAAGGAGATAACACATCTTAATTAACTATTGCAAAATTCATATACAACTATATTTTAACATATTAGTTTTTCAGTCATTAAAAGTTTGAATTTGAAGTGTTCTTTGTAAAGACAGTGAGACATATGAACTTCCAATTTGGTATTAAAACACCCAGTTTTTATCAAATTTATGCATTAAATGATTTACAAGACCTTTTTGCTAGACTTATTTAAGAATCCAATATATTGCATATTGCTTTATAAAATATCTTATCGAAATATTTTGGTCAATACACAGCCCTATTCTCCACACACCAATGTACACATGACATCCCTGCGTATTTTATCCATGTCGGTCTTAATGCCGTAGTTAGAAAATAAAAATGGCGACTAATATGTTCCGGTGAGAAATGCTCAATGATTATTGTTTTATCTATACAACACATAATTAAATTTGTACAGGTCCACCAACATCAAATCACCTGTGAAAAATTAACACGTGCTAGACTTTATATATAGTCAGTCACCTGAGTCCATGCGTCGCATTCGGCAACTTCAATGTACTCGTTATCAAAACTGCTATAGGCTTTGTGTTCAGAGGACTCCAAAATCACTTCAAATTAACAGAGTTTTTCAAGTTAACCAATTTCAATCTAAACAAGTATTTATTGCAAAGAAACTGTACCAGCATTTTAGGAGAAACATAGTTCATTTCAAACAAACCGATTATTCAAACAAAGAGAGTTCAATGCAAGTGAGTTCGTTACATTACAATTCAGTTGACCTTGACCTTTGATTTTATAAA
This sequence comes from Saccostrea echinata, assembly GCF_033153115.1. Classification (NCBI taxonomy): domain Eukaryota; kingdom Metazoa; phylum Mollusca; class Bivalvia; order Ostreida; family Ostreidae; genus Saccostrea; species Saccostrea echinata. Next base: position 17,709,600 of record NW_026889778.1, read on the forward strand.
ATCACTCTGGCGGTTGATTGAATTATTTTTTTTTTTTTTCCTTTGATTTTTGATTTTGAGAAGCAGGATTTTGATAATTAGCATTTATATCACATTTTACTGTATATGAGCTCATGACACTGTATTTTGAAATTGTATGCAATATAACCACACAAACTGAAATTTAAATACAATGAAAAGACATCAGGATGGGTATACCAAAAGTATCGTTATAGAGTGAATAGAGACTGAAATCTCTTTTGGAAGATATCTGGGATAAAGATATGCTTATTAAAAATAATTATTTTAATTATTATACCCCCACTCTGAAGGAGAGGGGGGTATACTGTTTTACCCTTATGTGTCTGTCTGTCTGTCTGTCTGTCCGTAACAAATATTTCGTCACAGTTTTCTCAGCAACTACCCATCGCAGATGCTTGAAATTTTAGTACACACTTTATTGAGGTATGCCATATGGTGGGATTCATTTTCGAATGAATCTGATTTCAACTTCCTGTTTATCCGTGCGTCTGTCTGTACCATACATAACAAATTTTGGTTGCAGTTTTCTCAGCAACTACTGATTGCAGATGCTTGAAATTTTAGCACATTCTTTGTTAAGGCATGCCATATGGTGGGATTTATATTTGTACGAATCCGATGTCAACTTCCTGTTTATCCGTGCATCTGTCCATACCATACATAACAAATTTTGGTCGCTGTTTTCTCAGCAACTACTGATTGCAGATGCTTGAAATTTTAGCACACTCTTTGTTTATGCATGTCATATGTTGGGATTCATTTTTGTACAAATCTGATGTCAACTTCTTGTTCATCCTTGTGTCTGTCCATAACTGAACTTGTGTATATTCACATCAGAATGTATATTCTCATCAAAGCAGGGGTATTACTAGTGAACATTGGCTCACAGACTTCTTGTTAATTTCAATTTTATAATTCACTTTAGCTTTGAAGGGTGGAGAATCATATATCTATTGTCAGATTTTATATGATAAATGCTATTCTGTATGGGTCTTACTATTTGTGGATTTTTTTTTTCTTTGCTATATAAGGGCTATTTTGAAATTAATGAGACATTTACTTTTACTCCATAAAAGAAAGACATAAATTCATGAAAATTTGTCAACATTTTAACAAGAACAAATAAAACAGCTATGCAAAATTTCTAATTGATAGAGTAATTAGACATGTCCCATTGGAATTATAAACTTGCATATGTCTATTGACCTAAAGCATCATTGCTTCTTCATTTTCATCTCATGCCAGCCATAGATCTTTACCATGTTGAGACAGTCTGGAAGCTTTAATGCTTCTTTCTCTGTCATCACAGAAACTACTCAACTGATTGAGATGAAACCTTTTTAGGGTTAACAGGCATGTTGTGTAGATGTGCAGAAGGAAGGTCATTTTACCCACACTTACAAGCACATGTGTGCGCGTGCAAGGAGTGAAATGACTGAAGCAATTGAAACACCATTAACCTTCCTGTTTTTTTTATGATATGCTTTGAACTTCATTGTATAAACTTATATTAGTGGTGTAAGAGGTAGGAGAGGTGGTTGAATTAGCAAGAAAGCATGTGCATGCATGTGTGCTTTGCTCTGTTTGACTGACACAAAAAATCTCAATAACCTTTTTTTTTTTTTGATGAAATGCTTTGAAATTTAAAACATAGTCACACACAAAAAGGCTCTACATTTTGATATAATATATGAGATATTGTGAAAACACGCTCATGCAAGTGTGCTGCAATTTGATTGGCTTAAACTTTAAATGGCTGTTACAGTAGTAACTTTCTTAGTTTATAACAAAACTGGATGGAATTTACAATATAGATAGGTGTAATGGGTTCCTACATTGTGCTACTATGAAAATTGAATGCAAGAACGTGGATTCTGATTTGCTAATACTTATATGGCTGTATCTCTCATAGTTTTCAATGAAAATCTTTAGATTTCTTACATAGCTATTTATTGTGAGTCTCTTCAGGAGGAAGGAATATGAAATATTTAGAAAATATGGGCATGTGCATGCGCTAGAGGTGTAACGATACAGCAATACATCGATCGTATTGATCGCAAGGGCTGACGATAAGCGTATCACCATGTATGTATTGTGATACAGTAGAAGATAATTTTCATTGTTTTGTTTGTAACTTCTACATTCAACCTAACAAATTTTAATGTTTTAAAATGGTTGAAAAAAGGTAGCAAAGAAAAAATACAATATCAAGACTATAAATCCACCTTTTATTAACTTTGACAAGGGTTATCAAGATATTCTTTGTATATTTTCTATAACTGTGGAGTTAGCAAAGAATTATATGTTAAGATAAAGCTTAATTCAATTGGTGACAGCTGTATCATGGTACATGTTGTATATCACATGACCGTATCATGATATGTACCGGTATCATATTGTTAGGTAGTTTGCGATACTCAGGCCTAGCATGCGCTGAAATCCAATTGGCTAATACTCGAAGAACTATACCAGTGTTGTTTTTCGAATAAATACCACTGAAAATAAAGTATAGATTTATTAAACAAAAGAATTGCATAATTAAAGGAAGCCTGTAGTGAATGGGGCCCATAAGAGAATGGGGAAGTGTTTGGGGAACATCTGAAACAGTTCTCATTACAGTTAGCACTAGTTGTTATTGTTTTAGCAGATCTTTTAGTCTGGAAAAGAGTTCTCCACAGAGCTACGTAAAATTCTATAGGCATGCTTGCTGTGTCGCGTTGACGTCAAAATCTATTTTATTGATGTAATGAGATATCTATACCTAGCTTAGATTTTTTTATGATCTCCGTATTTTTGATTGAAATTCTAAGAAGCTTGCACAAAATGAATTGAAATGAAATTGAAAAAATAAATACCGATATATAATTTGAATTATTTTCGCTCTGGCTGTATATGGGTCCACGGGGAGTTTGAACATAGGTATAACATATTTCAATATATGATTTCGTGACGGCACCGGGTACCCCTTCTATTTACCCATCAATATACCATTGAAAAGAAGAAATAAAATATTTGTAAAATATTTGTTGCTTTTATTAATTCTTAGTGTTTGTCAAACATATATGCCATTTTCACCAAAAGGCATTACTTGGAAAGAAAAATAAACACTATGTACTAATAATCTCTTAACAGCCCTCATAATGCTTGTATCAAATAATATTTGACCACCCTTAGATTTTCTTTTAATCTTAAATAATGATGCTGTTCATCAGGCGACACGTGTTCCTTGGAACACTCTTTTAATTTTAGCTATTAAGATTATTTGGACTTAAAAGTCAAGTTAATAATCTTCTAACAAACATTTTCTTCTGTCATGTTTAATTCATAGTCACTAGGCAACACTGAAATTTCCACTCATTGCTTTTCAGTCATCAACAGGAAAAGGAATTACCGGTAAGTTGACAGGACTTTCCACACTGTTTCTGGTAGCAGCTTATGATTGAATTGATGGTAGAAGACATGGCCCACTTAATCAAAGGTAAATCTCATGGAATAGTGCTAATAGTACTGATATTTTTTTACTCTGTTTTGCATTGAAGCTTTAGGTCAAAGGCAAATTTCCTTTGTGTGGATTCTTTTATTCTTCTCAGAAATGTGTGGCTGCTAATTGAGCCATAGCTGTCTGTTTTCTTTGAGAATCAAAGAATTGCAGCAAGTCTTTTAGGTTTTCAATGAAATTTCCTTGTTTTTCAGATAATCTATATAGAGTGGCACCTTAACTACCACTGGTGAAATAGAAGATGACTAGTGGATGGTCATCACTTTGCAGCTCACTTTCACTTTCTGCAGCCCATCTCTTCTCATCCACAATCATTGTCTTTGGAGGAATGGTGACAGTGCAGTCCTCATGGCTGGGCAGGTAACTTCCTTTCCTTTATTTCTCAGCTTTCACCTTTCTTACAAAATTTATTTCCATAGAACACTGCTACAATTTTCTTCCTCTAAGAACACAGTATATGTCACTTGGGTAGCAGCTTAGAATTGGGTCTTCCCAATGGCACTGAAGGTGGCATTTTTGTATTGAGCATCTCCTTCCACTCTGATACGTGTATCAGGAGTTCCCCATTTTTCATTTAGATCCTGAATGTTCTGTCTTATATTCATCATGCTGGTCTTCTACCCCCACAACAAAGGTTGGGGGAATATATAAGAATCACCTTGTCAGTCTATCGGTGCCAACTTGTTGGTCATTGGAAGCTCAAACTTGGTACGAAGAATGTTTATGACCTGTTGGTGTGTCATGATCTTGACCCAAGGTCATTCCGGCTAGTTCAACAGGGTTTGACACTAAGGCATGTTTGACCCAGTCTAGTAAATGAGTGGTCCAGTCGTGTAAAAGACCAGTTGGTCGTATTGATAAAATAACTGTTGAACCCCCATTTCAGTCCTTCAAATAAATAATCTAAAAACTTTTAAAGAAAGGACAAGGTATGGTAATGCCCGAATCTGGCCCCTTGTTTGATGTAAAAATCAGAACACAGTTAAAATTGTGATAGTTTGTAGGTAAGAATTAAAAATAATGCTTGTTTTAAAACCAGCACTAATTTTGATTCAAAGCTTACACGGAGGCCACAAGAGGGTGTAGAAGTAGGTTATTTTCCAGAATTTCCTCAATTCTGGTTGCATTTCGTCAAATTTGCAGGGGTTGAAATATATGGTAGCCCGATGCCCGGGGCTAGTCAATTTAAGACTCGGGCTAGCTAATTCAGATGTAATGATAGTCCATCGGACTAGCAGAATGGGGAAAAAATCTCAACAGTTTACTTTCACTTTTCTATGTCGAGTGGTTTCATTAGACTGAGAACTACATTGTAGTTTAATTTGTTTCTGTCACCACAGCCTTTAAAACTTTTACATGTACTTGTTATGTTTTCATTTCGCATGAAAAAGTTGTTGGGCTAGTTAGTTCGAGGTTTGGGCTAGTAATTTTTTACTGGTCAATAGCCCCTGGGCTAGTGGGTTTTCCAGGAAAATTTAAACCCCTGATTTGAGATACTTTTCACTTTGGGAAATATAGAGCACAAGGTTGCCTATCTGAGATTTTTATACGTAAGATGCATGTGATACTATTGTATGAAATATATAAATTTGGTAGATAGGCAAGCTTGTGCTCTATGTTTTCTGAACCAAAATGTGCTGTAAAACCAATGAAAATTTGCATAAAATGAGAAAATTCCGAAACTGACATTTTTCCTGACCTTCCTGTGGCCTCTGTGTATCCCATAACTTAGAAACAATACTCAATTTATGGCAGGGGTGACAACAGGTTTTTAACTGAAAAACTGTTGCAACATTCTAAAAGACACCCCAAACCAGGGGCCAAAAAGGGATCTTAGCCTATCTTATCCTTTCTTATATGTTATATTGTAAACAGTCATTGCTCTGTAAAGAAAAAATCCCCACATGACCCAATCACTATTTTTAGCCACAGCTGTTATTAACAAGTCGAGGGCAAAACTACTTTTGTTCAGTACAATGTTTCAATATGATGTAAATAGTTATGTTTAGTATAGTTTTAAACTAATTTATTAATATTAATGATAATTATTTTATGAAAGTTTGTTGAATCTTTAAGGCTTATATTGCTCAAATGTCCTGATGAACCCAACTTGATTGGCGGGATCCCATCAAACAGTCTGTCAAAATTCAAGGTCACTGACAGAAATGATATAAACTTCTTGTCCAGGATATCAGTTTGCAATGGAGAATCATTGAAGCTCATTCTTGGTACAAAGATTATTGAAGACCTGAGAGTGTGTCATGACCTTGGCCCATGGCAATTCTGGCAAGTTCAAGGTCACTGGCTTAAAAGGTATAAAACACTTGTGTAGGCTGTAACTTTGTAATGTAGAATCATTGGAAGCTCTTACTTGCTACAAAGATTGTTTATGACCTGGAAGTTTGTCTTGACCTTGACCAAGGTCATTCTGGCAAGTTCAAGGTCACTGGCAGATAAGAGATAACATTCTTGTCCAGTCAATAACTTTGTAACTGAGCTTTGATTTGCTACAAAAATTTTTTTCTGACCTGAGGGTCATTGTGACAAGTTCAAGGTCTCTGGCAGAAAAAATGTAAGTCTATTATTTTGTATTAATGGAGAAAAATTGGATGTCCATATTTCACTCTTAGATTAATCATGTCCAAAGATCTGTCCTTTTTTTACCAAAGTCAATTTGGTAAGTTCAAGGTCACATTTACACATTCTAAATAAAAGAATTGCAGCAGGGTTATAACCTTATTATTTTGTTAGCTCGCTCACAGCACCTTTAGCTGACATAAGTGATGTAATAATTTTTCTCACTTTGTTTCAGGTCTACTGCATGTTGACAGCTGATACTTGTTCTTTATTTACTCCAAGAGGCCTACTACACATTGTACCTCAGTTATGACTGTACTCGTGCTGGCTTCTATGATGTTAATTTCCTTTACCTGCACTGCGTTAAACTTGGTCAATTCTGTTACTGTCGAACACCAACAGATGAAAATAAGATTAAGCTGATCCTGCCAACATTGTGACATAAGCGGTCCAATGTCCAATATCTCACTCTGCAGTCAAACATCATTTTTTTTTTTTTATGTACGCTCAGTAAAACATTGGAAATGTAAGACTTTTTTAGTATTGATTTATATAGTTACATATTTTTAAAGTAATAACAATTCTTTTAATTATGCCCCCGGATCGAAAGATCCAGGGGGTATATTGTTTTTGTCCTGTTTGTCTGTTTGTCTGTCTGTCTATTGTCAACTTTAACCTTATCCATAACTTTTGATTGGTTGGAGCTTTGACTTTCATATTTCACAAGTGTATTTCTTGTGACAAGACCTTTCTTTGGGTACCATCATATTTGACCTTTTGACCTTGACCTTGGAGTTTGACCCACTTTTGCAAAATTTTATGAGACTTTAACCTTGGCCATAACTTCTGAACAGTTGGTGCTTGGGGTTTCAAACTTCACATGTGTATTCTTTGTGACAAGGCCTTTCTTTGGATACCAACAACTTTCACCTTGGCCTTGACCTTGGAGTTTGACCTACTTTTGAAAAACTTTAACCTTGGCCATAACTTTTGAACGGTTAGAGCTAGGGCTTTCATACTTTACATATGTAATCCTTGTGACAATACCTTCCTTTGGATGCCAACCACTTTGACCTTTTGACCTTGACCTAGGAGTTTGACCTACTTTCGAAAAACTTTAACCTTGGCCATAACTTTTGAATGGTTAATGCTAGGGCTTTCATACTTTACATATGTAATCCTTGTGACATCACCTTCCTTTGAATACCAACCACTTTGACCCTTTGACCTTGACATAGGAGTTTGACCTACTTTTGAAAATCTTTAACCTTGGCCATAATTTTTTAATGGTTGGTGCTAGGGCTTTCATACTTCACATATGTAATCCTTGTGACAAGTCCTTCCTTTGGATACCAACCACTTTGACCCTTTGACCTTGAGATAGGAGTTTGACCTACTTTCGAAAAACTTTAACCTTGGCCATATATTTTGAATGGTTGCAGCTAGGGCTTTCATACTTCACATATGTAATCCTTGTGACAAGACCTTCCTTTGGATACCAACAACTTTGACCTTGACCTTAATGTTTTACTGACTTTTAAAAAACTTTAACCTTCGCCATAACTTTTGAACAGTTGCAGCTAGGGCTTTCAAATTTAACATTTTTTATCTTTTGGACTGGATTTTGACTTACATTTGAGAAACTTTAACCTTCGCCATAAGCTGCCATACGGGGGCATCAGTGTTTCACAAACACATCTTGTTATTGATGTATGTTTAAGTATGCAAAAATGAACATTGATGATATTAAAGGTGAGGTATTTATTTGTGATTTCTCTTCTGAATAAAATTTTATATCAATAATTTATGCTCTTGTTTATACAAACTGCAAATGAGGCTTTCTATACATTAGGAACTGGACCCATAATTACTTCCTTAAGGAGGAATGCCACACCAAAATTTAATTCCATGGTCTTAAGACATCCATGTTAAGGAAGCTCTAAACACTAATGAAAAATGCTTTTTGGGCTTTGAGAAAAATATATCATATAAAGGTGCACATATTCAGTGTATCAAGTTCATTTTCAACATAGGGTACCTACCTTATTTCTGCAGAAAAAATGTTCAAAGACAATGAACTATTTGTGAACAGAAATCACTGTTTTTTACTTGCATCAGGAAAATTAATGGAAATAATGTATTCAATTACTTAATCTTGGTCTAACATAACATTAAGAATACTTTAATTCATAAGAAATTGTCATTAACTGTAGATTCCCATTTATACTATTTTTCTTCTAAGGGCAAATCACCCAATAAAACTACCCTACAAATAGAACTCTTTAGTGTGCAGTGTTTAGAGCTTCCTTGAGTCATGGTTTCAGCATTGAAAGGCCTAGCTCTTAATTATTTTATAAGAATTTTCTCCAATTTTTCATAGAAAATGAAAAAAAAAATGTTTTATTTGCAAATAAGATGCTTTATAGTTAAAAATTTGATGTTAATGAATGCATAATATAAATATCTCATAAAATATGTGAAGAAAAGCCAGATGGACATTTTAAATTTTTTACTAAATTTTTTTTTTCGAAAAAGTACATTATTTGTGAATATTTTCAAAACATATGGATAATGTATTCAAAAAACAAGTCACAGCTACAAAGGATACTTAGACAATCATATTTGAAAAAGAAATTGAAACGAAATTGCGAAATTTTAGAGAAATTATTTTTTACAAATTTTACCCGATCCCGATCGAAATTAAACTGATCCCAACCAGAATTTTATAATAATTGATAATAGATAATATTTTCAGAAGAAATACAAGTTTGTTAAGGTGTAATACGCGTTAAAAAGTAGTTGAACTTGATAAATAAATAAATTTCTTAGTGGTAAATACTTAAAGAAGGCAATAATTTCATCTTGTTTATTTTGTTTTAATTTTGATCGGGATTGTACGGAAGCCCGTTGAGGCCAATTCAGAGAAAGAAATATTTTTTATTGCGTTTAAACGCAATAATTATTGCGTTTAATCGCAAAACATTGCGTTTAATCGCAATAATCATTGCGTTTAAACGCAAAAGATTGCGTTTAATCGCAATGTATATTGCGTTTAAACGCAAAACTCTTTGCGTTTAATCGCAAAAGATTGCGATTAAACGCAATCTTTTGCGTTTAAACGCAATACTTTTGCGATTAAACGCAATAATTTTTGCGTTTAATCGCAATGATATTTTTGCGTTTAAACGCAATAATTTTTGCGATTAAACGCAATACTTTTGCGTTTAATCGCAATAATTTTTGCGTTTAAACGCAATACTTTTGCGATTAAACGCAATACTTTTGCGTTTAATCGCAATAATTTTTGCGTTTAATCGCAATGATATTTTTGCGTTTAAACGCAATAATTTTTGCGATTAAACGCAATACTTTTGCGTTTAATCGCAATAATTTTTGCGTTTAAACGCAATACTTTTGCGTTTAATCGCAATAATTTTTGCGTTTAAACGCAATACTTTTCCGATTAAACGCAATAATTTTTGCGTTTAATCGCAATAATTTTTGCGTTTAAACGCAATACTTTTGCGTTTAAACGCAATACTTTTTGCGTTTAAACGCAATAATCTTTGCGTTCAAAGGCAATAATCTTTGTGTTTAAAGGCAGTCATTTGTATCAAACCTTGCAGAGTACAATGGACCCACGAATACTTATATCTTTTATTTCTTTCTCTTTTTACTTATTAGGAAATTGTGTGTTGTCTATATAGAGTCAGATTTCTCCGAGCAAACACTCTCTGAAAGGTAAATCACTAATAAGAATTTATAGAGGAGAAAAAAATGTCGGGTTGTAAAAACAAAGGGATCCTAAGAACGAGACATGTCTTAAGCTTATTCTCTACACTTTTAATGAAGTTTCGGTCAGTTGTTCTGCTAAAAAAAACTGTCCCATACGTTGCAGTCACAAGTTTAAATCATGTATAAAGGGATTTTTGGAAAGGACTGAGGAAATGTTGGAATTACGTACAACATGATGAAGTATTTAGACTTCAATGTACATTCATAACCCTTCCTATGGTTGCATACAGTAAACATAAGAACATATATGATGGATTTATATGAGGTCAAAATCAAAATCAAATGAAAACAGATTGATCGATGTGTACTACATGTATCAAATTGATAAGTGCTATTAATACCACTGAAACTTTCTCTATAAGTTGTGATACACGTAAGCAACTGATCAGAGACTTCATTAAGAGTTTTGGGTTCTAATACATTTAAGACATTCAGGTTGTTAGGATGCCATTGTTTTATTACAATTTTCAAAAACTGGAAAATTTTGCAAAAAGACACAGAACAAATCGGATCTTCTTAAAGTTGAAGTGTCGGGTCCTAGTAGATGTAATTATAAGCTTTGACTAATTCATGTTTGATTTTGAAACTACAGTATCATTGTGTTTAAATGCCAAACAAATCCTTATAAGGAAGGATTATTGCGTTTAAACGCAAAGATTATTGCGTTTAATCGCAAAAGTATTGCGTTTAATCGCAAAAGTATTGCGTTTAATCGCAAAAAGTATTGCGTTTAAACGCAAAAATTATTGCGTTTAAACGCAAAAAACATTGCGTTTAAACGCAAAAATATTATTGCGTTTAAACGCAAAAAGTATTGCGTTTAAACGCAAAAAGTATTGCGTTTAAACGCAAAAGATTGCGTTTAATCGCAATCTTTTGCGTTTAAACGCAAAGTGTTTTGCGTTTAAACGCAATATACATTGCGATTAATCGCAATCTTTTGCGTTTAAACGCAATAATTATTGCGATTAAACGCAATGTTTTGCGTTTAAACGCAATAATTATTGCGTTTAAACGCAATAAAAAATATTTCTTTTTCTGAACTGGCCTCAACGGGCTTCCGTAGGATTGGTCTAAATATTGAAAAAAATAGTTTCCCTAAAATTTTGCAATTTCATTTCAATTTCTTTTTAAAATATGTTTTACTAACATGTTCTCCATAGTTCTGACTAGTTTTATGAAGATTTTATCCATAGGCTTAAAAAATATTCACAAGTAATGTGTTTTATTATCATAAATAAATTTTTTACCTAAAAAATTTAAATGTCTATCCAGGTTTTCTTTAGATATTTTATTACACATTCATATTATGTATTCATTAACAGCAAATGCTTAAATTTGTTGTTTATATCAAAAATATTTGTAAGAAAAAGCTTTCCAACAACTACATGTGTAAAAGTTTTTGGTTAGCAAAGATGCATTTCATGCGAGAGGCGCACCAGTCATTGTCGGATTATTTTTTTTTTAATATTCACTGGTATTAAGCCGATATCTGTACCAGTAGGTACGCAACTCCCAAGATGACGTCGAGCTTGACAGGTTCATGAGTTTACATCGCTTGATTTTGTTATTTTTGTCATATTTCATTAAATGAATCAAAGTGAATTGTAGATATATTGAGTCTTACATGTAACAATTAGCTAGCGACAAGCAGAGTTGAATAAAACCGACAAATAAATTATATATCTCGTATGAAGGTGATAAGCGTACCTTGATGTTTTGGACATAAAAACCATGTGTAAATGATATCGGTACCTGCTAGTTTTATTTTTTCTAATTCTTTGCATTTTAACAATTTGCGCATTAATGTATCTGTCAAATATTTCACAGGAACGTAGCATCGTTTTTGAAAAAAGGGGGGTTGGGGCAGCAAGAGAAAAAAATTCAACATACTCGAAAATCCTATTTCGTGGGAGGTGTAAGGGGGGAGGATAGGTGTTCCATCTTTCAGTATCAAATTTTATTAATACATTACCCTGAATTGACTATACTGCAACAAAAAAGGGGAGCTGCCCTTTCAATGAATGAAATATATGTAGATAACTAACGGTATTCAAGCTCAAATGTCCATTAAACAATACAAATCGGGAACAGAGCAAACACGGACCTCTAAAATGTCAGAGGTGGGATCAGATGCCATGGAGGAGCGAGCATCCCCTGCCGACCGGTCATACCCGCCGTGTGCTCCTTGTCATGATCGTGAAATACGGAAAAATCCGTCGACAATGAATCTTTTCAATCGTGAAAAGTAAAGTTTGTAGTTTCAAGTCTGTAACAATGTTTTTTAAGGTGGAGAGGGGTTGAGGCACAGGAAAACATTCAGGATTTTTTTTAAATGTTAAAAAAGCAAATGTTTACAAGCAATAAAGGGAAATAGGCTGTTGACTATTTTACAAAACTTAAATTCTTAAAACTGAGAAAGGAGGGGGAGGGTGGTGGTGTAATACTCTCATTTTCTTTTCTTCACGAAATATATTCTGTACAATACGGTGCAAGCGGTTCAACGCTACCACAGAAAAGTGTGGAAAGTGTGTGTTTGGGGGGGGGGGGTCTCAGATTAAATAATACCATGCATACAGGTGTATCTGCAAAAGACAGATGAATCCAAATCCAAATCTTATGTAGAGAAAGAATACATATACTTTTACATGTACCGGTAAATACAATGTATAAAAATGTTTGTTTGTTTGTTTGTTTGCTTAGTTGTTCAATCATATTGAGACGCCAACACTTGCTGGTGGGGGGCTGCAAATTTAGACCTGTACTCGACACTTGCGGCTTTTGAGCAGAGAGAGATCTTTTTCGTGCCAGCATCTACTGCGACAAGGGACTTCGGTTTATACGGTTTTATCCTAAGGACCGGTCTCCACCTTATACAGTACGGAAATAATCCATACATTGTAAAAACAGTTTAGAAATGAGGCAAAAATAATAATTATATACATTTTTGTATGCTACGAAGCGATGCAAAAACAGATATATTCGAGGAGCCGTAACATATTTGGAGATTCGACCGTACATTATTTCGCCAACCACAATATCGAAGTGTATGCTTAAATCTTTGATAAAGTCCCAATATTTAATTACATTGTGACCCATATTCTTTTTCTTGAAATGTTGGGTTTTCTTTGGTGATTATTCATATTTGGAGCGCTTGAATCATTTCCTTTGAATTAATGTATTGTATAAAGGTATATGTTGCAAATTTCTCTCTGCTTTATAGGTTTAAAGACTATATGTATATATCTTCAAATCATTTTAATTCACCAACAGATTGAAGGGATATATAAGTATATCTATAGATGTAAACTCTCGAAGCTGTGGAGCTTTTCGACATCTGAGGATACATGTATGCGTACCTACTGGCATGGATATCGGCTTAATACCACTGATTTCGGTCACTGGAGGAGAGATTTTTTATACATGTATTTTCAAGAACAGATTCTTTATTTCCAAAATCTGCCAGCGTCCCCCTCTTAATTACCCCCCCCCCCCCCCAATAGAATGAAAATTGTCGTGCCCTAAAAGATATTGATGATTTCTTTTAAAGAATAGATTGGATAGAAGTTTCTAATCTGAATTAAATTCAAACTATTCGGATATTGAAATTTTTATTTGTCTTCTGCATCAAGCGTATGAGAAAAGCAAATTTGGATTGAAAATTAACTTCAAGCTAGAATTTCAATCAATTTTTCTCAGACGTCCGACACGAATTCGCTTTCTATCACCAAATCATATGCGGCTCTCCCCAATTGCAACCAACTCAGAACCAGCAGCATACTTTGTACATATCTTAGGACTATCTTAAGATATGTCTTTGGATGTAAAACAAAAGCATCTTAGGAATATCTTTAGTTAAGATCTCGTAATTGGGGAGGGGGGGGGGGGCGTGGTCATGGGATCCGGTCCCCTTGGGATTTTTAGAGTTGTTGAAATGATATTAATAGTAAACCCAATCCCTCTAGAAAACACGGACCCCTGTTACAATGGCATAGAAAGTCACATACATTTATACATCTTCTATATGTCTATAATGGCAAAGCGATTTAACACCCCCTCCCCCTCCAAAACGAAATAGCTATATAAGGTATGGATAAGTTTATGGTTTTTTATCCTTGCTTGACAATAATGTCTGAGTCTTCTTTTTTTTTGAGTGCGCGGCTCTGTACCCTCCTCCCCCCTCCGGAAAATGCCTGTATCCGCGCTTGATATGTATTAGTAATAATAAAATGTTTCAGAAATTTTATAGATAATCGCTATTCCTCGATTTTCATTTCAAATTTTTTATCAGGTTTGTCCATTCTTATCCCGTTTTCATGTATTGAGCTGTAATAGATATAATAGAGAAATAAAATAAAAAAAAAAAAACAGAAAAGAAAATCTATATGCAATTTTTTAAAACATATTTATATTAATGGATAAGTCAATTTGAAAAAAAAATTGAAGCATTCCCTTTTTGAATAACAATAAAGATTAACATTATAACATTGTGATATATTTATAATTCACATATAAGGAACAACTGAGATTAGTAATAAGATTTATTTTCATAATGCCACTTCTTGTGGTTGTTCGTCCCCAGATGTAACAGACCCTCTCTCTCTCTCTCTCTCTCTCTCTCTCTCTCTCTCTCTCTCTCTCTCTCTCTGTAGAAAGGTTGGAGGTAGTGCCCGTCTGCATCCGCGCCGTAGCCACGCTTATGAACGTTTTAACCTGCTACATGTTTCATTCATCAATTCATAAATGTATTTTCATTTATCACTTTCTCTTTTCTATTTGTACGGTTAAAGTTATAGTTACACTATAGAAATTAATTGGTTAGCTGTAAATACACTCACAGTTTTTCATTCACAAGGGGCGGAGCCCCGAGTGAATAAAAACTGTGAGTGTATTTACAGCTAACCAATTAATATCTATTGTGTAAGTTACTTGTACCAGAGGACCAATGAGAGAAAAGTGAGTTGATAAATAGCACCGCCTACTACGAGGTGTCAAGACACGGTCCGGAGTCTGTATAAATAGCTGTCTCCATCTGCAAGGATCATACTTTACTGCGGCACTGCTACTACAAGTTGTTGATAAAAAAAATCGGAATTGGTACGTGTGAAGATATTGTACCTTTGAAATGTTGAAGACGCAGAAAACATGATTTTTGTCAGGTACAGGTATAGGGGTAGCGATTGTAGGCTTTTATGTTCAAGCCGTCAACTCTGAAAGAAAAGTTATCTTTCTAGATCTTTTTTTTTTTTTTGAAAAAAGGGGGGATGGATATGGGAAACATCGGCATTGAACTTTTTCTTTATGGCAATCGGCGTACAGAAAAAATGAAATGATTTGTGACATTTTAATGAAAGTTTGAAATGGTATTGGAAGTAAAAAAATGCGGGGACTTCTGATGTGAAATTGCTATATGTATTTGGAGACGGGAAAGAAAATGACGAGAATTCGAGATAGGACGTATCATTTACTGATTAAGGATACGCGGAGAAAACATACAGAACCATTTATGAAGCGGACACCGACAAGCTAAATAATGTTAGTATTTTTGAAATTTAAAATGTTGACTTAATTCATTCATCAGCCATTGCCTTGGTCTTGAAATTGACATCATTCATTCATTCATTAGTCAAGGTCTTGACACAGTATGGCTTGATGCCAAAAGGTGGGCGTGACTTAAAAAAAACTGTGATTCTTCTGGCAAATACACCACAGCAACATGAAAGCAAAATCTAAATTTACCGCCAGTCCTATGGTACAATGCATACATATACAGTGACACGACGCAGTGTCTACTAAATTGATTTAATTCATAAAAGAAATTAATATTTTTACAAAAACTATTGGATTAAATTATATTGTACCATAGGACTGGCGGTAAATTCAGATTTTACTTTGATGTTGCTGTGGTGTATTTGCCAGAAGAATCACAGTTTTTTTAGTCACGCCCACTTTTGGCATCAAGCCATAGTGTCAAGACCTTGACTGATGAATGGATGATCAGTGTAAATTTTAGACCTTGTCTGCTGAATGAATGATGTCAATTTCAGTCATAGTTTGACAGCACATTCAAAGCTGCTGAAAGAATGATGTCATTTTACACAAACAACTTTGCACAATTGCACTAAATATACAATTTATTCCAAATACAAATTAAAACATTTATAAATTCTCATTTTTGTAATTTTTTTCTTAGATTGTCTTATATTGTGTACTTCACATAATTATGCTATAAAAACATTTCAACTTTGATTTTAACATAACATAATTTCACATTTCTTTTTAATTTCTGTGTACCTCACAAATTTTACCAAAAAAAAAAAAACCCACACACACGATTGATTACTCGGGAATTCGGCATTGTACTGTCAAAATTTGAACTCAAACACACAATTGTTATACGCAGTAACACCAGTGCAGCCAGATTTAGAACACATCCTCTCAGTGGATTCGGACACCTCCATTTCAACTTTCTCGCGTTTCACAGGTGGTTCCAATACATTTGAAATTTCTTCCAACATTTCTCCTGAAGGCCTCTTGTATTTTCTTACGCTTTGTACACTACGATGCCCAGTACGGCCCATTATTTCCTGCTCTTGAATTCCAGCTTGATAAAGTTGCGTTGCACAGGTTCTTTTCCCTGAATGGTTACTGAATGCGCCTTTGAGCCCCCCTTCCTCACAAATACTTTTCATAAGCTTTGATAACTTATTGACACCAAGACACTGCTTACTAAATGTTTTTAAGTTATTCTTGTTTTCCAGAGGACGCCTATAAAATGGTTCAGAACCATTCTCATCAGTAGAAATCATTCGAACAAGTTGAATGTATTCCTCGTAAATAAGGAAAAGCTTGGGGTCAGAAAACACATGCTTAATAGTTTTTGGAGAAATGTGCCTCTGATTCAGCCCACCTAAAATTAAAATACCAATTAAATTTCTTACATTTTTTTCGTTCCTATGAAACTTTTCATTTCTTAGGCACAAATGTGTTTAGACACCCCCCACCCCCCTTTTGTAAGATAAAACAAACAGACAGTTGAGAAAAATCTTCAGATATTTAGCAACAATAATTGAAAAGTAGGCCTAAGATACGCTTAAATATTGTCGCAATTTATTTACTCTAAAGAATGAAAATATAAATATATAAAACTAGAAAGTGTAACTTACCCTTGTAGGTTTTGTTAGCTCTCCCATAGAATGTAAGACTCATTGGCTCTTTGTCCAGTTGAAATTGATTCAGCTCTAAGTTTCTATGTTCGTCTGTCCCCCTCATCCCAAACAGTTTGCAATTGTAGAAGAAAACTGTATATAAAAGTGATTTTGCTGTTCCTGATCCAAACACTCCCTTTGACCAGATAGAGTTCCTCCTCATTGTCACGAGATATGGGGTCCGCTTGATGTGTTACTGTTCCAACACCCTGCTTTGTTAACTCAGCCATTCTTGCACTCAAACTTCGTCGAAACGGAAAAAAACAGGATTTTTTTCATCTAGAAAATTCATAAAAGTTCCGCTTTCTTTCTGTACTCTCATCAGTCCGGCACAAAGTTGATAAAGCGTGTTAGGAGGGTACGGTGCTCCATCCTTGCGTCTGGCTTCAAGTACAAATCTGCTCAACCATACATTTACATCGTTTTCTGTAAAATTTTCGATCTCAGGTATAGGGACGTTTGTCTGGCTTGTTCTGTACTCTCGCCACTCATCAAATGTTTTCTTACTCCAATTGGAGTTTTTTCTTGTATGTTTACTCTCAGTATCCTTAATTAGACGATTTATATCCTCTTCCTCTTTTAGATCTCCGAAGCGCGACCCAGCTGAGTTCACATCAGAATTCTCCGTTTTCATTTTCACATCAGAACTTGTAATATCAATATTTTCCATTGACAATATATCAAAATTTCCGAAATCAATGTCAAGGAAATCACTTAAGGACAAGTTTTCAAAATTTGATTCGGCTTCAAGGAATTCTGCAGCCTGACTCAAAGTTATGTCATCTATCTCATGAACATTCCAGAGATCCATTTTTTGTTAAACTACTGTAAATTTTAATTGTTTTAAGCTTTTATACAGGAGTAGGCAGTACAAAACAATATCTTGATTTTTCATTGGTCCATACAATGAGTGTTGAATGTTAATATTTGATCATTAATATGTAGCATGCAGTAGGCGGTACAAAACGTTAGCTCAACTTTTTGATTGGTCCTCTGGTACAAGTAACTTACACAATAGATATTAATTGGTCATTGGTAAATACACTCACAGTTTTTAATTCACTCGGGGCTCCGCCCCTCGTGAATTAAAAACTGTGAGTGTATTTACCAATGACCAATTAATATCTATAGTGTAACTATAACTAAGCTCTGTAAATTCAATATATTCTAGTTGTTTTCCTGGCACCAGCGCTTCTGATATCATTTAGATATGTATTAGGATAAGCACATCGTCGTCTTGACTTAATGTTGACTAAATCAAATTACATGAAAGTTTATACCTTTATGAAATCCGGGAAATGGAGGGGGCTAAGTATCTCATTTTTGACTTCTTCACGTACCTAAATTAATTCTTTTCTTCCTGTTCAGCTATATCTACTTTTGGTTTCAGAATTACATTGTAATTAGTTATCAGTTTCTTGATCAATAGTCAGGATTTAGAGCTGATGAGAGAATCCGTAAACCTACCCCTGGGATTTTCAGTCTTAAACTTTATAGAGTCAAATAACCTTCCCCCCAACCCCCTAAGGAGAGGAAACGCAGAGCTTTCGGAATTCATAAAATGTACATGCATTTACAAGAAGGAAAGGGGTCTGTCAGTGTAACCCCTTTCTAGTTAATTTTGTATCATTCATTTGATTTATGCCCAATTCTTTTTAGATGCATGTATAATATCCTCTAGTCCCTTACAAAGTCTTGTATGATGTTTCCTTTTTTATTACATGTGCACTGCATGCACCGCTTGATATTGGAAAAAAAATCTAGTTCAGAACATTAATAAAAGTGTTAAAGTTCTGCCGGCAATTAATATTTCGTAGTAAATAAGGAAATTCTAAATACTAAAGAACTATATGCGGTATATGCACATTTTTGCCTCCACAAAAATCATATTTTGAAAATTTCTTGAAATGTGCTGAATTGTGTATATTGTGTGAGAAATCTAAATTAACAAAAAATATTATAGTTTTGAAGTAGATTATTGGCAACTTTTGTTTCTATGACGTCACAAACTATTCGGATTTTGTGTTATTTTTCAGAAAAAGGAAAAAATGGACAAAATTTGTTCAATTTTTGCTATAAAATTTATAGAGCGCAGGCCTGCTCAAGAAGAATATTTACATATTCCATTGATATTATCATTCTACACATTATATCAAAATATTGAGTTGGAGCAGACCTGCGCTCCGTGACTTTTACTCAAAATATCGACGTAATATACACTTTTCTGTATAAATCATGGAAATTTTAAATTTACGTCATCTTTCTGACGTCATTTCTAACATATGGCGTCATGGCTTATGAAAATATTCAGTGCTTTGAAGTTTGCAGATATTCCCCTGTTTTAGAATATAATTATATTTTTCTCCGTCAAAGTTTGATTTTGGGGGCAAATATTAGTCATTACCGAATATAGTCCTTTGGAGATTTTTCAAATTGGTGCGCTCATATCTCAGTCCTTATCCCAGTTTATATCAAATCAATGTATTTAAGAATAGTTTGATTTATATTAAGATTTGGGTTGTTAAGCGCAACATCTTGTAATTTGGCACCGCATGCACCAATCACCTTTTCCTAGTGAGTACTGAATCTATAAGTATTAGTATGCTGTCACGGTTGTTAAATTCCTGTTAAAGTACATCATTGAGGGAGTTAGCAAGATTCCAGTTCCCCAAGGCCAGGACTATTTCCCGGGGCGAATTTCCTGGGTTAGGGATACTAGCTCATCCTTAGTCCTGAAACTATGTGCCTGGTCGTAACGTGTGGATAAATTAAAAGTGTATACAAGTTAAGCAAACACAATTTACGAAAGCCAAAAAGAAAAAAAAACTCAAAGTTCGGGGGGGGGGGATGCCCGACGCGCGCCAGTATGTGCTGGATCCGCCTTTGGCTACTTCTTTACTCTTCCTCCCTCCTCTTTCATCAGATTCTGTTTGTTTTAGTTTCGAGCCAGGAATACTGTACATGTATGTGACGACCGGTGGATAACATTTCTCTTAGAATTCAATCTGCCAGAAACATTTTTGCTTGATACTATTAAAGAGTTTTGACTGTACACATTAAAAAAAAAATCTTTGCTTGATTATAGCATAATCTATAGGAGTTTTGAAAAAAAAAATAAACAAGGTTGATCAAATGCATTCTTAATTTCTGTTAACCATTTGTCATTTTGTCATATTTTATAATTATGCATCCTTGCTTGCACTTATTCACATGGTTTATTTGTTTATCTTTGGAATTTTTTAAAAGTTAGTGTAGCATATGCACTCAGAATAGCACATAGCACCTGAATGGAATTAGCATCTAGCACCTGCATGGAAATATCTCTTACATGTAGCAACTGCATGAATGAACGTAATTTTGGATATTGACGCGGGGGTAATCCCCACATTTATGTACATGTATAGTTCTGTACTGTGATATACAGCTTTCTATATCATTTGTCTACTAAATTATATATACATATATTAATTTCGGAATATATTTACTGAAACCTTGTTCTTTTTTTTTCAAAACGTTCTTTTGAAAAATAAACTAAGATTAGAATAATAGTATATTTACTGAAAAATTGAAAAGGGGGGCTAATTTGAAAGGGGGGCTAAACCAACCCCCACCCCCAAAAAACGTTTGGGGACTATGCCCCAATTTTCAAAGCCTATATTGTCTATCTTTGAAAAAATAAGTTTGGGAGGCTGCCCCCTCTAGCCCTCCCTCCGGTTCCGACGCCTATTAAGAGTTTATTACGCATCGCTTCTTATCATCAATATTTCACATTATCAATTTCTATAATGTAATATTAAGAAAGACTTTTTTGGGGTGGGGTGGGGGTTAATTTTTATTTCTTTCTTTCCTTGGTGTTTTTTTTAAAATTTATTTAACTATAATTTATTCATTTTGAGGGAAAGTTCATCCTAACTTAAAAGATGGAACAAAAATTCTCAAAAAACATGGGGCCAAAGTATACTTGTAGTTTGAGTAAAAAATCAATCCATGTCACTTGATAACCAGTAATTAATGAATCAGTTTTACATGATTTCTCGTAATTATGCGTAGAGAGGTTTGTAATCTATATAGAAAAGGAGAAAATATAACGCATTAAATTATATGACAATTCTACATTGTAAATACATTCAACTATGGAAACCTATGTTATTGTTATACAGTACTTTTTGTAATGACAAAATGTACTGCCATGGGGGTTGTGTATGGACTTTTGTTGCGAGGATAAACATGGCAGTGCATGTCCATAAAAGATTTATATTTTCTTTTCAAAGATTTGCTTTTGTATTATAAAATGCATGTAATGAATTATAATATCTAATAATATCTATTTTCATGAATGTAAATAAAGGAAGAAAAAGAACACTATGGAAACCCAGCTCTTTATATCTGTTCTATAATGCTTTTTGTTGGGCCAAATGCCATTAAAATCATCAGCCTTTGTAAGTTCACTTATCATTAAAGTAGTACTATCAAGGAACGGCATTGATAAAAAAGGGTGTTGAAGTTCTTTTATTATTTTCCTTAATCGGCAAAAATTATGAAAAATATAAAACAAAAGCCGAAAACTAAATTTTAGGTGGAGAGAAAATTGGCTTGAGGGGTAGTCACACTTTATAGCTTTTAAGCTGTGTATGATCTCTCGAAAATATTGGCTTTCTTTAGTAGAAATCCTTCTCTAGATCCAGTTTTTCCGGGGGACTCCCCCTCTAAAACCATTTTCCCGGGAAATACTTGAGGGGGGGGGGGGGGGTCTACCGTACAAAGTCGGTACTTTTGCTGGTTGGAACAATGTTGAGGTCTACATGAATATTTTATGTGTTTGAAGGGTCGAAGAAGGTCTTGATTAAAACTATGTAAATTAAGATTCACGACGCTATCTCCCCCCCCCCCCCTCCCGCCTGTGTATGACGAATGATGACCCTTATTGTCAACACACATGGCGCACGTTCTTACAACGCACCGTAAGAATGATTGAAAACAGAAAGTGTGTTTCCTAACTTTGTTTACATCTCTTTTGTGGGGCATAAGCAAAACGTCCTCTATCGGATAACACATCGTCCTCGCAAGGTTAACACACCGTCCTCTCACGGCTAACACACCGTCCTCTCAAGGTTAACACACCGTCCTCTCACGTTAACACAACGTCCTCTTACGTTAACACAACGTCCTCTAAAGCATAGTGAAAAAATCATGCTTTAATTTTCAAAATACAACATAATGCAAACCCCCATCGTGTATCTAGTGCCAAACCTTATAAATATACCAAATCTTGAAAAAATATCTCAATTAGAAAGTATAGTCCTCGGAGGAATGTGGGGTGTCATAGTCCTCGAATGGTCGGTGATGCATGTGAGAAAATGAAAGAAGCCCAGAAATAGTCAGACTGGATTGTCTTTATTCAATGATGTACAAAAATAGCATATATGATTCAGTTCAAATTTTGAGAAAACAGGGGGCAGAAAAGCGGCATTACTGCACTTAGTTCTTGCCCCAGTGAAGATTACTCTGTCATTTTTTGTTCATTTTTGATTTTATTGTTCCCGTCGCATCCAGATCCTATGGAAGCTGAACTAGGAGTTTCTTCCACATTGCTGCTTGATTCATCAGTTAACTGATCATTTTGCCCGTCACAATCTCCAGCTGCTATTCCTGTGTTGCATTGACCTTCAGTGACATTATTTATTCTATCAGAATTCATTTCCCGAATATCTTTCTCA
Source organism: Saccostrea echinata (assembly GCF_033153115.1). Classification (NCBI taxonomy): domain Eukaryota; kingdom Metazoa; phylum Mollusca; class Bivalvia; order Ostreida; family Ostreidae; genus Saccostrea; species Saccostrea echinata. The sequence goes on from NW_026889778.1 coordinate 17,732,417, forward strand.
TTATATCTTTTAATACACCATACTATTATACATAAAGTTAATAGAATTATAACATCAATTACAATTACTGGCAATAGGATTCCAAAGTATGGATTAATAGTAGTTCCTGTTAAAATGGCTGTAGGTTGTTGTGTTACATTCTGAGGTGGCACTGATCCATTGTTCAGGTCAATGAAAGAAAAACTTGTTTGATTCTGTCTTTCGATCTCATTTTCAGGACGCCCAACAATGTATATCCCAGAATCATTTTTCTTCATAGATCTCCTTGTCTTTTCGGGGAAAGGCTTCATTTTACTCTCTTTATCGTTCCTGCTTGTCTGACGTCCAACAAAATATACTCCGGACATGACCTTTTTTTCTGAAAGATAATAAAACATTTTTTACAACTTTAATATCGTGACTTTTTCATTTTATCAAAACTTAATACGTGGTTCAATGTATGTGCGATATTGTGTGCGAACCATTTTTTTAGTCAAGATCATTAAATAATAAAAGTAAGATTAACTCAATCATGTATTTCTTTTTTTTTATTAAAGAGATAGTTATAACATAAGGAAATAGGGCCTTCTCTTTATACATTGATTATTACAATATTTAAACATTTTCTCCGTGTCCTTATACAGCGGATATCCATAAGTCTTATCTTTTGGCTGTCGCGAATCACTTCACTAGTTTTATCGATGCATATGTAATGCAGCATATCACCTATGTATGTAGGCGGCTGCCATTTATGTGTCTTTCTATGCAACTAAATCTTTCATTCCTCAAATGTTTCATTTCTCTAAATTCCTGACAGTTACTTTTACCACTTAATTTTAATAGCACATGAATCCAATTATATAAAGTTAGAAATTAAATTTCCCCATTGTGACATAGTTTTTCCTGATCTTTAAAGAATTAACTTTTAGAAATACGGGTTCAAAAATGTGACAAATATCCTTTCGTAATATTGTATATTGGAAAAGGTTAACATTGTAAACTGGTTTATCTTGTAACACGGACGTTGTCTCCGGAAACGGTTAATTCTTTTTCACTGCTTTGTGTTTTCAGTGTTACATGGTAAGTTAGACAAATGCTTTATAACAAAAGTGCAATATCCTCATGGAACTGAATATGCTTAAGATCAAACGCAGTGTGATATATCTTATGGACTATTGATTAAGATGTGCATATACGACAGTGACTAATTGTAATTTTTTACGTTCTCATTTAATGTATATCTCTTTGAAATCACTACAATAAGAAAACAAAGCACACGTAAAAGGGAATTTATATATTTTTTCCAGTGTAGTAAAAGTTCACAAGAGAGACATACCTTTTCAGAAGACAATATTTCTCACCTCGGGAAATGCAATGCAGACTCCAAGGAATGTAAAGCACAGTAAGCAAAATCCCTTCTGAAAAAGCCCGACTTCAGTAAGCTTACGTGCAATCTTACGAACTGCGTCGTCATATTTGCCACGTCAATATGCTCCTCCACTCCCTTTTTTTATTTTTTTTTTTTTTATTTTTTTTTTATTTTTTTTTTTTTGGCGGCATTCCAAATATATGTCGTTGTAGCAATTTTTCTGATCAGGAATTGACCTATTTTAAAGAATGACTTAATCAGTTACCAACTGCATTAACGTGCATCCCAATCGTCAAGTGCAATCATATCAATCATTAAATAAAAAGAGTTTAATTTCTTTTAACCATTTACTATGACGGAAGATCTACTTTCGGAAATTTTCTTTCAAAATCTTATACATGTAGCTATTTAGTTAGACGAAAATTAAAGGGTTGGCAATTCCATTACTATGTGGTACATGTATTACATTAATCCGAAACAAAACAAAATTAAACATATTGCGAAATAATATTTACTTGGCAACATGAAACTGAGCTCAATTTAACTCGCTTTTTTTCAATAGACAAATCAGCTGTAAATTGTTAGCTGTAATATTCTTTCCTTTAGGAGGTGCTACATTGTATTCTTACCTTTGATGAATTCTATCATCATATACTGACAAATATAGCAAATATATTCTGAAGATCCAGAAAAATAGTCCCAATGTTAGCTTACAATCGACACTTTTTAGGTAATATCTAAAAATTAACATCATGGACCCCAATTTTTCATTTTTTTTTTCTGAATATAGAAGATAACTTTGACCATTCCGCTTAAATTCAGTAAAAGCTGAAGATTTTCAAATAATTTTTTATTGCTTGTAAAAAGTTTTGCCACAAAGATCACATTTTGTGAGTGCAGACAAGTCAGTTAAATGATTATTCGAAGAAATTTGAAACTTTAACTTTGTCAGAATTTTTTTGTGTCTATTTAAGATAGAATAAAATGGTATTTGGTTCCATGGTGTATTTGGATAAAAAATATTGTAGAAAAAACTTCGAAAAAATGATTTATTTGTAAGACTCAACTACAGTGCAAAAAGTCAATATTAAATGCAGCGCAAAACAGGCGTATTAACCCCAATTATTTGTTTTGAATTTTAATTTAACTATGTAAGTAGATGCTAAAAATATACTCGACAAAACATTCTTAAAACTTTTGATAGAAGGATCAAAAACCCCTAAATATATAATGAATAATAAAATACATGGATAAACCAAAGTGTTTCTTATATAACCTGACACGCCTGCAGCTTGACACATTGGAAGATAATCCTTAATGATTAACCGCAGATGGGACAAATTTTACTCTATGATCGACACTTTGAAAACTATCATACCTACAAGAATGTAAGATATTTTAAGTTTTCCCTGGGAAAATCATACCCATCACAACTGGGGGGGGGGGGGGTATCTTTAGACTTGCTGTCAGAGCTTTTTCGTGGCTGATGTATTTTAAAAAAACGGGTAAGAAACTTATTTTTATCTCTTTAGGTCATGTTCTATTGTCAACTTCCTTGAAATTTAGAAAACTATTCATCCTTAATTTGAAATATGTGGGGGATTGAAAAGAAATTATTAAATCGACTGATCGCTTGCATGTTGTTTTACGTCCCGTTCGAGAATTTTTCAATCACATAGAGAAGTCAACATATACGGATGAAGAACTTCAAATTTACACCTTTACTCGGCACTCAAGGCCATTGAGCAGTGAGGGTTTTTTATTGTGCTGACGCCTACCGTAAAACGGGGCCTCGGTTTTTAAGGTCTCATCCGAAGAACCCGCAACATTCACTTCAAAGTGCGGAACACTTGGCGAAGGAACAGTTGATACGTATTTTATCGACTTAGGTCAGACGCGGACATGATTCGAACACACGACCTTCCAATCACGGAGCGAGCGTTCTACCGAATGAGCTACCATGACGGCCGAAAATATTAGAAGTAAATTCAAAAATGATACTTTTGGTAAAATCGCTCAAGAGTCACGGAGTAAGGAGTTGATTGTTACGTCGCGGGTTCGAATCCCACTGTGTGACGTGGAGACATGTCCTTCGGATGAGACCGTATAAACCAAAGTCCAGTGTCGTAAAAGACGTTGGCTCGAAAAATATCCCTCACTGATCAATGGCCCTACGGAGTCTAGGTCAAAATTTGCAGTAATTCACCCCTCGTATACAAAAATTGTAATATTTGAAAAATTAACCTGAGATTTTCAAATCTTTTTGCATGTTTAGAAAACTCAATGAGGATATATTTAAAAGAATCATAATATGATGTATTTATATTTTACCTTTTACCTCAAGATTTTACCTCAACTTTCATTGTGCATAAAGATTGAAAACTACTTAAACATCTGTCCAGATATCAGATCTTTAAAAGCTATATAAGAAAAAGTTAATTTCTTTATTAAGACATTTATAATTACATCATATGTAATTTGTAGATAATGAACAGTATCCAAGTTCAAAGTCAATTTAGACAATACAAATCGGGAGCAGAGCAAACACTGACCGCAGAAAACATCAGAGGTGGAATCAGGTGCCATGGAGGAGTGAGTATTCCCTTCCAACTGGTCACACCCGCCGTGTGCTCGACAATTCAGTGTGTAAATAATAGGCTAACAATTAGCATGAAAAATGTCAGCCAGCATTTGATTTAATGATAGATTGCATTTCCTGACAAGGTCATTGTATCGACCATAGAGGTTTAGAAATGATGACTTCAAACGAGACTGTTGATATCCTTGTTTCATCAATTGTTTGTCAATAGCTTGCCTCGATTTAGAAATTGTTCATACGTAGAGCATGCTCTTGCGTATCGAATCAACTGGGAGACAAAATCCCAATATACAGGTGATAAGTGAATATTGCTACATAATTAAGGGAAGCTGACGATTGAAAATTGAAAAATTGAAGTCATTCCGTTTATCATAAAGCTACCATTAAAGTCAAAATTCTACTTAAAAATCCAAATATGAAACAGATTTGCAGACTCTGGTGTATCTTTTATTTCAAGTTCACTGGGATATATCGAGTCGACATAGGAATGGAACTAAATATTATTAGTTAATAATACGTCGTCGATATATGAAATAAATACTCTCAAGATATAAACTTAAATGTCCATGTATCGGATGACTCTAATTTATGAAGAAAATTGCAAATAAATGTCATAGTTTGCAATTTCTATTTTAAAATATGAAATATTGATGTTATAAGAGATTTTATATACATGTATTTATTTTGATGTATTTGAGAAGTTACAATTTGAAACTAATTCCAGAGGTGTCACATAATACCTTAAGCCATTCGATGGACAGGGTTCTGTCAATATATAGAATCAAATGAGTCAAATTGTATCTTTATCACAAATACTAACAAATATCTCATGGTAAAACGATATACGATATATTCATTTAAATAGGATGGTAATACGATATATTCATTTAAACCTTCATTAATATAAAGTCAGTTCTGGTCACCAAAACGGTCAGGTGGGGGATGTTATTTCACAAGATTGACCTGATAATAGATAATCAATAAATGTTTATCAGACAGAAAAATGTATAAGATGAAACACCTTTTTCTTGTAGAGCAGAGCATATTAATAAAATTGTACATATTTAATAACTGCTTCCTTGGCAGAGTTTAGCTTTTCTTTTTAATTTTAATTACTTTAAGCAAAACTAACATGTTCGATGAGGTTATGTACAGTAAATCTGGAAATTTTTACGTCGATTTATTTTTGCGAATCTGGATCAAAAAGGTGCTGTTTAATTTTTACGTTTTAAAATTTTGCGAATTGTCATCGGTCCTAAAAGTAAAAAGCGCTTATAATTTTTATAACACTTTATAAGTTGCGCATGCGCAATCTCCTTTCTTTCATCGGGTTTCATTATACGAGACTTAGATCTCCGGTAAGGTTCTGTCATGCTAGGGATTCGTAAACTTGTTAGATAAAACAATTGGCTTTTCTTTCTTGCAGAAATAATTTAAAAAAGACATACTGCCTGTCAAACCATCGGACGATATTGAATGTAGTTAAGGCACGAATTATCACAGGTATTAGCTTGTAGTATAAACAGATTTCTTTTTCACTGCTTACGAACACCTGTTCATTGGGTTAGAAAAAACATCAGCTGTCAGCAAAATTTTTATTTATAATTTTTGTTGTTGATTTATTTTTAAGAAAAATATTTTTGCGAATGCAATGCACGCGCAAATTTGCCAAAAATTTATCTACAGTAAAAATTTCCAGATTTACGGTATAATAGTTTTCAAATAGTTGACAAATATTGTTAAAATTCATTTTAGAAAATTATCTGATTTTACAAGTTACTTTCCTTAGCCTCTTAATCAATTTCCTTCGATTGAATGACTCTCTTTACTATTTCCTGTGGGTGTATGTTTCCTAAGGGAGGGAGAGGGGGCAAGGTTGTTTTTTTGTTGTTGTTGCTTTAATGGAGAAAATAAATCTGAAAATGCCCGGGAAACATCCCCCGTCCCCCTTTTGATCCGCACATTATTATTTTTGAGTTATAAGTTGAATGTTGCAGAGTTTCTTTTTTGATCTAAATTTTGAAAAAAAAACAATCCTTGTGATATCAAATGGTATGAAACTGACTGGCATAGTGCATGTTTTAGTATTTATTGGCTGTCATGAAATTGTCTTATTGTGCATCCGTTGGACGAATTCTATTTTTGAAAATTAAATTACAATATAGATTTAAAAGAATGGAATAAAGGAGACACACGCCTTTATGAAATTATTAATTTTTGAAATTATCCGATAAAGAGACAGTTATCTTGAGCAATGAGCTCATATTTGCATTTTTAATCTTTTTTGCTTCCTCAATGATTTTATCAATAATTTTTAGAAATACTGCGTGAAGATTGCCTAAAGTAATATAAACTGAAGAAAATCTACTAAAAATGCTTTAAACTTACGGACCAACGAAATTATAAAAATAAATAAATCTTTTCGTCAATGAAAGCGCAGTAAACTATTTGCAGCAGAGATTTTATCATTCTTAGATCATTTTAAAACCACTAACCGTGAATATATTTGATTTTTAGTGGTTGCTTCCGCACCTTTACTTGGTTTACTTACTTAGATGCACATCATTTTAAAACTGGTTCGCAAATATACGTATTGCATATATAAAGAAAAAAGAAAAGACATTTCAAGAATGGATCAACGCATATCAATGTAAGAGAAACAATTTCTGCATAATAACATTTTTCTCAGATTTGTTGTTTGCTTCACAAGAAATATAGCAGTGAATCCAGCGGAGTTTTATCTGATCGATACTAAGATAACTGGTATGTGTCATATACAGGTAAGACAACCTACTCACCACTGTATTTTGTAATCCCTTTTTTTTTTTATCAAAGATAATATATGTTTTTTGTTTTCCTTTTGAGTCCAATTATAGGTTTCCATAATATACTTAGTATCTATAATTCTGTTTAGTGAAGATTTCTGTTTCACATTTCAAATTTTCCCATTCGATTTAGGTGAGAATAAAAATGACCCGGAAACTGAACTTCGTGGTGCTCCGATTGTCCTCAGTCAGGTAAGGTCACCGAAGCGGACAGGGAAAAGGCTTTTTTCACCATGTTGAACTCATAGAAAATAATTATTTTTAAACTATATAGAATAAAGTTATTTTACTGTAAGGCTTATTTCTAAAACAGTACATATTGATGAAATCGTTTACTAGTGGGGATTAGCAATTAGTAATCTCGATCATTTTAACACAAAACAATGAAGCAAAATTCTTATGCCAAATGACGTCATATATAATAGTTATCTGACAAATATTGTTCAGAAATCTTTCCTCAGAAAAATACTTGATCATTGGAATACCAACGGGATTATATTCAATCATATTCCTAGACCAGGACTAAAATTGACTTGTAATTACATCTACTTTTTTAACATTGATCCGTTTTCGCCACCACAGATTTATTTGGATAACTTTGTTGCCCCTAAAAAGCATGGAAACATACTGAGGACAATGAAAATTTGCACTGACGAAAGAGTCTAAATTATCTGTATATTATGTTTTATATTATTCCAAATTATTTTTAAGGAATACTAAATAAAGGAAAAATAAAATTATAGTATCAATTAATAACACCTCTCAAAATCTAAATTTATCTTCGGTATTTCCACTTTTATTTATAGAGATTTATAAATACATCCTAGTAATATCATATTGTAGATACAGATTGCAGTAATGTGTCTCAGTCGTAATATTTGCTGTCATGAAAATTTTGGTAACCATGCAATTAGGTGAAACATGGGGATTGAAAATTCCATTAAATGAATCAATCTGTATACTATCTTAAACAAGATCATATGGCACTAAACATTATTTACCTGTCAACACAAAATACACATAGTCATTTAAACTTGCATTCATTAAAGAAGAAACAGACGAAAGTTACTTCTCAAACATACAGAAATGAGCAGCAAATAATTAATAAAGATAATTTTGAACGAATTTATTTACAAAATTGTGACATGCCAGTTATGGCACTTGATAAATATTTACAATAATAACAACGTCCAACAATTAAATATAAGTACAGTACAATCAACTGACATAAAACACATTTTCTTAAGAATTCCAAATAATGATTGTAAAAGCGTCAGTGTTGGTATGCTGACAGGAAATGAAAATGAGCATTCTTCTGTAACTTACACATATATCTAATGGGTGAAAGGTAACATGGTTCTTGATTTCAGATGTTTTATCCCTTGTTATATAAATTGTAGAGGTTATCTTCATTAGGATTCTTTTGGCGTCATCAAAACAATTCATGTAATTATCTATTCAGTAGGCTTGTATATTTAATTAATAGATTGACAATATTTCACTGCATTTCAAGAAACTGAAAAAATCACATAAATTACAATGTTCCAAAAGTTTGTACAGTTTCTTTAGTATCATGAAAGATGCATAAAAAAGATATTTTTTAAGAGAAATACTCCCGGATTGCTAAAAAGCTCATGGTCAAACATGAATCGCCTGTGCAGACGTCTTTTAGTCAGTCATTTTATCAAATGAATCATCTTAATGATATCCGACATAATAAACGATTGAGAACAATTTTTATATGAAAGCAAAATACATTGCATTCATTAATTGTAAACTCATCAAAACAAATACATGAATATAACAGTACATGTATTTAAGAAATTTTCTAAATATTAAGGCATTCAACTGAAAGACTTAAGAGATGTATTAACACTAACAAACATTAAATGTACTCTAAATATATCTCAATCCTTAAAAAAATATGAAAAGCACTATTTCATGGTCAATATTCTCTTTATCCGTTAGTAAAATCGTAAGAAGAGCTGAGATAAGATACTCATGCGTGTGTTGTGACCGATGGACCTCTCTTTTGCCAAACAACCGAATCTGCATATACAGTCAAATAATCACAACAGGACAACAACTGTGCTAAAATACAATAAACCAACAATCATGGAAAATCGTATTTTCGGATTTGAAATCAATTGTTAAATTTGATGAAAAAGCGTGTCTCGTATCTAAAAAGATATTGTTGAAATTTTATTAAAATTGATATAGAACACACTTGTCTAAACAGTAGCATTACTTGATATCTTTGCCACTCGTAGTGTTTTTAAGGAAATAATTATTATGCAGATTTATCGATGGTTTTCAATGTACTACACTGAAGGAAAATTGATAATTATTACTAAAAAAAAGCAATAATAAGAAATCTCAGCATCCCCACCAGATGTATTACTAAGCAACACGCAGCAAAAAAGCATGCAGTTCTGTCACGTGCTGAGCATATGATTTATGGGGTTATAAAACTATTACCTTATTTGTAGTTGTATCTCAGAGAAAGGCATTGGAAAAAAAATGTAAATATTTATGTACTATCGTCATTTTCATTATTTAGGAGTTTGAGAGCTAAAGTAATTGTATTGTGTGCACACTGAATAGTTGATTAATTTTACTCAGATAACTATATTATGTTTTAAGTAATTATTATTTATTAAAGATTCCATGAGTAACAGATGAGAAAGTCAATTTTCGTGTTTCTGAGCGAATTTAACCATGTCGTAAAATTTAAATAGACGCTACGTTTTATATGTAGAATATTGTCCTAAGCTGTACAATATTAGAAGTACACAAGTATATGATAAAATTACCTTCACACCTCATGTCAGGTAAGATTGTGTGTATTTGTTTGTTTTGTTTTTATGCATGCCATTTGTATGTTCTGCATATTTCATGTTGTGGAGGTACTACCTTTTATGTGTGTTTTCCTTGGATTTGATTCATTTCATTTGTTGAGAAACCATATATCATTGTAATTTATTTTTTTATTTATTTATTTTTTATAATTAAGAATTTTTTAATGGATAATTATAAACAGCAGCAAGGAAATTATCAAGTAATTCTTTGCTAAAGTTTACGGTGTATATTTCACTTTATTTTGTTAATAATTTGATCATTTTATTCACAGGGTATTCATGTACCATTTCATTAAAGGTCATATGAAACGGATTTTAACACTAGTATTTTACTTTTAAATATAACGACTGGTATGAAAGAATGTCAAATTAAGTCTAATAAAAAATTTCCCAGTGCTTAACTGAAAAATGAAGGTCTTAACATGTTCACTTGATACATTTGTTACCCGCTTTGTGGTTTTATGACGTCACAAAGACCAATTGATGTAAATAACGCATTAGATCTAGTTTAATTTTACCGTGTTTACTGAATTAATTTTAGCATTTTTTTGTGGATATGAATGTGATTATGTTTTCTGATGAGCTACCTGATTCTAAAGTATAGTTAAATCAATTTGAACTAATCCTTAATTAGGCACAGCAACTGAAAACGAAAGCTTTTCCTCATAGGATGATCCTGATGAATACCCCATAGAAATAAAAAGTTTCCCCCTCCAACTATGATTACTAATTTTAAATTAATACTTTATAAACAAAAATCTTCTTATTTCTGTTTGATACATATATGATACATGATGTTATTAATATGCATTATGAAAATGGATTTTTTTCTGTTGAAATTAAGAACAACAAAGGAGTATTTGATTAACATTGACCTGAAGCGTCTTACAATAAAAATTTTAATAGACCTATAAAATCTGTTAAATAAACATGTGAGATATATCGAGAGGAGAAATATCCAGCTCAACAGAACCCCCCTCCCCCTCCCCCCCCCCCAAAAAAAAAAAAAACAGGGATATTGAAGTTCATGATAAACGTGGATCAATGAAAACGTATTTGAGTGCATGCTTTCTACAATCCGACACACGAGGACTGATGTAAAAACGATATAGAGAGAGTATACCTGAGTTTATAACGAAATCATCGTATTTTTGCTGTCACAAGAAAAAATGGCTCAAAACTTATATACCGGCATTACGAGTATGTATAAACATGCACTGTAATGTTACGGTACCTATACTTCTAATAGTTTGGCTTACCAATAGTAATTTGAAAATAATCATACAGTGCGTGCATACATTGATCAGTTAAAAAATTCTATATCCCCATTATTTGCGACATATTACAGTTAAACATTTTTTTAAATTATTCTAGTATAAAATCTGTGTTAAAATAAACTGATACAAATTTAAACAATTCAGAATGTAAATACATGTCAGAGGGGTTGGGGGAGAGAAAGCGATAGAATCATTTCATTTCCCATAAATAAATGAAGTCATTTACTTGCAAGTTTTGTTTCACTTTCACACAATGTGGTCAATCGAATATTCAGCTTTACTTACAAATGCGCGTACTACAGAGTACATACATAGCATCATCTGATCATGGCTTAAAAAATTTAATCAGAATACAAATCATTAGTATTCTTGTGTTAGAAATTTATTCAATTGTAATATATTTGAGAGCGTCTGTATTCACCTTTTCGAGTACAAACCTCTCTCTCTTTGTCGACAATAAATTACACAGATAAAACATACTAAGATCTTGCAAATATGCAATTGGATGTAAAAAGACAAATACTAACTTGTTTGAACATCGTATATTTATGCGAGGTTCTAGCCAAGATAATGATATTTCTTCAAATTACGCATCAAAAGAAATGATCGGTTGTATAAATTTTAGTACTGAATGTAGCGAATGGGGCTTACTGACGTCATAAGAGAAGGGAAATACGCCGCGCTAGCTGATATTCATTTTTGCTGTCAGTAATTTTGATCGACTCTACTGCTGCTAACTTGCATTAAAAAAAAAAAACAAAATGTATAATTTCAGGCTTATTAAAGTACATGTACCTCAGATGAACTCATTTCCGTATCCATCCAAAATGCTCAGGACATTTTTTCGTATGACCTTTAATTCAAAATCCTATTAAGCTCTAAAAGGACTCATCCTTCTACATTTGCTTTATTCCCACAATCTAAAACTTGAAACTGGACGCGAGATCGACAAAAAATTTAAAAGTACTCAAGTCCAATAACAAATTTTCTTGAAAGATTGGCCCATGCATTAGAAAATAATAAATTTGTCGGCGAAAAAAAGCAAGTTCTGTAATGGCTAAATGCATATGTCTATTAATGAAATTGATACAGTATTGTATTCTGCTGTAATGAATTCTTCTGACCTGTGTGTGGAATTTGTTTTATTTATCTATTTATTTATTCATTTTTTACATTTAATTATCATTGATTCAAATGCCAATTCTACTATTCAATTGGACATCAGAAAAAAAAAATCATTTTTTTTTATTATACACCAAACACGTCTCTGAAAAAATATTCTCTTCTAGATACTACCTTGTATTACAAACAGATATGGTCGTCCGCATTGCGCAGTGGTAGAGCGTCTGCTAAAGAGTTGCGGAGTAATTAAGGAGTTGATCCTTACTTCGCGGGTTCGAATCCCACTGTGGGCCGTGGAGACTGGTCCATCGGAGAGACCGAATAAACCGAGGTCCCGTGTCGCAGTAGATGTTGACACGGAAAAGATCTCTCACTGTTCAATGACCCTAAGTGCCGAGTATAGGTCAAAATTTGCAGCTCTCCACCGGCAAGTGGTGGCGTCTCCATAATATTGAAAAATTCTCCAGAGGGACGTAAAACAACAAACAAACAAACATACATGTATATGTCCTTTATATAGCCATAAACACAGTTAAACTTTTGTATCACTGAACACGATGAATTGTTTGAATTATTTGCCGAGACGCGGATAAGTGGTTGAAAAAAGCACTTTTTTCAAAGTTGTAAAAAAATCGAAGTTTGCCAAGTGAAGATAACTATGTCATTTTTTGTTCATTTTTTATTTTATTTTATTGGTCCCGTCGCATCCAAGTCCTATGAAAGCTGGACTAGGATTTTCTTCGACATTGCTGCTTGATTCTTCAGTTAACTGACCATTTTGCCCGTCACAATCTCCAGCTGTTATTCCTGTGTTGCATTGCCCTTAGACGACGTTATTTGTTCGATCGGAAGTCATTTCCCGAATATGTTTCTCATCATATCTTTTAATACACCATACTATTATACATAAAATTAATAGAATTATAACATCAATTAAAATTACTGGCAATAGGATACCAAGGTATGGATTTATAGTAGATCCTGTAAAAATGTCTTTAGGTGGTTGTGTTACATTCTGAGGTGTCTCAGATCCATTGTTCGGGTCAATGAAAGAAGAACTTGTCTTCAGATGTCTTTCAATCTTCTTTGTAGAAAACCCAACAATGTATATACCAGAATCATCTTTCTTCATAGATCTCATGGTCTTTTCGAGAAAAGGGTTCATTTTACTCTCTTTATCGTTCCTGCTTGTCTGACGAACAACAAAATATACTCCCGGCATGACCTTTTTCTCTGAAAGATTATAAAACATTTTGTCCACTTTAAATATCGTGACTTTTTGTTAGACTTTATCAAAGCTTAAATAGGTGGTTCAATTTATCTACGGTATTGTGTGCGGAACTTTTTTTAATCAAGATCATTCAACAGCAAAAGTTTGATTAACACATGTATCTTTTTTTTTTATAAAAGTGATGGCCATAATAAAAGGTTATATAAGTAGGGCATCCCCTTTATATGGTGATTGTTACAATATCTAAAACGCCCGTTAAATATTACCCCGTTTCCTTAAACAGCAGATATCCAGAAGTCTTATATTTTGGCTGTCGCGGATCACTTGAACTAGTTTTATCGATGTATATGTTATGCAGCATATCACTTATGTATTTAAGCGGCTACCATTTCTGTGTCTTTCTATGCAACTAAGTCTTTCATTCCTTAAAATGCTTCATTTCTCTAAATTCCTGTCAGTTACATTTACTACTTGATTTTAATAGCGCATGAATCAAGTTATATAAAGTTAGAAATTAAATTTCCCCATTGTGACATAGATATTTTCCGACCTTTTTTTCTGATCTTTTAAAAATAACTTTAAGAACTACGGGTCAAAAATGTGACGAATATTCTTTCGTAATATTATACATTAGAAAAGATTAACATTATAAATTGGCTGTAACCCGGACATTGTCTCCAGAAACGGTTAATTCTTTCTTACTGCTTTGTGTTTTCAGTTTTATTGATAAATATGTGCATACACGACAGTGACTAATTGAAATTTTTTATGTTCTCATGGAATGTTTATTTCTTTGAAATCACTACGATAACAAACAAAGCACACTGACAAGGAAGTATATTATTTTTTCCAGTGTAATAGGAAGTTCACAAGAGAGACACACCTTTTCAGATGACAATATTTCTCACCTTGGGAAATGCAATACAGACTCCCGGGAATGTGAACACAGTACACAAAATCTCTCCTGAAAAAGTCCGATTTCAGTTAGGCCACACTCCTACCAACTACATGTACGTCGCCATAGTTGCCACGTCGTCAGTGTGATCCTCCTCTCCTTTTTTTTGGCGGAAATCCAAATAATAATAATAATAATGTCATTATACATGTAGCACTTTTTTCTGATCAGGAATTGGTCTATTTTAAAGAATGACTGAAAGAGTTATCAACTGTATAAATGTGCACCCCAATCGTCAATTGCAATCATATCAATCATTAAATAAAAATAGTTTAATTTCTTTTAACCATTTACTATGACGGAAGATCTACTTTGGAAATTTTGTTAAATATTTCAATATCTTATAAATGTAGGATTAAGTTAGAGGGACATTAAACAGGTCGGGTACACTACCTTTTATGGAAGGCACTTTTCTACAAGTGACGATGTTATCGTCAAACCCGTTCTCCAATCAAATGAATGAGTCGCAAAGCATGAAGGTCTACTACGTGTTTACGATTCAACAGCGACATGTGGTTTCGTCGGTTTTCTGCATAATATTTACTTGGTCACCGGAAAAACCATACAGCTTTTATTTCTTTAAAAGGCTGAAATTGAAAGATTATATTCCAAAGACACTGTTCCATGCTCAGATTTGATATTTGAGTTCATTTAGATGATAATTAGTTGCTTCAAATACCGTACAAACGCTTTGACGTTTGCGTGTACATAAAGCATTTTGATGATATTGAGGAGTTAATTGAATAATAAATGATCACATTGTACTGCTGTCTAAAACTATGTTCATGTATATCACGTGAAAAAACACAATGCTTTATCGACACAACAGCACCTGCGTCTCTTTGAACTGTTGAACAATGGTTTACGCCGATGTATTACAATTAAGTTGATATAAGGCTTCACAAAACAAATTTTGTAAATGTGAGCATAGAAATGAAAGATTATACATCATTGTCAATATGTCTTTCATGAATATCATAAAAGAATTGAAGATGAGTCCCCAAGGAACAATTCACGTTGCCCTTCATTTTCAACACAACTGAGTTCGTATTGATACTTGTAGTAGCCCATAATGCACTGCTACTCATTCAACATTCAGTAAAGTTAACAGATATCTGTTAAAGGGTTACAAATTCCATTACTATGAGGTAAATGTATTACATTAATCCGAAAAAACAAAATTACAGACATGGCGAAATAATATACACTTGGCAACACGAAACAGCTCAATTTAACTCGCTTTTTTTCAAAGACAAATCAGCTGTAATTAGTTAACTGTAATATTTTTTCCCTTGAGGAGGTGCTATATTGTATCCTTAGATTTTGAGCAAATTTTTGTTTGGATCTTTATTTCCAAGGTTCTGCACCATATTTTAGTTCTTACGATAAATTTGGATTCTACAATGCCAATTTTACCATATTCAATTAAAAAATGATTAATTCCAAAAAAGCATGAAATGAGAAAGTGTATTTTGCTGAAAAGGTTTTCAAATAAAATGATCGATTTCTCTTTGAACGTTTTTACAGTTCTATTAATTTTGGATTCCTATTTTTCCAAGCAGTTTGCACAAAAAGTTAATTTGTGAGGCGAAATGTTTTATGCTGGTCATTACTTGCCACAAAATGACATTTTGTGAGTGCAGACAAATCAAATAAATTATTATACGAAGAAATTTGAAAGTTTTTGTTTTCCAGAATTTTTTATGTGTCTATTTAAAATAGATTAAGATGGTATTTTGTCCCATGATTTATTTGGATAAAAATATTGTAGAAAAAACTTCGAAAAAATGATTTATTTGTAAGACTCAATTACAATGCAAAAACGTCATATTAAATGCAGCGCAAAACGAAACTTATTGACCCTATTATTTGTTTTGAATTTTAACTAAATTATGTATGTAGATACTAAAATATACTTGACAAAATATTCTTTAAAATTTTGATAGAAGGATCCAATCTCCTTATATATAAAATGAATAGTTAAAATACATAGAGGTACTACGGTGTTTCTTATATAACCTGACACGCCTGAGGTTTGACACATGGGAAGATAATGCTTTATGATGAACCACAGATGGGACAGAGTACACTCCATGATCGACACTTTGAAAAACTATTCATACCTACTAGAATGTAAGATATTGTAACTTTTCCATGACATATGGAAAATTATACCCTTCAAAACTGAAGGGGGGGGGAGGGTGACTTAAGACTTGCTTTTAGAGCGCTTTTTATGGCTGATGTATTTTAAAAACCGGGTTAGAAACCTTTTTTTTAATACTTCGAATTTAGGACATGATCAATTGTCCACATCCTTGAAATTTAACATACTACTCATCCTTCATTTGTAATGTGTGGGGAATTGAAAAGAAAATATTAGATTGATTGATTGATTGAATGATTGTTGTTTTACCTCCCGTTCGAGAATTTTTCACTCATATACAGACGTCACCATACACAGGCGAAGGGCTTCAAATTTAGACCTTTACTCGGCACTCAGGGCCATTGAGCAGCTAGGGTACTTTATCTTGCCATAGTCTACCGTGAAAGGAGGTCTCGGCTTTTAAGGTGTCATCCGAAGGACCTGCAACTTTCACTTCAAAGTACGTTCCGAGCGCTTGGCGAAGGAACAGTTGCTACCTTTTTATCGACTTCGGTCAGTCGCGGCTATGATTCGAACACACGACCTTCTGATCAAGAGCGGGCGCTCTACCTACTGAGCTACCGTGACGGCCGAAAATATTAGAAATAAATTCAAGAAAAAAAGGATACTGTGTGTATCATTTTATTTCCATGGTCCTAAAACTTGTTTCTACGGTATCAATCGCAATGGTAATAAAATAACGTTATAGGCATAGACGTCGGAGCAGGAGGGGGGTGTTCTTACCACCACCACCCCCCCCCCCACTTTTTTGGAAAGATAGACATAATATAGGCATTGAAAATTGGTGCTTAGTCCTTAACGTTTTTGGGGGAATTAGTCCCCAACTTTCAATAACCCCCCTTCCACATTTCAATTTGTTTCCGACGCCTATGATAAGCATGTACAGTGTGACAAATACTTTATTGTATGTTGATTGTCCTGCTCAACATGGCTTTAATTTCTTGGAGAAAAAAATAAATCTTGAACAAAGTTCAAAGAATTTAAAACCATCCTGTTAATTTCCAAGTCTGCAGTAGAAACATTAGAAAGCAAGCAATAACACCAGTTATGCCAGTTCGTGGTCAGTGTTACCAAATTGAAAACACCCTGTAAAATGTAAAATTAAGCAATAACAGAGATCGATCATATATTACAAACACAGATGCCTTTAAATGGCTTAACGTTGTCATCGAATTTGAAGAATTTTCGTGGTAGTTGAAAATATTGCATTTATATGTGTAAACAAGCAAAAGAAAAGGGAATAATATGTCCGAACCTGATAAACCTATTTGGTAGGGAGAGGAGGTGGTTGGACAGTTACTTTCCTTAGCCTCTTAATCAATTTCCTTCCATTTAATGACTCTCTTCACTATTTCCTGAGGGTGTATGTTTCCTAAGGGGGGGGGGGGGGAGGAGGAGGAGGGAGCAAGTTCATTATTGGTTACTTTAATGGAGAAAATAACTTTGAAAATGCCCGGGAAACTTTCCTCGTTCCCCTCTTTATCCGCACATTATTATTTTTGAATTATAATATGAAGCCTGGAGATAAATTTTACATTTTTGATCTAAATTTAAAATAAAGCCTTGTAATATCAAATGTTATAAAACTGATTGGCGTAATGCGTATTCATAGGCTGTCATGAAATTGTGTTATAGTGCATCCGTTGGATGGATTCTGTTGTTGAAAATTATATCACAATTTAGATTTAAAAGAATGGAACAAAGGAGAAGCACGCCTCTATGAAATTATTAATTTCTGGAATTATCCGAAAAAGAGATAATCTCTTGCAATTCGCTCATATTTGCATCCTAAATCTTCTTTGCTTCTTCAATGATTTTTTCAATAATTTTTTTGAAATACTGCGTGAAGATTGCCTAAAGTAATATAAAGTTAAACAAAACTACAAAAATGTTCTAAACTTTCGGACCAACGGAATTATAAAAATAATTTTTTTTTTTTAATGAAACTATTTTTATTATTTTTGTCAGTAAACTATTTGCTGCACAGACTTTTTCATTCTTAGATCGTTTTAAAAACCACTAACCGTGAATATATTTGATTTTAGTAGTTGCTTCCGCACCTTTACTTGGTTTACTCACTTAGATGCACATTATACGTATTGTATATAAAGAAACAAGAAAAGACATTTCAAGAAGGGATCAACACATATCATTATAAGAGAAACAATTTCTGCATAATAACATTTTTCGCAGATTTGTTGCTTGCTTCACAAGAAATATAGCAGTGAATCCAGCAGAGTTTTATCTGATCTATCTAAGATATCTGGTATGTGCCTTGTACAGGTAGGACACGCTACCCACCTCTGTATTTTGTAAATCTCTCTTTCAATCAAAGATAATATATGGGGATTTTTTTCCATTTGAGTCCAATTAAAGTATAGGTTCCCGTAACAATAAAGATTTCTGTTTTACATTTCAGAAATTTTCCCACTCAATTTAGGTGAGAATTAAAATGACCCAAAAACTGAACTTCGTGGTGTTCCGATTGTCCTCAGTCAGGTGAGGTCACCGAAACAGACCAGGGAAAAACCTTTTTTCGCCATGCTGAACTCATAGAAAATACTCATTTTTAAACAGATATAGAATAAAGTTAATTTCACTGTAAGACTAATTTCTAAAACAGTACATATTAATTGGTGAAATAGTTTTCTAATTGGGATTAACAATTGTCTCAATTGTTTTCACACAAAACAATTAAAAGCAAAATTCTTTTGTCAAATGAGGTCATATATAATGGTTGTCTGACAAACATTGTTCAGAAATCTTTCCTTAGAAAAATATTTGATATGGAATACCAATGGGATTATATTCAATCATATTCCTAGACCAGGAATAGAAATGACTAGTAATAGAGATTGTTCTTTCTGACGTATCCGTATAAGTATCCGTATCCGCATACGTATCGAGGTGAGAGAGGCATCTCGATCTCGATGTCTAAACTATTTAGTATAATTTCAATCGTAGTTTGTTTGGTTTTAAAGCAGCCCCATTCATTTAATAATAGCATATGGTATTTTTTCTAATAAAAAATAACCGCCTATCATTTCGCTGGAAATTTTTTTTTAAAATAGATAATGAAATTAAATAAATTTGTATTTTTTTTTCATTATATTGTTTAAAACTTTGATTGCAATTTTGTTTAAAAACATTTATCGGGATCCCCCTCTCTCCCTCTTAACATCAGGACATTTTATTGATTTATTCTGTGATTAACATTAGATGACATAAAAGTTAACCCCCCCCCCCCCACTCACACACACTCGCTAAAATGCAAAAGACGTTAATATCCACACAATCAATAAAATCTTGTAGCCGTTTTCTAAAGAGAATTTGCTTCCAGACCCTTACCAATATATGCTTAAAAATGCCAGTTCACCCCCCCCCCCCCCGGGAACACACACAAATTTTCATAGCGTCTGTTGACTTTCTTCATTCTTTTTTCAATGAACTATTTGACAAATACCTGTATGTCTTCCCTTCCCCTCCTCAGCTGAAATTGCGTCTTTCGTGCCTATTCTCATACGGCTTGATTTTGCTTTATATTTTGTCCTTTCAGCAGTATTAACTTGAAAAGACTTCATGGCGACAAAAAATCTTAACTCTCTTTTTATAAGAAAGAAAAGAACATTAGGCTAAAAAAAATTCCAAAACAATAGATTGATCTATTTTTTCTATGCTACCTTGTCCATCCAGCTGATTTTTATTTATTTTTTTTGTTAATTTTATTTATTTATTTATTTATGCATTTTGGCCCAGATCGGGACAAGTGTGAGTCAATTCAACACGCAGTTTACAGAATTGAAGAGAAGAGGCTGCTTCAACGTAGCAGAGCAATAAAAAACACAGAATAAAGGATAAAAGTTTTGATCTCGCTTGTACACAAAGAATTACAGTAGTCTTAATTGCAATAAATAAATCATTAAGTAAACTTTAGTCAACATGTATATAAAGTAATGTGTAAGACATAAATAAAACATTTTCTCCGTTTATCTCCTTTTATCGACAATTGTTCATTCATCCCCGATAAAAACTGCGTGTAATTGCATCACTTTCAGAAATGGTAGTCCTTTCTCAAGCTCTCTGGAATTTCGGATACGGCTATCACCTAACAATTTGGGGAATTTAAAGTCTTCAAACCATCCCAATTGCCAGCTTTCCAAAGCTTTTTTGGAAAACTATGTCCATCATATATAATCAAATGATATACAGAATGTTTATGATGATAAAAAAGAAAATGAGGATGGAAATTTTCAGTGACCCCCCCCCCCCGACACACACACACACAAACATACACACATCTTCGCTAGCCAAGGGTGTCTGATACGCTACTCTTATGAGAGAGTAGCGTATCAGAAACCCTTGGCTAGCGAAGATGACATACACACAGCGTATGCAGTATGGTCAAATTAATCTTTCACAGTTAATGTATATGTAATTATTTTTGTGGAAAAGAGGAACTCAAAACTTAATATCCATAACCCCCCCCCCCACACACACACACACACACACACACACACACACACACACACACTTACATACCCAGTAATGGGTTTTTAAGAGTTTGATTAATTTCTACACATTTTTATTGTCAAAGTTTTGCTAAGGTGACTTGTCATTTTTTGGTTTCTCCCTGCCTCGGCCCAGCTTCCCCCTTCTCCACTTTGTTAATCAATTTTAAGTGTCTGCTTGAGGTATACAAACTTATACTCAACTAGAATGTTTGATCTCTGACACCTTGTACAGTTAAACTTTGTTAACTCAAATCCTTGGATATATCGAAGTTTTAATTGGTCCAATCAAGTTGCATGAGATAACGAGCGTTGACTGTATGCATTATGGGGAATATGTCTTGTATTGGTAAAGGTTACTTCGAAAATGAAACAATAATATATCCTGATATTGAGAGAGAGAGAGGGGGGGGGGAGAGGGAGAGGGGAAGTCCCTTTTTAACCTTTTTTTTAATTTTTAAACAATTTAATGAAAATATACATACTTTTTTACTAATTTTATTTTTTTTTAAATCCTTCCATAAAATGATAGGTGTGAACAACAACTTGATACGTTTTATTAGAAATATTACTGTTTATCTTATTTTCCAATGAATGAGGTTAAAATCAAACAAGAAACGATGGAAATGGTACCCAACGGTTAAATCATCGGGATCGAGATGCCTCTCATACCTCGATACGTATACGGATACGGATACGTATACGGATACGTCAGAAAGAACAATCTCTAATGATATCTTATTTTTTAACGTTGTCAGTTTACACCAACACTGATTTATTTGGATCACTTTGTATTAATTGTCCCTAAAATGCATGGAAACATACCGAGTACAGTGAAAATTTAAAACAGATTTGCACTGAAGAAAGAGTCTACATTATCTTTGTTTTATATTTTATATTATTCCCAATTATTTGTAACACCGTGTATATCCCAACATGGGGGTGTATACTATGTTGTGAACACCCCGTTTACAGTAGGCTTTTGAAGCAGTGAGACGGGATTCGAGGTACGTTTTTTGTCCAATTTCTCAATTTCATATGCTTACATGAGATATCATTGATTTAGGAGTATATGGATGTTCATTAATCCACTCTGCCCTTTTTTAATTCTTCAAACTCCTCACCAAATTTCAACACGCCTAGGTGGTACACGAGATCTGATTGTTTAGAAAGACGTTTGGATTAAATAAATTTAAAGGAATGAGGGGGGGGGGGGACTAAAAATATGAATATATAATAAGCGGATTACGAGCTTCTTTGTATCGGTTGCGCGAATTTTCTCGCGAAACACTGATGACAATAAGGCATCTGCTGTACTGTGCAAGTTTTGTACAAAGATCTATTAGTATCAATGTAACCTGTAAATAGATTTGTGTACCCATGCTTTGTACTTCCAATATTTCACCCAATAGTGACTAGCGAATAGAGTGTAAAAATGATAAACTACTACAACAATCACTATTTACCCTATATTTTAATGATAATACTCACAAATATGTATGAAAAAAGACCTCGCGTGCAACAAGGTGCATACACCTCGTGCACAACATTAGTTTTTCGTCAATATATTTAAAATCCGATTGATTTTATTCTTAGACAAGATATGCATACGTGCATAAATAAATTGTCATTAACAGTAATATAAAAACGAAGATAAACCAAAGATTTCTTCTGATATTTCACCATAAACACAAGGTTTTGTGAATTTCGCTGCGATCGTCGGAATTGTGTTGAAGTGTATGAAGCAACTAAAAAGCGTAGAGTGGATTCATAAACATCCATATACTCCTAAATCAATGCTTTCTTCCGTAAGCATGTGCTTTCCAGCGAAAGATATTCATAAATTGAGAAATAAGAGAAAAAACGTACCTCGAACCCCTTCTCGCCGCTTCAAAGGCCTACACCCCGTTCACAACATATAGCATACACCCCGCATGCTGGGATATACACGTTGTTTAAGGAATACTAAAAAAAATAGATTTAAATCATAGTATCAATAACACCTCTCAGAGCCTAAATTTATCTTCGGTATTTCCTCTTTTATTTATAGAGATTTATAAATACATCCTAATAATATCATATTCTAGGATACAGATTGCAGTAATACGTCCTAGTCGTAATATTTGTTGTCATGAAATCGTGGTAGCCATGCGATTGGGTGAGAATAGGGATTGAAAATTTCATCACTATACAGAATTAAATGAATCATTATGTATACTATCTTAAACAAGATCACATGGCACTGTACAATATTTACCTGTCAACACAAAATACAGGTAGTCATTTCAACTTACATTTATTAAAGAAGAAACACGTTTAAAATTCTAAATTTTAGAAAGAGAGAGGTAAACAGTTACCATCAGTTCCAGAGACAATATCTCTAGCACTGTGCTCATATTTGTATTTTGTGCAGTATTTCTTGTTTGTTTCACTACTGTACATAAAATTAGATTTTTATCTGACTAACATTAAGATAACACGTGTTAAAAAAATGCTTCCAATATTTCTTACAAACACATAATTTTAGCTTATGTTTTCGTATCAGATTTCCAACCTATTTTCTCTTTATTACACTGTAAAAATTGCGTTTAGGAAATAAACACTTCTATTACATGTTTAGATCTAAACTTGTATAGTATTGTGATTAACAACTAAACACTTATGTCTTAACATGTTTTATATCTAAACGCGTTTAGAAATTAAACACGTTTTACTGTAAAGTGCAGAGTTATCTTCCCGGAAATGACACACATATATTTGAACGTTAATTTGAGCGGCTATCTAAACAAAGAAAACACAACAAGCTAAGGTGATGTATCAGTGAGAGTTATGACAACCCCATTCAAGGGATAACCATGACGAAATAGTGAAATACGTGAAAGGGCATCTTGTTACTGCAATACATTAAAGGTTTGTGTTCTTCTTCTTTGAATTAATTAACCACGATGAGCAACGTAAATAAAGTTGACTTGGGATATCTTGAATTCGTTCATAGACTTGCAGGAGAGGAAGTGTAGTTTCACTAAAATTTGAACAATTTTGTTTTTCCAAGTAATGTAAAATATCAGTGATACTATACTTTTTCTAAAATCTGGCTTTCTTTCCTACAGGCACTGTAGTCCAGATCGAACTCAAAATACACGTATCAGAGTACCTGGTGTCATCTTCAAGTGCAATTTTGTTGTTCCATAATCAACACTTTGAAACTTCATTTGTTGAAGACTACTGTGTTAATTCGACAGTGTTTACAATTATCCTCGTGCATTCGAAATGGATTACTTTCTGGCAGTTATTGATGGGATATACATGTAGATTATAATATGTGATGCTTTGGGACTTGCTGAAAGTTAATAAAATTAAATATTTTTGTGATTGACATGAGGAAAACTCTGCAGCCGATACAAATTATAATGATTATAATAAATATATGCATAAATATACATGTTATATTTTTAATTCAACAATTCTTTAATAAAGCCTTTTAGAAATATTCAATGAAGTTTTTATATTAAATTGTCAGCTTAATATTTTTTTCTTAATAATTTTGAAGATTAAAAGCTTGTTATCTATGTGTACGTTAGAAATTATGTGTCATTCTGATAGACATGTTGAGACTAATCAAATCAATTCAGTTCTATCTCCTACATTATTTGTGTAAATTAAGTACATGTACATCACACAGTGTCCATTGTATTGTATAATTAAATACATATCCCAACGTTCAGTGGCTTTATGGAAAATAATAAATAGTGGTCACATATTTTGAAAATTTTGACAATTATGCGCATTTAAAAAACATATACTTTTTGTGCCTAAATTTACGAGAGTGTTTTGTTTTTCTGCAGGTCCAATTTAAACTTATTATGTGTTTAGATTTTAAACACATCTGCTGTTATGTGTTTAGAATTTAAACACTTGTGTTTATGTGTTTAGATGTGTTTAATTTCTAAGCACACAAGTGTTTAAATTCTAAACACTTTCTAAGACATGTTTAGGAATTTTACATGTTTAGAAATTAAACATATAAAAAGGAGGTGACAAGAAAGTGTTTAGAAAAGTGTTTGAATTGTAAACACATTTTTTACAGTGTAGTTCCTGATAGGCGCTTTGGGTAAATTATGCCTTGGAAAGGAGTCATGGAGTGGAGTCATTGTGCAGAACTTTAAATGAAAAGTGATAAAAGTGATAATGTCTTTATATATATATATATATATATATATATATATATATATATATATATATATATATATATATATATATATATATATATATATATATATATATATATATATATATACCAATGAAGAAACAAACCTTTAGACATTGTTTTTCGAATTGTCTTTGTTTTAGCAGGTCATTTAGTTTGGACAAGAGTTCTCCATAGCGCTAATCAAAATTTTACGTATGTTCGTCGTCATCAGGTTATCAGATTTCTATGTACCGGTCTTTAATCTTTTAATTATCTCCGTATTTCTCATCGACCTTCTAACAAACTTGCACAAAATGAAGACAAACTTAAATTGGAAAATAATAAGATTTATTCTCGCTCGATTCTACTATTGGTCCACCGGGAGTTTTAACGTTGGTGTTACATATATATTTTCAACATTTGATTTCGTGACTGCGCTGGGTACCCCTACCAGACATTAATATACGATTTAAAAGGAAAAAAAAACTATAGACCTATCAGGGAAAGAATTTAGAATTAATCTTGTGCTTTAAACTACTATCACTCAAATTAGGCAGACCATTGTAGGAAATGTCATCGATGGGTTAACCTCTGTCACCCAATGTGTACACCAGGTCACGTGATCCTCACATCAACCTGTGTAACATCGCGCATAGTATGCTGGGTACGGACTACTTTTCACGAAATGTAAACAAAGATGGCGGGAAAGTAAGGTGAAGATTTACCAGTTACAGGACAGATGAATTTTGCCACACCAGTTAAGCAGGTGAAGTCCTGCATTGTGTGCAGTAAGAGTACTTCAGGACATGTGCGTTTAATGAAAAACATAGCCTTAAAAAGCATTTTCTTAGACATTTTATCGGTGTTGGACGTCAATTTTCCGAACCTTGATAACATTTATATTTGTGACACATGTCTAACAATCATCAGTCTGGTCGAACCCCCGAACGGGGGTAAACGGAAATGGGAAATCCATACCCCCAAACGGGGGTACGAGCATGCGCAGATGCTTAAAAATGTGCGTATTTCACGCAAAAAGTAGGGGTTTACAAAAATCGCCGGTGCAAAGTAACGGATTATTTGGCAAATGTAAAACCACTCGGAAATGATAGATTAAAGGTGTTTTTAGAGTTTGTATTTTACAAAAATACAACTTTATTGTACAAATCGGGATTTATTCACTGGCAAAGTTGGCGATCTTTTGCTCCTTGACATGCAGGTATTTAAGATAAAACATTCGATAAACAGACATAAGCAACTAATACTAAATTGAAATTATATAAAAAATGTATTATTCTACATTATATCTTTTATTTTCATAATAAAATGCAAGAAAAAATGGTGCTAATATCGAATTGTTTATGATCGTGGGTTTCAGTCCGCGTTTCCTCTGACTAGCAATCAACGGTCTTTATTATCGATAATCATGCCCAGGAAGTGTAACAAAAATACATATAAAAATAAAATTCAAATGAAATCTATCGTATTTATTGTCTTTTATATCTTATAAGAATTAAATAAAATGTTTGGCAACATGTTGTTGTAGTTTGTTTTTTTTTTATATTAATAAATATGATTGTTTGAGAAAACACGATTGTATTTTTTTTTTATTTAAATCTAGGTTCTAATTAATATTTTCCTCATTCTTAGAATATTTTTCCTTGTGTTTTAAATTCCACGAGACGTCCTACAAAATAATAAATAATTTCATGAAATGACGGAAAATATTTCGTTATTCCTACAGTATAAATTCAAACTATGGAAAACTTAACCTGTCAATTTTTTTCCTGTTGAAATTTTTCCAATTTCATAGCAGAAATAACATTATTATCGATCTTTTTCCTTAGATAAATGATATAAAGGCAAGTTTGTTTATGTTGGATACGGCAAGAGTTACTGTTCTTGCGCATTGCATGACGGGACGGAAAACCCTCGTTTGGGGGTATACCCCCGTTTGAGGGTTCGACTAGACTGATCATTACAAAAACTAGAGACCTTCGTGAGAAATGTAAAATGAATCTCGCTAATATATCTTTGCATCAGAATAGACAAAAAAGAGTCATTATTCATTCCGTTTCCCCCAAAGACAAAGTGAAACGAGTTACTTCATTGTCTAACATTACCAGAAAATGTGGAAAGAAATTGTTTATTTCTCATCCTGAATCCTGCAATAAAGAAAATCTAAAAGAGTGTAAAGAAGTTAGTGAACACAGCTATGCAGGCCAGCCAAAGTTGAACGTGGAAGAACTGTATGTCAAACACCACCCTTTGTCCATAAAATGTTCTTCAAGGACAGCGAGTCCTACTACAGATGTTCTTGGTGACTCGACAAATAGTAATAACCCATTGAACAAGGTAAAGGAAATTATTTCCTCGGGAATTATTAATTTGTGTGACTTTGTTGACAAAGTTTTGATGATACCTGATGTCCGTGAAGCATTTTGGACAAAATTTGTGATGGATTTAAATCTTGAAATAGACAGAATGTGTGTCACAAGTGAAAAAAAGTGTTTTGAGGGAGAAAATTGTTGACATTTCGCCAGAGCTGTTTGTTGAAAGTATATGTAGAGAAATGGACCAAAGATGCCCCTGTGTATTTGATATTCTAGTCAGTCTGTGCACACCAATGCACATCAAATCAACACAAAAGAATCCAGCCGTTGCTGCAATGTACAGCATTGCTTTAAATGCAAGGAACAACCAAATGAATCTAATGCAAAAGTTATTGTCTGCTGCATGCATCAGATATGGTGCAGGAAATGGGGTAAGCAGATTTTTTTTTCAAACAGATCTTTACATGTTTTAGGCATTATAAATATTGCATGTAGTTGAGTGTAACATTGAAAATTTACACCCCAAGAAATACATTGTCAGCTGAGGCGCAGCTGAGGTTGACAATGGTTTTCGAGGGGTGAAAATATTCAATGTCACACACAACTACATGCAATATTTATTATATTATACTAAATGTTTTATACAAATACATATGACGTGAACCTTGCGCACATGAATTCTGTGCAGTCACTATTTTTTTTAATATCATCCATCGACAAGCAATGTTGACTGTTGCTACGCTGGAGGGCGTGGCATCATCATTCAGCGGGTAATAGTGTATTTTAACAAATGTTTCTCGAAGAATCAGATTCAACCAATTTACATGAAAGTATAATATTATTAATTGTGACTGATTTACATAATGCTCATTTAGATAGCCAAGGGTGATGATACAGTGTCCCTCTTTCACCATGTGTTGTGACCAGCGAAGATACTTATGGCTGGTACTTAAAAGAGCTCCTTTTTTTCTTTCAGTTGTTTCATTTATTAAGCAAGATGGGCATTTCCCTTCCAGAGAGGAGCAAGATACCCATGTTGTCTGATATTGGCCTTATCAATGGGAAAGGTGTATGTGCAGCTCTGACAAATGGTAGGACTATTAAAGTAACAGTGGATAACATAGATGGCAGAATTAAAGCTAATCAGGTATAACCACATATGATATTAACACATTGTTACCACAGCACATTTCAATTAACTAGGAAAAAAAATTAACAGTCATTGATTTAACATTTCTCACTAAAAATTTTTTATTGAAGGTTCGTGTTGGCAGTGGTAATAAAGATTACCATTATACACACTGGACAATACTTGTGGACAGGTTACTACCTATAGATGTCCAAGAACTCAGCAGACAACCCAAGGCCATACCACCTGATGGACTAGACCCAAATCTTTTCTTTTTGTCAGACGAGGAGTGTGCCGTTCTCAAGCAAGTTCATAATTCTATTTTCCCCTTCTGAGATTGGAAAATTTCAAAGATGTAGCATTTATTAAGAGCATTGAAATTCCAATACATGTACATTTATTTATTAGCATGGAAAAGTTATCACAATTTAGGTAAAAGGCTTTGTGTACTACTAAATTTGATTCTGTAAGTATTTCTTTGCATTACCAGGGGTATATATTTTTTAGTATTTAACTTTCCAGGAGTAGTTACACTTGGTTGGTGGAGAAGATCCTTACCGAAGAGTTTACGTCTCTTTCTGTCTTCAAAGACAAAGTCCTCAGTGTCTTAGAACACCGTTATAGATGCATAACTGACAGGGCTTCTTTTGTGCACCCAATGTTTGTAAGTGAGAACTTTTTTTAACCTTGCACCTTCTTTGAACAAACAAAACCATAGGTTTGGAAAACTTATGTACCTACATGTAAATTTAAAAAAATTCTGCAAGGATAAAAAATATAAAAAGAGAGTATACATTGACAGGTTATTATGAAGGATCCTAAATATTTGCCAAACTGTGTGGAAATCATGAGCATCATTCATGATACAATTAAATCATTTTATCATGATGCACAGAGAGGTACCAATGTTCAACCTGTTCTAGTTTAATTTTTTCCTTTGTTTGTTTATTGTTATACATGTCACATTTTATAGTTACTTAGTAACTATGTTTAAAACAATCCGCACAAAAATGTGTGAAAAAAGGTTTTTAGGATGATGTTTTAGTCTGATAAATTTCACTTCTTTATATATTTTCAGTATTGATTGGCTGTTTATGAAAATATTGTTTTAAAAATATTTCATTCCCTTATTAGATTTGAAACAGAAATAAAATCTCAATATTCATTGCATTTGCTCAATATTTAAAGAAGTTTCAAGTTTAATATAGCAATAAAGATCTAAAACAACTAATTTTATTTGTCAATTTTATGTAAAGTGCACCAGGTAACCCTGTTACATATATCTAGTCTAAATAGTTTTCCATTTCAGAAATGTACTATTGAAAACAGCTTTGAAATTGCTTTCACATTGGTTGCTCATTTATGGTCAATCTGAATATTGAGGTCTTATTTTTGTTGAAACTTTTCAGATAATATTTTCAATATTTATTGTTCATTTTCTGTTTATAAAATAATACTGTTGTATGCTTCTATGAAGAAGGCCATTTTCTTTGAACAGTTGTGTAACAAGAGTTCAATATATACATATTTTAATGATTTTACTATAACATATTTATGATCATCATAGTGACGAGTAAATTTCATCGATGTTATTTCTAATACAGATTTGAATAATGTCTCCTAAGATTTTCTGAACAATACATTTAAACAGATGGTTGAATTTTATTTATTTTTGATTTCATAGATGATGAATTTGAAAATACGGCAACAATTCCACTGGGCGGTGACCAGCTGACAAGGGTTACGTTTGATTCGGCACGCAGTTTGAGGGCTGGAGCACACAGTCGATCAGATCGTTTAGAACAGTTTTCACCAGTTATTGAAGAACTGTTTCATATTGAACAGGATTTACTTGAGGTATGATTCTTAGAGGATATATGTTTCACTTCAACTTCAGTCACTTGAAGCTTCCTGGCCATGATTTGAATCACAAAAGTCACAACAATTTTGATTTTCCTGAATAGGTTGAAAACCAAAACACTCTAGCATCACAGCTCTCTTGCAAGAAGATGTGTTTTTGCAATATTTTACTATTGCTTTGTCAATCCCTGGTCGGTTTGATCTGATGTCAGTGTTGTTGTAGTAAAGGGTAGCATAGCTGGGTTCTCCATCCCGTCCTGCTCTGCCAGTCTCTTGGAAATATCTTTCAATTGTTGTTGGAGGCTTGTAGTGAATAACATGTCTGACATGCAAGGCATTCAGTCCCATTCCTAGTGCTACAGTGCACATCACAAATCGAATTCTGCTATTAGATTTGCATATTTCCTGCACAATGAAAGATTTCATTTTGTCGGTATAGGTTTGGTGGTATTGTGCAAAGATTCTGTTTTCAGGAATAGAGTCACCAATGTACTGTCTGTTGCCCAAATTCTTTTCTAGATATGTATAACAGTAGCTTATAACACTTGTATCTGTATACATAATAGTTAACGGGTAGTTTTGCTTCTCAGTGGCAAGCCCCTCCACAATTGGTATTAAAATCTCTTCTAAATGCTCCTCAGTTTGGCTAGATGGTGGTCGCATAATATTGCTGTATTTTATGTTTGGCCTGTCAGGGTTAATGGAAATAATTTGGGGATTTCGGAGATTAAGATTCCTTATAATTAGCTGTTGAGCCTTTGGAGGAGCCGTGGCAGTGAACACCATAACAGGAATGTCTGGAAATCTTGACAACAAATTTTCTCCTATCCTGGAAAAATCCTTTCGGAATTCAGCTCCCCTAAAATATGTGGAATTTTTTTCATTGGTAATATTTTTTCTTAAAATACATGTATATATTTACTTTTTTATTTGGTGGGGGGGGGGGCAAATTAATTAATTTCTTTTCTTGTCCATATTAATTTTAATAATGTGTTACACAAGTATGGTTGAAGTAGGATCTAGTGTTGAGCTTCATGTGTACTATTCATTGTTCCTTTAAAGTAAAGCTAGAAGAATGTATTTTTACATTTGCTTAAAAGTGGAATATTATTTGTGTGTATATATTGTGCTGTGTATGTATGTTTGTGTTAATATATATGAATTTATTTTGCAGAAAATTGTGAACCACTTCTTTTCAAGCAAATCATCAAGGGAAGTAGGAACTCTGGCAAATTATAAAGCAGTCTTACATAGAACAAATGTAAATGGCCAAGTCAAGTCCACAAATGGGTTTGAACCCCATAAAGATTTTGTACACACAGTTGCAAGGTAAGCTTTATTGATTACTGACTTTGAAACCCTCTTTCCTTTTGATGCATATTGGTTTGTTATACCTCTGTGAATATTTTCTATGTAAAATTACAACGAATCAATGTGTATATAATGTATCGTAATACACAAGCCAAAAATGGATACTCATCAGATGGTTTTTGTGAATCAATTGATACCCATTTCTACCACCTTCAAGACTGCTGCAGGGGCAGTATCTCTGTGTAGTCTGTTTGAACTTCAATGAAATATTGTTTTAATTATTTTTTAAATTGATGCATGTTGCAATAACAATTTGACTTTATGTGAAATTAAATTGTTTAAATTTACTTGTTAACTTTCAGAGCAATGGTAGTTGAATTAATGTGTGAAAAACAACAGATACAGAATAAAACATCAGATATTCAGATGCCAGAGCATATCAAAGTGTGGAAAACCGCCAAAAAAATTGAATGGTTAGACCGTTTTGTTGAACCAGTTGTAGATACCATCATGAACACCTACAAGGCTCCAGACATGAGTGATGTGGAGATACGTGTCCTGTACAAGGGTGGTTTATACATGCTAAAAATACCAGCTTCTTCCAGAGGGAAGAATATAGATGTAAACATAAATGGTAAATGACAATTTTGATTATTTAGAAGGGTACACTTTCCCAATGAGTTTTGAATATAAATATTGAAAATAAATCATTAATACCAATGTTCGTGCAAGGACTTTAGCAACTTATATTTTTTTTTCTTTTTTTACTACAGGGGACAAAGTTAGAATAGATGTACCACCTGAAGCAAGGAGTCCTGTTTATATCGGTGATGACGTTTACAACTACTCGCTCAGCTTTTTAAGGGCAAGCATGGATCTGATGCTGCTCCACTATGTAATAAAGGCTGGAGATATTGACAGATTGACAGTTTTGATGAAACGTTTCATTCCTTTGTTTATAGGACTGACATCCTTCAAATCGAAATATGCAATTGAATGTGTTAATTTTCTAGCAAAAACGGAACATATTCTTTCCGAGTTCGAAAGTGTAAGAGTGAAGTTAGGTGCATTTGTCAATGTTTCTGGAAAACCTGGTAAGAACAAGGCAGCAGATATGCAGCAGGAAAATAACATTAAACAAGTCAAGAATGTCATTAGGAGCTTAGGTGCAAGTAAAACGGACAAGGCCATGGAAAGATCATCAAAGGCAGCTCCTGTGATATATGAATTGATTTCTGATTTGGAATCATCACTTGGCATTACAACCAACAGTAAGAGAAACAAGAAGTCTTCTGTTGAAGACCTGTCTGTTTTATTCGACAAAATGAGACAGTTGAGACCTTTTGAAGTGCATGTGAACAGAGCACTGCCTGCTTTTTCGGGGTCTTCAGACAATGTTGTTAACAATGTAGATAAATTTAAACTCAGAGATTTTATTACAAGGCACAGTAAACGGACTTTAAACAGAACCGCATGTGATCTTAATAATGAAGAACAGGATTTTGAGGTTTAGTTACTCAGCATTTCACAGTTGGTAACATGCATTTTTATATGCGATGAATGAGAATAGCTTGTGTACATTTTTCATGTACTAGATTTTTTTGATTGATATAAACAATAATGTGTAGCAATTTTAACAGTGTTCTAATGTTAGTCTGTTTTGACATATTGAAATGCAATACATATCTTAAAACTAGTAATATTGATGATCATCAAATCTTAAGATATATATTAA
Source organism: Saccostrea echinata (assembly GCF_033153115.1). NCBI lineage: Eukaryota > Metazoa > Mollusca > Bivalvia > Ostreida > Ostreidae > Saccostrea > Saccostrea echinata. The sequence continues at coordinate 17,765,861 of NW_026889778.1, forward strand.
TCATCATAATTTCCCTGTGATTTAGTTAGTGGATTAATTAGACTTCTGTATCATTCCTGCTAGTTGAGGATTTTGATTTCAATAATTTGTGACCATTTTACATTGCACATGAAATTGCATTCCTAGTACATGTAGTAAACAAGTGACATATATACCTTTGTGATTTTTGCTAAGATTAGGGAAAAGATTTACTTGCTAGTTAAGGTAACACAGCATTGCATTTATAACATCAATACCTACATGTTTTAGGCCTTTAAATTCCTAGCATTGCATGATTGATTATAGATATTAGATATATTCATCCCTCACCCCGGTATATCATATGTAGAGGGGGTATAGATATGTCTTATCAATGTATAATATATGTATGACGGAATGTTCTTGCTCCTAATAATACTTAAGAAGCTAATTGAAAAAGTAAGATAAACATTGTTATTCCTTTAAAGGCTTTTTAAAGCCAACAGCTTTTACAGTTTATAACACCTACATGTTTTGTTGAATATTATTTTGAAAATAAATTATTCTCTGCAATAAAAGTCAATTTTTATTCTGGTTAAGCAGAAAGAACAATTAATATATAGTTAAATATATTAACACCCCCTTCTGTATATTATATGTAGAGGGGGTATAGATTTTTACTCTTATTAATCATAATATATGTATGACTTATTGATAGAAATTCAGACGCCTAGGAGAAGGACTGGTAATTTCTATACAGTCAACAAAGTGATTTCAAGAATAATATTGTATCTTACCATTCTAGTATGATGTGAGCCTCATCAATTGCAATGCAAACAAGCATTTCACTTTTCTGAAGTTGCTTTAGCAGTCTTTCGCCTTGAGCACAGCTAAGCAGTGCCTCGGGGTGTGCATAGATAAGGGAATACTTCCCTTCCAGTATATCTGAAATAGGGGCAGTTGTCAAGATTTGACTGTCACAGTAGTCAGCATCATCCCCGCTCTCATCACTGTCCCTGTCGTATTGAAATGTCTGGGCCTTACTACAAGAGTAGTCCAAGGAACATGCTGATATTCCCATTGAATGTAAGGCCTGTATTTGATTGAGCATTATACTGTTCAATGGTGTAATTATTAAACCTACACTTTTGGAGGCCGGAATGTTCCTGCTCCGCATAATTACTTGAGGAGCTAATTGAAAAATTAAGCTTTTCCCATAACCAGTGGGAAGAATCGCCAATATGTCTTTACCTTCTAAAATGTAAGACAAACACAAAACTTGCTCTTCCTTTAAAGGCTTTTTAAAGCCAACAGCTTTTACAGTTTCTCTTATAAAATCCATTTCCTAATCCATAAACACGTGTTGAAATCAAGACGAAAATGAAAGTAGAAAATATAAAGTTTATTCCATTATTTATTTCGAGTATTGTATTTTTAAATGAACAGTTAACATGTAACTAAACATAATTTATAAAAATAAAACGCGACATTCACAAAAATAACGCATATTTGAAATATAATCTAGCTGGTTATCTTTCTTAACAGGCGGATTGTTTACGTTTCCTTTTTACCGCCGCGTATGAGTAAAAAGCGAAATTTTGCTTGTGATGCGTCCTAGGATAGAGGTTAGTGTTAGCTTGATGACGCGACCTCTAAATATAGAATGCTCTGTCACCTTTAAGAGTAACCAATGAACTCGTCCAAGAATGCATTGACGGGCCGTTGTACAGTGTGTAAAACTTACCTGTGAAAGGTGCAAAATCTCTGTACAGAAACTGTACAGCGGTTGCGGAGCATCACATATTCCTTCATCATAGAATAGAATCCGACATTTAACACTTAATATATTTATATATAGACTTTTTTTCATTTTTGATACTACAAATGTTTTATCTACAATATATATATATATATATATATATATATATATATATATATATATATATATATATATATATATATATATTCAATAGTTACACTTCAAAAGATAGGACAAATTTCATCTACATCAGTTTTCTGCATCCAGTTGGCGCGCTCGGAGGATGCACTTTCAGTTGAAGGGGGGGGGGGGGGAGGACCTGACATAAAAAGAATAGAAATAGGTTACCCCATATCCAAGATACCGGTATTCGACTTTTAACCTGTTCAAGTTACTCGAATTTTCACTTTGCTCAGATGATTTCTGAGAAAAAAAAACTGCACTTGTTATGGAACTGCTGTATAGTTCTCCATGTCTATAGCAAATACTGTTACCAGTGTAAGCGTCACTAGCAAACAGTGCACACACCCGTGCTTGCAAGACCAAATAGCCTAGGTCTACACACGTGCGATGAGACTGTCATTCGCATCTTCTCTGACCTTTCTGGCGAGCTCGGAAAAACACGTTTGGCCGAGAAGTTACGATTGCAGGTGTTGTATAACCATTCCACCATTCCGTTATTTAAAAAAATGAGAAAACACACACACACACACAATTAATGAATAACATTCTCTCTCAGAAGATAATGAACGACAATAAACTAACAATAATCAAAAAAGTAATATAATTGGTGAAAAGATTTAACATTATCAACCGAAGAGCTGGTGTAGGGATATGAATACATTTTATCTGCATTTTTTAGGGAAAACCTGATTTTCTTAAAATCATTTTACGTTAATTTTGTTTTCTTTCACTTATTACATACACATGTACACATCATTTTTCTAAACTTTTGTTGTAATGTTGTATCTGCTGATCATGAATGGAACTATATTTTTGCAGAGCAATTGTGTGAAGAGTACCTGACTTTAGTTCTTGAATAGATAGTATGCACTGATCGAATTTATATATACTGCAAATAAAATGTGTCAGATTTTTCAGGATGACGTCATGTCGACAAGTGCATTCCGATCAGTGACTTGTTGATATTATGACTGTTATGTGGGATTTAACTAGCGACAAAAATGAATGCAGTGGTAAGTTTTGATGTAGTTCACTGCTCTTATATACAGTTGTCATTTTCTGGTATTTTGAAGAATTCCTATTTTGTGTGATATTACAGTAAACATTTCCCGTATAAATTAGGTCCCTCCCCCTTTTTGTAGCCTTTACAATGCTGCGATATTTCTTTTTAAAAACTTTTATTTTATTTTACTGTTACTAATAAATTTACTGTTAATAACTAAAATTATTATGATATATGACTATATTCCAAGCTTAAAGTATTCAAATGTTCTAAGCCCTTTAGATTTACATTCGTCCCCACGCAGTTAGGAATTTCCCAGCGGAAATTTCTAACTGCGTAAAAATTCTCAGTTATTGAACATGATTTTAAGCTTCGAAACAGTTCATTTTGCTCACAATATTGGAATTGGTCTACAAAACTATTCTCATTTTTATTTAAAAAATATCCTCAGTCTTTGAAAATAATTTGAACTTATTCATTGTTTACATCTTGTTAATCTCATTATTAATAACTTAAATAACTTTAATCGCACAGCATGCTTGGTTCCTCGACATCTTCTTCTTGTTCCCGAGGTTAATTCCAAGATATAAGGTTATACGTAGTAACATCGATAATATTGGTCGAATATGTGTCCAATAAATGTTTACATTACTATGTACGTATGAATATATTTCTTAACTACGCTACAGTACTTTCCACTAGTATTGTTCCCTTTGCATTCAATGTTCTCATGTCACTCTTAGGTATAGATCAAAATTAGTTATATTCCACAATATCAGTTCACTGTGTTACCTCTCAAGTTCATGCAACGGATACAGTTCTGGTGATTTAGTAGATGATGGAGTGCAATTATCTCCACTCCAGGCAGTGGTAACGTCCTTCAAATTAAAAGTCATCAATGTATCCCATACTTTATTCTAATTCAGTTTTTGTTCTCTTTCACTTGAAATTAATGATTAAAACAAGTATTGGTAAATTCGTACAAAATGCAACATAAATCACTTATATCATTAGCCTCTAACGTTTTCTTTATCTGTGAACACCTCCTAATGACTGCTATATTCATGTGAAAAATTTTACCAATATTGTGCCCCATCCTAGCCCAAATGGTTTATAATTCACAGAAACACAAATCCAAAGTACATGGGCATGGTAAGTACCAGTTTTACCAATATGGCCTGCTGGTTTGGAAGATGTTACTTTTTATACGAAGATCGTCCAAAAAGTTTGTGGATAATGACATTTATTGACAAAGTAAATGGTCCTAGATATACTAAATATATTTACACTGATTAATAAATCAAATATTGTAGCAGTGTCTCTAATTTCGGTTAACATACTACATGTCATGGAACATATCAAAACACAACATTCTCAATATTTAAAACGTAAAGGATATTTTGAATTTACTTAGATTATAAAAATATTATCCAGGGAAAATATGAAAAGTAATTTTTTTTCTCATGCAAAAAATTTGGTGAGGTGATATTCAAAAATCCTATATATTTCTTCGTTGAACTTATATCTCCTATCGTAGCTTAGCCCATACTCCGGGGTTATGGTCCGATTATAAATTACCTGAGAATGTGTGCATTTTAATATGACTTATTATGGACATTATTTCTTTAGAAGATTTTTAATATTTTCCTGTTTATTCCCTATATTGAGTAACACGGTTGTGGACCACCCTGCCCCAGGGCCAGGATTTGTAAAAACTTGTATAAACACACATTAAGGAAGTGTTCATATTTTTACATTTTTACATTTTTCGTCTTTAATGACAATGAGATACTGAGAACATTTCTCATTGACCCACCTCTTTTACGCTATTTCAAAACATAAAATGAATGAGTGTACCCCTTCATGTGAAAAAACTTGAATTCTTATTACATGTATCAATGCTGTGTGGCAAGTTTAGTTACAATTGTTCTACCGGTGCTAAAGAAGAAGTCAAAAAATGAAAATAAACCAGTTGGATGGACAATTAGACAAACTGTGTTGGAAAATCTTCGAACAGAAAAACTCTCCTTAAGCTTTGACTCTTAAATTATTCACATCTTTTCTGTTATTCTTAAAACCGGAGAGTGACTTTTTACATATTTTCCAGTAACTGTCTTTTCACAATATAATTTTATCAAAAATATCATATTTTTCCAGACATACAGGTTGGTTGATAAACATATCCACTAATAGTTTACATGTAGTATACATGTATTATTATGTAATCAATACTTAGGGTTTATTGATCATATATTATAGATTGTTCACATTGCCAAAGACAAAATGTGTTAACATGATTTTTGCAAATAATACACAATTAGACATCTTATGTGAAATGCAGTTGTAGCTACAATAATGTAGGTTATTCTGTAGTAAAACAACCTTTGCTGAAAAAAAATATTTGGGATCAAAATGAAATTTTCCTCTGTGAGCATCCATAGTCATTCACATTGAAGTCATCCAGCGGAATATTGGCCTAGATATTCGGAAATACTATGTAGAAGGCGCCCCCGAGAGAAACTCCTCTCTTCTCTTCATTAATTCTTCTCTTTCTTGTTTGATCTTGTCCTCTTTCATGATCAACTCTCTCTGAAAATAAAATTGATAAGATAATGATACTATATAGTCTGAAAAAGTGACAAAATGAAATTACCAATGAGCATATTGATATCAGCGAAAAAGATACTCAATTTATTTAACAAAAAGGATTATATAACATTATAGTTCAATATTCAATAAAATAAAATTAAAATTCAAACGAACTCACGAATTAACGGAAAATCTGAAAATATTTCTACTGTATCGTATGTCAGACTTGCAAAGAATACAACATTGGAAAAAGGAGGAAACTTAAAGCCCCGTCACGTGTATATAAACAACAAATTAAAGACCCTTGTGTCCATAATACTTCATGCTGTAATCATTTTGCAAAAAGAGGCAGGAGAACGTTTAGAATTTTCAAATCAGAATGTCTGTTTGTTGTTGCTTAACGTCCCTCTCGAGAATTTTTCACTCATATGGAGACGCCACCACTTGCCGGTTGAGAGCTGAAAATTTTGACCTGTGCTCGGCACTTAGGGCCATTAAGCAGTGAGGGATCTTTTTTGTGCCAGCACCTACTGCGAGACGGGACCTCCGTTTATACGGTCTCATCCGAAGGACCGGTCTCCACGTCCCACAGTGGGATTCGAACCCGCAACGTAAGGATCAACTCCTTAATCTAGAGCGAACGCTCTAACCACTACGCCACGCAGGCGACGAGATTGAAAAGCTGCGTTTGACTACTCTATTAAACTCTTTTAACCAAAACGATATTCTGAATAAATATATATATATATATATATATATATATATATATATATATATATATATATATATATATATATATATGGATTACCTTTTTTTGCTTCGTTAGGTTTTTCTTTTTCTTTTGCGTTTCAACATTTTCGAGGCGATGTTTGAATTCTTGCATCTTTTTTTGATAGTCTTCATGCTTGCTGACATCACGATATTTTTGTCCACTGTTGCTTTTGACTGAAGATCCAGGGGGAGACGTAATCTGCCTCGGTGTTTCCAATGAAGGAGTCTCCTCCAGAGAAACATCAAAAGCTTTGGGACCAGACCAACTAAATCCTACATAAAAATAAACCTTCTTATTCCACAGATGTCTCTGTGCAACAGGAAGAGAGGTTGTTATCACTAGCGTTTCAATATTTCCTCGTTGGCTCTTAATATCGATTATAACTTCCAAACCCTGTGGTTTTAAATGCCCCTGCACCCTTTGAAGTCGATCTCTAACATTTTGCTTTCTCCATACTGAATCTCCTCGAAAATACCGAGAGTCACCTTTTTCATGAAGATCTTCGTAGTGTACTATCTCGCTAAATGCTGATCCACGCCCAAGGAAGAAAAATGTAGTATCTCCTCGATGCAAAAAAGTGTCTTCACGCTGCCTTGGATAAATCTGGAAAAATATATTTTTCCATTTTTTGATGACATCTTGCAACTGTTTTATTGTACACAGTTCGTCTGCAAATTTTTCGTATCTTTGAAATGTTGGCCAGTGCAACAAAACTAGAAACATGTATAACTCTAGAAATGGTCTCTCCTCTGTTTTTCCAGTCATGTCTAGGGCCCGTTTACTCCACTGCAGCAATTCTCTATATTCTTTATCTCTGTTTTCCTCGGAAAGATTCCTCACGATAGAAACACCTACCAATAATCTCACATCAGTTAATGTGCAGTATGGTGATTTACAGTTTTCAAACAGCAAAGTTTCAACCTTTTTTAGTATCGATGGTCCTTCTCCTTTTGATTTCATTCTTAATAATGTTGTTAATGTATTCCCGACAAGTCTTCGAACTCTTCGTCGAATAAACTCTGCCCTTTCTTGAGCATTTAACGATGCAGGAATATTGTCAGAATCCTCTCCAAAATAGTTATCTAAATTTTCCCTCAAGTTTGCTAAAGAATTTCGTTGTGTAAAGTCTGGTTTACAAACAGTTGCATTGGTCATTATATCGCTCTTCAATTGCGAACTTTGCTCTTCAATTATTCGCATAACGTCGTTTGTTCGAAACTGAAAGCTTTTTATGCTCTCTAAGTCTTCTGATGGCAAATTCTCGAAAATTTTTGGTATAAAATGACTGTCACTGAGAAATCTTTTAAGATCACTAGGGACATTCGTTTCGGGACAAAAATGCAGAATTTCAAGTAATATCAGTACCGTGCGCAACTCAGCGAAGTACCCAGCGTCATTTAATTTTGGGCTATGTTCTTTTTCACTTTTTTCTTGTTCTTTATTAAAATTCTTTATTGCTTTGATACCGAGCTGAATTGCTTCAAACGCATCTTTCTCTTGCAAGTCTGTCATTTCTTTGGACGTTTCCAAATACATGTCTGTCAACTGGCGTTTAAATACCTGACCATATGTATCCCATAGATATGAGTTTTCTGGTTTCATCTGTGTTGCAATTTTTGCATACTTTTCAGCTTGTTCCCAGTTCTTAGCATGCATGTACAGTCGTGCTATCTGCTGAGCAATCATTGCGTCATTGAACATGTCGAATCCCTTTTCCAAGATTTTAGCAGCATTGTCTACGCTCTCATTATTTATAACCTCCATAATAAGCTTTGAAAAGTTTTCTTTTCTTCCCGTAGATAACAATTCACGCTTCTTCATAATATCTTTGACCATCTTTTTGAGAGCTTCGTACGACCTGTTAAACGATTTAAAAAGTGCTGAATCCAGAAATTGCATCATCATTGCACTTGTTGTTATACCTTTCTTTGATGAAATATAGGTAAATATTTCTTTTGCAAATAATTGGTTAATGATGCAAAACCCTTTTAGTTGACTGCTGAAATCCACCCTTGCACTTCTATTTACAAGCACCAACAATGAAGGATTGAGATTGACTTCCCATGATGTTTCCCGAAATCCTCGTCTCTGTTGAGTAACCGAACCAAAAGCTACATTTCTAATGTTTTTAAAGTTTGACATTAGTGGATCGAAAGCACTGATTGGCACAGACTGAAAATCTAAGTCATATGTATTCATCAGAGAAAGATAACAAAGCAAAGCTTGTTCTTGCTCGTTTTTTATATCATCCACAAATTCTTGCACAGCTCTCTTTATGTAATCTTTGTTAAAATTTTCTTTCAGCATGTTGAATGAAATAAGTAACATTGGGTTAACGCCTCCTTTAGTTTTAAACTGTTCTTCAAGCTTTTCATTTTTACTACGAAACCATTTTAGCTCCTGTTCATTCAGCTCATGACGTAACTGAAATGTATGATCAAGCAAATGTTTTGGAAGATTTGCACATCGAAAGCAAAGAAGAAATACACAGAACACCTTGCATGGTATTTCACTTCTTCTGGAAAGGATTCTCGCCCTATTTTCTAATCGTGCAAAGAGATTTGTTAATTTTTCCTCGTCCTCGTTATCTATGAAAATAATTGGTGGTTTGGGGTTTTCTGATTCTTCATAGCATCTGAACTTTTCAATTTGGTCACAGGTCTGCTCAGTAATTCGACGAGCTACCGCACATCGATATTTTTCCCTAAGTTCCCATAAGACTTGTTTAGCAGAAGTAGTGCCACCAGCACCTGGTTGATGAACTAAGCGAACAATACTCACTTTGCTTTCATCATCCATTTCATTCCCTTCACAAATATTACAAATTTCCTCCACCAAGCGTTTGTGTATATGGCGCTTTAAAACGTGATCCTCTTCGAACCAGAGGTTCCACCATTGCACAACACCTCCTCTAAAGAAAGCCTCTTCAACGATCTTTCTGTGTTGTTCTTCATTTTCTTTTGTGACGCTGAGATCGTTATCACACTCATTAGCACACAAAATTTCAAGATCAAATAGTTCATTCTTTGTTTTTTCTTTCAGGGGGCAGCATCCACCAGTTGATATTGCTATTTCACTTACAGATTTTTCTTTTGTTCCCATGACCTTTTTTATCATTTCATTTACATGTTTCCATGGCATCCCTATCACGCATCGTTTGTCCAAAGTCTTTTTGTCTACACTTTCTCTGTCTAATAAATTTTCTTTCCAGTTATTGGCAATTGATTCATTTGTAGCAAGAAGAAGCCATTGGTCTGGAAATTTAGACAAAACTTCATCTGCAGCGTCCAACATAATATCATAGTTTTTCGAAAAAAGGAGGAATACAATAATAGCACGATCTTCCGGTATTTCCCCATAGAAAAAACGAACTGCCTCTTTAAATCCATTGCTTCTGCTTTGTTTCCATGCTAATTTTTTGAAAGGGTCTTTTCTAATGGGTTGATAACCATTGCAGAATACCCATGGCTTGATAGCAGATGTTCTCAAGTCTTCTAAGGCATTGTTTAAGGTGTCTTTACCCACGTTTTCTTCACTGTTTTTATCAAATGTATCCGTAGTAAGGACTTTAAAGATCTTCTTTTGATCATCTTCAACGAAATGGAACATGCCCTTCCCTTCACTACAGGAGTCAAAATCAAATATAACACTGGGATCGATGTCATTTAGAAATTCAAAATTCTCTGCAGTGAATTCCTCTCCTATATCACTGCCCAGTGGACTTAAAAATAAAATAGGATAAATTTCCTCAAGTAATACGTCATTTCCAGCTGAAAATAAATTTAAAAACTGTTGGCGAAGGTTTTGAGTCTTTGAAGATGACTGATTCCTATTTTCTTCCTGATTTCTGCGTTCCTGGGATAATTTGGACTTAGTATTCATAAATGAATGTTCTTGTTCATCTGACAGAATCATTGGAATGGCTGTTCCTTTTTTAAATCTAAACAGACATCTTTTTGGTACTTTCGTTGAGGAGATGGTTGGATTTCTCACAAAGAATGCAGTCTCTTCTACGAGGGTAGAACTAGGAATTATGTCTATTTCAATAATAAAGCGTTTTCCTGTTTTACCCTCCTCATAATCTACAACAGGGATGAATTGGGGAGGTTGCACACATCGACTAACAATTTCAAAATCATCGTCAAAGAAGGCATTCCGTAGAGCTTCATAAATACATCGTTTTATCTTTTGTTTGTTTGCAGACAGTCCGATTATATTTCCTTTTAATAGGCCTTCATTGGATAGTATCTTCACTCCAAAATGAATGGTACCATTTATACGTTCATTCAGACAGCTAGCAATAAAAGGTATGGATGTTCTAGCTATCCATCCTGGGATTAAAGATTCAGCCATTTCTTCATACATAAAATTGTGCACCGTTTCCAAAAGACTGTTGGTGATTTGGTTTTCTGATGTAAGGATAGAATCAAAAATATATTTGTCTCTGTCATTGGCGGCAAATCCAAATTTTCGAAACGTTTCGCGAAATTTGTCTGAAATCGCATAATCTGTTGGGTATTCTGCCCCCTGACCAATATCTTTCATACCTGACTGTTCTTCCTCCGGCTGGTTATCAGGAAATAGAGGTACATTATTTTCTGCCCGGACCATTTCATCACGAATGTTAATGATGAGTTTTCTTTGCCCAAATGAAAAGTTAGGGAAGTTTTCTCTCGGAAATAGATAGTGCATATCCTCAATTGAAAGCGTACAAAATACTTCCCCATTAACGCCCTCTTTTACAAAAGTTTCTAAAATGGATTTTTCAATTCCTTTTTCTAGAAACCTGGCTTTCAAGATATTACAAAGGCCATGCACGTCTTTATCCTTTAATGATTTTGTGATTGTAGACGTTTTTCCTTGGCTTTCATTATCTATGAAAAAAATTAAACAAATTAAACAAAAAATATGAATTAATATACAAGTACAATTTTGAACTGTTTAAGTTGTTAATTTGGTTTGAAATCCTCTGCAACCGAATTCATTCCTAAAAAAAAACTGATTTAAACTGATTGTCCAAACAAATACCCTTTCTTCTGTCTAAATCATTTCATTGCGAATATTAATAATGTAGAAAACTTTGGGAAAAGATTTTTTCTAGATAAACCAGATCCTCCCATTAACTTCCTCTTTTACCAAGATCTCTAAAAATTTATGGTTGATAATCTTATTAAGAAACTTGCCCTTAAGATACCGCATAGTGCATTTTTGTCTATATCTTGTAACGGCTTTGTGATTGAAAATATATTCGAGATCAGGTCTTCTAAAAATTTGTTGGAATTCTAATGGATACCAATTTACGGACAAATTTTGATCAGGATAAAAAGAAAGCTCGGGTGAGCATATCACAAGAATATTTGTGGATACTAAGTATGCAGTAAGTTAATGCTTAAGTCTTTTCTCGTTTACCTGTATGGTCTTTTAAATTCATATTCCGAACAAATCTTTCTGCATTTTCCGGGTCAGATACTGAGTTGTCTTCGTCACTGGAAAAATCTATTTTTCTTTTAATTCCAAAGATCCTTTCCTTCCTAATTAAAAGCAAAACAGTCAGTCACAATTTTGCAAGGAAACTAATATACTGAATGTTATGAAGTATCCCCAGCTTATCACTTCAATATGTGCGCAAATAATGTGAATTTATATATTATACCTAAGTCTTTTACATGTTAATGACTAGGCAATACGCAATTTTGTTTGCTGAAAAATTCATTTTTTCCTTATGCTCCATAGAGTACTCAAATGATTGATTGATTGCTGTTTTACGTACCGTTCGAGATTTTCACTCATATAGAGACTTCACCAAACACCAGTGAAGAGCTTCAAATTTTGACCTTTACTAGGCACACAGGGACACAAGAGCTCCAGACAGCTCAGTATTACGTTACGCTACAACTCCATATAGCACTTTTATATTGCTATATTCAATAAAATATTTTTCCTAGGTATATATATTTATATTGTATGTTTATTTGATATAAATTTGAAAATTGAAATGAAAAGAAAGTCAATACCATTTTCTGAAATTAGAATTTTTTGCCCTTATCTGAACAAAAGCGAGATATCAAGATGAGACTTTCAGGGAGTATAGATCTTTATCGAAACTCGCTTTGTCGCTACTTTTTATTTGTTTTCGACACATCCGGTCGCTTACGGAAGTGAATTTCAAAACTCGATTTTTATTTTTAAAAAAATTGTTTTTCTATGACATTTGTAGAGGTAATATATTATATTTCTTTCAAAACAATTTTCTAGATATATGGCACTTTTCACTTGGAAGCGGCGGTTCTAATGGCGTGATGGTTAGCTAATCAATACACAGGGTTCACGGCGGAGTGACCAGTTAACGGGTGGTGCTTACTCCTCCTAGGCACCTTATCCAACTTCTGGAGTTTCCAAGGGTCCATGCTTTATGCCTTCACACAAATTTGCATAGTTTAAAGATTTTTTTTAGATCAGTCACTACCGGAGTTCAATTCCAAGATTGTCCGATTTTTTTTTCACTTTGTTTAAACTAAATGTTACTTCTAGACCGGGAAGGTTAACTGGCAATATTGGAAATATGCAGCTTTGTCATTTATATTTGTTTCTGTCAAAGCATTTGATAATAAACATAGAAAAGAGAGGGTTACAATATGTCGCAGAAGTCTGAGAAAACAAAACATCTTTCTGTCGGACAGTAATAAATAAGTATACACAGTGTTTTATCTATTGCTGAAAATTGTACCTTTTCTTTTGCTTATATTGTACATCTGGAAACTCTTCCTTCAATGTTCTGTATATATAGTCCCAAGAATCACAATCAGAGGACTGCTGTTGTTGACTGAATTCGTAATGAACATCATCTTCAATATCCTTCTTCATCACAAAGCAAGTTTGGTCTGCTCTATAGTAATCATGCAAAATTTCCTTTAGAGTGTCAATAGTCTTCTGTTCCTCTGGAAAAAAAAAACCCACTCGTACATGTTCAAATTAAAAAAACAAAAAAAAACATTGAATTGGAGATAATGACGTAAAGTCATCTACGAAAGTGTTCACGAAAAAAACATTATGCCCCATTTGCTCTATCCTCTAAATAATATAATATTACTAAGTTGGTTAGTTTACCTTCTTCTATTTCTTTTAAGTTTATTACAGTTTTCTGGAGAGTTTCCAGTACAAAATCATGGTGACTGGATTCTAACGCACGGCATAACCCACTGTAACCATTTGTCTTTGTGTACAGTATGCGCAGGCACCTATCAATTTTATCGCCACTCGTACATTCGGCCTTAACTCTTTCAAAATCATCCTGAGAAATATCAGATTCAAATAACGTATCAAGAAAGGTTGTACTTTCTATATCAATGTTTTCTTTAAGATAACTCCAATTTTTCTGTATTTTCTTCTTCTCGGCTTTATCCATGGTTTACTGTAACTGTCTACCTAAAAAAGAAAAGCTCTATATTTTCAGATTTCAATTATAACATCTGATATTTTACGCAGTGTATATTTGTATAATCCTGTCTGTCCCTTAGTATTGAGCAGATAAACAAAGTGCATAGTTATGATGAACAAATGTGCTTCTTACATTTTTTTTTTAAACTTGTGGTTCCAGGTTTTGGTGTTTCGTAGGAAGGGGCCGGGGGGGGGGGGGGGCTATATTCATAATATAGTGAAAATGTGTTAATTCTTTGAAAATCCTCAACTGAGTGCATAGATATGATGATGAGGATACCTCTACCAAATTTGTGAATTTCATGACCCTGGGACATGGGTTTTAGTGTTAGGATAGGGTGTGTTGAATCTGTAGTGAAAATGCATTATTTCTTTGAAAATCTTTTCTGCTTCTTGGCAAATCGCAGGCAAACAGAATAGAAGTTTTAATAAGCAAGGATATTTTTTACCAGATTTTTGAACATGAGGACCATTTGATCAAGTGTTCTGGTCCTGGCCAGCGCTCTATTAATTTGTTTTCTACTGAGAGAAGTTATTCCCCTTTGCCATTCACTTTTGATAATTAATCACTGTAAATAATGTAATATGTACAGTACCGACCGGACACAACCTAACACCAGAGCGAACCCAAAGCGGACCCTGGGTTCGCTTTGGGGTCCGCTGCGGGTCCGCTTTCAGAAATTTTGGGACCGCTCTGGATACGCTTCGGGTTCGCTCGGGGTCAGCTCTGGGTCCGCTAGAGCGAACCCAGCGTTCGCTTTCCGGGTTCGCTTTACGCACTCATGCGTGAAGCGGACCACGCTTTAATCTTGCCGCCAGTAAGCCCCGCCCCTTGTATATTCCAAATACAGTCGTGAAATCGAACATTGTTGTTTTTATGGCGATCGAAACATGTACATATAAGTGACAATATGGATAACGTTGATAATTTTTCAAGAATTTCACCGTATATTCGACGTATAATTATCACTTTTATTTTTCTTAACTTACAAGTATGTCGGGAAAAAAAGAAGAAAAGGTGTTGAATTTATTTTCGATGTATCGGATGGAGTAAAATTGATAAGAGTATCTTAACAAAAAAGCTTTCATAGGTACCTGTATATATATATATAGAGTATATATATATACTCGCCTATAAGTCTTTTTTTGGGGAGTTAAATTTTGGTCCAAAACTCTATGTCCGACTTTTAGGCGAGCCATAAAAAATTGACATTATTTTGAGCAGCAAAATAAAGTATTTTATAACGTGTCCGACGATTATCGTTGTATAAAGTCTGGATATATTATATCATTTTGTATTCTAGGATTATGCATGAAGTACAAGTATTTACATATTTCAATAATTTTGATTTTATCTAAACTTTGCATTTCTTTTTTTTTTTTTTTTAATTTTAAAATATTGGCGTCATTTCTTAAAAAAATTACTTAAACCAGGTTAAAACATCATTAAAACATTGATTTGAAATTGTCAGTCGGTTTCTTGCAAAAAGTTGTACCGACTTATATGCGGGTCAGTAGCAAATCCTTCCAAAATAACCTTAAAAATTACAACCGACTTATAGGCGGACCGACTTAAAGGCGAGTATATACGGTATATCGACGCAAAAGAAAGTGATATGCATTTTTGTCTTTTTTGGACTGATTTGCAAGTAATTACAAAAATTCAAAAACATACACTGTAAGATCTACATGTAGGATAAATAGAATTGACAAAATAATATTTCCCTATATACATGTATTTAAATCAAGCTATTTATTAATTTTTGGTAAAAGATTAATGAAAAAAAAATATCATAGTAGTTTTTAAAAAATAAGATTTTTTTCCAATTTACGAATTGACATAATGCTCATTTATACTGTACAATGCACATTTATTTATTTTTTTCAAGATCAATTATTAAGATCGATAATTTTGATCTGGATAAATTAAAACGTACATGTAATTGAAATAATAATAATAAAATAATTAAATTAAAGATACAGTTCTTATACTGTACGTTGGGATTTTTTTTTTTTTTTTTTTTTTTTTTTTTTTTTTTTTTTTGGTAACAATTGTTATAACCATTATTATCCTCTTTTTCTCTTTCTTTTATGCATTAAAGTACCTATTGTCTGATATTTTACGCAATGTATATTTGTATATTAATGGATTTTAAAAATATAAAGAAAATAAATATGTAACTATACATGTAACATGCTACCTGGATAATAAATATATATAATGTGTCGATAGATTTTAAAAATAAAATAATAAAAATAAATATGTAAATATTGCATGCTGTCTGGAGAATTAAAATATATAAATATATCATGTTTAAAAATCATATTAATAATATTTTTGCACTGTACATTCAAACGCTTTTGCTCGGGGGTCAGCCCTAGCGGACCCCAAGCAAACCCAAAGCAAACCCAGAGAGCGAACCCGGGGTGCGCTCTGGGTTCGCTTTCTGTTAGGTTGTGTCTGGTCGGTACTGTATTTGAAAGTAAATACACTAAGAGAATTATGCAAGAAATGTTGTTGTATAATATAAAAAGTACTTTCATAGTTTGAATGATCAGATAGACTTGTAAATAATAAATAAATCAAAATGAGACAAAAATAACTTATTAAATGCGCAGGTGTGTTAAGGAAGCACTAAGATAATCTGACTTGACTAAATCAGTGATACAAGATGACGTCATAGTAGGCGAGATGATGTCAATTTTAGAACACAAGTTTTCTTAATATTGTTATTTAGAGATATAATATAACTCCTGAAAATGAATAGAAACTTGCAAATATTAACAAAAATTAAATGTTTTTATTTTGTTATGCTGTATCTGTCACTTGAATTAAAATCCCCGACCGATGACGTCATAACTGTTCAACAAGAAACTTGAGAATTGATCATGTTGTGTAACGAGAATTTTGGCTAAAACGGCATGTAAAAAGATACATAAAATGGGGTTTAGAAGCAAATGCCGTGAATACTGTGTATGATTCATTTGAAGTTCAAGTTTGTTAAAAAGGTATGCTAATTTATTTTCATCGATTCTATCTTCTGTTGAAGACAGTCAGCTATTTACGTATCCTGGTCGGCCTTTCAGGGTTCTCCACATTTGAAAATTTAAGCATGGAGGAAGCTCCGCGAAGGTGAAATGTGACCGAAAACACGAATGCTTGATAGACTTTCTAACCTTCATTAATGATTGGTTTAACAAAACTTAACCACGGCACACAAAAAGTTGAAATAACCTATATTTTTTAACCTTCTGGGCGAACGGTAAATTTAACTCCATTTAATATTTCTGTTACTGATATTTAATCCTGTTACATGTATCATTGGTACAATTCAGAACACGTGTCAATGTCTTCTAGATTAGAAAACGATAATTATAGATATAAATCAATGTGATAATTGTTTTAAAATCTTAAAATATTTTATCAAAACAAAATGATTTATGGACACGGTGCGGCATGGAGGGATTTTTCTAGACACGGTGCGGCACGGTGTGCCTATCTGTGTATTTCAAATCCACGCACACCGTGCTACACCGTGTACACGGTGTAACACAGAGCATTTCACACGGTGTGTTTTCCACCGTGCGACGGGGAAAACTCGTGGCCTGTACTGTAATCGATTAATAATCGATTACTTTAAAGTTTTTATCCCTTCAAATATCAAAGCAATATTTAATGGTAAATCACTAAATGTTGATGTTATCCACTGAAGTTTGAATGTGTTCCTGCAGTTTCAGTGCAGATTCTTTTAAGGTTTTATTCTGGCTAACATTCTCACTAAATGCCCAAATGAGGGATTCTCTACCATGGAAAGTGGAGACACGATTCCTTGAATAAAATATGCCAAGGTATCAATTATTCCTTTCAACCTTGGATCTGAACCTCCATATTTATTGACTTGTTGCAAAAATTATTTAATATTTTATTGTGAATTACTTCATTAGAAGTATTTGGGCTGCCCGTATGTTGACGGTACACATTAAAAGTTCCTGTACGTGTCTTTTACAAAAATTTAGTAAATTATAACTCTTGGTAATAAACATGTAGATTAAATGTGTCTTTAAGTAATTAAATTAATAGCACAATTTCATTCTATTTTGAAATAAGTGTTTTGAGAGCTATCAATTGTTTTAGTAATATTGTTGTCTTCAATGGAATGAAAGTTAAACACTAGGTAGTTCACAGTTTACACCTCATTATCTGCCAATCAGGGATGTCTCAGTCAATTAATTAGCCAATTAAGATAAGCAAACACAGTGACACACTCCCTCTCTAACAGTCACTTATAACCTCTCACTGATATAAAAACATCCTTACAATTTTGAATGAAAACATGAAAATGATTTTGCAATTTTAAAGTTACTAAAGCACAAGTTTGAAATTGTTTAAACATTTCCAGATATGAATTTTTTACAACACTTAAATCTGTTTTTGCTATTTATAATTTTCTATTACAAGACAAAGTTTTTCAACATCTGAAATATGAAAAAGGACATGAAGCAAGAGGACAGTGGGTCAAATGTAAAATGCACACGAAAAATCTGTATATTCTATTAATAAATGGTTGAAATACACTTCTGAATTATTAAATACTAGACCAGTAGGTCTATGATGCAAATTTTATTGAGAACATTATTAAACTTATGATAATAAAAGTTAGGAAATCCAAACATTACACTATAGGAGGTTTATATCTGATATTTATGGGTGACTGACTGTAAATAATTCTCCAAAATAACATCCATTTGTGTATAAAATAATCGAAAGTAATCGAAAAAGTAATTATAATTACTTTGAAAATTTTAGCTGTAATCGATTAAATTACGATTACAAGTAATCGAAAAATCTCTTCGATTACAGATTACTGTCGATTACTTGAAAAAAAGTAATCATTATAATCGATTACGATTACTCGATTACGATTACCCCATCCCTGCTGAGGATGCTTCCATATCAGTATGACTAATTGTGGCTTTGTTGTTATCCAGAAATGTATTTTTTAATGATTTTCCTCCATCTATTCATATGTATAACTTTCATTCCCAATTTTGCCCCCGGGGTCATGATTTGAACAAATTTTATTCTATAATACCTGGGGATGCCTCCATTTCTAGCCATATCTATATGTCTGATGGTAGCATTATTGTGCTTGAGAAAAAAAAGTTTTTCACACACACACACACACACATACAGATATATATAGATAGATAGATAGATAGATAGATAGATAGATATATATATATATATATATATATATATATATATATATATATATATATATATATATATATATATATATATATATATATATAGATATGTACATACACTCTGGGGTGATGATTGGAACAAACTTGAATTTACAATATCTGAGTGTGCTTCCATATCAAAATGTCTAATTGTGGCTTTGTTGTTTTTGACAAAATATTTTAAAAGATTTTTTCTTATATATCCCTATGCAAAACTTTCATCCCCTATTATGGCCCAACCCTACTCCCATGGGTCATGATTTGAACAAACTTGAATCTACACTACCTGAGGAAGCTTCCATATCCATATGACTAATCATGGTTCAGTTTTGCTTGAGGAGAAGATTTTTTAATTTCTTTTCCAGTATTATGGTATGTGAAACATTGATCCCAATTGTGACCCCATCCTACACCCGGGCGTCATCATTTCAACAAATATCATTCTACACTACATAAGGATGCTTTCAAATCAATAGGTCTAATTTTGGCTTTGTTGTTCTTGAGAAGATATTTTTAAAGAAATGTTCCTATATATTTCTTTGTAAGAATTTGATCCCCCATTGTGGCCCCAGGGGTCATAGTACGAACAAACTCGAATCTATACTATCTATGCATGCTTCTATACATGTATCAATATGACTAATTGTGACTTTGTTGTTCTTGATCCCCCATTGTGTCCCCCTCCGGTGTCAAGATTTGAACAAATTTGATTCTAGACTATCTGAGGATGCATCCATATCTATATGTCTGATGATGGCTTTGTTGTTGAGAAACAAAAAATTTTAAAGATTTTTTTTCCCTTTATATATATTCCTTTGTAAAACTTCTCACTCCCATTGTGTCCCAAACATTCCCCAGTTTCATAATTTGAACAAATTTAATTCTGCACTACCTAAGATGCTTTCATATTAATAGGTCTAATTGTGGCTTTGTTTTTCTTGAGAAGATTTTCCCCAAAAAATTCCTATATAGTCCTATGTAAAACTTTGATCCCCCATTGTAGAACCATCCTACCCCTAGGGGTCATGATATGAACAAACTTGAATTCTACACTATCAGAAGATGTTTCCATATCATTATGACTAATCAGGGTCTTTTGTTCTTTATAAGAATATTTTTAATTTTTTTTTTCTAAGTAAATCTATATGTTAGACTCTGATCCCCCATTGTGGCCCCACCCTATCTCCGGGGGTCAGAGATTTAAAAAAAATGGGAAAAAAAATTGAAACTTCAGTAAGTAATGAAGGTTTCATATAAGTTTCAATTTTTCTGGCCCAATGGTTCTCGAGAAGAAGATTTTAAAATATGACACCAAATTTTCTCCAATTCTTAATTATCTCCCCTTGAAAGAGGGTGTGTTCCTTCATTTGAACAAAGTTGAATCCCTTTTACCAAAGGATGATTTGTGGTCCAGTGTTTCTTCAGAAGGACTCGAAAATGTGAAAAGTTTACAGGCGGACAGACAGGCGGACAGCTAGACGGACGCCAGACGAAATGTGATCAGAAAAACTCACTTGATTTTTCAGCTCAAGTGAGCTGAAAAGGGAAATGGGGATTTACATGTAAGGGCATT
The DNA here is from genome assembly GCF_033153115.1 of Saccostrea echinata. Classification (NCBI taxonomy): domain Eukaryota; kingdom Metazoa; phylum Mollusca; class Bivalvia; order Ostreida; family Ostreidae; genus Saccostrea; species Saccostrea echinata. The sequence goes on from NW_026889778.1 coordinate 17,786,382, forward strand.
TAGACGTTGCAGTTCGATGTGCTTGTTGGCCTTATAAAGGTTAAGTTACAACTTGCCTCAGCTCTCGGATCCTTATTTTGTTCCTAAACATATTGTTTTTACTCTGTTTCTGATGATCATTATTCATGTTATTGTTATTATTAGTTCTTACGTCTTCAAGGACTCTCTACCACCGGCTCATACATTCACCTCTGTTATTGGCTCGCGTATATCACAGTGTTAAGCACAAGAAATAGTGCGTTTGTTTTAATTCATTATAATTATATTCCAGCACTAATGTTTGTCTTTTTCAGGTATATATTTACTGAATAGATCTAGAACTATTAGTTTAATTTGAAATGCTCCTTGGAATATCATGTTTTTTACCTTATGTCAAAAATCTTGACGCGAGCCAATTGCAGAGGTGTATAAGAGAGGAACGTACGACAACTTTGCATAGGAGATTGGACCTTATAGTGATTCAACTGTTTCTTCTCATTGCTATACTTATTACTGTATGTGTACTTTAAAAAGCGGGCTTCATATTTTAGCGGTTTGGTGCAGACAGCGATGCGCTAATTCATGATTACCGTTTAAAATGAATACGATATGATGTTTTTCATTACTTGCTTCGATATGCCATTTTATCAGGGCTTGAATATCGAACCCGATTTAGTCGTCATCTATTTCACCAGGCAATAGGCATATATAATGTATGTAAATATATCTATGTGTAATGTGATTTTTTTTCCAAATTCACTTTTAATCAAATTTGATTTTAATATAAAATGGGTTATTGGCATTTGTCACTTGGACCATTCAGTTCAACCGTGTCGACCCACATACTCTATATGTGAACCTCGACAATGTATATAGGTCGTGTACGAACAGTATAAGTTACACAATGCAATTCTAACATATATAATTACACATTATTGATCCTCCTGGATAGGAAAATATTAAGTGAATTGTTTTTAATTAATAGTAAACGGTAATAAAATGCTCAATAAGAAAACTACGACCGCACAATAAATACCTTAAAGCTCATTTTCAGCCAGGTGGACACGATTATTGAACAGCAATAATCTAATACGATGTTTAAAAATTATTTAGAGTAAGATATTAGAATTTCACTTTAACTCATAGACAATATAGGTACATTTTTTTAATTTTATTTTTTAGCGCTGCATGTGTAGCGCTAATTCATGACAACGCCAACCACTCCATACCCGGTGATTGCGCTAAATTTTGAATACGTTAATTTATGTGCACATACAGTATATTGTTTTTTACTTTTTAATTTTGTGCTTGCGATTTCTCGGAGACTGTTGGTTGAAATTTGAAGGGAAAACGTGCCGTAACCTAAGGTTATTTTATCCGGGAGCAAATTCCATTAATCACATCCGCTGCCAAGTTATGGGCCATTTCCTGATTTTTAAATGAAAATTTGTCCCGGAATAATCTCAAGAATGACTAAAGATATCAATGTCATACTTTCAGGGATAAAAGATCTTGAAATACACTTGCCAGAAAGCTAATTTTCCTACACCGTAGGCACTATCTGTCGATACAGGAAGTGAATTTCAAAAATCGGTTCTTTCACTTTTTTTGTTTTTCAGATAGAATGTCACGAATCATCAAGCTTCAGATGGAAACTGAAAATTTTAGCCTACTGTTTTCTTTTATTGGTTGTGTTGCCATGGAAACAATCATAAGTTAAGAAAAATAGCTTCAATTTTAACTTTTTTTTAAAGAATATTTTTACAAAAATTTTTACCTACAACAGACTTTATGCTAATTATTAAAGAAGTATAGTATACAAAAAAGTTTAAAAGCAAGTCTAAATACCTTAGGCATCTGTTGCCATGGCAACACAAATATTCTACAGCTTTACAGTGTGAAAAATTGAAAATTACCTCTCAAGTTTAAACTTATATATATAAAATCTACAACAAGCTGAGCATTAAAATGAATTTTATTCTTACACAATACAGGTTGATCTTCAAGAATGACATTTAAATTTGAAAAGCATTTTTACTGTTTTTGTGGGAAAAAAACGGTTAAATTTTATGTTTTTACTCTTTAAAAATGATAAATATACACAGCAATTTTTTAAGGAAAACTTTCAATTTCTTCCAAATTCATAATTGTTAATGTATATTTGCTATTATACTCTTGCATTATCAATAAATATAGTGATATTATGAGATAAAAATCCTGCAATGTGCCCATAGCAACTAATTTTACTGCATAGCAACCAAGGCATTTTCAAGAGATCGTGTCAAAAAATAAAGGATGTATTTAAATATAAAAAAAAATTAGATAAACAACCTTAATTTCACTAAGGAATAATAAAACATACTTAAATTTCAGCATCAATCATATTCTGTGCATAGCAACCAAACGATGTCCGTAGCAACAGCTAAATTTTAAGTTTTTACACCAAATAAAGGTTAAAAACACATATCAATTTTTAAGGGAAAAACAATCAATTTCTTCCACATTGATACTATTTCATTTATATTTGCTAATATACTCTTGCAACATTAATAAATAAAGTGATAAGATTTTGAAATAATTATGTAATGTGTCCTTAGCAACCGATTTTACTGCATAGTAACCAATGTATTTTCAAAACACAGACAAAACATGAAGGAAAATATGAATTCATATACAGAAAACAAGACATTTAAGCTTTATCTCATTTATGAATTATAAAAACATATTCAATTTTCTGCATCAGTTATGTAATTTGTGTATAGCAACCAAATGAGGTCCACAGCAACAGGGCTGAACATTTTGTAATCCTTAAATTATCAAAACATTGTTGGTAACATTCCAATGAACTATTTATGAAAATTCAAACAAAAGCATGATCAATTTATTTATGAGAATTTTTTTAAGGTTTAACCTTTATATAATTTGTCTTAAATTCAATATTTCTCTTCTTTTTAATTCAATAAAAGCTTCAATCCATTTAATTTTCATCTGTTTCTTGAAAGGGCAATGTCCATGTTTACAGCATTCAAACAAATCATCTCAAACTGTACTTTTTAGAACATAATCAGAGAGACCAATAATGCTGGTGGCTTCTGTCATCTCACTTGTCTCAGTCATATCTGTGTCTTGACTCCCTGGCAATCACAGTCTCTCATGAGAATCTGACTTCTGTGCAAAAACAAAAAATATCAAACAAAGTTGCCCAAACTACATTTTCTTAAAACATTGCTGTGACGTCATGCCTTTGTTCTTGCAGTCTAAAAATTTACCTGTAGCCGAGCAGTCCAATAATATATTTTCGGACGGCAGTGATAACAAAATCGGACAGTAGTTAAAAAACAACAACTAGAGTGAGATCAAGGTTTAATTTGTCCAGAAACCAAAAAAAAAGTTAGGGAGAAAAAATTCAGGGAAAGGGAACGTGAGGAAATTAAGTTGCTAAAAATAGCAAACCCAAGAAGAAACTGGAGTTTTAACCTTCCTCAAAAGTAACACTTTCCATGCGGTTTTATGCAAAGCTTTTTCGATACAGCACTGTGAATAAGCCAATTTAAATCCATTTCTGATAAAGAACCAGTCTGCAAATCTCTTCATTTAACAAGGTTTGTTTGCCAGTGACCACACTTTTAAAACCCAAGATTTTCATTATATCATCCAATCAAAATTTTAGATAAAAATCTGCATTTTTACTTTAAATGTATTTTGAAGATATCATCCAACACTGAATCTGTATCAATGTCAAACGCACTTAATAAAAAAATATTCCGAATCATAAAAAAAAATCCTTCATCAACTGACCACTGTCCATAGTTCCTGCTAAGCCAAACGATTTCCATTGAATGTATGAAACAAAAGAGTTCACTCACTGATTTTACTATCTAAAGAAAAAAAACTTTCTCTTTTCTTTTGTCTACTTATTAGATGGTTTCAGGTAGAAAACTATTGATGCCTGAACTCCTATTGTGTAATTATCGGACTCCTCCAGGTAACTTTTGGACATTTAAATAGCAATGTTTTAAGTAAGATATATGCCTCATACAATTCTATATGTAAAATTATCAGACAGTTTTCGGCCCTAACGGGCCTCAAACAGTCTGATAATTTTACATATAGAACAGTATTCGGCATATATCCATTACTTAAATGGAGAAAAATTGACAGTCTCAAAGGATATTTTTTTTCCTTTAATCTGAGTAAAATTAAAATATTACCTTGGTTTCAAATTAGCAATTTATCAACTAAAAGAAAAACAATTAATAAGAAGAGTTCCATAGGCCACACTGCTCACCTGAGCCACCTATGTAATACTATTATTTTTTAGAAGTTTTTGAAAAACATTCCAATCTATATTCCCATGAAACGTTCATGTTTTTACTGGGCCTGTACCCTAGCATCAAGAGGCTATGACTTATGCATATTTGAATACACTCACAACAAATGTATTTGCTGGATTGCAATATGACTTATGTAGCCGATCTGTATAATGTTAAATTTGCTTCCATATTTTAGCCCCACTCATCCCAGCTTATATCTACAAGACTTGGGAATTTTGATTTTCACATTAAATATATTGCACACCATTTATAATTTCCTTGTTCTTGGCACACTAGGATACAATGAGTTCATTTAAGAAAGGAATTCAACTTTTGAGAATTCATAAGGACATAAATTAGGATGCTTTCTACATACCTGTGGATGCTCCCATATCAATATGACTGATCATGGTCTTGCTGTTTTAGAGAAGAAGATTTTTAAAGATTTTTCCCTATATATCCCTATGAAAAACTTTGATTGTCCTTTTTGGCCCCATCCTACCCCAAAAAGGTCAAGATTTGAACAAAACTGGTTCTACACTATGTAATTAAAGTTTCACATAAGTTTCAACTTACATGTATCTGGCTAAGTGGTTCTGGGTTTTTTTTTTAAAGATGCTACTAAATTTTCACTAGGCTTTCTCCCTATTGAAAGATTGTGTGGCCTTTCTATGAATAAACTTGGATTTCCTTTACCCAGGGATGCTATGTAACACTTTTGGTTGAAATTGGCCCAGTAGTTCTGAAGAGGAAATCAAAAAGTTTACAACTGGACAGACAGACGAACACTGAACAAATGTGACGACTTGAGCTTACAGCTCAGGTGAGTTAAATGGTGCAAATGAAAAAAAACAATAATTATCATACATGATAATATACTTACATTATCTTAAGATCCATCTGTGCTAATATAACTAATACTGGTTTCAATAGATAATTTCTTCATTCTCTCTATGAAAGTATTAAAAAAAAATATAATTATAGGTTTGACCTTGAAAATATGCCTGTTATTATACTGACTTTCTGTGAATGTCAAAATGTTATGACACACATACTTTAACTTGAAAATTGAGAAATATTCAATGGAGGAAATAAAATACATTTAAGAACATGTTTTTTTTTTAATAGACAGAGGGAATTAAAATTCAGTGATTACTATTGGAAGGTTTTACATGCATGGGCATGTACATCATGATGCAGTATTGTTCTGTGGAAACATTAATTTTATGGAGATTTATGAATTTTAACAATGCCACACATCTTCAACCATGAAATTAAATATTTTTTCTCAAACCTTGAAATTTGACCACTCAAAATTAAAAAAATATATATATTACAGTATTTCTTTTCTTCTGATCAGAGACATAAACAACAAATAAATAAAATTAATAATGATTTATATTTCTGTTCTTATTTATAAGTCTTTCTATTCAAAAATAAATGACTGCTTATACCAGTGAATGACTGCAAAAGGCTAAATTGTCTTTTTTTAGATGCTAGCAGCATTTTTTAAATGTAGATTGTAGAGTACATGTATCTGCATGTAGAGCTACCCTGTATGATTTATAATAGTTCTGTACTGCTGCTAACAAGAGTTTTTCTTCAAGTTAGCTTTTGTAGAGTATAAAAGGAAAGAAATATAAGAAATACATCTATAATACATTCATGCATTATCTTTTATCTGAAAAAAAAATCAGTTTGACACTGTCATCTGGCAAAATTAATTAATGTATTGCAATTTGCAATTTCCATGTGCAAATCTGATCTACAGACTTTCATAGTAAAAGAAACAGTAAAATGACCTTTGCCGAGGATCCCTCTTATATTGGTAAGCATAATGATATAGCTGAAGGAATTGACTTAAGAAAGTATCTTTTCATAAACCCCACCCTCCACCCCCCATCCTGAAATCCTGAAATTGAAAAGGTTTTTCAGAGATTTTTTAAATTTTTTTCTTCCATGTCAAAATTTTTATGTTTGGCATCTGTTAAAGTTAATGTGAACCCCCCCCCCCCCAACTCCATCCACTGCAAAAAAAAAAAAACTTTGATCCGCAACCTGAATTTTAATGGGGTTTTTTAAATGTATTTATACAAAGTAATGTTTCGCTTTAAGAACATTTTAAAGTAAAACTGTTAAAAAAATTTAAATAGTGATTAAAAAATCTGTGATTATAACATGTACATAGATGTATTAGGCATTTCAATAACAAATAAATATAGAGAAAATACATACATGTACCAGTTAGATAGGTGTCGGTCTTGATTGCCACTGCATCAGCTGTGCATTATTCGTGTTATTAGAATATTTGCATCAAATGAATATAATTATTTCTACATACTTCTGCAAAAAGGAAATTAGAAATATTTATAAATTGAAGTAATGTGTGTGGCGATTTTTTGGATAATAAACAAAGGAAACTAATTCATTTGGATTTCACATGCATTTAGTTACCCGTTTACTGTAAACAGATAGAGAACAGATGGAGAGAGATGGAGAAAATTCGGATAAGGAAGAAAGTGGTCGCTTTTAGAAATATTTTTTTTAAATGTATTACCTGATTTGTCATAAGGTTTTTGTTGTTGGGATTCCAAGCTTATGAATCTTTTTCCCTCTTGAAACACAGGAATTTTCCTTGAGTCAGTGCTCCAGAACATCCAAAGGTTACCGACATTTTTTGATTCTAACACAGAAGAGCTTCCAAGGGAGGTAATATATGACAATAAAAGATGGGAAAAGTACATGTACCCATCAGTATGATAAAAAATCTTTTCAATTTAATCCCACTTAAGAACTTCTCAAATTTAATTTTGATATAAACAGTAATAATGTTCACGTTTTTGAGAATAGCATCAGATATTTATTTTCTTGTTGTATATTTGAGAATTCAGTCACCGTAACAGGGTCAAAAGTAGGCTAAGTGCATGTAGAAAAACTAATAGAAATTTAAACGTTTTCGTTCACATGCAGACAAAATATAAAAATGCTAGTTTTTTGAAAATAGTTTTAATCAGTTCTATTAAATAAATATTTATTGATTTTTTTATTTGTTGTACTATGCAAAAGTGCTGCAAATTGACTGAATCTGAATATTTTCTAAAGTGTCTATTTTACTTACTTTGATATATGGTTATCATGGAAACACTTTGGCTAATCATTGTAAAATTTTACCACAAATGATAAAACTGTTAAAGAAGTTAATTAACAAAAAAATCCCGAAAATTTTAAATTTTATAGTTTCCGTCGGTTACACTGAGTAAGCTTGATGATTCGTGACATTCTCTCTTAAATATTTTTCTGTGATATAAGTAGGGATAATAGAGGTATCTAACTCAGAATGCTAAATATATAAATTTGTTTAGAATTGATTCACATATACTCTGGAAATTCGCTATTTTCATTTTTCGCCGCTTGCTTTGGTGACGAAATAGTTAAGGTGCTGGATTTGCAAGCGGGCGACCCGAGTTCATTCCCCAGAATGTCCGAATTTTTTTTCTTATTATTTTTCAGTTTATATTGAGGGTTTTATCTTTAAAATGATGTCAGGTAAATTTTTTGATTCTATTTTACTTTTTTTCTCAAGGTTTGCATGTCAGTGCAATGAGTGGTATGACTAATATAATGGAAATAGCTTTAATGTTCATATTTACTTCGAAATGCTTTGAAATTCAGTTCATATATTAGTAGTGAAGACAATATAATATAGGTGATTTAATACGAAGGAACGTCCATTGACGTGTGGTTTGCTCTAATTGTCTCATACAAAATTCTCAACAACTTTTATATATTTTGACAAAATACATGTACTTCGCTCTAATTGTCAAATAAAAGAGTTTATTATATAATCTATAAATAGCCCCTATATAATCTATACAAACGCAAACGGTTCATAATACTACATAATTCCAATCTTAATTTTATTTATTGATTTCCTGTGTTTTGATTGGACGAGAAAAAATTCAAGAAAACGTTTACACATCGATAAATTCTAAATCAGAACTACTTTCTTGACCTAGCTTTTATTGTAAAAAAGAAATGAAACAAATCTTTACTTCTATTCTGTGTTTTAGCTAAACAATTACAGAAACTTGAAATTAAATAAAAACAAGAGGCCCATGGGCCACATCGCTCACCTGAGCACATTGGCTAGGGAAAAAAATGCAAAAATCAGTTTAGTATTGAAAAGTTAATGAAGGGGGGGGGGATTTTTAAACTACCTGATGATGCTTTCATATCAATATAACAAATGGCATTGCTGTTCTTGAGCAGAAGATTTTTTCCCATTAATTCATTTGTAAAAATTTGATCCCCCATTGTGGCCCCACCCTACCCCCGGGGTCCCGCATTTGAAAAATTTCATTCTACACTACCCAAGGATGCCTCCATATCAATTTTACTAACCATGGCTTTTCTGTTCTTGAGAAAAAGATTTTTTCCTGTATATTTCTATGTAAAATTTTGATCCCCCATTGTGGCCCCACCCTTTCCTCAGGCGTCATGATTTGAACAAATTTGAATCTACACTACCTGAGGATGCTTCCATATAAATTTGACCAATCATGACTTTGCTGTTCTTAAGAAGAAGATTTTTAAAGATATTTTCCTATATCACTACTGTAATGATTTTCCCCTTAGATTCCAAAAAATCCCCTGACGTTCCCCTGTCTGTCCCTGACATTTTCCTGTCTCCCCCTGACTTTCTCCTATGATCCCCTGTCGTTGTCCCTGACTACCCTGTCTACTCCCTGACGTCCCCTGACTTTGCCCCTGTTATCACTGTCTAACCCCTGATGTCCCCTGACATTCCCTGACGTCCCTGTCAACTCCCTGATGTCCCCTGACTAAGTCCCTGACCACTATATTTACTTGCCATTTATGACAAGATGCAATAAAATTGTAATTCATTCTTTTCGAAGTAACTTGCATTCACTATCCTTAAAACTTATCTAAAAGCTACATGTACTAAACTAAAACAGTCAAATACAATCATATTAAGAAATAAATTACTAAAGATATTCAAACAAATGACAATTGACTAAATATATATTTTCACAAAACTAAAGAATTGCATGTATTTCTCACAAGTAAATAGCAACAAAAACATATTTTAACCCTTTTTCCTGGTCAAAATGAATGTCAGGGGACGACAGGGGGTTGGCAGGGTGGTCAGGGACTTAGTCAGGGGACATCAGGGAGTTGACAGGGACGTCAGGGAATGTCAGGGGACATCAGGGGTTAGAAAGTGATAACAGGGGCAAAGTCAGGGGACGTCAGGGAGTAGACAGGGTAGTCAGGGACAACGACAGGGGATCATAGGAGAAAGTCAGGGGGAGACAGGAAAATGTCAGGGACAGACAGGGGAACGTCAGGGATGTGGTCTTGTCAATTTCACATATGAAAATTACTTTTTTGCGTGCAGGACAAAAGCTAGAGTGTTAAAACTTTCAGTGATGATAGACGACATGTTCTAGTTGGCACCTAGGTTTTCAAATTTTCCGGAAGTACCAAATCGGGAATTTTCGGTAGGGGTCAAAATTTAGAACTTGATTTATGACTTAATTTTAGAGACATTTCGTATCATGAATTTTTTACTATGTATATTTTCTTCAAATGTAAGGAAAAAAATGTGTGTAGAATGGCAAGATCTTTCAAATGATATCAGAAAAAAGGGCTGACCCGCCAAATAAGGGGCTCAGAGAAGCCAAAATTTATTCATCATAACTCTTTAACGATCAATATTTTGTTATAAATTACTAAAGGAAAACTGTTTATCAAAGCAATCTGCAACTATATTATTTAAAATTGTGATCATAGGTTACGTAACTAGGGGACCAAAAGGTGCCGGAATGCTTAATCTTTGACGCTTTGTATCTCGAAAGTGGGAAATATTTTGATAAACAATATTGAACAAAAGAAGTTCAAAATAATGTTCTGAACAATATGTAACCTTCTAACAATTGCTCAACGTCTCCATTAAGGAGCTGAAGGGTCGGTCACTAGATATTTCTTTTGCAAATGACACATTTGATATTTAATTAAATATTAATTTATATTTGATTTCTTCTGATTATTTCGAAATAAAGGAAATAGTATATAATATTCAGTGGATGTAAATAGTTAATGGTTAAAACACATAAAATATTTTAGCTTGACTTTATATCTTATATTCCCTATTTATGTTAAAAACTAACTAAAAGTATTTTTGAAGATAAAAGTATGCTCAGCTAGGTTAAGGACTTTCATTCTTACATCAGCTTAAGCAGATGTTCTGGAAAACGTTTATGACGTCACCTGAAAACTATACACACTCCAATACAGTCTTTTTTCATAAATAGTGTAAACATAAATCAATGTGAAACTTAACTTGCCATAATAACAGTATTTAATTGTAGAATTAAAGCCATCTTGATCTCTCTGCATTGAGATGCAGGTGACGTCAGGGACTACTTTGACACGCAGTTTCTCTGAGGCGTAGATCACGCTATTATTTGTCATGTAAATATGAAAATTAAGATTTTAAAAAAGTGTGCTCTGACCAAAATAGAGATATAGTCTTGAATATATTAATCAATATTTTATAGTCTAATTAAATTGAAAATGTAAAGACTTCATCTACAGCCGCAGTAAGGCACACTCTTAAACAGTAAAGTACTTGAATGACAGGTGCATCCCCTCGAAAATCTCAAAAGTCCATCGATTCCGCTTCAGTGGAAATTATGAGTTTCTAAAAACATGTTGCAATTATTCCTACTATTTTGAAAAGTGCTGGGAGCTGGCTGTGCGCTGTTCGTTTATTCTGTAATTTAACATTATTTCAGTGAGTATTATGTCATTGTGGAAAGTTTATCGAAAAAAAGCTAAATTTTACATAATTCCTTGGCATAAGAATGTTCCCAGCACTTTTTATGATATGAAATTTTTCTCAAAGAAAACACAATCAATTTCATAGCGAAAAGATATTCGTATATCGTTGAACTTTCACGATCTTTGTAGCTGTACATATCTTTTTTCATGAAACTTTTCACAATGATAGTTTAACATGTCACGTGACACACAGCTGATCTAAGTGAAAAATTCTACTCATCGAATTTTCTATATTCGTATTATTCTAGCATATTTTTTGCACTCCTGACCAAGACGGAGCGAGTCTTTATAAATAGAATTGTAAAGCATTAAATAATTCAGAATGTGTCTGTTGTTCACTGAAGTTGGGTGGGAATTTTTTAAATAATACAACAATTTTTCAGTGTGTTTTTAACATTCATAAAAAAAACTTCAAAGAAAAGATGAAACACATTTGGATTGACATAATTGAAAAAGAGACAAATTTTACTAATTAACCTGAAAATGATTTAATGCTAAATTATCCAAATAAAACATTATTGATTATAAAATATTTATAACCATGAATAGAAGTATTTTTGTCGTATATTTTGTACTTTTAAAATTAATGTATTGCACTCTTGATCATACAAATATTGATCTGAAAGACAGACCCAGTAAACGATTACTCTATTTGGTAAAAATGTTCTTTTTTTATTTATTTTCCAAAATATAAATCAGAGAACAATAAGTTGATTAAAGTTTTTCCATTCTGGGGAACAAAACTTCAAATGCTGCACTCCTTAAATAATTGGGTATACATAATTACTTGACTCTCATTAATGCTGCTTGTGATCTATATGACATTTTTCAAGTATTAAATGGTAAATCAGTTATTGTTTCACTCTTTGAAAATTCTTTTTTTTTATTGTCATGCAGATTTTAAAAATCAATCTTTTAGACATCACTTCATTTTTTCTGTTGCAATCCTGAGATGGTATAACATTTTTTTTTCAGCATCAGCCATAACCACAACTTTGTCAAACAAAAGTTTACACTTAAACATCAATACTCCGAATGTTATCGGAAAAGTCTTAATTTCCAACATAATCTATTTTTTATTTATTTCACATATCTTTAAAAACAACGAATGTTCAAAAGTCACAAAAAGTTGTTGCACTACTGACATTTTTAATATCATTTTAGGGAATAACTTTTTGTGACTTGAGTTATCAGAGAGATATTTGCCAGGTATTTAGACAATATCAAAAGACAAATGCTGAGATGAAGAAATGTATTCCCTTTATTGTATTTTCAGTGCAGGTTCATAAAAATTTTTCTGGTCATTTATTTTTTACCTACATACATATCAGAAAGTTTTTTTTTTTTTTTTTAAATGACCATCTTTTAAGTAATGTTTGTTTGCCCTCTTTCGACTCGGGGAAAAATGGTCCGTAGATAAGAGGGGAAATATTTTCCTGGAAAATTTCAACATTCATATTGACAGAATGAGAAAATTCAGGAATAGAAAGTAAAATTTTTATCGTTTCTGGGGGTTAAAACGTTTTGGATCGGACCATTTTTAGGCAGTTGGTCGGAAGAGGGCAAACAATAATTTTTTTTAAAGATGGCCTAACTTTGCAATATTAGGCAGCTGGTCAACTCTATCAACGTAGAACCTACGTCGTATGACGTCATACCAAGTAAATGAGTTTAGACCGTCTTTTTGAAGGTAGATCCATTATGACGCCATAATTAATTTAATGTTACTTTTTCCCGTACTTTCTTTAAGACTGTCTCATGTAATGAAGTTACACAACTGTGATAATGTAAATGATATGCAACTATTTTGAAGGAAATCAAAAATTCTCAGAAATCTAAATAGTACAATATCTTGATGAAATGTGTCTGAGTCAAAGATCTTTTATAAATTGTGTGTGAATTTTGTAATGTCTATCATGAAATGACGTGCATTCCCCTTCATAATTATTTGTTAATTATTCATAATGGTTGGTGTATAATAATAATGTTTACCTAGAATATTATCTTTTTAAATAAAAAAATACATTTTTTGAGAAATACTTACATTATAAATCTGAACGTAGCCCCAAAACAGTCATTTGAGAATTAAACCCTGTGTAAGTGCAAAAAGGTCAACAAAAGTATGGATAAATAGAGTGTTTTCATTCGTTTTGCGGGGAAAGGTATATATTCTAATCACTTTTTGCAAATATTTGGGTATGTTTTTCATCATTTTAAAGATTGAAAACATTCTGACAAAGACTTTTGAAAAAATATTTTCAAATTTAGGTGGTAAATTGATTAAAAAAATATTGAGCACATTTGCCTATATTCGTTGAAATGTGGATTTAATCTTTTATGTAAATTGAATAAAAAAGAATTTATTCTTGAATAATATTGCTTAATACGGTTCAGTTAATAAAGTCCATAAACGACGATGTTTGAAGAAGTATTTTAGTGATTTATTATATTCTCCTTATGACCAGTACCCCTAAAAATGGCTGAAAATATGTAGTCGCAGTGTAAAATTATCATTCCAAGTTGCACAGACTGCACTACATTTAATAACAAAGAAACATACCATATATTTTTAACTTATTGATAACCGAGTGCTAATTTATCATTTTGAAAAGTTTGAAAATCTTGTGACAAAGACTTTTCCGACATTGGTTCTACCTTAAAACATGATTATTGACACTCTTGTAGGAAAAATATTAGCATGCAGGACCTTAGCTCCATGTAAGTACGTGAAAGGAAGGGGAGGGTCTGAGGAGTGTTTTGTGCTTTAATTCAGGAATGTTTTTAAGTTTTGTATGAATTATTGTTGTGTAAATCACACAGACTTGTCACGTAGGCATATTTCATGAAGCGCGCTAGTGCTTCATGATAAATATGCCTACGTGCAAGTATGTGTGATTTACACACCAATAATTCACGATAAACTTAAAAACATTCCTTATATTTACATTTTATACATGTATGTTCAAAAGCACCAAAAATATATTTAATGTTTGATTTATTCGTTGCCCTATATCGTTACATTTTTATTAACGTCTCCGTAGCTCATTGTGACGTCATTTTAGCGCGATTTTCTCTGTGCATATTTCTACGCGTGAGTATATAAAAAATGACATTCAAATTAATTCCACAGTTGACTTAGAAGAAAAACACAGCAAATGTAAATATTTTTGTATGAAAATATTCGTTTTGTAGATATTGTCATTTTGTACATATTGTTGGCAGCGAAAATATACACACATTGTCATTACACAAAATGCTCTTAATTTCAGTAAGCTATGACAATGTCCATTTAAATGTCTCCACTATATTTCATACCTTATAATAGAGAGAAATTTTTCGGTATTTTTCTAATTGTCAACTTTTGTTGGGAAAAAAGTGAAATATAAAATAATAATCGCTCACAGATAAATTCGGCTATAGATACTATATTACACGAATCAAATGTAACGTAAATCATTGTAATGTAATTCACAAAAAAGATAATTATTTGGCTCTTTAAAAAATAGCATTCAGTGGCGTCGCTACCATATATGCCTGTATACCAAAACAACATTATTTTTTTCAAAGAAAAATAAATAAATAGAAATAACATAAATGAATACACAATACATGAATAGATTTCAATATTTGCATGTTCAAATTTCTTTGTCCGAGGTAATACTTCAAATAAATAAATTAACTTGATTTCTTTGGTTTAAAAATCACGTGCGGGTCGGGAGAGAGAGAAATGGGCGGGACGTGGTTTGCGCTCGTAAATTTATGGAATCATATAAATATAAAGGACTAGCTGTCAGATTTTTTTTTGTTTTATGACGATGATCAAGCAATTGGCTCTTGTGATAATTTGTAATTGGCATAAATACCGAAGAAATAAAACCAAAAAAGTAGACAATTATTCGTGTGATAAATTTGTTTCATTAATCAAAGATATTTTTTCTTTGCATTAGCTTAAACTCAAATCAAACTAACATTCATACATATTGTCAATTTCTTTGAAGTTTTTGGGGGGAGGGATCTTCCACTTGGATCCGCTGTGGAGAGGGATTACTGCGACCCCAGACCCCTTGCAGTAAGAAAAGCATCAACAATATTTTTCTATAGATACTCCAAAGGCATTCGAGATTGTTTTGATAAGTCAAATTAATCCGATCCTTGGTGTTTTCAAAGGCAGGATTTGTATTTCATATAAGTGCTGTATTAAAAGTAAACAGATATGATAACATATCAACATTTTTTTTTTTTAAAAGGAGGGTTTGCATTCTATAGCTATAGACTTGCGAAAATGTATATCTTTCTTATAGTTTTCTAACATGATAAACATCAAAGGTAGTAGGCTTTTAAGGCAAAAGAATTTAGAATTTAATTGTACTTTTTTAAGAGCTATCACGATTTTCTTAATTAGCAGTAATCTGGAAACATCTTCTTAAAACAGATTTTTTTTATTTATTTATTTGCTTATTTTTTGCTTATTTTGCTTTTGCGATATCAATTGATGAAGTATGTTGGCCTGGATTATATTTCTGCGATTTTCTGTGCATACCTTATATGTAGTTTGTATCCTGAGATTTCTGAGTATTTCCTGATACAATTAGTTTTAATCGAGCATCTTGATGTATTTCAAAGCGATTTCCTTAGTTTAACCTTTATTCATTGAAGTTAAAATCTTTTCGTATACTAAGCACTTTAAAAACATCATCGTTTTGTTTCTGACAAGAAAATGTAAGATGACACACTTAACCACATGAATATAGACGATAATGCTGTCTATGACTCATATCATAGCTGCGTAAAAAATTACATTTATATATATTATATTTATATAAAAAAAAATATTACATTTATATATTGACGACGGCAAATATATGTACCTTCCATCACTGTCATGGTTTGCTTAAGGTCTTTTTTTGTAGTTTTGCAAATGTAATTGTTTAAATCCCTCAGTCTTCTCAAAAGGCATGAACGTATAGTTTGGGAGGGGATGATTGAAAATAAAAGAACGTGAACGATGTAATTAATAAAAAAAAAATTAAATAAAAATGTTCCACTTACCCCACAAAATATATCCGTGTCTTAACATTTAAAAATTGATCAACCTTCCACCATATAACCATCAAAATTGAATAAAGCGGCTACCGGGTAATATAGATAGATACCTTAAATTTTTTCACACCACTGACTGCTTAATATTTTCATATCTCGATGAGTCAGAGTGATGATATCATGGACTCCTTTTGTCTGCAATTTTCATAACAAAAGAAACGGTTTCATATTTAATTTGTAAGTCTATCTGTTTCCCCGCACGACATTAAATTATGTTATCTTTTGAAAATGTGCATGCAAATTTGCAATATGAAGCTAAAATGGGTCGGCAAAAGTTAGATGTTCGTTGTTTGCTACTTTTGTATTTAAAAGAAAACTATTATCGGCCGATCTCTTTGTGGTTGTGTTAGAATGTGCACATGGGAAAATGAGGCGTTTATTTTTTTTCTTTGCTTTGATGGAATAACATACATAAAAGTTATGAACAAAAGTTTTTAAAATTTGCTTAATATTGTCTAATTGGTTCTTATAACGTTTCAGTTTGTTATTTATTTTCCATCAGATAATTATTAATTTATGATTTTATGAAATGTTGTGATATGAACTTCTCCCCAACTTGGGCGTGTATGAGATATAAAAAATGTATTACGTTTCCGGATTTGAATTACAGTACCTAAAATAATTATAAAATTGTAAAACGTTCAAGGGAAATAGAATTTTGTTCTGAATACACTAAAGTTGCAGAATGAGACAATATTTTTTTCTACATTTCACATTTATTGTGATTCATATCATTGGCATAAAATTTTACGTGACAAAGATTCAGGGTATCAGCAAGTTGAGTTTGTACGCCCTTTTTGATAGCATTCAGACATTCATAATTAGTAATCTTAGATTTTTTTTTTTTTTTTTTTTTTTTTTGCAATAGTTCTACTTTGATTTTTTTTTCTTTAGACTCTTTCTTCGGCCCATTTTGCTTGCTTTATTATAGAAATGCAAACAGTTTTAGCATAGCGTGCTTGTTAATAATATCATTAAGTGTTTGTAATATCATTAAGACTATATAGGTTCCATCGTACGAAATAAAAAAGTAATATCTTTTGAAAATGTATTTGTAAATGTTGCAATTTGAGACTAAAATGGGTTCACAACATTCAGAAGTTCCATGATTGTTGCTTTTTTAATTTAATTTACGCCCTGTGACCTTGGAACTTGATCTACTTTTCAAAAAAAAAATATATTTCAAAGATTGATTGATTGATTTTATGTTGTTTTACGTCCCATTCGAGAATTTTTCACTCATATAGAGACGTCACCATATACCGGTGAAGGGCTTCAAATTTTGACCTTTACTCGGCACTCAGGACCATTGAGCAGTGAGGGATCTTTATCGTGCCAACGCCTGCCGTGACACGGGGCCTCGGTTTTTAAGGTCTCATCCGAAGGACCCGCAACTTTCACTTCAAAGTGCCGAGCGCATGGCGAAGTAACAGTTGCTACCTATTTTTTATCGACTTAGGTCTGTCGCGGCCGAGATTCGAACTCACGACCTCCCGATCACAGAGCGAGCGCTCTACCGACTGAGCTACCGTGAACGGTTATTTCAAAGAAACTTTCAATTTATTTTTTTTTTTGGTAAGCCTATGAACTGATACATTATTTGGTGAGAATTAATCAACTGTGTCCATATTTTTTTTTTACCTTGGTCTTCTCTGTGACCTTTGACTTTACTATTTATTGTGTATGAAACTAAGTTTTAAAGAAACTGTTCAAGGTATCTTCTTCAAACTTCATACACTAATACAAATTTTCATGTTTCATTTCTAATGGATCCTTGGGCTTTCATGTCCTTTGGACATATTTCTTGTATTTTTGATAAATATCATATGTACGAGTATTAAGATAAAATGGTGCAACATTTCTATCTTTCCTTTCTCTTCGTCTCCTTATCTTGAGTTCTCTCTTCTAAGGGGCAGATTCAGGATTTCTTCAGGGGGGATCAAAAGTCATTGTTTCGTAACTTTTCACAAAGAAACTCAAAAATTCTGAAAAATTAAAATTCCAAGGCTTCTGACATTTATCAAGCAAGACAAAAACCGCGAAAGTTTTGAGGGGTTGGAAAACCAATTTAAAAAAAAACATGCCAGTCGAATATCTGAAGGTCTATTAAATAAAGAGGAAAAGGCCGAGTTTTGTTATTATAACCCCATACCACCCCTTCCCACCCCACCCATGCAAACGAAGTTTTTGGGGGTATATAGAAATTACCTTGTCAGTCCGTCCGTCTGTCTGTGCAATCTTCGCTATAACTTACATTGTTGATAAATATTTCGTCCGAAATATGCCTGGATCTACGTAATAGATCTGCTATATCCAAAATTTAATCAAATATCTTAATGTAAAAATCTGCTGAACATGTTCAGATAAAATGGCACGATAAAGATCCCTCACTGCTCAATGGCCCTGATTGCCGAATAAAGGTCAAAATATGAAACCCTTCACCGGTATATGGTGACGTCTCTCTATGAGTTAAAAAAATCTCGAATGGGACGTTAAACAACATACAATCAATCAATCAATCTTACAACCAATTCAATATAATTTTGATATCTCAGTCATATCTTTTATCCATTTTGAAACTCCTTGAAGCTAGGGCATCAATGTCATGAATGTGTACAGAGCTGATTTCCTGTACCATGTGGTCTTGTCAATTTCACATATGAAAATTACTCTTTTGCGTGCAGATTATACAAAAAGGTATTTTTTATCTCTTACACTAAAGAGCTCACAATTAGGAAAGGGATATAATTCAATTTTTAAATGAATTTCAGTTATTTTAACCATAGATTTCTCATATTTAGAGATAGAATACCAACAATGTTTTTGAATGTCTTTTAAAATTAGATGTCATATTTCTTATATCTGTGACTAACATGAAGAAGCTGCATTTCAAAAATAACAAAAAATACATTCCAAAAAATTGCTTTTTTCAGAAAAAGTCAAATTTAGATACCGTTTTCATGGTAATTACTCAACACTCATATGATCCAACAATATTTTTTGGAAAAACATATGAGGTGGGAATTTCCAGCCAAATTTGAAAAACATATCAACCAGATATATATTCTTGAATATATTTATCAATTATTTATAATCTAATTAAATTGAAAATGTAAAGACTTCATCTACAGCCGCAGTAAGGCACACTCTTAAACAGTAAAGTACTTGAATGACAGATGCAGCTCCTCGAAAATCTCAAAAGTCCATCGATATCCGTTTCAGTACAAATTATGAGTTTCTAAAAAAAATGTTACAAGTATTTCTACTATTTTGAAAAGTGCTGGGAGCTGGCTGTGCGCTGTTCGTTTATTCTGTAATTTAACATTATTTCAGTGAGTATTATGTCATTGTAGGAAGTTTATCGAAAAAAAGCTAAATTTTACATAATTCCTTGGCATAAGAATGTTCCCAGCACTTTTTATGATATGAATTTTTTCTCAAAGAAAACACAATCAATTTCATAGCGAAAAGATATTCGTATATCGTTGAACTTTCACGATCTTTGTAGCTGTACATATCTTTTTTCATGAAACTTTTCACAATGATAGTTTAACATGTCACGTGACACACAGCTGATCTAAGTGAAAAATTCTACTCATCGAATTTTCTATATTCGTATTATTCTAGCATATTTTTTGCACTCCTGACCAAGAGGAAGCGAGTCTTTATAAAATAGAATTGTAAAGCATTAAATAATTCAGAATGTGCCTGTTGTTCAATGAAGTTGGGTGGGAATTTTTTAAATAATACAACAATTTTTCATAGTGTTTTTAACATTCATAAAAAAAAACTTCAAAAAAAAAAGATGAAACACATTTGGATTGACATAATTGAAAAAGAGACAGATTTTACTAATTAACCTGAAAATGATTTAATGCTAACTTATCCAAATAAATCATTATTGATTATAAAATATTTATAACCATGAATAGAAGTATTTTTGTCGTATATGTTGGATTTTTAAAATTAATGTATTGCACTCTTGATCATACAAATATAGATCTGAAAGACAGACCCAGTAAATGATAACTCTATTTGGTAAAAATGTTCTTTTTTTATTTATTTTCCAAAATATAAATCAGAGAACAATAAGTTGATTAAAGTTTTTCCATTCTGGGGAACAAAACTTCAAATGCTGCACTCCTTAAATAATTGGGTATGCATAGATACTTGACTCTCATTAATGCTGCTTGTGATCTATATGACATTTTTCAAGTATTAATAGCCATTCTCTGTAAGCATTTAAACTCTTATTTAGGGAGTGTGGCACGCTAGATCTTAGATTTTTATGAAACTTGGCACACATTCCTTTATTGATGTATGAAACTAAAATTCATCAAAAAATGTTTGCTATGGTCAATGGTTACCATGGCAACCAACATACATTTTTTATGGCCCAAAAATGCTAAATTTTTAAATATATCGCCCGTTTTAGGTAGGATTTTTCTGTGGAAAAATTGTAGATTTTAGGCTCTTTTGAAAAGCCTGGTATAAAATTTTGCGGACATATGGGAAAAAATAAATACATTGGTTTGAAAGTCCATATAACACTTGGTATTCATATTTTGTTTTCATGTTACCATGGTTACAAACTTATGCTTTTTTAAAGAATTCCAGACAAGAGCAATATATATCTACAGTCAGTTTCCATATAAATACCTGAGTATTTTAAAATGGATTAAACCTAAATTTAGTTACACAATAGCAAAAACAAAGAGAAATATCAATTTTCATGACAAAAGGTCAAAGGTCAAAATGGCTCGATTTAGATAGAAATTTAAGGGAAACTAAGCACATTTTTTTCTGTGTCCCAACTAATACTTTTGTTTTAAACAGCATGAATAAACAAAATTACATTTCTGGTGGACAATAACTACATGTAGCATCACATGAATTGGTAAATATGGACAGAAGATCAAAGTTCAAGGTCACAATGGTATATAAAAATTGCATTTTTGTCCCCCGCTTTCACTGAAAGTGGGGGATATTGATTTTGGTCTGTCTGTCCGTCCATCTGTCCGTCAGTCTGTCTTTCTGTAACACTTTCGTTTCGGCCCGATGTCTCGAGAAGCCTGTGAGTCTTTGCAATGAAATTTTGCATAAAAAATTCCTGTGGCCTAGGGAAGATTCCCATTGATTTTAAGGTCAAAGGTCAAGGTCATGAATTCATAAATTCTGTCTGTTTAAACACTTTATTTCTGTGCGATGTCTCGAGAAGCCTTCGAGCTTTTGCATTTAAATTTTAAACCACAACTCCATATGAACTAAAGAAAACCCCTATTGATTTCGATGTCAAAAGGTCAAAGGTCATGTCAAAAATTTATACATTCTGTTTGTGTGTAAAACTTTCATTTCCGAGCGATATCTCAAGAAGCTTTTAAGCTTTTGCAATGAAATTTTATATCATAACTCCCTATGGTCCCGCCCGCTCCTCTTAAAGTGTCCCGTCCCCCAACCCCAATCACCCCTCTAGATCCGTACATGCTCTTCTTTTTTCCTTAAACAGGGGACACAGATTCTCTGAATTAGCTTGTTAGTATTGCATTTATACTTGGATATTGTGAAAGCGTATCCTGTTTTATACTGAAACTGGTAAATAAATTACATTCTCACCTTTAGCTTGATGCATAATGTGAAAATGCTATGAAAATGTTTTTTAAGGTCATTTATTGATAAAAATGTAGCCAAGTCAAAACAATGAAAGCCTATACACTTACCATATTGAGTGACTTGTACGTAGAGAATTGTGCTACATGCATGTAAAAACTCTTTTGTTGTTTTTGTAGACTAAGTCCTTGTTCTAAAATGTGCATTTTTGACCCTATTCAACAACCCGCACTATTCCAGTGACAATCAAATTATGCTTTCTTTGTTGTTGCCAAGTCTATTTTTTATCCAACTTTCAACTTCCAGTTTTGTACGATCATGTAAATGTAGCTTGAATCTAATTATTTAGGTAAAATCAAAAGCCTACTTCTCTCACATTATAATTCAGTTTTGTTTTGTTTTTTTCACATTAGTTTTTAAAAAGAAACACTGGCTTTCCAGGCTGTTATTCATTGTAATATATCATTCTGACTGAGACACTGTACCTCTTCTTACAACCAATTCAATATAATTCTGATATCTTAAGTTTATCTTTTTATCCCAATTTTGAAACTCCTATGACCTTGAGGCTTAGGCTTCAATATCATGAATGTGTATAGAGCTGATTTCTTGTACCATGTGGTCTTGTACATTTCCCCATTGTTCACACATAAAAATTACTCTTTTGCATCCAGGAAATAAACAAAGAGGTTAAAATGTGTATGCATTAAATAAACAGAAAAAAAACTTGATTTCACTTGAAATTCAGGATATATGTTGACAATGTAAACAACTTCCAGTCAGTTTTGTCCAATGATTTTTTTATCTCTTACACTATAGAGCTCACAATTATCAAAGGGAGATAATTCAATTTTGAAATGAATGTCTGCTATTTTAATAATAGATTTCTCATATTTATAGACTGAATACCATTAATGTTTTTAAATGCCTTTTAAAATCAGATGTCATACTTCTTATTTCTGTGAGTAACATGAAGTGAAGTAGCCGCATTTCATTGAATAGCATTCCCAAAAATTGCATATTTTCAGAAAAAATCAACTAAAGACACGGTATCCATGGTAACTACACAGCATTCATATGACCTAACAATATTTTTTGGAGTAATTTATGAGGTGGAAAATTCTAGCCAAATTTGTAAAAACAAATCTGTGACTATACGTGCCACAAAAGATTAAGTGGTTACATAGAATGGCTATTAAATGGTATATCAGTTATTGTTTCACTCTTTGAAAATTCTTTTTCTGATTATCATACAGATTTTTAAAATCAATCTTTTAGACATCACTTCATTTTTCTGTTGCAATCCTGACATGGTATTTTGTCAAACAAAAGTTTACACTTAAACCTCAATATTCCGAATGTTATCGGAAAAGTTTTGATTTCCAACATAATCTATTTTTATTTATTTCACATATCTTCAAAAACAAAGAATGTTCAAAAGTCACAAAAAGTTGTTGCATTACTGACATTTTCAATATCATTTTTTGGAATAACTTTTTGTGACTTGAGTTATCAAAGAGGTATTTAGACAATATCAAAAGACAAATGCTGAAATGAAGAAATGTATTCCCTTTATTGTATTTTCAGTGCAGGTTCATAAATTTTTTTCTGGTCATTTATTTTTTACCCACATACAAATCATAAAGTTTTTTTTTTTTTTTTTTTTTTTTTTTTTTTTTTTTGAAATGACTATCTTTTAAGTAATGTTTGTTTGCCCTCTTTCGACTAGGGGAAAAATGGTCCGTAGATAAGAGGGGAAATATTTTCCTGGAAAATTTCAACATTCATATTGACAGGATGAGAAAATTCAGGAATAGAAAGAAAAATTTTATCGTTTCTGGGGGTTAAAAAACGTTTTGGGTCGGAGACCAATTTTAGGCAGTTGGTCGGAAGAGGGCAAACAATCATTTTTTTTAAAGATGGCCTAACTTTGCAATTTTGCAATACTTACATTTTAAATCTGAACGTAACCCCAAAACAGTCATTTGATAATTAAATCCTGTGTAAATGCAAAAAGGTCAACAAAAGTATGGATAAATAGAGTGTTTTCATTCGTTTTGCGGGGAAAGGTATATATTTTAATTACTTTTTGTAAATATTTGGGTATGTTTTTCATCATTTTAAAGATTGAAAACATTCTGACAAGGACATTTGAAAAAATATTTTCAAATGTAGGTGGTAAATTGATTAAAAAATATTGAGCATATTTGTCTTTATTCGTTGAAATGTGGACTTAATATTTTATGTCAATTGAACAAAAAAGAATTTATTCTTGAATAATATTGCTTAATACGGTTCAGTTAATAAAGTCCTTAAACGACGATGTTTGAAGAAGTATTTTAGTGATTTATTATATTCTCTTTATGACCAGTACCCCTAAAAATGGCTGAAAATATGTAGTCGCAGTGTAAAATTATCATTCCAAGTTGCACAGAATGCACTACATTTAATAACAAAGAAACATACCATATATTTTTAACTGATTGATAACCGAGTGCTAATTTATCATTTTGAAAAGTTTGAAAATCTTGTGACAAAGACTTTTCCGACATTGGTTCTACCTTAAAACATGATTATTGACACTCTTGTAGGAAAAATATTAGCATGCAGGACCTTAGCTCCATGTAAGTACGTGAAAGGAAGGGGATGGTCTGAGGAGTGTTTTGTGCTTTAATTCAGGAATGTTTTTAAGTTTTGTATGAATTATTGTTGTGTAAATCACACAGACTTGTCACGTAGGCATATTTCATGAAGCGATTTATTCGCTGCCCTATATCGTTACATTTTTATTAACGTCTCCGTAGCTCATTGTGACGTCATTTTAGCGCGATTTTCTCTGTGCATATTTCTACGCGTGAGTATATAAAAAATAACATTCAAATTAATTCCACAGTTGACTTAGAAGAAAAAACAGCAAATGTAAATATTTTTGTATGAAAATATTCGTTTTGTAGATATTGTCATTTTGTACATATTGTTGGCAGCGAAAATATACACATATTGTCATTACACAAAATGCTCTTAATTTCAGTAAGCTATGACAATGTCCATTTAAATGTCTCCACTATATTTCATACCTTATAATAGAGAGAAAATTTTCGGTATTTTTCTAATTGTCAACTTTTGTTGGGAAAAAAGTGATAATATAAAATAATAATCGCTCACAGATAAATTCGGCTATAGATACTATATTACACGAATCAAATGTAACGTAAATCATTGTAATGTAATTCACAAAAAAGATAATTATTTGGCTCTTTAAAAAAATAGCATTCAGTGGCGTCGCTACCATATATGCCTGTATACCAAAACAACATTATTTTTTTCAAAGAAAAATAAATAAATAGAAATAACATAAATGAATACACAATACATGAATAGATTTCAATATTTGCATGTTCAAATTTCTTTGTCCGAGGTAATACTTCAAATAAATAAATTAACTTGATTTCTTTGGTTTAAAAATCACGTGCGGGTCGGAAGAGAGAGAAGTGGGCGGGACGTGGTTTGCGCTCGTAAATTTATGGAATCATGTAAATATAAAGGACTAGCTGTCAGATTTTTTTTTTTTTTTTTTTTTTTTTTTTTTTTTTTTTGTTTTATGACGATGATCAAGCAATTGGCTTGTGTGATAATTTGTAATTGGCATAAACGCCAAAGAAATAAAACCAAAAAAGTAGACAATTATTCGTGTGATAAATTTGTTTCATTAATCAAAGATATTTTTTCTTTGCATTAGCTTACACTCAAATCAAATTAACATTCATACATATTGTCAATTTCTTTGGAGTTTTTGGGGGGAGGGATCTTCCACATGGATCCGCTGGGGAGAGGGGTTAATGCGACCCCAGACCCCTTGCAGTAAGAAAAGCATCAACAATATTTTTTTATAGATACTCCAAAGGCATTCGAGATTGTTTTGATAAGTCAAATTAATCCGATCCTTGGTGTTTTCAAAGGCAGGATTTGTATTTCATATAAGTGCTGTATTAAATGTAGACAGATATGATAACATGTCAACATTTAAAAAAAAAGGAGGGTTTGCATTCTATAGCTATAGACTTCACTGGGATTTCTACATGTTTGGCAATTGTAGGTGACAGAAAATGCAAAAATGTATATCTTTCTTATAGATTTAACATGATAAACATCAAAGGTAGTAGGCTTTTAAGGCAGAAGAATTTAGAATTTAATTGTACTTTTTTAAGAGCTATCACGATTTTCTTAATTAGCAGTAATCTGGAAACATCTTCTTAAAACAGATTTTTTTTATTCATTTATTTATTTATTTATTTGCTTATTTTGCTTTTGCGATATCAATTGATGAACTATATTGGCCTGGATTATATTTTTGCACCAAAAATGCGATTTTCTGTGCATACCTTATATGTAGTTTGTATCCTGAGATTTCTGAGTATTTCCTGATACAATTAGTTTCAATCGAGTGTCTTGATGTATTTCAAAGTGATTTTCTTAGTTTAACCTTTATTCTTTGAAGTTAAACTCTTTTCGTATACTAAGCACTTTAAAAACATCATCGTTTTGTTTTTGACAAGATAATGTAAGATGACACACTTAACTACATGAATATAGACGATAATGCTGTCTATGACTCATATCATAGCTACGTAAAAAAAATACATTTATATATACTGTATATTATATTTATAAAAAAAAAATTACATTTATATATTGACGACGGCAAATATATGTACCTTCCATCACTGTCATACTGTCTCATTGATGGTTTGCTTAAGGTCTTTTTGTAGTTTTGCAAAAGTAATTGTTTAAATCCCTCAGACTTCTCAAAAGGCATGAACGTATAGTTTGGGAGGGGGTGATTGAAAATAAAAGAACGTGGACAATGTAATTAATAAAAAAATTTCAATAAAAATGTTCCACTTACCCCACAAAATATATCCGTGTCTTAACATTTAAAAATTGATCAACCTTCCACCATATAACCATCAAAATTGAATAAAGCGGCTACCGGGTAATATAGATAGATACCTTAAATTTTCTCACACCACTGACTGCTTAATATTTTCATATCTCGATGACTCATAGTGATGGTATCATGGACTCCTTTTGTCTGCAATTTTCATAACAAAAGAAACGGTTTCATGTTTAATTTGTAAGTCTATCTGTTTCCCCGCACGACATTAAATTATGTTATCTTTTGAAAATGTGCATGCAAATTTGCAATATGAAGCTAAAATAAAATGGGTCGGCAAAAGTTAGATGTTCGTTGTTTGCTACTTTTGTATTTAAAAGAAAACTATTATCGGCCGATCTCTTTCTGGTTGTGTTAGAATGTGCACATGGGGAAATGAGACGTTATTTTTTTTTCTCTGCTTTGATGGAATAACATACATAAAAGTTATGAACAAAAGTTTGAAAAATTTGCTTAATATTGTCTAATTGGCTGTTATAACGTTCCAGTTTGTTATTTATTTTCCATCAGATAATTATTAATTTATGATTTAATAAAAAATGTTGGACATGAACTTCTCCCTTCTTCCGGATTTGAATTACAGTACCTAAAATAATTATAAAATTGTAAAACGTTCAAGGGAAATAGAATTTTGTTCTGAATACACTAAAGTTGCAGAATGAGACAATGTTTTTTCTACATTTCACATTGATTGTGATTCATATCATTGGCATAAAATTTTACGTGACAAAGATTCAGGGTATCAGCAAGTTGAGTTTGTACGCCCTTTTTGATAGCATTCAGACATTCATAATTAGTAATCTTAGATTTTTTTTGCAATAGTCTATGATTCAAATAATTTGATGAACATATATTCCTTTTATTTATCTCAGTCCGATTTTCATTTCCATGAATTTATTTCTTTGTCATTGATCACTGAAAAAAGTATTTAAAAATGCACAGAAAAGTAAGGCATATATATACAGTTTGTAAAAAAAAAAATGTATCATATGCTTTTTTGTACTTTGATTATTTTTTTTTCTTTTTTCGGCCCATTTTACTTGCATTATTATAGAAACGCAAACAGATTTAGCATAGCGTGCTTGTTAACAATATCATTAAGTGTTTATAATATCATTAAGACTATATAGGTTCCATCGTACGAAATAAAATAATAATATCTTTTGAAAATGTATATGTAAATGTTGCAATTTGAGACTAAAATTGGTTCCCAACATTCAGAAGTTCCGTGTTTGTTGCTTTTTAATTTAATTTAAGCCCCTGTGACCTTGGAACTTGACCTACTTTTCAAAAAAATCATATTTCAAAGAAACTTTCAATTTATTTTTTTTGTAAGCCTATGAACTGATACATTATTTGGTGAGAATTAATCAACTGTGTCCATACTTTTTTTTTACCTTGGTCTTCTCTGTGACCTTTGACTTTACTATTTATTTTGTATGAAACTTTTAAAGAAACTGTTCAAGGTATCTTCTTCAAACTTCATACACTAATACAAATTTTCATGTTTCATTTCTAATGGACCCTTGGGCTTTCATGTCCTTTGGACATATTTCTTGCATTTTTGATGGAGCAATTGTTCTATCTTTCCTTTCTCTTTGTCTCCTTATCTTGAGTTCTCTCTTCTCAGGGGCAGATTCAGGATTTTTTAAGGGGGTGGGGGGACACATGTCAGACTCGGAAAAATTACTTGCCTACCCTTCAAAATTATTTCATAAAAGGGGGAGGTTACTTTTCTAAGTCAGTTTTCTTCATAACAAATACACGACTCTCCTTACCGTTTTAAGAAGGGTCTCTGTTTTCTAGGGGAGATCAAAAGTCATTGTTTCGTAACTTTTTACAAAAAAAAAAATCAAAAATTCTGAAAATGAAAATTCCAAGGCTTCTGACGTTTATCAAGCAAGACAAAAACCTCGAAAGTTTTGAGGGGATGGAAAACCAATATTAAAAAAGAAAAAAAAAACATGCCTGCCGATTATCTGAGGGTCTATTAAATAAAGAGGAAAAGGCCGAGTTTTGTTATCATAATCCCATACCACCCCTCCCCACCCCACCCCTGCAAACGAAGTTTTGGGGGGTATATAGAAACTTATGGAGAGACACTGGAAACTCATAGCTCGGAAGCTCTTGCACGCGCAAAAACAGTATAAAATTTTTGTCCGGGTCATTACTTTTAAGGGAAGAATCACTGGAAGCTCACACTTGGTAGAGGAATTGATTGTGACCAAACAGTGTCTCATAACCTGAACTTAAGCGCATTCCAGCAAGCACAAGGTTGCTAGCAGAAAAAGTATGAAATTCTTGTCCGGGCTAAACTTTGACTTTGGAGAATCCATGGAAGCTCATACTAAGTGCATAGATAGCTTTTGATCGAAGGGTGCGTCTTGACCTTCACCCAAGGTCATGCCGGCAAGTTCAAGGTCACTGGCAGAAAAAAGTATATAATTTTTGTTTGGACTCTAACTTTGTAATAGTTAATACTGTGCACTGCGATTGCTTTTGATCCGAGGTAAAAGCATGATCTTAATCCAAGGTCATTCCAGCAAATTAAATGTTACTGGCAGAAAAAGTATAAAATTCTTATCTGGTCTATAACTTTGTAATGGAGAATTACTGGAAGCTCATACTTAATAGTGACGGGGTCTCAATCTGAATGAAAAATAAAATTTTCGAAGGGACGTTTATCAAACAAAAAAACAAAAGAGGACTATGCATATGGAGGATAAGATGTTTTGACTCAGTTGTTGGTCTGAAAGATCATGTGTGAACTTGTGAAGTCGGAAACACACAGATGGGATTTGCTAATAACGAGAGTGTGTCATGGTTTGTCGCAAGGTCATTTGAATAAGTTCAAGGACACTGAAAGAGAAATTGGACATTACTTTACTGTCTTTCTACTGGTGAAATATTGGATGTTGATACCTCATAAAAGATTGCTTATGACCTGAGAATGTGACATGACCTTGACCCAAGGTCACTTTTTGTCCGCAGCTCCAAAGGAAAACCTACTCGTTGCTTTGCAACGAGGTTTGCTGTAGTTCACTTTATTATTATTTTTTACAAATTTTGTGCAGAAAATTTCTCGGAGATGACTCATTCAGTTTGCTTTAAATTTTCAGGGTTGATGTGTCCTTATCTGAAGTTAATTCCGGCAATTCCGTTTTTGAAAAATGAATTTCGGTCGGAAGTTACCCCCCTTTAATCGAATTTAAGATGACGACTTTTTCTGCAAAAAAACTAAATTGGCAAAAGTGGAGTGCTGAAATTTTGGGTGATAATAGATCACATGTTCTAGTTGTGCATCTGGGTTTTCAAATTTTCCGGAAATGCATAGTATAAAATCTGAGTAGGGGTCAAAATTTTGGACATGAATCAGGAGTAAATTTTCGAGACATTTTTGGATATGTTCTTAAAATATATTGAACAGAAATTGTGAAGAATTGCAGGATCTTTTATATGATATCAAGAAAATAGGGCTGACTTATCACAATAGGGGCCGATATGGGCCAAAAGTATTTAATCAATAACTCTTTAACGAACATAATATTGCTATACATTACTAAAGCAAAATTGTTTATCTTAACAATCTAACATAATATATCATGATATTTACGTCATATGTTTCATAATTAGGGGCAATAAGGGGCCAGAATGCTTAATCTTTACATTGACTCTTTATATCTCAAAAGTGGGAAATATATTGATAAGCAATTTGATTTACAAATCTTAACATACATGTATTTTTCCCATTACATACAATTCTATGGTCGATACAATGACCTTGTCAGCAAATACAATCTATCATTACGTCAAATGCTGACTGACGTTTTTCATACTAATTGTTAGGCCATATTTCCGTATTTCCCGATCATGACAAGGAGCACAGGGCGGGTGTGACCGGTCGGCGGGGGATGCTCACTCCTCCATGGCACCTGATCTTACCTCTAAATTCTGAGGTCCCTGTTTGCTCTGCTCCCGTTTTGTATTGTTTTAATGGACTTTGAGATTGAATACTGTTCGTCATCTCCATATTTCATTGAACAAAAGATGTTCAGAATAATGTTCTGAACAATATGTAACCTTCAAATTTTTGCTTAACGTCCCCATTGATGAGTTGAAGGGCTGGCCCCTTAATATTTCTTTTGCTAATATCTCGGGAACAAAAATAGAATTTCTGAGTAGTTTTAAGGTGATATCAAGAAAAAAGGGGCCTGGAATCTCAAAATAGGGGCCGAGAGGGGCCGAAATTCTTTTACATTTTGTAATGTATTAATGAAGCAAAAATGTTCATCTCAACAATTTAAAACTACATTTTAGGAATGACTTTAATCCATGGTCAAATTATTCGAGTACATCCTGGTTTGGGTCAGTTTACGCTTTATAATCTGCAAAGCGGATTATGAAAAAGCGCAAACTGACCCACATCAGGTTATATTGGAATAATTTGGCTAAGAATTAGAGTTATTACTGATAATTTAATTATAAAGTCACTAAACAACTGTAGAGGTAGACTTTCATTGATTTTTATTAGTTCTAATTATGCCGCTTAGTAATATAACCGTAGCAACGGAAGTGGGGGGGGGGGGATCTAGAAACTGATACATAGGCCAATGAAGCATGTTGTTGTTTACATATGGTAAGATCGACTTACTGTTCGAAATTTAAGTTACAGTCATTAAATGTGGAATTTGTCATGAACAAAGAGGACGGGAAATGAGAGGATTGCTTGGATTCAGATGATTCAGCTGGTTCTCTTTTGCGTGTGTCCCCATACAAAACCAGGTTATACAGGTTTAGCGTGTCTCTTTTTGAATATTTACCAATCAGAGGCTAGAATACAAACAGAATTAAATTATGTTATGATATTCACATCATATGCTACATACGCAGTACAGTTAAGGTGCGCAATGGTAATATCGCGATTTTTTATGAAACAAAATATATTCTTTTTCAGGATGGTGATTCTTTTTAGTTCTTTACTAATATCGGACAAATGTAACTATGGTTATTAACTACATATTGAGGACGATTTGATTTTCTATTTAGACTTGTCACGTGATGTGGCAGTCACTTGATTTTAGCACATATACTTGCAGTATTGAGGTCGCCTATCAATGTCAATAGTGCAGGGGCATAACCAAGTTAAAATTCAAAAAAATTCAATTTTTAAACATGTTGCAAAATTTAAATATGTGTGTGTATGTTTTTTTTCCTTGTAAAACATTTAAATATTTGAACCCAAGATGTACAGTCAAACCTCATTATCTCGACCTCAACCAAAATTAAACTTCAACATATCTGTTGATTCAAGATAAACAGGAAGGGTAAAAAACATGATAAGTGATTGGGACAACCAACACAGTTTGACATATCTCTGGAATTGAGATATCGGTATTGGAGATAATGAAGTTCAACTGTATTTAAAATGCTAAGAAAGAGGTTATGTTAAAATATCCACAAGTAACACTGTCTTACTGATACTTTGGTTTTGCGACTTCGCCTTTTTAATCTTTACCGATGTTGATTTCCCCCCCCCCCTCTGGAAAAACTAGAAATCATCCCTGTAGATTCCTTATAAGAGTATTCTCAGCTTGCTGATTGTCAAACATGGAAATCATCAATCAGTAACTTAACTTGTGAGTAACACATTTGGATTACTTACTATCTTAGTAAATATTTTTAAAGCAATTTTTATGACATTAATGTAGCAAAGCACTCATGATGCCATAGTATGTCATTCATCATTTTACTAACATAATTGTTTCAAAGATGCTAGATTAATTTAGAAAGAAGTCTAGGAATTAAAAATCAGAGGCCCAAAGGTCGAGATATGTGGGATTATTAGCGCTGTGTGTACAATTTACAGAGTACTGTTGCAGAGACTACTATTGGACTATGTACGCTCATGATCACTTCAGATTCAGAGTTCCAGAAAGGAGGTCGATATTTGGGTCAAAGTTTCAAAGGTAAAAGGAGAAATGGATGTTAGAAAAGTTGACAATGTAAACAGAAACATTTGACCTTTAGAGGGAAATTAAACTAAAATTAAGTCATTTATTTCATCAATTCACAAGTTAATCGCTAAGAAGGAAGACCCACTCGTTGCTTTGCAACGAGCTTTGCTCTAGTTTTATTATTATTATTTTTTAGGAAGGTAATAAGGTAACATTCTTTACTTACCTACCAAAAGTTACCTTTATTAAAATTTTGATTAACTGAATTATTGGAGCGTCTGATGAATTTGATTTACTGTGTACCCAGTCACGCATTTTACATATACACATAGTAATCATTGTACTGTAAATATTTCACCTACAGTAATTTGTGAAAATAAAAAGGCGATATATCAAATGTTTTCAATAATATTGTTTCGTCAACTGCTGGCCAACGGGAAAAAAGTTTAAACATTTGCGACGTAGCTATTTTACCTTTCTTGTGAGCGGAAGTCTAGTGTAGGTTCTTTTTTAAAATCTTTTTATTCCGAAATTTAAAAAAACGCGTTTTCCTTAATTAGTCAGTTTAAAAAGCCTGGAAAACATCAGATACTTCGGACAAGTTCTTTTCATGCAGTATGTTTTCTTATCTTTTAAAGTGATAACAGACATAACTTGTAGATTACGTCAGCATAAACGTCATAATGGGTCAAATGACGTAATATTAAACAGAGTAAAGGGAAAAAATATTTCATAATGATGCTTTTTAGGTTTTTTACTACAGTGAAACTTGTTTAATCCGGATGTTGTATAATCCAAAATTTTATCTAATACGGTGTTAAATTTAAGCCGGTTGCAATAAATTTCATTGTTTTAAATGTTGTCTAATCCGGAATGTTGTCTAATCCGGCCAAATTCTTTGGAACCAATTGTGTCCGGATTAGACAAGTTTTACTGTATAAGCAGAACTACTTCAAACTAAAAAATAAAAAAAAAAGTACCTGTTCATTTCTTGTCAAAATCGTTTGTAAATCGAATGTAAAATCGTATCGTGTGACCACCCCACCAATCGGCTTACCTGAGCAAGTCGAATGAAAATCGAATAAGAAATCGCATCGTGTGACCGCACCTTTATTATAAGTTTTGATGTAGTTTAATTGTCTCCTGAAGTTTAAAATCGCAAATCTCTTCATTTTGATGTATTTGTAAGGATTTTTAGTTTCGTGTGATGTCATAGTTAATATTTCCCGTAAAGATTAGGCCCCGCCTCTTTTTTTGTAGCATTAACTGTGCTGCGTAATTTGGGGCAAAAGGGGCAAGGATGTCAAATCTTTGGCACTCTATATTTCGAAAGTGGGAAATATTTTATAAGCACTATTGAATAAAAGATGTTCAAAATAATGTTTTGAACCATATGTAATATTTCAATTTTTGCTAAATGTCTCCATTAAGGAGGTGAAGGACTGCCCCCTAAGTATTTTTTTTCATATATGCCGGAAACGAAAAAGAATTTCTAAATAATTGTTGAGCAAAAAATGTTCAAAATCAGTATCAGCGGAGCTTTAAGGTGATATCAAGAAAAAGGGACTGGTCCCTCAAAATAGGGGATCAGAGGGGCCGAAAGTCTTTAATCAATGACAAATTGTCAATATTTTGTTATACATTCCTGAAGCAAAATTGTTCATATTAACATATAACACGATGTTGCATCCTATATAACTAATTATAAATAAGGGGTAATTAGGGGCCAGATTGCCGATTCTTTGGCGCAATATATCACGAAAAGGAGGAATTTAT
Source organism: Saccostrea echinata (assembly GCF_033153115.1). Taxonomy (NCBI): domain Eukaryota; kingdom Metazoa; phylum Mollusca; class Bivalvia; order Ostreida; family Ostreidae; genus Saccostrea; species Saccostrea echinata. Next base: position 17,820,929 of record NW_026889778.1, read on the forward strand.
TTAGAAGTAATATTGAACAAAAACCGTTCGAAATGGTGTTCTTAACATGCAAACTTTCAATTTTTGCTAAACGTTCCCATTGAGGACTTAAAGGGTCGGTCCCTTAATTTTTCCTTCGCAAATATAATAAACAAAAAGGAATTTCTGAGTAGTTGTTAAACAAATGTCTTCAAAATCATGAGAGCTTTAAGATGATCTCAGGAAAAAGGGTCCAACCCATCATAGTAGGGACCAAGCAGGCCGAAACTCTTTAATCAATAACTCTTTAATTATCTGCAATTTGTTACACATCACTGAAGCAAATTGTTCGTCTTAACTATTTATTCATATCATTATATTTGAACAAAAATATCAGTCAAATTCTTCTCATCGGAGGAAGACCCATTCTTTGCTGGCAACGAGTTTGCATCTAGTTATTATTAATCTTCTTACCAATTTTGTGCAGACAATTTCTCAGAAGCGCCTCCATCGATTTTCATGAAAATTTAATAATGATGGGAATTTAAATGAAGTGATGTCATTTTTAATCATTTTGATTACGTCACTTCTGGTGGCAAGTTACGACCGATTTTCAGTTTTTTATATGAAGTTTTGTCTGGGCGTTTTCTCAGAAATGATTTTAAAAATATTAAGCCATGAAACTCTCAGGGATGGTAGACCTTGTCCTGTAGATCTGCCTAGTGTGTTTCTTTGTTTTCTTCGTCGCTTCTGTTTTCAACCGGAAGTAGTATAAAATATTTTTTTCAATTTTTTTTTTCATTTTCTGATGAATATAAGTGTTCATTATAAATATTTAAAGAGTACTTCCAGTCATTTCCACCGAAAGTACAGTTCGTCCAAACCGGAAGTTGTCTAAAATGTTTTTTATCGACACTTTAAGCGATGATCCTACAAGCTAAATGTGAGATTAACGTCGTTTTGAGCAACTTCAGTGAAATCGGAAGTGAAGAAAAAGAACCGGAAGTTGTTTGGAATTGAAAGATCTCACTCTTTTGTGTGTTTCTAAGCATGGTTTTAAGAATTCATTTGGCTTTTAACTCATCTATAGTTTTCTTTATTTCATCGATCTAGCTATCCCAACAAAAATCTTATATCATCAGGAATCGTACGGAAGACCAATTCATTGCTCGCAACGAGATCTCATCTAGTTGTTTATATCTATATCTATATAAAAATATTAAAGTAAAATTAAATATCTTAAATATTGTATTAAAGATGTGTATGTCACTGGATGTATAACTGATGGAAAGCCATTGCTCAAGAAATCTATGCAAGTTGCTTGCTTAGTGGCATTTAGTGACTGATAAACGGCAATGGTTTTCAAAAGAAATAAAGGAAATGGTATATAGTATTCAGTGGATGAAAATATTTTATGATTAAAACACATAACTTATCTTGCTATAATAACTCTATTTGATTGTAGAATTAAAGCCACCTTGATTTCGCTGCACTAACTGAGATAACGTCACGGTCTAGTTTGAAAAGCAGCTTCTCTGTACTTGAGACGTAGACCAGCTATTATTTATCTTGTAAATATAAAAAACATAAAACACATAAAAGTATTTTAACTTGGCCTTATATCTTGAATTATTCCCCATGTATGTCAAAAACTAACTAAAAGTATTTTAGAAGATTAAAGAATACGCAGCTAGGTTAAGGACTCCAATTCTTATATCAGCCTATGCAGAGTTCTGGAAAACGTGAGGATAAGAAAGTTACAGGCACTTTTCTTGTTACGAAATTTGTTTTAAAGAAAACACAATCAATTTTATAGCAAAAAAATATCCTTATATCGTTGAACTTCTACGATCTTTGTAGCTGTACATACCTATTTCTAAGTTTAACATGTCACGTGACACACAGCTGATCTAAGTGAAGTCGCTTTGGCCGAACTCAGCAGAGACCCAATATAACACATATGCAAATAGTGGAATCCCCATTTATCAAAACTTATGCTGTTTAAAAAAATATCAAAAGTGTATTCATTTTCTCGGAATATTTTAAGCCGTATTTCTTATGGGCGTCCTTAACCTAGCTGTGTATTTTATATTATTAACACAAGTGAACTTGTGATGAAAAATTATTTTAATAAAAGTAAGACAATAAAAGTATTTTGAAAAATAAATCATGTAAGGTCACATATAACAATAGCAATTTCAATTCACACAACTACACACACACACGTTTTTGTTTTAAAACTCGTAATAGTCTAGAGTAAAACTTTGTTTTTTCTTGATGACGGAATATCCAGTGCATCTAACATTCACCTTCGGGATAGTCTAATTAATTCTTATTTAATTCTTTATTGATTATATAAAAATAATTCTTTTATATAATCAATTGTTTAACATTGTAAATTGATTTTGTAAAATTTACTGTATGACATTTTATTTTCCTTTACGGGACAAACAGCAAATGAGATCAAACAGAAACATTCTACTCATCGAATTTTCTTTATATTTATTTATTCGTATTTGATCAGCAAAGATTCTAGCATATTTCTTGCACCTCTGACTAAGAGGGTGCGAGTCTTTAAAATAGAATTAACAAGCATTAAATAATTCAGAATGTGTTCTGTTGTTTCGGTGAAGTGGAGGTAGGATTTTTTGAATCATATAACAATTTTTCATTTTTTTTTTTTTACATTCATAAAAAAGTTCAAAGAAAGGATAAAACACATCTAGATTGATAAATTTAAAAAAGATATAGATTTTGATAATTAACCTGACAATAATACTAGTACTAAATTATCCAAATAAATCATTATTGATTAAAAAATATTTATAACAATGAATAGAAGTCTTTTTGTCATATAATTTGGATTTTTAAAATTAATGTATTGCACTCTTGACCATACAAATATAGATCTGACACACAGACAGGCCCTTTAAATGAAAACTCTATTTGGTTAAAATGTTCTTTGTCTTTATGTTTCTGAAATGGAAATCAGAGAACCATACACTTATTGAAGGTTTTTTTTTTTCATTCTAGGGAACAAAACTTCAATATTGCATTCCTGACATATTTTGGTATGCATAGATACACTGTGCTATACTCTCATTAACACTGCTTTATGACATTTTTAAGTTTTAAATGGTATATCAGTGATTGTTTCACACTTTGAAATTTCTTTTATAACTTAATTAATTGTCATACAGTTTTTTTAAAAATCAATGTTTTGGCATCACTTCATTTTCATGTTGCAATCCTGACAATGTATAATATTTTTTCAGCATCAGCCATGACCACAACTTCGTCAAACAAAAATTTCTAAAGTATACATTTAAACCTCAATACTTTGAATATTATTAGAAAAGCCTTTATTTCCAACATAATCTAATATAATTTGTTTCACAGATCTTCAAAAACTAACGAATGTGCAAAAGTCACAGGGTTGTCGCACTACTGACATTTCTAATATAATATTTGGGAATAAATTTTTTTGACTTGAGATATCAAAAAGATATTTGGCAGGTATTTAGACAATACCAAAAGACAAATGCTGAGATGCAGAAATGCATTCCCTTTCCTGTAATTTCAGTGCAGGTTGAAAAAATGTCTCTGTCCATTTTTTCACCTACATACAAATCATTAAGTTGAATGATGTTTTATTATATTTTTGAAAAGGCGATCTTCTAAGTAATGTTTGTTTGCCCTCTTTCGACTCAAGATTAAAAAAAATTGGTCTGTAGATAAGTGGGGAAATATTTTCCTGGAAAATTTCAACATACATATTCACAGGATGAAAAATTCAGGAAAAAATAAAACAAAAACAATAAAATATTATCGTTTCTTGGGGGTTAAAAGACGTTTTGGGTCAGACCATTTTTAGGCAGTCGGTTGGGAGACAGAAAACATTTTTTAGGAAAAATATTAGCATGCAGGATCTTAGCTCCATGTAATTATGTGATAAGGGAGGGGGGGGGGGGTTTCCGAGAAGTATTTTGTGCTTGAATTTTGTATAAAAATATTCGTGACGAATACATACATGTATTGTCGTTTTGTAGATATTGTCATTTTGTACATATTGTCGGCAGCAGCGAAAATATGCACCTATTGTCATCACACAAATTGCCCTTGATTCAGGAAAGCTGTGACAATGACCATTTATAAGTTACCACTATATTTCATACTTTATAAAAATGAGAAAAATTTCGGTATTTTTCTAATTGTCAACTTTTGTTGAAAAATATTGATGAAAGATATTATGAGATAATATCCGCTCACAGATAAATTCGGCTTTCGATACTTCATAACACGAATCAAATGTAACGTAAATCATTGTAACGTAATTCACCAAAAAGATAATTATTTCGCCCTTTAGAAAATAGCATACATTGGCGTCGCTACCATGCATGCCTGTATGCCAGAACAACAATATTTTTTTCAAAGAAAAATAAATAAATAGAAATAACTTAAATAAATACACAATACTTGAATAAATTTCATTATTTGCATGTTCAAATTTCTTTGTTGACTTGGTTAGAACTCGTAAATTTTTGAAATCATATGTTAAGGCAGTACACGGATCATTTTTCGGCGAATTTAGACTTTTGTCGTAAAATTTAACATTGATAAATCGGAAAGGCCATAGATAAAACATTTACTATTGTCATCCATTGTCTAGAAATAATTGAGTCCTAGGCTAAAAGAAGAACTCCACTACGACGTCATCACGTGACATCTATAAATAGAAAAATTTCTTTAATGAAAAAGTTAAAAGTTCAACACTACCCCGGGGCTAATTCATTTCTTTTTGTGAAAATAATTATGTAAAAACATCACTGGGTCATGAAAAGTGCTGCTAGAATCCTACTCTCCCGACACAGAAAAAAATTATTCTAAAGTTTCGCATGAAACCTTACCAAAATTTTTACATTTTGTACATACGATCAAGGAATCGTCATCAATACATGTTAACCACACGATTCTAGCAAGCAGCATTTTCCAAGCATTAAAGAATACAAGCTTTCGATACAAACATAAATTATGTTTCAAAGTATGCGGCGTAGTGTTGAACTTCTGCATTTTTGTTGTTATAGAACGACAGGGGAAAGGCTAATTAGGATTTCAAAACACTGCCTGTGTTCATTTTAAGAAAACATGATAAGAATAAATTAGCGTACCAGGACATCTATTCACAAAAAAATCTTACGATAAATTGTAGACGTAAGATTGTCGTAAGATTTTTTGGAAACTTTGAGCTATTCACAAAAATACTTACGATAGTCTTACGATAAATTTATCATAACTGTACGAGTGCCATGAGGCTGTCGTAAGTCTAAAATTACTATGGTAACAGTCTTAGAGGTAAAAATGGCCGCCGCATTAATTGTATTAATGAAAGGAAAAAAATCAAAACAGAACTAGAAAATTACCTACACCGAGGATATTTCGAGACAGAACAAATCTGCTCGAATCAATGACGGACGGTGACATACTAGCACGGTACCGTTTTCAAAGAGAGGATATTTTACATTTAACGAACCTTGTGAAAAATGATATAAGAAATCCAACTTCCCGAAGTTATGCAGTACCTGAAATAACACAGGTATACATTCAATATACTTATTGACCCTTCATTCTAGTACAGACTACTTCCATTTTAATATTTTGTTAAAGTATGAATTCCATGCCCGATTGAAATCCACTGGAAAATTAATTCTAAAAAAAAGGTGACACGTTGTGTGTACTCGTAGTGTGTTCTTTTTTTTTTTTTTTACCTTACTGTTTTATTAAATGATAATATCCCCTACTTTCTAATGATACATGCATTTTTTATGGATAACATCCCATTTATTTTATATACTTCTTGTTGTCTGCTGATGTTCAAAATTTCTGCTATTAAAAACAGAAAGCCTCTATTAATAAGGGAACGTAAAAATCTCGCGATAATTTTTTTTATACACCAAATATTTCACTGTCTACTTTGTATTATTAAAAATTAAGAGGAATTCAGTTCAGGAAAAGTGTCTGTAGACCTAGTTAAGTAAAAATCACATACCAAAAGGAAGCTTATAGATTCCATACAGTGGGAATAATCTAACCCCCCTCCCCCGTCCAGTTTATTAATTCAGAGAAGTAATAATGTATGGTAATGGTATCAGAATTTTTTGTCTGAATATTTACAAAAGAAAGATATATCCTTGGAAATTGCTATATATCAATGGTTAAGGTTTATATTCCAAAATCTTTTTCCACATCGTCACAAGATAAGGTACGGGGGAGGGCATGGGGTGGGGAACCATGAATTAAATTTGAACAATAGGTTAAGCACTTTTTTTTTTTTTAAATTATCAAAATTACAATGTTTAATGCATTTTATTGCATTTATTTCAGCACACGTACCCCAATCGATTCACCCCCCCACCCCCCGCCCTTAATACACATACAGTAATCAAACAAATATTTTGTCTCTTTGTTGATTAACCTTGCCCATAACTTTTAATTGGTTGGAGCTATGGCTTTCGGATATCACGCCTTAAACGTTCAAGGCGTTGTTGACTCAGCTTTAAGGTTAGAGACTGATTATTCATAGATTGTTCTTATGTATACATTTACTTCTCAAGTATAAACAACAGTATATAAATCTTACGATATATTATAACACAACGACTTGGATACGGTTATATATATATATATATATATATATATATATATATATATATATATATATATATATATATATATATATATATATATATATATTTATTTATTTATTTATTTAGTCACAGTTGTACAATAGACTTCATGTACATGAACAGTTAAAACAAATTGTCAAGACAGCTTCTAAGTAAAAGTCCTTAGTACAGATCACTAGTACTGTTTACTATCACTAGTACAGTCATTCCAATAGAAGCCTTACTAGTACAGGGGAGGCAGAAAGTTCTTAAGTTCGTATAGTGGTTAGTTTCTGTGTGTGTGTCTCTCATCTTAATTTCTTAATCTGTCCTCCGCCCGTCCAGTCTCAGAATGTATATTAATATTTCCAATCGTCAGATCATGGCATTATTATTGGAAAGTTTCTAAATTATTCCGTACATTTATGAAATTGCCTCGTTCGATTTACTTTCAGAATTAATCAAGTGTTCAATTACAATATTGAATGTGGTCAATTGATGTTATCAAGTCATTTCCCAATACATTTAATTATTAGATACCAATAATGGGATGCTGACCACATAAATATTAAGATAATGGTCTTTCGTTCAATTATAATATTTCATCAATGTCAAGCTGACATGTCACGCTGATCCATAATATTTCACATTAATATTTACATCAATATTGAACTACATCAAACACAAAATTGGTATATAGAAAAAGAATGCATAAGAACCTAAATGGCTCTCAAGGACATATAAGGATTATTATGCATTATACACATATGTCCTTATTAATCAAATACACGAAACACAACATCTATTAAAAGTTAATATATAGTTTGTTTATATATAACGTAAGTTCCAATTGTGTTACATTCCTTCCTCACAGGAGATGAATTAGTTTAATTCATATTCGATGGAATTTGAACATGGATCATGTTGACTTTTTTTTCTTTTAATATCTCCTTTGGTATTTGATGCCTCTCTGATTTGTAAGTAATGGCATAAAGTAATTCTTCCTCGTCTGTTAGGTATATCATTGAAGAATTCGTAAATGAGAAGTAATATGCTCTCATGTAGTATTGAGGAATGTATAATTAGTTACAACACACAGTTTACGACATAATGAAGTTTTCCTCCACCTGGAAATTGCACAACACAGTAATGCATGTTTAAACATTAATCTCGAAATTAGCAAACTGTCCAATATTCACGATCCTCGGCTCTTATATGAAAGAGGGATCGACTTACCAAAAAGTTCATTCATAATACAGTGGGGTCTTCAGTTTTGGTTGTAAGAACATCCGTCCTGAGTTTCGGATAAAGTTTTGTAATGGTGTCGACAGAGTCAACTCCAGCAATGAAAGCAGTAGATGGTGCAGATGCCTTATTGTGTCTGCTAGTGTTATCTTCACTAGGGGATTTAATCGCCACCAATTTTAGTTGTTCCTTCTCTCCGCCTGCTTTCTTAACCTTCTGCCAAAATCTACCTGACCAACGCCCTTTACACTTATAATAGATAATAAATTGAATCCCTAGGATTAAAGCGATGCTGATTAATTAGCAAAATAGAATAAACCCAATTTGGCTAACCTTCATTTAGAGATAAAGGATTAATAAAATCAATTCTTGTCAATTCATGAACCAGTCTGTCCATTGGTACTGTCTCAAGGTCTTGTAATTTAGCAGGTATTTGAAAAGGTTTTAAGAAACATTATATGCCTCCATAAAAATTCGCAATATATCAGTAATATCCACTTAATGATATTTATAAGAAGGTAGGAGTGTTCATTCACTTGATCTATAATACAAGCTCATGTATCATTTGTAAAGGAGGTTTGACAATGAAATCAGTAGTTAAATTTTGATTTGATTTTTTTTTCATAAATATTTTCAAATGGCATTTTAATTTAGGTAGATCATAGAAGTCCAATTTCCTTTTATTAAGTAATAAATCATTTTTTTATCAACAGATAGTATAAAATATTTCCCAATCTTTTGTTTGTCTTGCAAGAACAATGTGATCACATACAGTAAATTAAAAATTAGAGTAAGTTTGAAATGGTTCGCAAGAGAGTTCGTAAGTCATTAGTTTCATCATTTCCATTTTTTCTCAGTTTTCTTTTAGTTGACTTTTTACGTTTCATCTTACATTCATTAATGCCCATAAGTGATTCGTCACTCTCAGATTCGGTCGCTTGTCTGTCATTATTGTTTTGTTTTAGACGTTTAGAAAGCTCATATAACGGAATATCATCTTCAGAAGAAGAATTTTCTCTTTCTCTTCTATATTTTTAAGCTAATTTTGCAAGGGGAATATTTTCTTCGTCATTGCTACTTACACTATCATGATTTATTGATATTGGTTCATTTTCCGATTCATTGCCTGACATGTAAAAATCTCCATTTGAATTTACAGCATCATTTAAATTGTCACTTTTATCTTCCATGTTTTCATTTTGTTTTTCTATTGAGACATTATCGTCTGATTTATTATCATCAGATTCCGATTCTGGGGGCATTACATAGGCAGCTTTACGCAGAGGTCTTCCATGGTCATTTTGGGGTATTTCCCATTCATCGATTTTCGCTAATCGCAGTAATTCTTTATGCGCTTTCGTCACTTTGCCATCTAATTGACTTTTGATTTTAAATGTTACCGGTGAAATTTGCTCAATTATTCTATAGAATGGTTTCCATTTAGATTGAAGCTTACTCTGTCTTTGATTATTTTTATAGTAAACTGGGTCCCCGATCTTTAATTCTACATCTACCGCATTTTTGCTTGTCTTCTTTTAGATCGTTTTAAAATTCTGTGAACCATTGTAAAGGATTTATGCTGTTGTTCTAACGCGATTTTCTGCGGATCTTTTCCCATATATCTGCGTCGAGGTTGCAGAATATTATCTATTGACATAATTACATCTCGATTATAAAGTAAATAAAATGGCGAGAAAGATGAAGATTCATTGATGTTAAATCGAATCGAACTGCGGCTAATGATTGATTTAGAAAAATATCCCATGTCATTCAATTGTCTTCTAATTTTTTAGCCAATACATCATGAAGTGTTCGAGGGAATCTTTTAACTTTTGCATTACTTTGATGATGGTAGTATGATGTTTTTACATGCGAGATGTTTAATTCTTTCAATGTTTCTTTAACTACCTTATTTTCATTTTCCGTGCCATTGTCAGTTATAATTTCTAAGGGAACTCCAAATCTTGGAAATATTTCCTCAATGATCAAATGCGCGATAGTCTCGCGGTTTTATCTGGGACTGCAAAAGCTTCAGGCCAGCCAGAGTAAAGATCTACAAATCCGACAATACATTTGTTTCCCGATAATGACTTCGGATACGGACCTGATAAATCTAAACCAATTTTCGCAAATGGAAATGGCGGAACGTCTGTTTCTTGAATAGACGGCTTTATCTTTATAAGGTTACTTGTTTCACACGTTACACACTTACTAACATAGTCATACAACTCTTTATACAAATTAGGCCAGTGATACTTTTGTCTGATCGCATCAAATGTTTTGTCGATTCCCAAATGACCATTATCATCGTAATACTGTTTAATTACAGGGGATCGATAATGCGCTGGCACATAGAGTCTTATGATCGGATCGTTATCGGCATTTGACAAATAGTATAACACTTCATCAATAATGAGATGTTTGTCACTTACTGATTTCTTTGCTGTACCCTTTTGCAATTGACGGACAATCCGATTTATTACAGAATCTTTAGATTGTTCTTCAACTACATTTACTTGGGTGTTTTCACTTAATTTGATTTGAGGTTTAAAAGGAATGTCAAGCTCATCTATGTCAAATCGGACATAATCTTTGGGATTTATCGCGTTTGAATTGATGAAATTGATTTCTGAAGAGTTCTCATGCACGTCCGGATCATTTTGTTCATTTTTAATTTCATTTTCAGATGGAATTAACACATTTGTTTGTGGCGTTCTAGATAGTAAGCTGCGCAAGTATTTTCAGTTCCCGGAATATATTCTATTTGGCAATTGTATTTGGCAATAGGTATCGATACCTAAAGCCATAACTGGATTTTCTTGTTTTTCATTGGAGCTTCTAACAAGTATTTTAATGGTTTGTGATCAGTTCGAATGACAAATTTAGCATTATGCAAAGTGATCAAATTTCTGTACGGCAAAGTGAATTGCAAATGCTTTGTTTTTTTTTTCTACTGTAGACCATCGAGTTCGTGTGTCACTTAGTTTGTGTGAAAGATAACGAACAGGTTTTTCATTTCTAATACCCAATATTTTCACTTCATTTTCCTGTTCGTTTCCATCTAGTGGTTGGGCTAAACACGCGCCTATTGCTGTGTCAGAAGCATCCGTGTAGAGAATATACTCTTTATTTGGATCGGGTATTGATAAAAGTGGCACTTCAGTTAGACTCTCTTTTAATAAAATCGAAAGCTTGTTGACAATCGTCATTCCATTTGAATCTTGCATATTTTTTTGTTAATGATACCAAGGGTTCTGCAATCTTTGAAAAATTTGGTATGAATCGACGGTAATAACTACACATACCGATAAAACTGCGTATTTCTTTTACAGTGCTCGGTGAAGGTAAAGTGCGAATCGCAGCTACTTTATTTGGATCAGGTCTTATTCCTTCTTTATCAATAATGAACCCTAAATACTGAGTTTTCTCTTGAGCAAAACTGCACTTTTTGGCTTTCAATTTTAATCCGTGTTCTCTAAGTCGTTCAAATACGATTTGAATATGTTTTTCATGATCTTGAATGGTTTCTGAAAAGATCAAAATGTCGTCTAAATAAGCTAAGACAAATGATTCTAGTCCTGCTAGTACTGTGCTCATGAGTTCTGAAAATATTTGTGGAGCATTGCAAAGGCCAAAAGGCATTACATTAAATTCAAATAAACCTCTATGACACACGAAAGCTGTTTTCTCTTTATCTTCTTCATCCATAAGTACTTGCCAATATCCCGACTTTAAATCCAATGATGTAAAATACTTTGTTTTTCCTAACTAATCTAATAAATCGTCAATCAAGGGCAAGGGCCACGAATTTGTTTTTGTGATCTTATCTAGTTGTCTAAAGTTTACACAGAAACGTTTTGTTCCATCTTTCTTATCTACCACCACGATAGGAAAACTCCAAGGTGATTTTGAACGCCGCACAATGTTTGCGCTTATCATTTCATCAATTGCTTTATCTACGATCACTCGTTTATTCAACGGAGTTCGATACGGTTTCATTTTAATTGGTAAATGGTCACCTGTATCTATTTTCATTTTGATCGTATTAATATGCCCTAAATCTGCATCTGTTTTAAGAAATAGATCTTGATTTTGCATGCAAAGTTTTTCAATCATTCCTCTGCGCTCTGGGGAAACATTGAGTTCTGCTTTTAACTCATTTATTTCTTTGTCTTTATTTTTGTCAAGAACCGAAATGTTAATTGATTGATCATCTACAACATTTATTCGACTGATGTGGTATCCTCTCTTGAGTTTGTAGGTTTTATTGGTATTGTTCACGACTAAAACTGGTATTTTACGTGATGATTTTGTTTTTGCAATTATGTTCCCTATCATAAGACCTGGTTCGTCACTAATGAAACGTTTGTCTAATGCATTTCTTTCAACAATTTTGCCTTGAAAATTTGCGTGATCTTTATGTTCTGCAAAACAAACTGTTGCTGATTGAGGTTTTAAAATAGTTTTCTTTGAAGCTCTCAAAATTGATGCAATGTGAACATCTTCAACCACTGGAACATATGTTTTACCAATACGTAAACTGCCAAGATCAAAATAAAGTCTGACACCATTTTGGACTAACCAGTCTCTACCCAAAATAAAAGACCTGTTTATATTTTGAACAACATAGAATTGATGAGACATTGTGAGACCTCCTATAACAAATTCAATTTGAGTACAACCTCCAATTTTTAAATCAACGCCATTGACAGACTTCAAATTCACTTTTGGTTTTGAAAGTTTAAAAGGATTAGAAAGGGACCAATAAACATTTGAACTAACCAATAAAACAGCGGCGCCTGTATCTATAAGAGGTTTTAATCTTCTTTTCCCAATTTTTATAATACATGAATTTGAATTTTCTATTGAATTAACAGTCACAGTGGGGAGATTTTGAACATTTTCAAAAATTTTCTTCTTTTTTTGTTATTTTCTTTTTCTTTAAATAGCTCCCCCCCCCCCCCAAAGGTCCCGTTTTGGACGGAGCTTCTTAGTTTAACTCTTCCCAATTTTCTTCTTCAACACCTGCTGGCAGTGCATTAATATCTTCAATTTTTTTCTTTTTAGTCGGGCATTCAGGACTGTAATGTCCTCTTTTGTTACAGGTCCAACATACTACATCATTACGAGGTCGTTTTGTCTCGACCGCTAAAACTTTCTTTGGGGGAAATGTTTTCTTACAATCTGTCTTGGTTTTTGTCGCTCGTCATGGTCTTTTCTGGTTCCCCTTCTATACCTATAATGATCAACCTCCATTGGTTCTCCCGTGTAATTTACCGGGGCAGAGTAATATCGACCAGTTCTTAGCTGAAATCTCTGTTGAATTCAGCTGGGGCAGAATTAATTGTATCTTGCATAGTAGCAGGATTATCTCTCATGACCTTCAATTTTAATCTGCCCGAGTATAAGCCATCGACAAAGAACCCAACAGGTTGGTTTTCCGTTATCCTCATGTCTTATGTACCTTGATATGCTTCTTCTGCTATAGAGAGCAACCGTTCAGCAAAGATCTAAACATTTTCGGATTTTTCTTGCTTGCCTCAGCAGCATAAAAGCATGCTGTGAGTCTGTTATTTCCGCAAATCTCATGGAGAGTATTGCTTTTAGGGTGTCCCATTCTACCCGCTGATTTGTTTTAAAATATCTTTGGATAAAATCACTTACCGCCCTTGTACTAGTTTTGAAAGCTATCATTTTTACATTTTCAGTAGGAATCCCCTCCAAAAAAGCATGTTTTTTAATCGCTTTAATCCATCTCTTAAATAATTTAGGATCCCCATCAAAAGTTGTTATTTGGTTAGTACCTAAATTTTGATTTAAATTGTCCATCTTTATTGAAAGCCCTTTTACAGCAGTCATAAATTCTTGCTCAGACATTTTTACAAGAGATTGTGGCAGAGAAAAGAAATACTTACAGAACGGAGTAGAAGTTGTAGTTTTCAAGGCTAGCTGTACCCGTTCGAAGAGCAAATACTGGTCACGGTACCAAATGAACGTCTATAACACAACGACTTGGATACGGTTATATATATTTATTAAGTCACAATTGTACAATAGACGTCATGTAGATGAACAGTTAAAACAAATTATTGTCAGCACAGCTTCTAAGTAAGAGTCCTTAGTACAAATCACTAGTACTGTTTACAATCACTAGTATCAATTCACTTGAAGCCTTACTAGTACAGGGGAGGCAGAAAGTTCAAAAGTCCGTATAGTGGTTAGTTTCTGTGTGTGTCTCTCATCTCAATTTCTTAATCTGTCCTCCGCCCGTCCAGTCTCAGAATATATATTAATATTTCCAATCGTCAGATCATGGCATTATTATTGGAAAGTTTCTAAATTATTCCGTACATTTATGAAATTGCCTCGTTCGATTTTCTTTCAGAATTAATCAAGTGTTCAATTACAATATTGAATGTGGTCAATTGATGTTATCAAGTCATTTCCCAATACATTTACTTATTAGATACCAATAATGGGATGCTGACCTCATAAATATTAAGATAATGGTCTTTCGTTCAATTATAGTATTTCATCAATGTCAAGCTGACATGTCACGCTGATCCATAATATTTCACATTAATATTTACATCAATATTGAACTACATCAAACACAAAATTGGTATATAGAAAAAGAATGCATAAGAACCTAAATGGCTCTCAAGGACATATAAGGATTATTATGCCTTATACACATATGTCCTTATTAATCAAATACACGAAACACAACATCTATTAAAAGTTAATATATAGTTTGTTTATATATAACGTAAGTTCCAATTGTGTTACAATATGAATATTACAGATTCACGAACATGGTGTGTAAGTGGCCACGATCCTTTTATGATAGTTTCATCTTTAACAATAGCAAGCTGCGTGAGGTTTTGGAGGGGCTAGACAACTGCTGGTTGGTTGGTGATTCCGGATACCCCTTAAAGTCGTACTTAATGACTCCAAAGCTGCATCCACAAACAGAGGCAGAGGAGCGCTATAATAAGGCCCACGGACAGACAAGGGTCGTTGTAGAAAGGGCCTTTGGCGTCCTCAAATCGCGTTTCAGGTACATGTATAGCATCATCCATTGTTTTTATCTTGTAAAAGTTGCATTCAATATCACCTGTATTATTGTTTTCTAGCAATTTACACAAAATTAATAGCCAGAGAAACTCAAAAACTTTCAAACCGTTCATACAGTATTTAAATTCATACCGCAGAAATATGGCTGAAATATTGCCGAATAGGCGTAAAACAACAATAATCGATCAACCAATCAATCACAAAATTAATATTGAATGAGGCTAAATATGATCTTTTTTTTTCAGGTGCTTGCACAAAACTGGAGGGTGTTTGCTATTCAGCCCTGAAAAGTGTATTAAGGTGATAAGTGTTGCAATGAAATTGCACAACATGTGCATTGAGAGGAAAGTTCCTTTTGTGACTCCTGGGGGGTGATATAGTTGACATAAATTCTGAGGAGGACACTGTCTGCCTGGGACAAGATCGTGATGATACACTGCAACGTGAAAGACTTGTTCATCTTTTTGTTCAGTGGTAGCTCAATAGTAGGTTATCCTCATATATACACACAGGTATCATTATTATCTTTAAAAATTCTACGGATTCAATTATTATGTAACTGTCTAGTAGACAAGACATATGCTGGCTTAGTGCATCCTTACCACCACTAAACAAAAAGATGAATAAGTTTCTTATGTGGCAGAGTTTGGGAAAAATGACAAACTCTTACACATAATTTTGAATTAATTTATCTGTGTACAAGTACTTGATAACAAGAAGAAAAATATGCTACATTTTTTGTTTACTCACATATTAACAGGGTTATTTTAAAATAAAAATTTAATTAACAAAGTTGAAAAGTGTTAGAACAAATGACAAATTTCTATTTTATGTAAAAATGGAAATTTCATTTAAATCAAGGATAAAAAATTGTATAGAAATTTTAAAAAATGCTGTGTTTACTGTATGTTGCACATACATGTAAAGCTTTGTGTTTAGACTGGATTCTTGTATATCCATTTGAAAAACATGTAATACATGTGACTCTACTATATTATATTATATAAACCAATGAAATTGGGAACTTTATTTTTGTAAAATAAATATTTCTTTGCAGCAGCATCATAAATTCCTTATGTATTAAAATGAACTAACTGAGAAAAAATGGAGATTGATTGAAAATGACTATTTGAAGGAAATTTGTTATAAATAAATATATTTCACCGCACAGAGTAGGATGAAATTTCAAAGGAAGATAAACAAGAGCCCCAACACTAGCATGAATCATCACAGTCTTGCTTTTCTCATCAGAAGATAAAACAAAGTTTTTCCAATTCATTCTCATAAAAATTAAAAATTGTTACACTTAACCTATACTGTGGCCCATAACATTAGCTCCAGGGATCAAAATGTAACCAAACTTTTTACATGGGGATGCATCAGTAAAATCATAACTAATATGACCCGGCCATATTACAGAAGTAAACATGCTTTAGCAAAAAAAATTGCTTAACTTGGGAATGATTACTATATATGATATCTCTTTTTTACACAATCTACCCAAAAGCTGTAAAAATGGATAATAACTAGAGAGAAGTTCAGATATCATATATTTACGGGGTATGCTTTACGTGTAACATGTAAACATGTTTTGTGTTGGAGCACAGAATTAAGGTCAGTCAGGTAACATTAAACAAATAACCATTAATGTGATAGGTAAACAGATGACACACAAAAGACAAAAAGATGAACGCTAAACACTTTGATCAGAAGAGTTGATCCTCATGGCCCATGGGCCACAACGCTCAGCTTAGTCAATATGGCCTTGCTGTTCTTCATTAGCAGATTTTTTCTAATATATAAACATTAATCCTGAATGTGACCCCACCCTATCCCCAGGTGTCATGACTATTATAGATTTAACCCCACCCTACCCCTCAGGGTCATGATTTGATTAAACTTGAATCTACAATACCTCAAGGTACTTCTATATTAATGTTACGAAACATTGCTTTGCTGTTCTGGAGAAAAAGATTTTAGAGATTTTTTTTTCCTATACATCGACATGTTAAACTCTAATAGTGCATTGTGACCCCACCCTACCCTGGGCTTCATTTTTTGAACAAATTTGAATCTACACTAGATGGGAATGTTTCCATATCAATGTGACTAACCGTGGCTTTCCTGTTCTCAATAAGATTTTTTCCTATATATTCCAATGTTAAACTTTGATACCCAATTGTGACCCCACCCAACCACCCGGGAGTCATGATTCGAACAAATTAAATCTACACTACCTGGGGATGCTTTCATATTAATATGACTAATCATGGCTTTGCTGTTCTTGAGAAGAAGATTTTTGAAATTTTTTTCTTAAATATTCCTGTGTAAAACATCAATCCCCTATCAGACCACTATGTAAAAAAAATGTTTCATATAAGTTTCAACTTTTCTGGCCAAGTGGTTCTTGAAAATATTTAAAAGATACCATCTAACTATAGTTGAATCCCCTTTACCCAAGGATGCTTTGTGATTTGAAATTGGCCCAGTGGTTCTGGAGAAGAAGCCAAAAATATGAAAAGTTTACAGATGGACGGTCAATAAACAAAATGTGATCAGAAAAGCTAACTAGAGCTTTCAGCTCAGGTGAGCTAAAAAATAGCCACAGATGTAAGCAAATACATTACAACTCAAAATATGTTGGGCCTTTGGCCTGCTCTTCAAGGTGTCTATCTAGTTTTATTTTCTTTAAAGTCACCAACTCCTCCAAAGACGCCAGCATTCTCCTCTTGATGGCAACATCTTCCCTCATTATCTCCAACATCTCCCTCTGAATGACGAGAAGCTCAAATGTATCTTCTACTAAAAATTAAGAATAATTAGTTAATACACTTAAGCAAAAAAGATTAAATTAAAAAAATATATAGACTTCTAATAACAGTAAAACAAGCTTAGATAAAAGCGGTTTTAATCAAATCACAAATTGAATTTAACTCTCTTTTAAGAGGAAGGTAATTAAAATCTAATATTTTATTATAATTTATTATAATATTTTTTCCTCTAAAATGTCCTTAATTCTGAAATAACTCAGATAACTCAAAAGACAATAAAAAAAAACATATAAGGTTTATGAATGTATTTTGAGTCGGAGGCCAAAATTGTCAGTGTTTGCAAGATATCCAGAAGTAATTGTCATGGACATATAAAATCAACACACCTGAGTGCTTCTGCTTTCTACTGCTTTGTTTCTCATCTGAAATGAAATGAATTAAGGTAATTAAAGTTAAAATCAATAATTTTAGGTTATCATTTTTTCTACTCATAAAATAAGTAAAGAAGTATGTATAATTAAAATTCATTTCTGTATGAATTTTATAAATAGAGAGAAAGAGAGAGATAGGAGAGAGAGTGGGAAGCAAAATCAATAAAAATATACATAAAACACTTTTTATTACTTACATTTGCTTCTTTTAGAGCCTTCCTGATCCTCCAAAGTTTTACGTGTATTAATGACCACTGTAAAAACACATTTTAATTACTGCAGATATATGCATATATATGTTCTTTTTTTTTTAATTTATGTTTTAATTCTCTACATTTTGTAAAAAAAAACTGCAGCAGTTTTCAAATTTTATTTCATGGTTAAATACCAATAAAAATTAATGTTTTTAACCCACAACCACCTCTTGCATCGACCTAATGAAGGTAACCTAATAAATCAAAGCTTTTAAATTAATTTTTCGGTCAACATGGTAAATGGCTAAATATAGTCTTGTGAATTTTGATGTATTTGAAAAACACTGGGATGTTATATATATTATTGTTTACATCATATCATTGTTTCCACTATAGAATGTGCCTAATTTGTTCTAGACATCATATGTAAAACCATATGTAGCAGGATAAACAAAATACACGATAACTCTCTTGAAATAGAAGCAGTATTTGGTCAAAAACGTTATAGAGGGCTTGGCAAGCCGATCCCTCTATCAGGTTTTCTTACCCTCGCCCAAATATTGCTTATATTTCAACACAGTAACCATATATTTCATATATTAAAGATTTTTTATATAGCTCTATCTTCTCATAAAACGAGGAATTATTATAATACAAATTCCTGGCTCAAACTCTGTGGATCCCTCAGCTGAAGTTGGAGTGCTACAGGTAGCTATAAATATATCAAATATAGCAATGAATTCATTATCCCAAATTTAAAAACATGTACAATTTAAGGAAAGTTTTTTTCCATGAACTACAATGCATTGTATTTCTTGTTTTTAATTAAACCTCTTTTATCTATAAATTCACTCGAAATTTTACAGATATATAAAACATAAACTTGCAATCCTACAATAAAAACTGTCTGATCTTCCAAATTAGCTGGGACAGCTATAAACTTGTACCTTCAGTCTCTGTGGCCAATATCCTGGGTATCACTGCCTGTGCACTAGTACTGCAGATGTTGCTGAGACGTGCACTCTCACTACATGCTTTATGCACTGAAAATAATCATGCAATTCAAATCTCCATTTTATTCACATAGCATGGGAAATAATATACATATGCCTTAACAGTTATACAATTCTATAAAACAGAAAGTAACTTTGTATGTTGATATACTTGAAAATAAACTCTTCATGGTCATGCTGTTGATAATACATACATGTGCTAATAATTAGGAATAATATTTCATTAGTTCAACCTGCTGTACAATTAAATTTGAAGATAATTTTTGTCTATATAGGTTGATGATTTACTTGATTTCATCAAACTGTACTTAAGAGTACATGTGAAATAAAAAGGCGAAGAAATTATATAATATGTATAATGTTTATACTTGTTCCTGTTGAGACCTCAGGAGTGTTTGTCCCTCACTCAATCCCATACAGGTCTTTATCCGAGATGATTTCAATTATCTAAAACAATCACCCAAGCTCATTTATTTAATGCTAATTAATATATCTTTAAAATTTTCATATCATTTTGTGGCAACTGATGTACATCATTAGACTATTTGTAATGTTTCAAATTTGACAGCCAATCAATATTTTGTATGCTACAAGTTAAATGATAACTTTTAAATCAATTGCAAAAAAAACGTTTTTCCCCAACACTCCTTTAAGATTTAAAACATACTCTTTTTTCCCAGTCTTTGATGTCCTCAGGGGGAGGGCCTCCACCTGTCTTCATTGCAACTCTTTTCCTCTCCACTTCCTTCTTCTTTGTGGAAGACTGGATGTCCTGCCTTTTTTTAACCTCTTTGGTGGTGTGTCCATTTCCACCAATGGCATTTATGCTGAATAATTCAATTAAAAATTAATTAAAATATTCAACATAGTTGAAATTATAAATGAACAACATACCTACATATCACAAATGAATACTCATTATAAGAAATATAGGGCCTAGACATCGATGATGTTTATACCTCTACCCTACCCACCACCCCTTTTTTCCACAACTCTGCAAATGTAAGTTTAATTGAAACTTAATGTTATGAATATGAGAAAAATGACTCGGATATTAAATGTTTTATTAGATATATTTGCATGTTAATTACCAATCTACTACTGTTGCATACTTTTATAGAATTATTTGTAAACAAAATTTGCAAACCTTGTAGCGATGGCCTCCCATGCCCCAGCCTTATCTGCTGAGGTGAGTGCCGGAGAAAATCTCCCTCTCAAAACATCTTTCCTCTCTGATACAAGATCCACGAGGAGAGATATTTCTCCGGCACTCCAATTACTTTTCCTAGTACTGTCGCTCATGTTGCGCAATCGTCTGCTACTTTCACTTTTCCCGCACAGCGCACTGCGCATGAGCAGTTGTCGGTAACCAAGGAAGGAAAAATCTGACGATCGATTTTCACTTACGACAATCTTACGATCTTACGACCACTTTCGTGAATAGTTCATAACTTAAGTACAGGTCCACGTAAGAATCAGGCAATCGGTGGTAAGTCGAATTTTTATATTTTGCCAGTATTTTTTTCATATTATTACTTGATACAGTAGTAATTAAAATAAATCATAATTTTTCCAAAAAGCCACATCCAGGCTGTGATATGTTACTATAAATAGATTCGGGCATTTATGGGCAAAAATGTCAGCCAAAAAATAGAAAGTTCAGTACAGAAGTAACAAGTGTTGTTGTTTTTCATAAATTATCTAACCCTATTTTATTTTGAGAGGAGTCTGTATCCTTCTAGTATTAGCTGTCATGGAGTTGATATCTAGGTCGTATCCATAGTAACCATTGTAATTATATGTCAAGACATTTTGGATGTCACAAACATTAGGAATTTAAAACAGTATTATTAAAAACAGCAAACACATTATGTTGCTTATTACACATGGAAAAAAAAACAACTGCTCATTATTAGTTTTCCAGTTTAAAAAGTGTGGAAAAATCAATTAGCAGTTTTTAATGAAAAGGAAAACTATTGAGAAATTTTAATAAATTGCTTGAAGTTTGCCAAGATTTTTTCCTATATCTCAGTGCATTGTGTGTAAAATTTAACTTTTTCTAAATTTTTTCTTAATTACATTTATCACATTATTATGAATTTTCCTTTTCAATGTACCAAGTTTACTCTGGAATTAATTTTATATCTTTGAAATAGCTTTGGAGAGAATTCTGATCGGGATCGAAATTCTGTATATTAAGTACCCAACTTTGATGATTCCAGATTTTTTTGGTTTTTATTTAAATAGCTGTTAAACCTGAGTAGGTACATCCAGTTTTCTTGTATTACTTTTTTCATATAGTAAACATGATGAACAATCACTATCTATTTGGGTGATTCTTTTTATATAAGCATTTTTTTTCATTTAGTTTATTACCTTTTACTGTTTGTCAAATACTTATATATAACAACAGAGAATATATTATGCTACATGAGGACATAATTACTATATAAACATGTCAGAGTATGTTGGTCTCTGCTAGCAATGTCCTAAAACTGCCAACTTTCATAAATAAATTACAAGTTCATGAAGTTCTTTGACTCCTTCTAAATCATAAATGATAGGAATGTAAAGGATTTTGTTCAACTGCAGAAAATGATGCAGCTGCAACATTTGATTTACTGTACCGTTATATGAGCAGCAATATGATATTTTTAATTGCATATTTAACAAATATGTCATGTTCTTCAACATACTAAACTAAATGTTTTAATATGAAAATTTTCAAGTTTATCAACAATGACCAATTTGCAAAAAGGTTAATATATATATGATTAATGTTTACAATTTATAAATTACATTGTACATTACACAAACTTAAGATCAAACTTTGTAAATAGAAAAGTTGTTACAATATCAGTTCTTTATAATTATCATTCCATCCAATGATTTTTTTTTTTTAAATTGCTTTTTAAACAGCAGTTATTAAGGCAGACACGCACATTCAAAATTCTGAACTTGATCAATTTGATATATGGACTGGTGGTGCTTCTACTTTTGGATGGTTTCAGTTGTTTTCTCATATAGTACTCGCCACTCTAAATCTCAATCAGCTGGTCTAGTATTCCCTTCGTTTACAAGAGGTAATGAGCAATGTAGGACTAAAGTTCTAACTTCGCTACTGTCACTAGCTTTTATGATGGTAAAACACAACAAAAGGCACCAGATTCACTGCTCGATGTGATTTTAGAAAATTCTTTCCTCTTTTTTTTCCTCTTTTTCCACTAAATTTTGAAGTTTGGACAGGAGAAGAAAACCTCGACTATTTGTCTTTGAGAAGACCAAAGAACTCGATCTTCAGCAACTAGAACTTGTCTGAAAAATTAAATGCAGAGGCATATTACACAGTATTTTAAACTCTGAATAAGCATAAAATTTAATATTATGAAACAATTTAATTACTTAAATCTAAAAGACATTTTTAAAGTCTAAGCCAAGATATTTCTTTTATAATTGGTACTTTAAATAAATATTTATACCCATTTTATAAAATGGGATTCTCCTAATTCATAGGAATGATTTCCAGGAAGAAAAAAATTACACCCAACTTTGAAATAATTTTGAAAACGACCAAAAATTATGGCACTTAAAGCTTAATGGAAAAAAGCTTGCTCATTATTTTTGGTTAACATCAAAAAGATTTTCCTCACTGTTAGTTTAAAAAAAAAATACTTACTTGCATTGCACATGTTGCATCACAAACTCTTTTTTTCTGAGAAGATAATTTCCATGTTTCACCAGGGTTTTGGGAAATAAATCCATTAATCTTAGATATATAACTGTGTCTTGAAATAACCACAATCAAGAGTTACATAGGCTATGCTGTTGTTCTCAAATAAAATATCGCATGACTCGAATAAGTCCGCATTTCCTCGCCAACATGACTTCATGATTTAGAGTTTCAATAAAACTGCTGTTTGGAAACGATTGTTTGAAGTGCGTTGTGTAACGCGAAGACCAATTTTCTTTGAAGTCTGTTATAATCTCCTGTGCATCTTTGATAACGCAATCAAACTGTAAAACTATAATCGTGCCCAAATCCGCATATGACAAGTGTGGAACTTCGAGCAACCTGAACCCGATCAAATTTGACACCCACTGTATCGCTAGGTTTCAAGGAAAGAAGATGTTTAGTTTGAAGTTTGAAGACATTCCTTTATTTTCAGTAGATTAATTAAACCAAAATAAAATGCCAAATTCGATGTTTAATCAATTTGATTCCATTTTTTAGGTCACCTGAGTCACTCAGGTGACCTATTGCTATCCGTTTTTGTCCGTCGTCGTGCGTCGTCCGTCGTCCATCGTGCGTCGTGCGTTAACATTAAACATTTTCAGCTTCTTCTCTGAAACCGCTCAACCAATTTCAACCAATTTTGGCATATAGCATCTGTGGGTGAAGGGGGACAAAAATTGTGAATTTCATGGTGCCTGCCCCCCTGGGGCCTGAGGGGTGGGGCTAAAACCACCAAAATTAATGCAATCTTTAAAAATCTTCTTCTTTACTCCTGGACATCAAGCAGTCAAACTGTTGACATGATTGTAATAAGCATTGAGTCCTCTACCAAAATTGTGAAATTCATGGCCCCAGGGTCAGGGGTTTTGGTGCTAGGGCGGGGCTATATAGATCATATAGTGAAAGTGCATTATTTCTTTGAAAATCTTCTTCTCAACTCCTGGGTATTATTGAAACAAATTGAATACATAGTTGTGATAAGCAAGGGTGACTCTACCAAAATCGTGAAATTCATAGCCCCAGGGTCAAGGGTTCTGGTGCTAGGGCGGGGCTATATAGATCATATAGTGAAAGTGCATTATTTCTTTGAAAATCTTCTTCTCTACTCCTGGGTATTATTGAAACAAATTAAAT
The DNA here is from genome assembly GCF_033153115.1 of Saccostrea echinata. Lineage (NCBI taxonomy): Eukaryota > Metazoa > Mollusca > Bivalvia > Ostreida > Ostreidae > Saccostrea > Saccostrea echinata. Next base: position 17,845,147 of record NW_026889778.1, read on the forward strand.
ACATAGTTATAAGCAAGGATGCTTCTTCCAAAATTGTGAATTTCATGGCCCCTGAATCAGGGGTTCTGGTGTTAGCTCGGGGCTCTATTTATTATATAGTGAAAATGCATTAATGCTTTAAAAATCTTCTTCTCAATTCCTGGGTATTATTGAAACAAATTGAATACATAGTTATGATAAGCAAGGGTGACTCTACCAAACTTTTGAAATTCATGGCCCCAGGGTCAGGGGTTCTGGTGCTAGGGCGGGGCTATACAGATCATATAGTGAAAGTGCATTATTTCCTTGAAAATCTTCTCTACTCCTGCGTGTTATTTAAAGAAACTAAATACATAGTTATGATAAGCAAGAGAGACTCTACCAAAATCTTGAAATTCATAGCCCCAGGGTCAGGGGTTCTGGTGCTAGGGCGGGGCTATATAGATCATATAGTGAAAGTGCATTATTTCTTTGAAAATCTTCTTCTTTACTCCTGGGTATTATTGATACAAATTAAATACATAGTTATGATAAGCAAGGATGCCTCTTCCAAAATTGTGAATTTCATGGCCCCTGAATCAGGGGTTCTGGTGTTAGCTCGGGGCTCTATTTATTATATAGTGAAAATGCATTAATGCTTTAAAAATCTTCTTCTCAATTCCTGGGTATTATTGAAACAAATTGTATACATAGTTATGATAAGCAAGGGAGACTCTACCAAAATTGTGAAGTTCATGGCCCCAGGGTCAGGGATTCTGGTGCTAGGGCGGGGCTATACAGATCATATAGTGAAAGTGCATTATTTCTTTGAAAATCTTCTTCTCTACTCTTGGGTATTATTGAAACAAATTGAATACATAGTTATGATAAGCAAGGGTGACTCTACCAAAATTGTGAAATTCATGGCCCCAGGGTCAAGGGTTCTGGTGAAAAAAAAGGGGGGGGGGGGGGCTCTATTGATTATATAGTGAAAAAGCAAAATTTCTCTGAAAATGTTCTTTTCTGCTTCTGGTTAAAAAGCAAAGAAGCTAGTGTATAGTTATGATGAGGAAGAGTGCTTCTTCCAGAGTAGTGAATTGCATGACCCCTGGGTCATGTGCTGGTGTAAGGGTGGGGCTCTTGATAATATCTTAACTCTTGACCGTTAAGGCCCTTGGGCCTCTTGTTCTGCATCAGCGTACTTGACAACGGAGCGCCCTCAAGCGACAAATTAAGTCATAAATCAAGAACGATAACTGAAATTCACTAATATTGGAAGTAATTACCGGGGTAGTAAACGCTAGACTCGCAATTTTCCAAACTTTTTAAAATTTGAAGTTATAATTTTTAAATAGCTGTTTCGTTGTTCATTATTACTTTCTCTCATGACGTTTGCTGTTTTAATTTTTTAAGGTTTCAATATCCATACCTTTGTGTAGATTTGTACCACTCATGTTCATAATATTTTCTCTATATATTGTCTATTAAATTAGAACAAGCCTGAATATTTCCAAATCATTGAACATATGTATTACATATGTCCCGATGCATAACCATGTGAAGTTTCAAGTCGATTCTCAAACACTGACTTATCACGGAAATGTACTTAAGTACAGGTCCACCTAATAATCAGCAAAATCAAATTTTCGTGATAAGTGTCTTTTAGATTTAAGTAATTAAATTGTTTCATAATATTAAATTTTATGCTTATTCAGAGTTTAAAATACTGTGTAATATGCCTCTGCATTTAATTTTTCAGACAAGTTCTAGTTGCTGAAGATCGAGTTCTTTGGTCTTCTCAAAGACAAATAGTCGAGGTTTTCTTCTCCTGTCCAAACTTCAAAATTTAGTGGAAAAAGAGGAAAAAAGAGGAAAGAATTTTCTAAAATCACATCGAGCAGTGAATCTGGTGCCTTTTGTTGTGTTTTACCATCATAAAAGCTAGTGACAGTAGCGAAGTTAGAACTTTAGTCCTACATTGCTCATTACCTCTTGTAAACGAAGGGAATACTAGACCAGCTGATTGAGATTTAGAGTGGCGAGTACTATATGAGAAAACAACTGAAACCATCCAAAAGTAGAAGCACCACCAGTCCATATATCAAATTGATCAAGTTCAGAATTTTGAATGTGCATGTCTGCCTTGAAAACTGCTGTTTAAAAAGCAATTTTAAAAAAAAAAATCATTGGATGGAATGATAATTATAAAGAACTGATATTGTAACAACTTTTCTATCTACAAATTTTGATCTTAAGTTTGTGTAATGTACAATGTAATTTATAAATTGTTAACATTAATTGCTAGCGCTCTCGAGCGCTAGCATCTAAGTTAGTCTATATTTCTGGAATACGCATGCTTGACTTCACGGTCGGGCATTCTGGGAAAACTACTGAAGATAGACTGTACGATGATAATTTCGTTTTATCATAAAAAAATTGATATGGTCCGAATTCTGAATTTCTTAATTTATTGTCTAACCTATGATTAAAAGTACAAGAAAATTTGGGTCATATAATGCCAAGATCAACTGGTAAAACCTAGCTTTCCTAGATAATTCCGGCAAGCTCAGAAACAAACCCAGGAAATCTTTCAGAGTATATTCGGAAAGACACGAGAAACGATTGATACAATGCAGTAGCACTGATGCCCGAGTAATGATCCGATTGTTATTGCTGGCGCTCTCGAGCTAGCAATAACTCGAGATGTATGCTCGACTTCATGGTAGGGCACTCTGGGAATACTACTTGTAGATAAATTGTCAATTTCGTTTTTTAATCTGAAAATACATATGATCTGAAGTTTCGCGTTTTGTTGTCTAATCTTAAATAAACGTTCAAAAGGTAACAGTAAATGCCAAAATTGTACAGATCAATTATAATTTCTAAAATTATAATTAAAAAAACTAGCTATTTTTAACTATCTTCCTGGATCTTTCTGGCAAGCTCGGAATAACAACCTCGGATATGTTTTCCGAGCTTGCCGGGAAAGGCCCGAAAGGACTCTGATGCGACTGCTACAAAACAGTACCACACTGGACTGTTTTTAACTAGCTGTTCATTGGTTCTACTTATTTCTTATTTTTCACTTCAAAATTGAAATTACAGTAAACTACAGAATGCTTAAAGCACAGTATCCCGAATTTAATCCAACAATAGCCTTTTTATAAATAGTCTGATGAATATTCTGTATTAAACACTGAATAGCTGATACATTCACCATTCTGAATTAAGACACACACCCCAACACTACCTCCTGTGTTCCACTGTGTCTTCCTATTAATAATTAGGGATGACCATTTGCTTCTGAAGGGGGGGCTGAAAGATTTTGGAAATAAATAATCTGTCCTCAAAAAAGTCTTTCCACGACCGGCAAGAAAATAAATAGTCTGTCATTGACTATTACTACTTAACCCCCCCCCCTCTCGGTCCCTCTTTGAACTTTTTTTTTTGTTTTTGTCAAACTTTTTCGATTAAGAAGAAAATAAATAATCTGTCCTTGATCATCTTGAAAATAAATAATCTGTCCTTGACTGGCATGAAAATAAATAATCTGACTCGAAAGATTTTGCCAGACCCCCCCCCCCTCCTCAGAATCAAATGATCAGCAAATAAATCCAATAATTCAGATATCTAATTCTGTGGTTTATGATAGCTACAGCGCTAGCTCACCTATCTTTTTAAAAGATAAGCTTGTCATATATAAATTAACCTTTTTGCAAATTGGTCATTGTTGATAAACTTGAAAATTTTCATATTAAAACATTTAGTTTAGTATGTTGAAGAACATGACATATTTGTTAAATATGCAATTAAAAATATCATATTGCTGCTCATATAACGGTACAGTAAATCAAATGTTGCAGCTGCAACATTTTCTGCAGTTGAACAAAATCCTTTACATTCCTACATGTATCATATATGATTTAGAAGGAGTCAAAGAACTTCATGAACTTGTAATTTATTTATGAAAGTTGGCAGTTTTAGGACATTGCTAGCAGAGACCAACATGTTTATATAGTAATTATGTCCTCATGTAGCATAATATATTCTCTGTTGTTATAAATAAGTATTTGACAAACAGTAAAAGGTAATAAACTAAATGAAAAAAAAAATGCTTATATAAAAAGAATCACCCAAATAGATAGTGATTTCATCATGTTTACTATATGAAAAAAGTAATACAAGAAAACTGGATGCACCTACTCAGGTTTAACAGCTATTTAAATAAAAACAAAAAGAATCTGGAATCATCAAAGTTGGGTACTTAATATACAGAATTTCGATCCCGATCAGAATTCTCTCCAAAGCTATTTCAGAGATATAAAATTAATTCCAGAGTAAACTTGGTACATTGAAAAGGAAAATTCATAATAATGTGATAAATATTATTAAGAAAAAATTTAGAAAAAGTTAAATTTTACACACAATGCACTGAGATATAGGAAAAAATCTTGGCAAACTTCAAGCAATTTATTAAAATTTCTCAATAGTTTTCCTTTTCATTAAAAACTGCTAATTGATTTTTCCACACTTTTTAAACTGGAAAACTAATACTGAGCAGTTGTTTTTTTTCCATATGTAATAAGCAACATAATGTGTTTGCTGTTTTTAATAATATTGTCATAAATTTACAATGTTTGTGACATCCAAAATTTCTTGACATATAATTACAATGGTTACTATGGATACGACCTAGATATCAACTCCATGACAGCTAATACTAGAAGGATACAGACTCCTCTCAAAATAAAATAGAGTTAGATAATTTATGAAAAACAACAACACTTGTTACTTCTGTACTGAACTTTCTATTTTTTGGTTGACATTTTGGCCCATAAATGCCCGAATCTATTTATAGTAACATATCACAGCCTGGATGTGCCTTTTTGGAAAAATTATGATTTATTTTAATTACTACTGTATCAAGTAATAATATGAAAAAATACTGCCAAATATGAAAAATTCGACTTATCACCGATTGCCTGATTCTTACGTGGACCTGTACTTAAATCTTAGGATTATCGTAAGTTTAAGTTGTAGTCGTAAACTTTTGTGAATAGATGCCCTGAAATTGATTTTCAAATACAGATATAAAGAAATCATTTTCTCTAAAGTTCACGTCATACAGCTTACTATGACGTCATGTTGTATAGGCATGTAAGGTATCTGGGTGTAGCCTTAACATACACGCGTATGAAAAACTAGCTGTCATTTTTTTTTTGGGGGGGGGGGGGTTATGCCGATGATCAAGTAATTGGCTTGTGTGATAATCTGTAATTTGCTTAAACGTCGAGGAAATAAATCCAAAACGCAGATAATTATTCGTGTAACAAATTTGTTTCATTAATCAAATATCAAATTGTTTCATTAATCAAAAAAAGATATTTTCTTTGCATTAGCTTAAACTCAAATCAACCTAACATTCATAAATATTGTCGATTTCTTTGGAGCTTTCTGGGAGAGATATTTTCCCCTAGGATCCGCTGGGGAGAGGGAGTAATGCGACTCCAGGCCCCTTGCAGTAAGAAAAGCATCCGCATTATTTTTGTCTAGGTATGCCACAAGCATTTAAAGTTGTGTTAATAAGTCAATTTAGTCGGATCGTCACGGTAGCTCTTTCGGTAGAGCGCTCGCTCCGTGATCGGAAAGTCATGGGTTCAAGGACCTAAATCTGTAAAAAAAAAAAAAAAAAAAAAGGTAGCAACTGTTCCTTCCCCAAGCGCTCGTCACTTTGAAGTAAAATTTGCGGGTCCTTCGGATGAGACCTTAAAAACCATGACCCGGTCTCATGACAGACGTTGGGATGATAAAATTACCTCAATAGCCCTGAGTAAAGTATCTTTATGAGGGAAAAATTCTCGAGCGGTACGTGAAACAACATCAGACAATCAAAGGAATGATTTGTATTTCATATAAGTGCTGTAATAAAAGTATACAGATATGTATGATAATGTATGTCTAAAATTAAAAAAGTGGAGGGTGTGCATTCTATAGCAAAAGACTTCACTGGGATTTTACGTTTTGCATTTGAAAGTGACAGAAAATGAGAAAATGTATATTTGTCTTAAAATAATATATTTTCACCAAAAAATATATATATAGTCTAAACATAGAAATCATCAAAGGTAGTAGGGTTTTACGGCAAAAAAAAATAGAAATTCATTGTACATTTTTTAAAGAGATATTACAATTTTCTTAATTAGCAGCTATCTGGAAGCACCTTCTTATAGAAGAGGGGTTTTTTTTGGGGGGGGGGGGTTATTGTTTTTTTTGGGGGGGGTCTTATTTTTCTTTTGCGATAATACATAATTGATAAAATTTATTGACCTGGATTATATTTGTGCACGAAAGATCCAATTTTCTGGGCATACCTAACAGTTTGTATCACGAGGTTTCTCAGTATTTCCTGATACGATTAGTTTCAATCGAGTATCTTGATGTATTTCAAAGTGATTTTCTTAGATTAAACTTTATTCTTTGAATCTATACTCGTTTCGTATATCAAGCACTTTAAAAACTTAATCGTATTTTTTTTTTTTTTTTTTTTTTTTTTTTTTTTTTTGGTGACAAGATAATTTAAGATGACAAACTGAACTACATGAATTTAGACGATAATGTTGTCTATGACTCATATCGTAGCTGGGTAAAAAAAAATACATTTATAAATTTATTGACGGCAAATATATGCACCTTCCATCACTGTCATACTGTCTCATTGATGGTTAGCTTAAGGTCTTTTTTTGGTAGTTTTGCGAATGTAATTGGTGTTTAAATTCCTCAGACTTCTCAAAAAGGCATGAACATATAGTTGGGCAGTGGGTGATTGAAAATAAAAGAAAGTGGACGGTGTAATTAAAAGGAAATTTTAAACTAAAATGTGCCACTTATCCCACAAAATATATCCGTGTCTTAACATCTAAAAATTGATCAACCTTCCACCATATAACCATGAAAATTGAATAAAGCGGCTACCGGGTAATAGAGATAAAGATACCTTAAATTCTCTCACACCGATCACTGCTTAATATTTAAATAACTCAATGACACAGGGTGATAGTATCATTAGCTCTTTTTGTCTGTAATTTTCATAACAAAAAATCGGTTTCATCTTTAAATTGTCAGTCTATCTGTTTCCTCGCATGAAATTAAATTATGTTATCTTTTGAAAATGCGCATGCAAATTTGCATGAAACTAAAATTGGTCGACAAAATTTAGAGGTTCCGCGTTTGCCACTTTTGTATTTCAAGGAAAAATTATTATCGGCCAATCTGTTAGTGGTTGTGTTAGAATGTGCACATGGGAAAATGAGACGTTATTTTTTTTTCTTTGCTTCTATGGAATAGCATACATAAAAGTTATGAACATTAGTTTTTAAAACTTTGCTTAATATTGTCTAATTGGTTGTTATAACGTTTCAATTTGTTATTTATTTCCCATCAGATAATTATCAATTTATGATTTTATAAGAAGTTGTGACATGAACTTCTCCCCAACATGGGCTTGTGTAAGATATGAAAAACGTATTAAGTTTCCGGATGTGCATTTACAGTGCCTAAAATAATTAATAAATTGTAAAAAGTTTAAAGGAAAGAGAATTTTTGACAAAGATTCAGGGTATCAACAAGTTAAGTTTGTACGCCCTTTTTGTCAGCATTCAGACATTCATAAGTAGTAATTTTAGATATTTTTTGCAATAGTCTATGATTCAAATAGTTTGGACTTACATTCCTGTCATTTATCTCAGTCCGATTTTCATTTCCATGTTTTTTTGTTTTTTTTTTGTTTTTTTTTTGTTTGTTTGTTTTTTTATTTCGACTGATATTTTTTTTCCATTGATCACTGAAAATGAAACTTTTAAAAATGCACAGAAAAGTGAGGCAAATATACAGTTTGTAATTTAAAAAAAGTCTCATATACTTTTTCTACTTTGATAATTTTTTTCTTTGGACTCTTTCTTGTGGGAAATACCTTAAAATGTTAAATGTATTTTTTCGGCCCATTTGATGCTTTGCGTCGATCGATTTTACTTGTTTTATTATTCATTAAGTGTTTGTAATATCATTTAGACTAAATAGGTTCCGTCGCACGAAATACAATAATAATATCTTTTGAAAATGTATATGTAAATGTTGCAATTTGAGATTAAAATGGGTTCATAACATTCAGAAGTTCCGTGTTTGTTGCTTTTTTAATCTAATTTAAGCCACTGTGACCTTGGAACTTGACCTACTTTTTAAAAAAATATTACTTTGGTAATAAATTTTTAAAATGAGAAAAGAAGGGGTTGTCATGTTTGTCATGAGCATTACCTGTTACAAAACATTTTCAAATATGCTATGATTTTTTACCTCTTGACATTCACTTTAAAGATTGTGCAAAATAGCCATAAAATCTTTTCTTACTCATTTCTTATAAGTACACCAGAAAAAAGAATATCACTATATTGTAAATAATTAATGATCTTTACAATAAAAATAATAAGCAATGTCAAGTTTTTTGCCATATTTTGTAAACAATTTAAAGACATCCTATATATTGGTCATTTTGGAGCCTAAATATGCCATCTACATGCTATGTGACAGTCTGTTATTAAATGCAACGTAACTTTTGATCCATTTATATTAGAGGCCTGATATTTAGACATATTTATAAAGATTTTCCATCCTTTGCTCACAATAGAGACCAAGGTGATATTAAAAGATCAAAGGTCAATATTGATACATCATCTATTGATTCGTTTAATCTTTCGTACCGATCATTTGTTTAATCATTAAAATATCTGAACCGGCCAGTTCAAATTTTCTCATTTTGACACACTTTAATTTGGGTTCCATTTCAATTATTCTGTTTTTTTTTTTTTTTTTTTTTTTTTTTTTTTTTTTTTTATTTTGTTGTTGTTGTTGTAAAAATTTATCCTAATATTTACTGTTAAAAGAACTTAATGTGTCTCATACTTTCTTGTCAATTTTCAATTTCTGGGCGTGTTCTATTTTTCCATCACATTTTACTCAGATGTACTTGTATCAATATATTTTTACTAAAATTTAATAACAAAAAGGTTGTATTTATAAAAAAAAAAGCATTACACAAATTTGCAATAGATCGACTGGTAATTTTTAAATGCAAGTCGAATGTCTGATTTCAAAATCTTCTCACAGGGGTCTTATATTCCATATTTCAAACTATGTGGGCAAAAAATATGTTGAATTTATTTCAATTTACTTATAAAGAGAGAATTTGTTTCCCAGAACAGCATTCTAAAGTTTCAAAAAATTAATTTGAGAGAAAGTTGGTCTATCTGTTGTGTACTACTTTATGTTTGATCTAATTTTCAAAAAAAATAAATTTGATGATAACTTATGATTGAGAGATGATAGAGTTATTTTATTATTTTATTTAAGATGTGTTTTTCCTGTGTCAGAAAATTTCCGAATGTGTTATGATATTCAACCCCGTGGCCTTGACCTTGAAATTTGACCTAATTCTTATACATTTTATCAATGCTGATTACTTTTGAAACATGAATTACATGTGACAAGCATATCCAAATATTCTATGATTTTTAACCAAAAGACTTGACATTGAAATTTGGCTTAATTTTCTAATAAATTAACATTGTTGATAAGTTTTGGTTTGAGAAGACAGGGCATTACATTTGACATGTGTATGTTTCAAGGTCTTTTCAAATGCACTCTGGCTTTTGACCTGGTGACCTTCACTTTAAAGTTTAACCAACAATTTATTTTTTTTTTCAAATTAATTTTACATTGGTCATAACTTTTGAATGAAAGAAGATAGGGATTTCATATTTTACCTTTCAGAAAAAAATGTCACTTATGACTTATTGACCTTGACCTAGAATTTTAACCTACTTAATTTTGCCATAACTTTTGCTACAGAAGAGGTGGGGCTTTCATATTTTTCCATGTGCATTAGTTGTGACAAAATCTTTCTGATTGCATAATGAAATTTGACTTCATGACTTCAAGTTTGATTCAACTTTGTGAAGCTTTAATCTTTGCCATTAATTCAATAATGTGTGTCTTTTTTTAGTTTGATGCACAGACAAGACTGTTAGCACAAACATGACAGTTACAATATGTAAATCATATACGGTACCAATTTTTATGTAAATGAAGACAAATTATGTCTCTTCGTGATGCTCATGACAAAACGTTAGAAATCCGAGATATATATATATATATATATATATATATATATATATATATATATATATATATATATATATATATATATATATATATATATATATATATATATATATATTAGGGATGTCAATTTTATTCGCACAGCTTAGTCGAATAGTCGGAGACTTTAGTCGAACGATAGTCGAATATTCGTTGAAATTTCAATTAATTTTCCATGTCATTTTCTTTATTTGTCTTTTATAGACTAGTTGTACAATGTTTAACCTACGCTATCATCATTACACAACGAATTTCTGAATCGTTAACATTTACGTGGTACAATAAATACTGTACATCTACATTTATCCAATGCACTTGATTTCAAAATTAATATAATATTTACTGCACATTTTATCTAAATGTAGAATATCAGACGCTTGCATTTGTCCTTTCTTTTCATAACGATAGAATATGTACCCGTTAATTGAAGCCATTTTTACGTGTCGTGTCAGTGACCTTTGACTTATAAACAGCTAAAGCGTGCCTCTTATAAAAACAAAGAGAGCTTGCGATAAATTTTAATTATGAGATTTTGCGCAAATAATCAATACAATCTTAAAAAGACTGCATGATATTAATATCAGAAAGAAACACCATTTAATTACGCTCATAACTGTCCCCCGATTTATATGAATTTACAATATCGTTAGAGCTGTTTAATTATTCTTTATGAATATATAGTTGCATTACGTCAGATCTTATGGAATTGCAGGTTGAAACTTTATAATTTGAATCTACAATACCAAACAATTCTTGAACGTCCTCTCCATTTACAACAATAAGTGGTAGACAATCCCTGATAACAGAAAAGTTTCACTTGAAGACTGTGTTTACTATATGTATGTTTGACGGATTCGGCATACGATACATCATATTTGATGTTCCACTGCAGAATACAAGTTCAGTTTCACTTAACCTTGATAACGTTATTTTAACTGTTCTTCCATCCTGAAATCTTTTAAAGTATTCCAGAACTGTAGATTTTGGAGGCATATTTGCCGAACATAAATTGATACAAATAATTTCCTTTGAACAGTTAAACCATACCCCGAGTTTTACTTGCGAGAACATTGATCTGTATATAAATGAAATGGGCGGTTCCAAGTTTATTACCTTGAATTTAAAATTACTTTCAGGTGACACATTTTTAATGAATAACCAACTAAAGAAATTTTAGTCGATAGTCGGTATGATCGAACGATAGTCGAGTACTCGAATATTCGTTGACATCCCTAAAATATATATATATATATATATATATATATATATATATATATATATATATATATATATATATATATATATATATATATATATGATTGCGCCCATGACAAAAGGGCCTTATGGCAATTTTGCTAAAACAGAGAAATAACGTCATAAAGATATGACGTTGCAGACGGTGAGCGTCGACGCAGATTTTTTTTATCCACGTGTTTTACGTTTTGACACGTCTAGCTCACTTTTGTCGTTGTTCTCAACATTGAAATAATTATTTATTTTCATTTATATCTTTTTAATTCACGTCTTAATCTTCTAGTCCACTGATATTAATTAAAATATTTAGAATTTTATTCGAGACCCGTTTCTTTACTACATGTTATTGTAGCTTTTTTTTGTCTCTGATCTGGGCTATATGCATTTCCTATACATGTATATATAGAAGCTTCAGACAAGGTGATTTTCTGGATAATTGAATATGGATGAACGAATGCGATTTTGCTATATAGACAAATTGAAGTTATTTGTTAGACACGTGTATATTATCAAAATATTGCAGAGGAAATCGTTTTCTTGTGTAAGATCCGCCCCACCATTCTCAACACATCGATCATGTAAACATTGAAGCAATGGTACATCGTGCATAAATTTTTGTTGTAAAATGCTTTAATTGCCAAAAATTTGAAACTGATCACACTTCTTCCAACAGAAAAGAACAGTATTCTTGTACGTTTTCACAAATCTAGCAAAAGTACGAACGAGTGACAGACGTGATATTATTTTTAAGAGCTATAAATAAAAACAAGAGAGGTAACTCTGACAAGCGAGATACTAGAGAGGTACCAGAGAGGGACTTTTTTAACACCATTCAAAATCAACAAACTCATACAAATTTGCTCCCGTAGTTTAAAATATATTTTTTAAAATCTTACTTATCATCAGTTAGAAAACGTTTTAATTGTAAGTATTATATTTATATTTTCTTTAAAAGTATTTTTGAAAGTTCATGGAACTAGCTGGTGTCAAAGTGAAAGAGAAAAAAAATATAGAATATAGAATAGGAAATAGTTGCTACATTGAACCAGACTTTCATTTATTTTTTAAATCTGTTACATGTGCATCTATTTATTTTAACATGAGATTATTTTTTAAAATAACTTGAATTTTAATTTTTTTTTTTTTTTTTTTTTTTTTTTTTTTTAGTAATAATGATCATAAATTTAAATAAAATAAAATGAAATTAAAAAAAAAATGTTTCGTCTTATTTTTGTTGTTGCCACTTCCGATGTAAGTACTTGAAAACAAACAAAAACTACCGAATGAAATAAAATTCTTCTAATTTTTCTAGCTTAAAAAAAAGTTTGCATGTATGTATACCTGATGTGTGTGTGTGTGAGAGAGAGAGAGAGAGAGAGAGAGAGAGAGAGAGAGAGAGAGATGTTACATTAAATCCAGTTTATTAATGCAATGTGAAATGTGAAACTTTAATGAAAAGGCGAATTTTCAAAAACACAACAATATCGTATTATGAAAAGAAATATCTATCTCTTTTTTTTTTCTTTTGCTGTCTATTTATTTTCAGTAACTCGAAAATATAACATTTTGGTACTCGTGTTGTGCATAAAAAAGTTCAGAGTTTTTAGCTTTATCTGCAGTTTTTAGTCACTTAAAAGTCAAATATATGTAATCCTTGTCATTCATAGAATCTCAGCACTGTATGTCATTACAGTTCTATTATCAATCTAAAACTCGTTTTCTTATTAAAACTTCATATACAATAACATTTGAAAACAATAACATTAGAATTTCATACGATAAAGAAGCCGCGAGAAATGGGGGGGGGGGGGATTCTACACACACCATCACTTAACAATGTTTACATGTACCTAAATGTGTGCCACATCGTAAAAATTTGTCATATAAAAACTCAGCCAGTCAAGGAATATTATGAACCAGTCGCATTCAAATGACTGGATATATAAAACTTTCAATTAATTTTTACACCCCCCCCCCAGCCGAAAAAAATCTATTAATTAATCTGCATGTCATTGATTCATTACGACAACATATATATAATTATTTATGATGTATTTCTTTAAAAAATCTATTTGATATTATTTTTAAAAAATGACATATTGATTTCATTCAAAGTTCGGATAAAATTTGTTGAAATGATAATAAAATACCCGATATCTATTAATACCCAGTGTATATATGTTCTTCTAAAACCATTTAATTTTACAAAATCAAACAAAATCGTTATTTTAGGGACGCAATTTTTCTCATGATTAACTAGATTTGATAGCAGTTAAGTTTCCAGTTCCAGGCATGTGGAGCTCATGATCGCTGTTTGTTTTGAAAATGACTCTGCTCATATACATGTACGTAAGGAGAGAGTTCAAGTGCAAAAATAAATTGAGGAATTATTTCAATATTATTTCAAACCTAACCAAATGACGTATTTGGAGGTTATGGGGTTGGTGGTGGGAAGGCATCCCCCCCCCCTGCACACCTAAAATGTAGGAAGATTTTTAAAAAAAACGACAACCCTCGTATGCTATTAAACTCATGTTAACTACAAGTATTGCATGGTTCTGGCATGTTTTGTCATTTAACATTTAATCCCCCCTCCCACAAACAATCCAACTACTGGTCATCCTGGATCTGTTCCTTTCATTAATGCATGTGAATTATTTTTCATCCATTTGTTTATAATTAATCAACCTTAAAATTAAACTTAAAATTTATTATTCCAAAATTTTTCTTGCTGTGACTGGAAAAATGTGTATCATTTCAATTTTAAAAAAAAGTTTTGTTACCACATGCGGGCAGAAGTCCTTCTGATTTTTTGTTTGAAATTTTTTTTTATCGAATATTGCTTAACATGCGGTGTATCAACTTAATGTCCTTAAATTGTTGTACAGCGTATACGGTAACTCACTACATTTCACAAATTTTCTGTTTAATTATATTTAGAAAACAAAAACAAAAAAACAACAAATTTTCACTACCCACCAGCATCTATTTTATTGTTGTTCCCGAGAATTTTTTTGAAATATTTTTTAACTTCACATTTTGAAAGAGATATCATTTATACTGGATTCACCCCCAACCCCCACCCCCCCCCCCACACCCCACACCCCCCAAAAAATAAAAAAAAATTGACATCTTGTCCTATCGAAAGCCATGCTTAAAATGAGACGATTTTCGAATGAAATTTACAGGTTTCTCAAACGATTATTACACGAGATAAATACTTTGGTTTTGAGAGAATAAATTGATATTGAACAGAAGCCGCTTGATTTTCCTGACATTCCAGCATAGTGAAATATAAAACAAACAAACGAACAAACACTCATAATTCTATACATCACTGCATGATGGATACTAGTTAATACAACTATTTATTATCATATTATACAATTATTAAAAGAGACAATGACTCAAAAATGTTTCTGGAAAAGCTCAGTAACATACATTTATTACCGTAGTAACATTACAATGCAAAGTGAAAGCCATGTTCACTCTGAAAACTTCTGACCTTGGTGCGAAAGTAAAATGACGTCATCGTTTACCTGTTAAAGTATCATTGATATAAATGAAGAAAAAACCTACTAAGAGTTGACGTAGGGCCATAAATATTCAGATTTGGCAACTTCCTAACCTTGCTCTATTAATATCCATGAAAAACTTAAAATGTGTAAAAATTGCCATAAGGCCCCTTTGTCATGGGCGCAATCAATTATATATATATATATATATATATATATATATATATATATATATATATATATATATATATATATATATATATATATATATATATATATATAGATAGATAGATAGATAGATAGATAGATAGATAGATAGATAGATAGATAGATAGATAGATATCCGTATTTTCAAGCTAATACCAATTGAGTTAGATACTCGGCTGTAGAGACCCTCGGGGACTAACAGTCCATCAGCAGAGGCCTCGACCCAGAGGTCATAGTCTAAATCTCACCGATTTCAGTATAGATTTTTTTTTTAATTTACATCACCCAATATCATAACATGTTTAAAAATAATGAGAATTTTCAACATTGTAACAACTTTTGCTCACAGACACTTACTAGCTTACATACATACTCATTCTTTAGATAATAATACTAATAATGACAAAATGGTTGAAAAAGACCTTAAGTAATGTATAAACATGTACCGGTTAACTTTACATATTTTACTCTAATTATATATTTACTACACTATTGTATTGTTTTAAAGATAGACTGAATATAACTAAATATTTTAAAAGTCCAGGCTTTTTGATATCATAAACAGCTTCTTTTTCAATAAAAATGGAACTCGTAAATTTACTTGCCTTGCCATATACAAAATTATTTTGTTAAAGGACATTCTGATTGTACACACAAATACTCTGAAGTTTGTTTTTTAAAAGATGCTCGAGTTTTCTTGACAGTATCTGTGTAGTTTTTGGAGATCAAATACACCATCCTTAATCCAATAATCTGTCAGAACTCCCAGGGGTACCAATTGCACTCTGTTATTAGTAGACCTATTTTTGTATTCATATAAAGCAAAGTTTATTCAAAAATTTATAATGAAAAGAAAACATCTTGCTGTGTCCTTCAACTCGACATTGAAATATATTGACGACATATCATTATTACTAATAGTTGATTTCATTCATATGTTTTCCCGATATATCCTAGTGAACACTGAAATAAAAGATACCACAGAGTCTGATATTTTTGTTTTATATTTGGACATTTTACTAGAAAAAGACATTAGTGAAATTTAACAACAAATCTTTAAACGTGATGACTTCAAATTTTCTATGGTCAACTTCCTTTATAATTGTAGGAATATAACCTGAACACCTGCATATGGAGTTTTATGTTTCCCACTCAGCTCTGTTAAGGAAGGAAATTGAAAATCCGATCTTAGTACATTCTTACAATGTAATACGTAATATGTAATATTTTTAAACATCTTTGTAACAAAGTAACTGTAAACATGTAGGAAAGGTAATGTAGATATCCATAATGGATAAGTTTGTGGCTTACTAGGTACCAGTTACATCGCATGTAGGACAAACCGACCATGGTTCAGACAGTTCTTGTTTTGCCTACCAGCAATAAGCTATTGTTCCGAATTATTTATCTAACTGTAATTGCATGTATGTCTCTTGGATTTTTGTGCTCATGTTTTGAACAGATAATACACGGGCCCCAATGTCAATTCTCTAGCACCCATGCAATTGGTGCATACCGAGAACATACACGCCCTTAATTATATGACATTTTTCATTTTTTGATCCAAACAAGAAGATATTATTTCATTGAAAAAGAAATCTCTAGAAAGTCTTTGTGTAATAAAGATGTAACTAGCACTTGTTTACATACATCGTTCCTAAACCAATGAAAATTCATCGATGCTATATATACTGTGTAGGGAATTTTTAAAATGATAGAATTAAAAGTGCTAAAGATTAATGGATTGATCAATTCAATTAATTAAACGTTATTTACTCAATTAATTAATTAATAATATTTACATGTATATATCTAAATTTAAAATATGCATATAATATCGTATGTTATATGAACCCATCCTCACTTTGATCGATTGAAAATTCATACATTTTAAACATTTTTTTTTTTAAATATTAAAATGTTTGAATTTATTTTATTAAACAATATTAACATACGTTTGCCTTGATTAAAAATCACTTAATTTATTCCAACTTTTACAAAAAGTCGATTTAAGCAATTTATATACCTTGGTTTGAACAGTGTACAAATCATGGTCAGTGGGTGTACGAACCTAGGTACATTAAGTTTTCAGACTTCAGGGAAGATTTCTCAACAAATATAGAAAATAATTTATCTGATTTATGACGAATAGGAGAGATTAATCACTCAGAAACGCAATAGAAATAATACGTAACTGAAACACATAAAGTAGAACGTCATATATTTGATTTTTCTTGCAAGTGTTTATTTACTTTTCACTTAATCTTATGACGTAAAACAAACTACACAAGCCCTAGCTCCGCCACCAAATGTACAGTCACGTGATAATCAAGGGGTCTTGACTAAATACAAAATACGATCGCTGAGATTGACATATTTCCGTATCATGCTGAAAACAGATTTATTCAACTGAAAAAATAACAATAAAGTTGTCCGAACTTAGTTCACTTTTTATGCCTATCCGAACCATGGTCAGTTTGCCCTATCAGTTGTGTGTCATGTGACTGGTATCAAAATAGAATTGTTCGATGGAATGTAGAAAATGAGCTAGTGCAAGGGCATACGCTTGGGTTTTTTTTTTTTTTTTTTTTTTTTTTTTTTTTTTTTTGAGAAAAAAAGTGATATATATAAAAAAAGATTTACACTGGCTTCCCGAAAAGTGCTGGGAGCTAGTTTGAGCTCTTTCGGAAATACTCGTTATCTTGCCGAAAATGCGTATAATAGCTCAAAATTTCCACTTCGCTTAAATTCTGTCATGAATAAAAATAATGTTATGCCGACCAGAATCAGCTCCCAGCACTTTTCAAAATATACATGATATAAGCAATTGGTATTCTATATTTCAGCTCAAACAGTCTACATGTAGTCTATGCTCATGCGCTTTTGAGGTTAATCAGGTATACACTTATTGTCTTAGCGATATTCTTTACATTCTCTGATTTTGTGCAGCTCCATAGCACCTAAATAAATTATTAATGTACATAATTGTTTTAAATAAATTGTTTTCTTTTAATTTTATTGATTATATTTAAACATTGACGATGGTTTTATATTTATTTAATCATTTTTGTAATTATTAAACCAATGGATCCACTCCTCTGGATCACTTGTACTGCGTCAAGTCAAGGCTAGTGACGTTATATCTTATACAAGATTTACTTATAATAACTCTGCAGTATTGTTATCAAATGTTGTGATTGTACATGTTTTCATAAATAATTGATAAAATAATTGAATGCAAGTTGTTATTTAAGCATCATCATGTGGTTAATTAGATTTTTGTCCGTTGTTATATTTTTAATGACGTCAAAATTAAAATTCCCATACGGTGCATCACAGATGTGAACTCAGACCTTCCTTAACGTAGCTGAGCAGCTAATTTGATACGCAAGAGCCTGCTTTACCAACGAACAATCTTTAAAACAAAGCAAGCTATTGACAGACAAGTTAATGAAACAAAGATATCCGAAGCACAGTTAAGGCTACAAAAAGGAGACGGGGCCTAATTTGTACGGGACGTATCAACTATGACATCATACAAAACTAACAATTCTTAAAAATACCACAAAAATAAAATGATTTGCTATTTTAATTGTAGAAAACAATCAAAACTACATCAAAACTTACTATAACTTGTTGTTTTGTCATTAGTTAAATCCTATATAGCAAGGTATAAACAAGTCACTGAGTGCAATGCACTTGTCGATGTGACGTCATTTCGTAAAACTTGACGTAGTTTGTATGCAGTGAGAGGCAGATCAAGTAATATTTTCACAACGAAAAATGCCTTTTATAATTAAATGAAATATTATTTGCAGATAATTAAGAGGCCATTAACTTGGATTCAATGTCTTCTTTATGATTTTATTAATATATTTTCCGTACATTTCCTGTTTAATTGATACTGCTGTATATTTGTATGCAAGTACATTGAAGGGTAAGGTATGGGTCTTAATTACTTCGTTGAGAGCCTTTCTGATTGTACACACAAGTACTCTGAACTTGATATAAAAAGGATGCTGATGTTCCTCATTGACAACATTATGCAGTCTTCGAGGACCAAGTTTTCCAACAAACTGTTGGAATTTAGCTGACCTGTTTTTATATTGCTTCGAAACAGAATTTGTTCAAAAACGAGAGGAGGAAAGCACTAGCTGTGGCTTTCAATTCGACATTTACATATTGACAATGTTTTATCAATTAACAATAGTAGTTTTCATTCATATGTCGACTCGATATATCCTAGTGAACTTAAAAGAAACCACAGAGTCTGTCACATCTGTTCCATATTTGGATGTTTTACTGACTATAGACGATAAAGGTCAATTAACAACTAAATTATACGACAAACGAGATGACTTCAGCTTTTCCATCGTCAACTTTCATTTGTGTAGTAATATTCCACTTTCGCCTGCTCATGGTGTTTATGTCTCCCAACGTATTCGCTACTCAAGAGCTTGCTCTGAGTACAATCAATTTTTAAAGCGAGGCAGGCTACTCACTGATAACTTGATGTTACAGGATTTCAACAGCCACGTTAAAAGTCAGCCTGGTAAATCCTATGGTCATTATTATAACCTTGTTAGCAAATATAACCTATCATTGGGTGGTATATTGACTGACTTGTTTCATACAATTGTTATGCCTTTGTTTTTATACTGAACTGACTACGGCCCGATCAATACATATGGCTCAGGGTGGATGTGACCGGATAAAAGGGGATGTTTGCTCCTCCTGGGCACCTGATCCCACCTCTGGAATTTCATGGGGTTCGTGTTTTATGCAATCTTCATACATATTTGTATTCTTTTTAAATTTTTTGAGATCGACCACTGTTCGTTATCTTTACCTTTTACACATTAAGTCGAATTTTTCATACTAATTGTTAGGCCATTATTTACACACTGAATCGTCGAAGAATTTTCCGTTCACCCGATCATGACAATGAGAACACGGTGGGTGTGGCCGGTTGACGGGAGATGCTTACTCTTCCATGGCACCTTGTCCAACCTCTGATGTTTTTAAAGGTCCGTGTTTGCTCTACTCCCGATCTGTATCGTTTTAATGGACAATTCAATATATAATAACAAGCAATGTGACAGTTTTAAGCTGATTGAAATGTGTTTTTACACAATGACCCTTCTGGAAATTTTTGTAACAGCTATACATTTTTTTTAAATATTATATTTCAATTAGCCCAAAAAGATTTGGAATTTTATCTTGCATTATGAATTTGCGTAAGTGAAATGTTATAAAATTTTTAACTTTCTTGCTATATGTCATTGGAAGTTCACCAAAAATAATTCCAAATCAAAACCAACTCTTTTGTTAATTGTTTTGTAAATATGTAAATTGAGGTTAGTCTACAAAGATGAAACCTTTTCACAACTAATGAAAACATGTTGAACAATTTTTTTTACTTCTTGCTTACAAAAAGTACAGTTGTCCGAATTTTTAATCTTTTTTTTTTAATAATAAAAAAGATTTTTTTTAATTAGAGTTAACATATACATGTACAACCCTATGGAAAATTCTATATTGTAACCATTGAATTGTCCTTTGTTGTTTTAAAATGAAATATGAAGATAACGAACAGTATTCAATCTCGAAAGTCCAATGAAAGGATACAAATTCGAAGCACAGCAAACACGGACCTCAAAATTTAGAGTTTGGAATCAGGTTTCATGGAGGGGTGAGCATCCCCTGCCGACCAGTCACACCCGCCTTGTGCTCCTTGTCATGATCGGGGGAAAAACGAAGAAATCCGTAGACAGTTCAGTGTATAAATAATATAAATAATGGCCTAACAATTAGAGATTGTTCTATCTGACGTATCCGTATACGTATCGAAGTATGAGAGGCATCTCGATCCCGATGATTTAACCGTTGGGTAACATTTTCATCGTTTCTTGTTTAATTTTAACCTCACTCATTGGAAAATAAGATATATAGTAATATTTCTAATGAAACGTATCAAGATGCTGTTCTCACCTATCATTTTATGGAAGGATTTTAAAAAATAAAATTAGTAAAAAAAATATGTATATTTTTATTAAATTGTTAAAAAATAAAAAAAAAGGTTCAAAAAGGGACTTCTCTCTCTCTCTCTCTCTCTCTCTCTCTCTCTCTCTCTCTCACACACACACACACACACACACACACAATATCAGGATATATTATTGTTTCATTCTAGAAGTAACCTTTACCAATACAAGACATATTACCTATAATGCATACAGTCAACGCTCGTTATCTCAAACTTGATTGGACCAATTAAAACTTCGATATATCCAAGGGTTTGAGTTAACAAAGTTTAACTGTACGAGGTGTCAGAGATCAAACATTCTAGATGAGTATAAGTTTGTCGACATCAAGCAGACACTTAAAATTGATTAACAAAGTGGAGAAGGGGGAAGCTGGGCCGAGGCAGGGAGAAACTAAACTAAACTAAAAAATGACAAGTTACCTTATCAAAACTTTGACAATAAAAAGGTGACCATACTGAATACTCTGTGTGTGTGGGGGGGGGGGGGGGGTGTCACTGAAAATTTCCATCCTCATTTTCTTTTTTTATCATTATCAACATTCTGTATATCATTTGATTATATTTGATGGACATAGTTCTCCAGAAAAGCTTTGGAAAACTGGTATTCTGGGGTGGTTTGAAGACTCTAAATTCCCTAAATTGTTAGGTGATAGCCGTATCCGAAATTCCAGAGAGCTTGAGAAAGGACTACGATTTCCGAAAGTGATGCAATTACACGCAGTTTTTGTCGAGGATGAATTAACAATTGTCGATAAAAGGAGATAAACGGAGAAAATTTGTTATGTCTTATACATTACTTTATATATACTTGTTGACTAAAGTTTACTTAAATGATTTGTTTATTGAAATTAAGATGACTGTAATTCTTTGTGTACAAGCGGGATCAAACCTCTGAAAAAATGCTGATATTTTATCTATTAAATGTTTTGTATAAATTTTATCCTTTATTCTGTGTTTTTTTTTTTAATTTCTCTGCTACGTTGAAGCAGACTCTTCTATTCAATTCTATGAACTGCGTGTTGAATTGACTCACACTTGTCCCAATCTGGGCCAAAATGCATAAATGAATAAAAATAAAAATATATAAATAAATAAAAATCAGCTGGATGGACAAGGTAGCATAGAAGAAATAGATTAATCTATTGTTTTGGCATTTTTTAGTCTAATGTTCTTTTCTTTTTTTTATAAAAAGAGAGTTAAGATAATGAATACCCTATATCAGTTCTATATCAAACCATGAATTATAATACACATGTACGACAACAAGAGAACTAAAAAGAAAAATCAAATTAAACAATTGAATTTTCATTTCATTACCTATTTTTGTCGCCAAGAAGTCTTTTCAAGTTATTACTGCTGAAAGGACAAAATATAATACAAAATCAAGCCGTATGAGAATAGGCCCGAAAGTAGCAATTTCAACTGGGGAGGGGAAGGGGAGACATACAGGTATTTGTCAAATAGTTCATTGAAAAAAAAAGAATGAATAAAGTCAACAGACGCTATGAAAGTTTGTGTGTGTTCCCGGGGGGGGGGGGGGGGGGGGACTGGCATTTTTAAGCATATACTGGTAAGGGTCTGGAAGCAAATTCTCTTTAGAAAACTGCTACACGGTTTTATTGATTGTGTGGATATCAACGTCTTTTGCATTTAGTGTGTGAGTGAGGGGGTTAAAGTTTATGTCATCTAATGTAAATTACAGAATTAATCAATAAAATGTCCTGATGTTAAGAGGGAGAGAGGGGGATCCCGATAAATGTTTTTAAACAAAATTGCAATTAAAGTTTTAAACAATATTACGAAAACAAATACAAAGAGCTATAGCGCATTTGATAGGCATTTTCGCCTACTCTACTAGTGATTTCTTAAATTGATTGTTTAACCAAAATTTTGTCATACAATATTAGTTTATACATACGTAAAACCAAACCACACAATATTGATATTTCAATATTAATAGTTCCTTCATATGATAAATATGAAAATTATCCAGTTTGTATGGAGTGTATAGCAAATATTGAGGTATCCACCTAAAGATGACAAACTGTTGCCAAAGACCACCCTTAACCAGAAAAACAACTTTTGAATAATTTTATTTGGATATGACTGCACTTCATTACATTTAGATAATTTTGGTTAAAGGTGGTCTTCATATTGAAAATGATGAAAATATATATTCAAATTTTCTTCTCATATAATCGTAAGACTTAGCAATCTGTCTTAAGGGAGCCGACTGGGGTTTTATTGTGTGAAAACTACTATAGAGAAACTCTTTAATTTTATACAATATGTACCTTACATTGACTTCGGTATACATGCCAAGTTTAGTGAAAATCTACCGTCTGGATATATTTTTAGGGACAAGCTCAAAATACAGGTACATTTACTATAGGATTATATAGGAAAATACCATTTTTCCGCACTTCGAAGCAAATTATACAAATGCTACTATAAACTTTTTGCTCAAATTATAATATTTGATGGGTAATACTATATTGTACATTTTGTGCATGAAACACAAAATTCTACCGTCTGGTTTCCAAAGGGAGCATCTCAAAATGTCAAAATTCATGATATTTTCCTGTTTTTATGGAGTACAACAAAACATGACAGATACCACATATTTACACAAAAAATAATAAAAATGATTGTTAGATTCTCAATTTCCTACTTTTAAAATTTCAAGAGCATGTATTTTATACTTTTTATTTTATGGCATAATTAATAACCCCGCTTAAAGAACTTCGGTTATTCATAACGTCAAAAATACATATTATGACGTCTGTATACCCTTCATTTGAAAAATCGTTCAAAAAATCAGTTATTTAAAAACGTAATTAGATTTTTTAACCTTAGATTTCCTAAATTTGTTAATTTTTATAAATTATGTAAAAAAAAGTTGCTTTAAAAGAGTAAATACACTTTGTTTTACTATGCTGCGCGATGTATTGCGCAATGAAAACCCCAGTCGGCCCCCTTAAATTTATCCTTTCGACGTCATTGACTTCGCTGGCGCAGTGGTATGATTGCTGGAATGTAAATATGGTGATTGCGAGTTCGAGCCCCACATTTTTCCATTTATGCTTTTTTTTTTAAATTTTCTTTGTGAATCTTTTCTACGTTTTTCTTTATTACGTTTTATAATATGCATAATTTCAGAAAGTTATAATATACACATTACACTTTGAAAGTATCTCGGGAAAGGACAGTCCTAAACTAATTTATTAAAGTCATATATGGCGTATTTAACTAAAATTAAAAAAGATCTTTCTATTTGTTTTATTACTTTATATAAAGATAGGACTTTCCTGTAAATTACACAATTAAAATCAATCACGTTTCAAAGATATTAGAAATTTAATACAATATCCGATTTATTTAACGACTCCGCATTTAATTAACAGACACAGTTTAAAATCAATTTAGCTATGGAAACATTAGGTAATTGAAGTTCAAAATCGGTGAAAATTCTTATTTGAACGTAAAAAACATATATCACGTTTATCTTCACTCAATCTCGTATTTTTATTTATTTTTTTTTTTTTAGCTCAAATACGCCATATGTAGCTTTAAGGTTTGTAAATTCATAGCTACTTGTTTTATTTTTATTGATTTTCTAAATCTTTTGTCTCAGAATTAGAGTATTGAACAAATTAAATGAATGTCATTTGACATACTTGCAACTATGAAAATATAATACTCGTCCTCAAACCATATTACATAGTTTGAAAAGGTATATCTATAAATAGAAACAGTTGATTTCCTTTTAAATTCTTGAGTCGGCCATGTCGTCGGAGAGGCAGCTATGGCTCTTTATTGAATTTCATTATCTATTTTTTTTTTTTAATTTTGCAGCAAAATAACAAACTTTACAGCAGCTTAATACATTTTTTATTAGAAAAAGATACCATATGCTAATTTTTAATGAATGGGGCTGCTTTAAAACCAAACAAATAACGATGGAAATTATAGTAAATAGTTTAGACATCGGGATCGAGATGCTTCTCTCACCTCGATACGTATACGGATACGGATACGTCAGATAGAACAATCTCTATCAGTATGAAAAACGTCAGTCAGCATTTGACTCAATGATAGGTTGTATGTGCTGACAAGGTCATTGTATCGAACATAAAAATTGCGAAATGATGACTTCAAACGGGACTGTCGATATCCTTGTTTCATCAACCTGTTTGTCAATAGCTTGCCTCATTTTAGAAATTGTTCATACGTAGAGCATGCTCTTGCGTATCGAATCAACTGAGAGACATAAACCCCATTTCAGGTGATAAGGGTAAATATCTAAATATGAAACAGATGTGCCAGACTCTGTGGTATCTTTTATTTCAAGTTCACTGGGATATATCGAGTCGACATATGAATGGAAGTAACTATTGTTAATTGATAATACGTCTTCGATATATCGAAATGTCGAGTTGAAGGCCACAGAAAGTGTTTTCTTCTTCTCATGTAGAAAATTTGAATAAATTCTGCTTCATATGAATACAAAATAGGTCTGCTTATAACGGGGCATAATTGGTACCCATGGAAATTCGAACAGATTATTGGAAGACCTGATCTCCAAAAACTACATACATATTGTCAATCCGAAACTCAAGCATCTTTTTAATATCAACTTCAGAGTACTTGTGTGTACAATCAGAATGCTTTTTTAACAGAACAATTTTGGAAATGACCAATGACAAGGTAAGTTCGCAGCACAGTTAAGGCTTCAATAAGGAGGCGGGGCCTAATTTATACTGGAAATGCTTACTATGACATTACACAAACATATATGTTCTTCAAATTACCACAAAAGGAAATAATTTGCTATTTTAAACTGTTGGATAGCTTTAAACTACATCAATACTTACTATTCCATGTATCTTTGTCGTTGGTTAAATCCCACACAGCAATATATAAACAATTCATTGATCGCAATGCACTTGTCAATGTGACGTCATAACGTAAAATTTGACGCAGTTTGTATGCAGTGAGAGGCGGATCAAGTTATATTTTATACATTGAAAAATGTATTTTGTTTACACATATATAAGAGGCCATTACTCTGGATGCGATGTCTATTTTATGATTTTATTCATATACTTCCTGTACACTCAGCTATGTTAAGGACCGAAATGGAAAATGCGATCTTAGCACCGTTTTAATATGTATTATATTTTTTGAAAAATTGTAACTGAATACATGTAGAAAATGTAATATAGATATCCATAATGGATAGGGCTGGGCCATACACAGTACCAGTTATATCGCATGTATCAGCTGTTTGTCATGTGACTGGTATAAAAATAGAATTGTTAAGCTGAATGTAGGAAATGAGGATAATGCAAGGGCATACACTTGTTTTGAAAAAAAAATAATACACATTGAAAGATGTTTCCTTCATCTACCCAAAAAGTGCTGAGAGCTAGTTTGTGCCGTACTGATAATTTTGCAGAAAATGCGTACAATGCCTAAAAATTTCCACTTCGCTTAAATTCTGTTATAAACAAGCATTCTGAGAGTACTGCATTAGCAATACTAGTCCTACCGGCAAGTGTAATCTGGTTCCCGTTAAGAATTGAAAATGCCATAATTCCGTCAAAAATCAATGAAGCGGAACGAAATGCAAACTTGATCTATAACTAATCAAGGTAAAGCCACATTCCAAAAATCAGCTCAATATCTGAAAGCGTTTAGAAGAAAATTGCGGAAAACCCTTAAAAATTGAAAAGGCCATAATTCCGTCAAAAATCAATGAAGCGGAACGAAATGTAAACTTGATCTGTAACTCATCAAGATAAAATTACATACCAAACATCAGCTCAATATCTGCAAGGGTTTATGGAAAAAGTGCGGAAAACCAAGTGGGACAGACAGACAGAGGGACAGACAGACAGACGGACGGACGGACAGACTCAGAGGAAACCTATAGTCCCCTCCGGTTTCACCGGTAGGGGACTAATAAAAAATATTGTTATGCAGACCAGAGTCGGCTCTCAGCACTTTTCAAAATATACACTATATAAGCAATTAATATTCCATATTTCAGCTCAAACAAACTAGTCTATGCCATTGCACTTTTGATGTAAATTACGAATATGCTTATTGTTCTAGCGATATTCTATACATTCCTTGTCCCTGTGCAGCTCCAAAGCTCCTAGAGAAATTCATAATCTATATACATTGTATTAAACAAATAATTTTCTTTTAGTTTTAATGATTAGGTTAAAAAGTAAGCATGGTTTTATATTTATTTAAGCATTTTTGTAATCATTAAAACCAGTAAAACTACTTCTCTGGATCACTTGTACTGCGTCATGTCAAGGCTGGTGACGTCATATTTGACGAGAGACTTTCTTGTTTTACTTGACAGTATTGTTATCAAGTATTGTAATTTTACAAGATTGTATAAATGATTGATAAAACAAATGAATTCAAGTTATTTACGCATCATCATGCGGTTAATTTGATTTTGTCGCTTGTTAAATTTTTCATGACGTCACAATTAACGTCCCATGCTGTGCACCACGAATGTGAACTCGGACCTTCCTTAACGTAGCCGAGCATTCCCTGGACAAGCGATACTGCCATATATTTGTATGCAGATTTATTGAAGAGTAAAAGAAGAGTCGTAATAAATGATATATTGCAAGGGCATACCCTCAATGAATTATGACAAGCTTTTACACATAAACTCAAGAGGTATGAAGATATTTGAAAAGTGCTGCGAACCTGATGAAATCTTGCAAATGAATTAATTATGAGTCCCCGAACGAAGTCGGGCGACATATTGCTATTGTACGCCTAAAAACTGTGTCCGGGATTTCTCGCAGATTGCTGGGACAATCTTCCTGAAACCTTCCACAAAAGACGATCACTAGCGGCACTTGTGCAGTGCAGACTTTCAGTTTCAAAATAGCTACCGTTGCCATGGAAACGTGCGAAAAGTGAAGAATCCGGGAGTGTTCTCTCTGGTCCCTTGAAAATTCATCATGAAACTTTACAGAAATGATGATCAGTAATTGTAGTTGTGCGATTCGTGAAAATTCTTTAAATTCGATTTTCTCAGTAACTGCTCAAGCAGTCATTTGGAAACTTTAATTGATAATTCCTTGCATTGTGTCAAAGTGATTTCTATTTTTAGAAAAAAAAACTGGAATTGGCCGCATGCAGTTACCATGGAAACAAAACAGAAAAAAGGTATTATGCTCACACATGTTCTCAGAGGTGGCGGACAATCTTGATGAAACTTTACAGATCTTATAATTAGAAACGAAACTCTAGGTGTGCAGTCAACATTCAAATTTTTCTAAATTCCTACCGTTACCATGGAAACGGACGAATAGTGAAAATTCTTTAATTTCTATTTTTCTCAGTAACTACACAAGAAATCTTTTGGAAACGTTTAAGGTTTATTTCTTTTACTGGATCAAATTGTTTTCCGCAAAAAAATTGGAGCAGGTCCAATGTTTCAGCCATCGGAACGAAATCATGTTTTCGTTCACCTTTTGTACTCGAGTCTTCTCGCAGATGACTTTCAAAATCTTCATGCAACTTTACAGAAATAAAAATCATCAACCCTAGTTGTGCATGCAATATTTTATTTTTTTCAAAGTCATTGCATGCTATCAGAAGTTTCTTTTAAAAAATCATTTTCCTACTTTTTCCTTCGATATCTTTATTATTGAATATATTTTCGTGAGATTTTTAAAGTCTATCTACAGGGTCAATACACATATTTGCAGGTTCTTAGTACGAATGTCCAAAACGTTGTACAAACGTTTATTTCTTTTTTTTTATCAACTTATAAATTATTCAGGTTATGTAATTATTAAAAAGAAGTTGTCAAGTTAAAGTAAATGTGCTATTGTAATACATATTTGATATGAGTGAAGAAAGAACCTCTTGGATGAGGAAAAATGAATATCTGTGTATTTCTACCCTGTTAAACACTACAAATCATTCACTTTTATTTTCATTTATATTTGTCAGAACTGGTGAATCAGTGTGTAAGCACTGAGTTGACACGGAGTGTGATTTTTGTACTAAACAAGCATTCTGAGAGTATTGCATTAGCAATACTAGTCCCCTACCGGCAAGTGTAATTTGGTTCCCGTTAAGAATTGAAAATGCCATAATTCCGTCAAAAATCAATGAAGCGGAACGAAATGCAAACATGATCTATAACTAATCAAGGTAAAGTCACATACCAAACATCAGCTCAATATCTGAAAGCGTAAAGAAGAAAATTGCGGAAAACCCTTAAAAATTGAAAAGGCCGTTATTCCGTCAAAAATCAATGAAGCGGAACAAAATGCAAACTTGATCTGTAACTCATCAAGATACACTCACATACCAAAAATCAGCTCAATATCTGCAAGGGTTTAGGAAAAAAGTGCGGAAATCCAAGTGGGACAGACTGACAGAGAGACAGAGAAACAGACAGACAGACAAACGGACAGTCAGACAGACTCAGAGGAAACCTATAGTCCCCTCCGGTTTCACTGGTAGGGAACTAATAAATCTCCGAAGGAGGTAAAGAGGACGGAATACCTTCTTGATGCCATTGTAGGAAGTTCATAGAAAAAAAAACTTCGGTTGTATAATTAGTAAACAGGCATTCATTTTTAGTCCCCTACCGGTGAAACCAGAGGGGACTATAGGTTTCCTCTGAGTCTGTCCGTCCGTCTGTCCGTCTGTCCCTCTGTCTGTCTGTCAGTCCCACTTGGTTTTCGGCACTTTTTTTCTAAACGCTTGTAGATATTGAGCTGATTTTTGGTATGTGAGTGTATCTTGATGAGTTACAGATCTTTGCATTTCGTTCCGCTTCAATGATTTTTGGGGGATTACGACCTTTTCAATTTTTAAGGGTTTTCCGCAATTTTTTTTCTAAACGCTGGAAGACATTGAGCTGATTTTTGGTGTGTGACTTTATCTTGATGAGTAATAGATCAAGTTTGCATTTTATTCCGCTTCATTGATTTTTGACGGAATTATGGCATTTTCAATTTTTAGCGGGAACCAGATTACACTTGCCGGTAGGGGACTAGTATTGCTAATGCAATACTCTCAGAATGCTTGTTCTCTTTGTAAACGACTAATAAAAAGTAAGTGTCGTTTTTCTCCGATAATTTTTTTTTGTTGAGTAATGCTTTAATTTCACATACAGTTTTCAAATAAAATTCTCTTAATTAGTAAATGTAAAGTCAAGAAAGTTATTGTACAATTTTACTACCCCCCCCCCCCGCTACACACACGCCCACGCGCGCCTCACACAGAATCACAACAACATAACCCGAAATCAACCTCTGATCGACTTTAAATCTACTAAAGACCCAAAATAAATCATGAAAATGTGCTTGCCTTTGACTCAATTAGTTAATCGGCGAATTTCTGTACAGATGAACAGAGATATATAATTTACTTTTTGTCTTGAAGTTATTCTGATATTTATTCAATAAAATCAAGTTTCCCTAACATATGAGTTTATATTTCGCTGCCGTGATGCTTTTTCTGTTGTGTTTGTGTGTAAATCATCTTATTTTATGATTACTTCATCTTAGTATAAACCACTTGTATTAATTAAATTATTTCCGGTATCAGTATCGTCTAAAAACTAGCGATATTATTCCTTCAATACAATCTAATTCACCTTATATGTTAGTTTTAGCTACATGTATAAACATCTGTGTTCTGATGTATTGCATGTTCACTCAATCAGAAAAAAAAAGAAAAAAAGAGGTTTCTGAGGAAATCAAAATTTTTATTAATCATCAATCCTGTCTGTCAAAACTATTATCTCCGCACAACCAATCCTCCACAATCCAAGAGTCGGTAGTCCAATCCCAGCAATTGGACCATGTGTTTAAGCTTCTTTAAAAAAAAAATACACTTTTAGACCATTTCTAATAAAGCCAGTTCGGGGCGACAAACGCTGTTGCTTGCAATAGCAGACTTTCTAGTTATATCTATATTTAATGTACTTGACCAGCAAAATATATAACAAACGGTCTAACAAATGTTATTTTAGCAATAAGATAGTAGAATCTATATAGGTTCGCAGCACTTTTCACAAACTACAAAGAATGTTGAAAATAATTATAAATTAAACTTAGATTTTTAACTTGGTTATGCCCTTGCAATATTGGAATTTATAGATGACCTCAATGCTGCAGGTATATTAGCTAAAGTCACGTGACTGCCACATTACGTAACAAGTCTAAATAAGAAATCTCATCGTCCTCAACATGTAGTTTTCATCCACATTACATTTGTACCATAATAGTAAAGTCCTAAAAAGAATTGCCCATCCTTGCAAAGAATGTATTTTCTACCTAAAAAAATCGCCGATATTTCCATTTGGCACCTTAACTGTACTGCGTATATTTATGAGTTCCATTTTTATTGAAAAAGCAACTGTCTGTGATGTCAAAAAGCCTAGACTGCAACTGGGGAATGGTTGTATAAAGTGTTGAAAAGTCGTACGTTTTGATGTTATTGATTTTAGTAAAACAAACTTTAAATACATCTTTCACACAAATTTCATTGAATCCATATGAAGATAACTCCTAATTCCACCTATTTAAAGATTTTTGTTCTAACTGAATTTTGCAAAATTTTGGGAAATTGAAATTAAAGTTCAGGGATCAATATCATTTTGCTCATAGCCTTTTGGACTTAATACACTTAATATACTTAAAATATGCTGATCTACGGCAAAATAAAATTAATGTTGAGTAAATTTGTGCAGAACTATGAAAACTTGACAATTGAAAATTTATCTAATATTTTTAAGCATTTTATTTAGAATTAAAATGTTATTGGAGATAGAACATTTATTATTGACGTAAATTGATGAAATGTGTCACTTGTTGAACCTAATATTGATGTGAAAAAGTAAAAAAGGGTTTTTAATGCAATTAATCTTTAATGAATTTTTGAAAATAAATTTGAATTGATCATTTTTGAATGTAGAAACATCATTTAACAACAAAAGAAATCTTCACAAAAGGAGAACGAAAATTTCTTGATCTTCTTTTAAAAACATAAAAATCAGTTGTTGTTGTTGTTGTTGTTGTTTTTTTGTTTTTTGTTTTTTGTTTTTTTTTTTTTTTTTTTTTTTTTTTTTTTTGATAAGTTTTGTAAGTTATTTGTTTGCAACAAAACACCTGAGACAACACTCAGATGCGCCGTATTGTTTCCATTGTTCCATCAACTCCCTCAAACGTAAACTGTTAAACATTTTCAGTTTCTACTCCAGAACAGCTATACCAATTTCAACCAATTTAGGTATATTAGTATATCATTTAAGCTATGTATAATAAATGATATTTAAGTGATATAATTGCTAATTTTCATGGCCTCTGACACCCTTGTATCAAATGGGAATGGATGAAGGAGAACGTTTGTAAAGAATCTTCAAAAACCTTTCTTCTTTCCTATTTGACATCTACCAGGCAAAAATTTTTTGCTTAATTATAATCAATCTTTCACCAAACTGTGGAAGCCAAGTCAACTGTGTCCATGTTTTCAGGCCTTTCTATGGTCAGAGTTGGTCATATATTGAATATATATTACATGATGGGTATCAACCAGGCATGGGGTCAATTACTTTAAAAAGTAATTAATTAAATTACAATTACTTTGACTTTTTCTTCAATTAAATTACAATTAAATTACAGGCTTTCTAAGACATGTAATTAATTAAATTACAATTACTTTGCAAAAGTAATTAATTAAATTACAAATTACATTTTTATTTTTCATTTTTTGAAAATTTTTATAATCCTTGTCAATGAGTATACAGAACGTCATTTACGATTTGTATATAAGCTCAGCCTCTGCACAAACAGTACAAGAAATAATATGCTATAGGCATTGTGTATCGTTCTGGTTTAATTTATAACATTTATTTACAAAAACAATAAGAATCTCTTAAAGAACTATCCGAGATCAGTTTGATGCAGTTTCCACCACACAAAACCTACATGTACACAAATTGCAACTGGGTTATGATATTTGATTAAAAGTAAGTAACTATATTAATAGAGTGAAATGAGTCGCAGCTGTATCCCCTCAAATTAAATATTTCCTTTGAAGGTAACCTGAACATCCTAAATTGCTATTTATGTTGAACAATTTTACTTCATAAATCAGAATTGTACAGAGAGAAAATTCAGTCATCATGTTCATAAAAATCTGTTTAGATGTTAAAATAATTATCAAATTGAAAGTTGAATTGAAATAATTATCTCCATTGGCTTTGTCTTCTAAATCAGGGAATGAATATCTCTTTAGAGGAGTTGATTTGTTTTGATTGCAATTTAAAGCTGTGATCTGGAGGGCAATTATCTCTTCCCAACAAGAGAGAACTGTAGCTTAATTGATGACACACACCTTCTTTTTCTTTATTATTGATCAAACAACAAAGATTAAAATATAATAAATGTGTGTTTCATAGCTGAATAGACCAAAGATGGGTGGTTCAAAATTCATATTTATAAACATAGATTAAAAAATTCAAAATTTACATAATGATTAGAAAGAAACTAGTTTATTATTATCAAGCCAATCATTTAATTATTTTTTTTGTAAGCATTAACCTAAGATTTTGTATAATTGAAGGATTGAGGATATGTTTAACAATAAAATAAAAAACAGTAAAATGGGGAGGTAGTGGTGACAATATATCATGAATATATCATGAATGTGTATTATATAAAGTAATTGAATGTAATTGAAAAAGTAATTGAAATTACATGGTATTTTTTCAGTGTAATTAATTAAATTACAATTACAAGTAATTGAAAAAATGTTCAATTACAAATTACTTCCAATTACTTCAAAAAATGTAATTAATTACAGTCAATTACAATTACTTTTTTCAATTACCCCATCCCTGGTATCAACAGGCAAACCTTTTACATCATGTACGTGATTAAATAATAAAGATGAAACCATCTAAAAATGTAAGCCCATGGTTTAGACCCCAGGATGGGACTAAATTGGTCGTGAATTAAAAATGCATTTCATATTCAAAAATCGTATTTACTCATGTACAATACAAAATTACACATATGTAAACGTTTTTCAAAACTGTAAAATACATGGCTTATGGTCCCAGCAATTGAACCCAGTCTGGGGCCCTTGGTCATTAAATGATTTCTAAACTTCTTTCCTACAACTTCAAATTCTATGTCACCTGTATCCAGCGCTCAAGCCCCAGGGTTGGGCTAAGTTGGACATGTATTGAAACCTATTATACAGTGTGCCTGGACTTCTAGTTTGACAGCTGCATAAAGATGATTATAACATATCTCCCAAAACTATTTTTGTGGGACAAGAGATCCAGTTTTTATGGTACTAAAATGTTAATAACTTTAGAAACTCATGATACTCGGATGACTGTCATCCAATGCTTCACTAATCAAGTTCTTAAAAAACCCTCACATTGAATTAAAAAATACACTTCTCTGTTTATTCTAATATAAGTAAGTTTGATTACCCCCCTCCCCCCCAAAAAAGTTTTCTATTGATATTGAGATCATGTGACCAATGGTTTGCAATATGATTGGACATTATGGAGATAGAACACTAATATTTATAAATTTGCATCAAGTGGAGATAGAACAAACAATTACTGTTAATATCTTCTTTATTTTTGTCCATAGGAACAAAAGGATTTTATAGGTAGATAGATCTCTGCGAGCCGATTCCAACGATATGCATAACTCATTTTTGACCATTCTCAGGCGACGAATTGTAAATATATTTTGTACATTTCTCATACAACAATATGTTTTAGAAATAAACAGGTAAAAAAAGGTCCATACTTCTTTACAAAGAAAATATATCCATTGACATATTCTTTAAGTACTTTTAAATTGCATAAACATCTTTTTTTTCATTTTTGCATAATACGTACTTTAGA
The DNA here is from genome assembly GCF_033153115.1 of Saccostrea echinata. Taxonomy (NCBI): domain Eukaryota; kingdom Metazoa; phylum Mollusca; class Bivalvia; order Ostreida; family Ostreidae; genus Saccostrea; species Saccostrea echinata. The sequence goes on from NW_026889778.1 coordinate 17,880,269, forward strand.
AAAATTAAATCTTTGTTGAAAATCTTCTGAGTAAGAAAAGACCCTCTTATATTAAAAAAAATCATCAATAGTTTTAATATGATGTTTGTACCAATCTTAGATAAATTTTTTTTAATTTTATTATTAACTTTTATTTTTGAGTTACACCACATTGGTTTAAGATTCGAGAAATTATTTTGAGAAATTGAGTCATTCAAGCTTTTATAACATCAAGCCATGAAGTAAAAACATCTTGATCTTGCCAGAATGTATTGTTTTTTGCCATTAATATTTTGGAAATAAAACCATCTCAAAAATGGAATATTATTTAAAATGTCATTGCTATTTAGAGACATTAATATATTCACCCATGGTTTAATGCAACAGTATTTCGACAATCTTTTAATCAAAGAACATTTCAGGGTCATAAAAAATTTCTTATATTAATCATTTAAGGCCCCCCGATAGATAATTTTCAGCTACAGTAACTATCTTAATGTTATCACACTTAAATTTTCAAATGAACTCGAAAACATCTCGATAAAGAGAAGAGATTTCTTCTGGTTTTGATGTTGGCAATAATATGAACAGTTAATTTAATTTGGGAATAACATACTTTTGACAACTGTAACAAAGGCCAATTGTACTACCATAATAAGTTTCAATTATTTTCTCAAGTTAAACAGAAAAATTTATTCCAAGTAGGGTAAAGGCTGTACATCCCCAATCAAGTTTCCATCTAGAATGATGAAACACATATTTTTTGTCTTAGAACTATTTTTTAATCCAGATTATCTAGAGTCAATGGTTTCAAGAGCATCTAATAGTGATTCTGGTGAGCCGTCAAGAGCCAGCGAAGTGTCATCAGCATACTGAGAAATCTAATGTTCTTCATCATGGACAACAACGCAATCAAATTAAAATTAGACCTTTCATCTCGCTCTTCCTAAATTGATTTGTCGCTTCACGGGCGACAAATCAATTTACGAAGAGCGAGATGAAAGGTCTAGATTGACAACAACGCCCTTTTATATTAGTGTTTCGTTTCATTAAATAGTACGAATTTCAGCACAAAGAAAGAACGAATATGGGGCAATTGAATCTCCTTGTCAACAACCCCTTTCCATGAATATCAAAATGTTGAGATAAAAATCCGCATTGCAAAACCGATGCCTTAATCTGTATTGAGAATTATTATTCAATTTATTACATGTGTATTATTTCCAAAACAAAAGTATTTCAAGAAATAGTGTAGATGTTATTTGAATTATATCGAAATGATGAGATTAAGAAAGTCTTTGATTGATTGATTGATTGATTAGATTGTTGTTTGATGTCACATTTGAGAATTTTTCACTCATATAGGGACGTCACCATATGCCGGCGAAGAGCTCCATTGACCATTGAGCAGTGAGGGTTCTTTACCGTGCCAACGCCTACTGTGACACGGGACCTAGGTTTTTTAAGGTCTCATCCGAAAGACCCATTGACTTTCACTTCTAGTGCCGGGCGCTTGGCAAAGGAACAGCCACAACGCTCACCTGAGTCAATATGCCCCTGCTGTTCTTCATCAGCAGATTTCTTCTCCTATATATTCATATGTAAAACTTGGATCGCCTGTTCTTGCCACGTCCTACCCCCAGGTGCCATGTTTTGAATGAAATTGAATCTAAACTATTTGAGGATGCTTCTATATTCATATGACTAATCATGGCTTTGTTGTTCTTGAAAACAGAATTTTAAAGATGTCTGCCACCCTACCCGGGGGGGAGGGGGGGGGGGAGGAAGGGTGTCATGATTTGAACAAACTTGAATATACACCACCTGGGGATGCTTCAATATCAATATGACTACTATAGTAATCATGGCTTTTTTGTTCTTGAGAAGAAGATTTTTAAAGATATTTCCAATATATGTTCACTTTTAAAACTTTGATTCCCCATTATGGCCCCACCTACTACTTGAAGATGACTTCAAGGATCTTTAAGGATTTTTCTTATATATTCCTATGTAAAACTTTGATCCCCCATTGTAGCCCCACCCTACCCCCAGAGGTCATGATTTGAACAACTTGAACCTACACAACCTGAGGATGATTCCATATAAATATGACTAATTGAGGCTTTGTTGTTCTTGAGAAGAATTTTAGAGATGTTTCCTTTATATTCCAATGTAAAACTTTGATACCACACTATGGCCCAACTCTACCCCCTGGGGGTCATGATTGGAACAAAATTGAATCGACACTACCTGAGCATGATTCAATATGAATATGACTAATCGTGGCTTTGTTGTTCTTGAGAAGATTTTTAAAGATTTTTTTCTATATATTCCAATGTAAAATTTTGAACCCCCATTGTGGCCCCAACCATACCCCTGGGGGTCAAAATTTGAACAAACTTAAATCTACACAACCTAAGGATGATTCCATGTCAATATAACTAATCATCGATTTGTTGTTCTTGAGAAGAAGATTCTTTGAAGTTTTTTTTCCCTATATATTCCTTTATAAAACTTTGAACCCCTACTGTGGCCCCACCCTACCCCTGGGGGTCATGATTTGAACAAAATTGAATCTAAGCTATCTGAGAATGCTTCCATATCAATATGATTAATCATCGATTTGTATTTGTTTTTCAATAATAGTCTGGTAAATGTTAACAAATTTATTTCAATTTATTTTACGATGCTGACTCGATATCCCATGCCGATCATTCCTTTAAAGGGAATACTTGCTTCTGTCCCTACCTCTCTTAAAATCAATATTGTCTGTCAGGCATTTGACGACGGGCTTGGGGAAGGGGTAATTGGAAATATTAGAACGTAGATGTTACAAATAGAAAAACTTAAATAAAAATGTGTCACTTACCATCTTTACAACTAAAAAAATAATCATTCTATACCATGAAAACTTATTCATTCAAATTTAATGAAGCGGCTAAAAAGGAATAGACAAAGATTTTCTCACAACGTTGACTGCAGAAACATTGTATACTCTGCTTTCAATGCCTCAATGACTCAGCATAATATATAATATCACGGGGTCCTTTTTTCTGAAATTTTCAAAACAAAACAAACGGTTTCATATTAAATTTATCAGTCTATCTGTTTCCTCGCACGAAATTTAAATATGTAATCTTTTGAAAATGCGCATGCAAATTTGCAACATAAGACTAAAATGGGTCGACAAAATTTAGAGATTCCGTGTTTGCTACTTTTGTATTTAAAGGAAAATTATTATCGGTCGATCTCTTTATGGTTGTGTTAGAATGTGCACAAGGGTAAATGAGACGTTATTTTTTTTTATTTCCTTTGATAGAATAACATACATAAAAGTTATGAGCAAAAGTTTTAAAAAATTGCTTTATATTATCTAATTGGTTGTTATAACGTTTCAATTTGTTATTTATTTCCCATCAGATAAATATTAATTTATGATTTTATAAAAAGTTGTGACATGAACTTCTCCCCAACATGGGCGTGCATAAGATATAACAAAACATATTAAGTTGTTTCCGATTGTGAATTAAAGTGCCTAAAATAATTTATGATATAAATTGTGAAAAGTTTAAGGGAAAGAGAATTTTGTTTCAAATACACTAAAGTTGCAAAATCACACAATGATTTTTTTCTGCACTTCACATTTATTGTGATACATATCATTGGCATAAAATTTCACGTGACAAAGATTCAAGGTATCAGCAAGTTCAGTTTGTAGCCCTTTTTGTAAGCATTCAGGGATTCATAATTAGTAGTTTTAGATATTTTTTTTGCATTAGTCCATGATTCAAATAATTTGATGAACATATATTCCTTTCATTTATCTCAATCCAATTTTCATTTCCATGTTGTTGTTTTTTTGTTTGTTTGTTTTTTATTTTGACTAATATTTTTTTTAATTGATTACTGAAAATGAAAGTATTAAAAATGCTCAGAAAAGTAAGGCAAATATACAGTTTACAATAAAGATGTATCATGTACTTTTTCTACTTTGATTATTTTTTTCCTTTGGACTCTTTCTTATGGGAAATACCTTAAATTGCTGAATGTATTTTTTCGGCCCATTTGATGCTATGCATCGATCATTTTTTTCTTGTTTTATAATTGAAACGCAAACAGTTTTAGCATAGCTTGCTGGGCAAAATTGGACAAGAAAAGACTTTTCACGAGACATATTTATAAAGGAATCATAGACATTTATCCCATTGAAAGGTATCTCTTTTATCAGAGTATCAATGAACCTTGTTCAAAATATATAAATAACAAGCAACTTATGTCATACATTGTATTTCAAACAAATAACAGAATGTTTTAACAAATTATAAACAATAGGCAATGTTTGTGAGAGAGAGAGAGAGAGAGAGAGAGAGAGAGAGAGAGAGAGAAATTTTGGCAAGGAATGTCATGACCTCGACCTCTGTGTGTGTGTGTGTGTGTGTGTGTTTGTGTGCCTATTACATACACTGATAAAAGAATTTCAAAGATAATGATATGCAAAAAACGTAAGTATATATTACACGACATTTGGCACTATTGTTTTTCCTTAATTTCAGAGGAATAGAAGAAAGTATTCTGCGAATATTTTGTGTTATGACCGGGTAATGTTTATTGCTTGCTAAGCACAATATTGACATCATTCCAAACCTTATTAGGATAATAAAGATATTCATGATCGACAATTTCTAGCATAAAAATAAACAAACAATGAACAATCATCAAATAAGAAAAAGTAACTTTAAAACTTTTTTAAAAAAAATATTGTAATGTACTGATTTTTTGTTCCTTTTCAACATGATTTTTAAGCTGAAAATGGTGTACTCTAAATCAGTGTAAAAATAAACTTGCTCATTCCAAAACTTGACAGTCTAGATAATTTATGAGATAAAATGATTTACAGGAAGTATGACTTAAGAGTAAAGGACAGAACACTTGAATTAATGAAGCTAAAAATTACAATTTAAAGTATTAAATAATTATTATTTGTAAAATTAGTGTTGTTTATATTTACGGGTATGTTAATTTACTTTTTAAAAAAAATCGAAAAAAAATATTGATCACACATTGCATTACTATTTATTATCATGATAATGATGCTGTTGTGATATTTGTTCTTTTTATAAACCAAATGCTAGTTAATTATGATGTAGGACACTTACAATATTTTATGTATGAGGAGAGGACTAGGTTTTATAGCACTTGCGTCCAATCCCACATTTTCAAAATGTATAATTTCACAATAGATAATGATCAACTGGAGATATATATATAAACTAAAGAATATACATAACAGTCTAAGTAGGGTATCAAAAACGTTTTGGTTTTTTTTTAAGTAAAAGCTAGCACAATTTATATATGAATAATGCTTTATAGATTGTAAAAGAAAAATTGAATAAAACAAGTGTTATTTCCAAATTCCAATCATAAATGACATTTTACATTAAAACGCTTTTTTAAGTATTTCAGGGAATACTATCGGTAGCATCTAATACAATATAAGCTAGCAACGTAAATAATATCAAACTTAAATCTTGATACATAAGAAATTGTTTCATCCATCACTATACATGAATATTGCTATTTAATGATTTTTACATTGTGGATTTAAAAGTAAACATGCAATTTTAGCAAAATACAATATTTTTCAACATTCTTCTGAACTGAAAGTGAATGTAGTAGGTACATATACGTGTATCTGTATTTCTTACGCATGGTGGATATTATTCAATTTCTTCCTGTAATAAGAACAAGTGGCATCTTTCCCTGAGAGTTTGACTCTTGAATCACACACAAGGCTTGAACTTGCCTTTACTTGGTGAAAGTGCCTCTACAGAATTCTATATCTTTTCTAAAGCATGCGAGCTGCTGGACATTTCTCTCAACTTGGTGTAAGATTGAAAATCTTTCCGTAGGATTACAGGATTTTGTACAAGTTTATCACGTGTTGTCCTTTGCAACATTTGTGACCGTAGTTTTAAGTGCTGGATTTCTTCATCGTTCTCCTTTTTACATATATTTTATATTTAGAACAGCTTTCACTTTAATTGGCTCTGACTCGCCACGTCCCCGTAGTTTTCCTTTTTTCAGTTTTGTACACCATGCATTTCACAAAAATGAAATCGTAGGGCCTACATTACGCAATGTTATCTGTTTTTTGTTTATATTTTACCTTTTTTATTGTCTGTTCAGAACCTTCTCACAAAATACTCGTTCTATAGAAAACAATGTTTGAGGGGAAAAAACAGAAGAATTTCCAAATTATTCGTTGGGAGTTTTGAAGATATAAATGAAAATATATTTTTCAGAATTTTTCCTCGCGTTTTCTTCTTAATCGGACGGCATTATATTGGTGGATATAAAGAATTTCGTTGTCAATACATTTCACGTTCTCCAGATATCCTCTTCTCTTGCAGTTTTGTTAACTGGTAAAGTAAAACGTCTCAACAAAGCAAACTACGAGTGTTCAGGGGATTGTACTTTTAACACTGTCATGTTCAAGGTCATTGATTCTAATTTTACAATACAAAAGCGCTTCCGATAAAAAAAAATTCCTCCTGCTTTACAGCTTCCTTATAAACTGACATCACCTTTGCCATTCTCTGGAAGAAGTGGAGAAAAGCTTGAATTAGCTTTTTCGTTTTCACGATGGTCATTAAGCATTGCATCGTTTTCATCCGTGACTTCTAACTTGTCAGTTGAAGGAACGTCCCTTTCTTTGTCTCCCACTGCTTCTTTGCTCTGTGTTTCTTCGTCAGTATTCTCTTTATTCAGTTTGTCCTTGCACCGGAAAATTATTCCAATAAAAATAATTGTAGCAATGGGTAAAATAATTCCACATAATACTATTACTGGCAATGACATTAGTTGGCTTTCTACAGAGTATTCTGTTCTATGTGCATCATTATAATCTGCAAAGCTAGTGATGTTGTGGGTATTGAATTGTGGTGCAGTATTGGAAATCAGAAGATCTAGAGGTGTGGTTTCTTCTGTTTTACTTTCATTTCCACCAAGGAAGAAAATCTCGCCCATGATGTCAATTCATTCTATAGCAAATAAAAGCAGTAATCATCGATTCTTTAAATTATGTTTATCAATAAGTGATGTTAGTTTCGGACAATAAGACATTTAACATATCTAATGCAGTTTACAAACATATGGTACATTATGCCTGCAAAATTAAATAATAAGAAATTTGAATGCATATTGATTTTTTTCTATTTTCAGATTCCCTTTGCTTAAATTTGTGATTTCCATAGAAATCGAAAAATTTCAAAAAAAAGAAATTGTTGGCATTTCTTTCAGCATTATCTATGAAATATTGAGATGAGGTTTTGTCGGCCATCGCATTGAGACAATACCTTTATATCGTTAAAAGGCAATCTTATAAAAGGAATCGTAGGCTAGCACCTTATGATCATATGACCTTTTAAATTGAGGAATATTTATGTATCATGCTTGTTTTACATAGAAATTTCTTACTTGATGAGTAAATTACAAATGTTATTTGAGAGGATGTGACGGGGACAAAGTATCTCAACAATTTGTATGAATTGTTGTAAATTCCCCATGAAAAGTGCACTTCATGTAAGCAAAAAGGGGGCTTCATCTGGCTAATCAGTAAGTCCCATTCGTCGGAAAGGCAGAAGCATCAATTGACAAATTAAACTATGATTGCATTTTGATGCATTTATGCCCCAACAATATGACACTAGCAAAAGAAAACCAGAAGTTTCTGATGAAACTTCTTAGAGAAAGGTTGCACTTGGACTTCAACACGCTCCTTATATATTTATGTACCTCAAAGTTTTCTTAAGAACATACGCAACGTACATATACACTTACCATACAAAGTAGATACCTACTGATAATTTTTCAAGATATTCTTATTTTAAAATCATAGTACCATTAAAAGTTCGTAGACCAAAAATCAGCGTACATTACCAGGGGTTTTGAAGAGATATCAAATGATAAAAATCATTGTGTTTTTTTTTTTTTTTAAAGAAAAATTAACAAAAATACAGTTGTGTGTGTGTGTGTGTGGTTTTTTTTTCTTTAATTTAATTTAATTTAAAGATGTGTACAGCATCATTTGGAATAATTTTAGTCACACAAAAGTCTATCAATTATTGAATTTTTTAATTTATACAGGGAATGAGTAAATAAAGCTCAATACTACGTTGCGTGTGTCCTTAATTTGTATCAAATTTTATTCAAAGGACCAAATTTATATAAGGACTAGCAGTTTGACCGAATTTTACATATCATTTCATTAACTATGTCTACAATATTAATAAAATCAAATAAGTATTAAAGAAAATTATGTTTCCTAATGTATTTTATCTTTGTCTTCAAGTTTCATTGAAGCCAGATGAAAACTAAAGGGGGTAAAGCATTTTGAAAGGTTTTAACACATTAATCTATTATAAGTTAACATAGTTCTGTTGGCTATATATAGGCTCTGGTATTTTAAATGTTAAACACCATTCAAAATATCAGAGTCTATATATAGCCTACAGAACTATGTTGTTTGGTGTATAAAATTTCAGTGAAATCAGAGTCGTTGATCTGAGGTCCGATTTAGATTCTTGCTTCCAGCGCCGTGTCAAACCTTAGACGTAAATAGGAAGTGGCTGTTCCTTCGCGAAGTGCCCGGTGTAAAGTTGAATATTGACCCGAGTTGAAAATTGACCCAGGGTTCATTTTTCAACGTTGAATATTGAACCGGGGGTGCTTTTTCCGGGTCAAAATTCAACCTTACACCGGCACTAAAAGTGAAAGTCGGGTCTTTCACATATGACCTTAAAAATGTAGGTCCATTGTTAGGGTAGGCGTTGGCGCAACAAAGAACTCTCAAAGATTAATAGCACAAAGGGCCGAGGAAAGTCTAATTTTGAAGCCCTTTTAGTGACGTCTCATATGATATGAGAGATAAAGGGACGTTAACAACAGTCAATCAAATGAAATCAAGCGAAGACTGGACGTAAAATTAAAAAAAAAAATCATAATTCTATATTTGGTAACAATGGCAACACCTTTAAAAAAAATCAAAATGCATAATTATACAAATATAGCCCTTTCATGAGGTCGATCCATAGATATATCGACTTGACAGAAAAGCATATCGACTGAGCACGAAGTACAGGTCTATCCGAGTTTTTTTTATATCTATATTTAAAAAGACACGGTCTGTCCGCATTTCTATACTTTGACACGTGATATCAAACAAACCAATGATAAAACTCATTACAATTTATAAAATTAATATACAGAATTATGGATATTTGTACAGTACAAGTTTATCAAGTTTATTGATATCGGACCAAAATTGTAGGAGGAAATTAAAAGGGCTTTTCATTTCGTTGTTTACAGATGAAGACAACTCCAGTGCATAAACACTCCTGTTGCCCTTTTCACAAAAAAAATTCTTAAGATTCTATAATTAAGATCAGAATTTGACAAATCTGTAATTTCTTTGATTAATTAAAATATTATTTACAATCTATTCAAATACTATGGAAATGTGAGATTTTTTGCGATCTACTTTGGCTTAGATACTAATTGGGGGAAGGGGGATTTTGTTCTAGGTTTCTCAAGCTTTAACTGATTTGAACACTTCCATATCGGAACTCTGAATTTGTGTGACAAAAATTTTAGATTGGTGAGGATTTAACAATCAGTACCATGTTCATGCAACTTTATCATTAATTTACAACTGAAGTAGTGAAGATACAGTACAATGTATAATAATGGACTCTATGTGATAAGATTTAATTTTGGCCCCCATAAATCAACATTTTAAATGTGATTCAGAAATATGAAATTGATTTCTTTATTTTGTAGAGATGTTCATATTGGAGATCTTTTCAATACATTTGTATTGCACTCACTGGCTGTAAATGACGTTATAAATGATACTATTTTTGCAATCCAATCAAAATTAGATAAAAATATGCTTTTGTCTTGACATTTTTCCTACAGGAAACATTGAGTGCAGCTTTGAACAAGTAATATATTTCTGTCAGTTATTAATTCGTCTTGAATAGATACATTTTTGGTGAAAATATAAAATTTGTTCAAGAATGCGCTCAATATTTATGGAAGAAAAAATGCATGAAACTAAGCAATATTACACAAACATGGTAAAATGGAAGGAAAAGGTGAACTCTGTGTCATATTTCTAAATAAGGATAAATTACACATAAATTGATGCATGGATTAGTATATATTTTTGACTGATTTTTGAATAGAAATGGTAACAAATAATAAATTCCGTAATATAAAGAAATTGTAAGTATTCTTTGGTGTTCAAAATTGAGACTGTGTGTCATTTTTTGTATAAATCTATACTTTTTTTTGCATACATTTTACGATACTATTACAAAATCTTACAAAATTTCTGAAGTTACACTTCTCACATTACCTCTATGAGCATAATTCCATTAGACTTATCGTTGATTAATGAAAAAAAAGTTTATTTGTGTTCTTTCTTCTTAATGGCATTTCATTTGATAAAAAAAGTTGCGGGTCTGTAACTCGCTGGTCTGAAAATATTGGGATGGTCGTCCATCCCAATATTTTTAGACCAAAGAGCTACAGACCTGCAGCTATTGATAAAATTGAAAACCACTAATAAACTTCGCGTGTATAGCTGTACGAAGTAAATCTGGAGAGAGAGAGAGAAATTATGATATTCATTTTATGTGACACATACGAGGGTTGTCCGGTAAAATCGTAGACAAGTTGTGTAGCGTAAAATAATCATCACTTCCTTCTAAAATTTTCACCACTCTTTAGTACATATTTTATCAATATACATAGCAAATTTCAAATAGACATATGCTCAAATAAACAAATTATGAGATTTTATGTTATGTGTGGTATCGCTTTGCGGCGCATGGATGATAACGTCAAAGTGTCTTAAACAGCGTCGCGCTTCCTCTTTGCTAAAAAATAAAATTGGAAGCCCCACTTAAATTCTGGAATTTATTTGATGCACATACTGGAGTTTCCCTTTATTCCTCCATAAACAGTCGAGGAACCAATCTCACACACGCATGGGACCTTCTGAAGATTTATTAATAAGTTATGGACGGTACTCTCACTGTCATTCAACTAAATTATATTGGCGATCTACAGTGACAGCGTCTTTCGCTATTGCCAGTAGCTGTTTGTCCGTATGTCTTGTTCTACCCGGGGACTCGATCAAAAAGCTTCCGCTTAGAAAACTCCCATTTCACCTGTATACTTAAGATCTAGTGATATTTTTTTTTCTTCTGTAGTTAGTTAAAGTCGCTTAGGGTGTCATTACTACATCTAAATCAAACGGAACTGCTCTTCGCCGTAACGTCATAACGTTATTTTTCGTGTGTTTTGTTTACCACTTTCCCATTTCAAATGCTCGCAAAACTGTCAAAGATTGGGGAAAAGATTAAGGAAATGTCTTGAATTTTTCCAAAAGAAGACATAATAGATAGTGGATTAAAAATAGGATAATTTTACCCCAACCTTATCTTGTTAATACTTTTATTTCGAAATAATACTCGTGTATTCTCTTACAAAATCCTGTTTTTTTAATTGTAGGACCGAACCCTGTGCACATTCAAGCATAATAAAATCTTTGCTTTTGTCTATATTTTTTCAAAAAAATTAAGATGCACTTAAATACGATAAATAAACATTTGCTGAAAATGTCAGCTTAGTGCGCCCATTATTTTTCAATAAAAACGCTTTGTCCACGATTTTACTGGACAACCCTCGTATCATACAGATGTCCAACATTGCTTCACCCTAAGGCCTGAGTCCTATTTGCTGCTCATAATAATCATGCCCACCACATACCTAATAACATGATTGTACTTAAAATGTACAAGTATGACCAATATACCGGTAGCCAAAACCAGCAGCGTGAAATATGGGTCATGTACACGCATTTAATATAGGACTGCGTATTTAATAACAATCGTGCAACCAGCTTGTAAGTTAGTTGTTCAAAAGAAAAAAAACGTTGTAATGTTCATGTCAGATGTTTTTCCGGACAAACTTTGTCCCTTCATAGAGCTAGAAGGGACGGTGTAAAGACGAATAATGAGCCCCATAGAATAATGACCGGGGGTCATTTTCCGACGTCGAATAATGACCCCCTTTCATTATTCAACGGCGAAAAATGACCCCCGGTCATTATTCGTCGTCGAAAAATGACCCTTTTGCCGATAGAAAACGTATCATCACCCTAAAAACCAGCATACCCCAAGTGAAGAAAACTGACCCCCGTAGATTAATGACCCCTTGTGAATTAAAGCGGATAAAAGTTGAAACTTTTAGGGGGCAAAATAAAAATAATCAAGAGATCTGTTGGCCAAAATGCTCACTTGAGCTTCATTGGGAATAAATCGATGATATATTGATCTCATTATATTATACAATCATTGCTGCTTTTAAGGTAAATTCAATGATTCAGAATCTAGTGGAGTTAAAGATTTATCGAGTCCAAAGGGCGAGGAGAGCATTGTTTTTCGATGGTAGAAAATCACTGATCGTTTTGACAGAAAAAACAGCAATAATTGTTTTATTATATGATTCAACGATTAAATTAATACAAACTGATTAAGCAAACATTGTTAAGTTTCTTGTATACATTTGCTCAAGTCCTAAATAAACACAGTGAAAGAAAAGGAGTTAACATAAGCATAACCAGTATTAATTTTGCATTTGAAATCTAGTTTTGGTGCAATGTAGATAAAATAAATGTCAGGCATAGCATCGAAAGGGGAAATGGCGCATTATAAGAGGCAAAAAATACGTTTAGTTAAAAATATCTTTGATGAACCCTTCAAAAAGTTTATTGATGTAAGTGGGATTTTCTTTTACTCTACTGTATCAAAAAGTTGGGGGGTAGGACAACCAGACTTGCAATGACCATTTTCAAGCCAAAAAATAAAAAAAATACGTTCATGGAAATGGAAGGGGGTGGACACCCCATCCCTGATTCTTTGTGCCTGAATGTTATGTTCATCTTGTTCACTCAAGTAGGAGAGATTTGTTAACTATACTGTATAAGAAAGAGGGGGTGGTTACTAGACTTTCAATGAACATTTTCAAATTAGAAATTGCTAAAATTTACATTCAGAAAAGGGGGAACAATCCCTCCCTCTTCTCCGATTCTTTGTGCTTGAATATTATGTTCACTTGAGAGTAGAATTCAGATGCAGGTGAAATAACTTTTCAGAATTGTTTTAAATCTATTTTTAGTTCAATGTAGGAAAAATAAATCCTTATACATGTATTCACCTTGAAGGTCAATAAAATGGTCTGTCTTTAACTATAAATTGAAAACATTAATCTACTTCAATATACACTGTATTGAAAATGTTTCCATATTGATTTGACAATGTATCACTGTTTTAAAGTGGATTAAAAAATATTCCTCTTACATGTATGTATCCTATTCTCAGACGACAATGTTAACAGACTTGAACGTGCATTTTACTGGGATTCTCCTGTACATTACTTCTTTATACTAGAAAAGAATTTTCCATAGAGTAGACCACTGTTTATAAATAAAATTGAATGCACATTATAATATATATATATATATATATATATATTTCAGACATGCAGAAATTTTATGTCCTTTTTATGTTTGTCACGACTGCTTCATATTTGGACCTTCTACTGACTATAGACAATAAAGACCAACTAACAACTAAATTGTCTGACAAACGGGATGACTTTAGCCTTTTCTATTGTCAATTTTCCTTATTTATGAAGTAAATATTTATTTATATTTATTTTTTATATTATTTATATTTATTCTGCAATTATTTGCATATAACGTTTACGACTTCCAACTTATTCGATACCCAAGAGCACGATTAATTTTTAAATCGAGGCAGGCTACTGACAGATACATGTAAGTTGATGTTACAGAGGTTTCAACAACCTCGTTTAAAGTCAGTATTTTGTAAATTCAATGGTCGTATCAATGACCCAGTCAACAAATATAACCTATAATTGGGTCGATCACTTGTTTGGCCCTTGTTTTTATACTAAATTCGACAACGGAATGTCCCGTTTACCTGATTTATTCATTGAGCTCAAGGCGGGTGTGACGGGACAACAGGAGATGCTTACTCTTTCTTGGCACCTGATCCCACCTCTACAATTTTCGGGGGTCCTTTTCTATGCCCTGTTAACAAAATTGTACTGCTTGTGGATATTTTAAAATCATCACTGTTCGTTATCTTCACCATTTTTTCATTAAGAAATATATATATCCACAGTATGTCGTTCGCACGAGTTATTACGTCATTTTCGATACATTCTACCTCATTTGCACGACTTTTTATGTCATTCAAAATATACATATATTACATTGCATAACTTTCCGTATTTATTTCTGAAAACTTATCTCATTCTTTTTTTTTTTCCTTCATTTTTTAAAAAAAAAAGTTGATCCTACTCAAAGCATGCTGATTACTTTGGGAGACATGTTTACCAATGAAAAGCCAGAACATCCCGCTTGTCTGTTATTTAGCTATGAATGTCTATAATCAAATATCCAATTATGAAACAAATGGAAGACAATCATAAAGGGAAATTACGTTAACAGTTATAACCAATAGTAGCCATTTTGCGATTTTCAATATGTGCTGAGAACACAATAGGCTTAAAAGATAGAAATATGCAGGTAAATGTAATGCGGTTTTATTGCATCGATTTTAATTGCGCGTTCGTCCAGTGTTGGTCAAAAAGGGCATAAAGGTGAACATCAACCATTGAGGTTCAAACCTTGGCATCAATCACTCGTGATAAATTTTGTATTATGCACTCTGTTGGAAAGGGGGTCATTTTTCAACGGGGGTCAATTTTTTATAGGACACACACATAAAAAAAAAATGATCCCTGGGTCTCTTTTTCTACAAAAAATTTATTTTTTTCTACGGCTGGGGGGTCATTTTTTGTCGTTGAAATATGACCCCCGGTCATTATTCTATGGGGGTCATTATTCGATTGTTTGTTTCTTTGTATGTTGTTTAACGTCCCTCTCGAGAATTTTTCACTCATATGGAGACGCCACCACTTGCCGGTGGAGAGCTGCAAATTTTGTCCTATACTCGGCACTTACGGCCATTGAGCAGTGAGGGATCTTTTTCGTGCCAGCACCTACTGCGACACGGGACTTCGTCTTTACAACGGCAATGAATTTCACAAATATGCTAATGGGTTGTTTACTATATATAATTCTAAATGTTCAAAAGTAAAGAGGATTTTCAAAAGTGTAATGCTTTTTTCACTAGAAGTATATGATTACTTAGCCTCATGTTAGGGTCACTGTGGACCGAATGGACGTGAATTTTACAATTTCCGTTAAACTTAGATGTTTTCATCAAACAGCTTGCTACTTAGATGTCCTTCAGAAAAGAGAAAAGGAGATTTTCAAAATGCCTTTTTAAATTTTTAACCCAGCTCAATTCGGAGGGTTTAAAGCAAGAAACTATAAATTTTACATATGGTAAAGGGGTAATTACAAACGGTTAGCCTGCTACATGTATATATTTATGAGTGAAAAAATTTTATACAAAAGTACCTGAACCTTGAACCTATTGGCCATGAGTTTACAACTTTCGTAAAGGGCACATTGCTTATTACATGCATATTTACGCAAATAGTTCCATTGCAGCTTTCTGTTCAGGAGAAGAATAGTTTTGATGATTATGGCCACACACTTCATGCCAGGGAAGGACTGATCATGAGTTCATGAAAGAAGGAGTCTCGATAATTAGGCCGTTTTCGGTCCTCAAAAAATACAAGTAACTATGAAGTTTTGACATTTTGCAGATAAACTTCTTATCTTCCTAAAAATATTAAAATAGTTTATGTTGCACATTTTCCTGTCAAGTGATAATTGAAAAGCACTCCTCCTCCCCTACATTTTTTGGAGTAGACATTTTTATAAGGGGAATTTGGACTTTTTTAACGTCAAAAGTGTAAATGAAAAAGGTTAAATTGTAAATGAAATAGGTTAGATGTGAATAAAGACATAAATTAACCAATTTCAACATTTTTTAAACACAATATGGTATTTATTTTATGCAAATGTTTTTAAGGTCCGATATTTTTGTGGTGTGCTAAATGTTACTTTTCTTTAAAAGAGGATGAATTCAACATAAAAAGCGTAAATATGTACAGAAGGTTTAAATTAAAGGACTTATGTGACGGTACATATTGTCGTTTTGTACATATTGTCGCCGGCTGAAAAATTACACATGTACATATTGTCGCTGGCGACATTATGTGCCTCACATTCACTGTACATATTTTCACCCCACAGATATTGTTGCTTGAAGTTTTCTTTTGTTGTTGTTGTTGTTGTTTTTTGTTTTTTGTTTGTTTTTTTTTTTTTTTTTTTTGGTAGTTTTGTGAATGTAATTGGTGTGTGAATCACACAGACGTGATTGTGACGGTACATTTTGTCGTCCTGTTCATATTGTCGTCGGCGACAATGCGTACCTATCCTCACTGCGCATATTGTTGTCCTTCAGAACATGTCGCAAGACAATGCACGGCAATGCTCCATATAAATATGACTCATCATTGCTTTGCTATTTTTGATGAGATAATTTTTAAAGACTTTTCCCATGTATTCTTATGTAGAACTTTGATCGCCCTTTGTGACCCCACCCTAGGTCCGGTTTGATTTGAAGATACTTGAATCTGTGCTACCTGAGGATGCTTCCATATAAACATCACTAATCACGGGCTTACTGCTGTTTCTCAGTGGTGGATCCAAAAATTTCAGAACGGGGGGCGGGGGGGGGGGTCAAAAAAATTTTTGACAAGCCAAAAAAGTGAAATTTGTATGTAAAGATGTGTTACTGTATATGTTAAGTAAATTATTTAAATATGAAATCTTACCTGTGGACTAAATTGAGAGTATATACAAGTTAAACAAACAGAATTTGCCAGAGCGAAAAAAAATGATTAAATAAAAAAAAATCAAACCACGGGGGGGGGGGGGGGTTAGCGCCGGTGCTACATCCGTCTGGCTTTCGAAAAGATTTTGAAAGATTTTCTGTATATATTCCTATGAAACACTTTGTATCACCCAGTGTGGCCCCACCCTACCCCTGGGGTCATGATTTGAAAAAAAAATTGTTTTTGTTTGTTTGTTTGTTGTAATAACGTCCATCTTGAGAGAATTTTCATTCGTATGTAGACGTCATCACTAGCCGGTGGAGGACTGCAAATTAAGACCTATACTGGGAACTCAGGGTCATTGAGCAGTGAGGGATCTTTTTCGTGCCAGCTAGGACATTAAAATTGAACGTACGCTATGAAATGAAGCTTTCACATAAGAATCATATCTTCTGACCCAGTAGTTCTTGAAAAAATGATAGAATTTTTTCACAGTGGTTCTTGAGATGTCACTAAATTTTCACTAATTCTTATCTACTTCCACTGAAAGAGGACAAATCCCTCCATTTGAACAAACTTGAACATCCTTTATCCACGGATGTTTTGTGGCAAGTTTGGTTGAAATTGACCCAGTACACGTAGTTCTTGAGAAGAAGCTGAAATTGTGAAAAGTTTACAGGCAGAGGGACGGTCAGACAAAATGTGATCAGCAAAGCTCACTTGAATTTCCAAATGTCAACCCCAACACCAATTATATCGGCACATGATTGTATATAAAAATAACGCAAAAAATAATTTCCAAATAATCATTACTACTGAACAAAAAAACTAATACATGTTGTATTCAATCTTCAAGTATAAATTACAAGAAAAAGAATGGGCTGATTTATCAGATATCTCAAGAATTAGGGTATCTTTAGCATATCATAGTGATGTACATCAATCCTGGACACAATTTTCTGACCAAAAATTTTTCTCCCTACAGAATTGTGAGTAATGCTGTTTGTCTCCCTCCGTGCTTGTGTGTGTGTATGTCAATCTCTCTTTCCTTTCTCAAGTAAATATTCGTCAAAACAATATATCGACGACAATATATGCCGACCTTGACTGTACATATTGTTGCCGACGACAATATGTACTGGTGCTTGACTGTACATTTTGTCGTCCATTATGCAGGAGGAAAATAAGGCTCGTCTCGGTACATATTGTCGTCGGTGACAATATGTACACTGTACAAAACGACAATATGTACCGTCACAACTTATCGCATGCTCTTAAAATAGAATCAAATTAAAGTCGTTTTTATTGATTAACTGTAACGAAATTGAAAGATGCATGAAGTTTGTCCATCGCAGTATTGCACAGGACATTTTGGAGTAAGAGATTACAAGAACAAAAAGCAAGTAGTACATCTATGGGAAAACCAAATGACAAAGCCTATGACGTGTTCCACATATACATGTATGTCTAGTCATCTTCGTTATTAATTATCCTAACAAATGTGTATACTCAGTAAAAGCCCTTTGTACGACCATATTAATCTTGGTGATGCATATTTAGTGTTATACAAGTGTATCATTCACTCATATATATATATATATTAAACATTACGAACATCTATAAATTATTCGAAGATAAAAATGTGTGTGTGCACAAGGGCTTGCTCCCGGCGTGTAATAAATATTTATTTTTAAAACAATTATATATGAAATACTACAACACCTTAAAAATATTCATTTTTTTTTTTAAAAATCATGTACGAAATACTAAAACAATACCCTTGTGTTGTTTTCGTATGTGATTTTTTTTTAATAGCGAACCCCTGTGGTGTGTGTGAAAACGAAGCGTAAACATTTTCTTTTGACGATCTTGCCTCCTCCTCTGCTCACATTTGTAAGATTAAAGAATTACTCAAAATGTGTACTCACAATTCAAGTACAAGTTCGTATCTTCCATGAATAATTGGCAACTTTTTTAAGAACCACTTACAAAAAAAACCTACTTTCAGTTTCACAATAGTGACCGCATTTTTCCATTTTTACCATTGACACTTTTAAAAGAGCTTGATGCTTATGCATTACTAATTCTAATTTTACAAATAAAAATAATTATATGCACTAAACTTGTTAGGATTTGTGATCCCCTCTCTCCGGTTCAAACTATCCATGGTCTATAATGAAAGCACAATATTAGGACCATACAAGGCTTATTTTCCAATTGGGTCGGGGATGGGGGGGGGGGGGTTACACCCTCCCTATTTAACCTACATGTACTTTATTTATTAATTATAACAAAACCACCATGGAACTTTTCGTTCCTTTTTCTTTAGTCAAAATATGCATTATCAAAATATGTAGTTTATTGCATAGGGGGTTGTCTTCCGGATTGTTAAATGTAAATAAATCAATAAAAATTTTGAATCTACTTTAAATACACATAAGGGTCCTCCACACACCCCCAGTTTATGTTCTCATATTACTGAACATCACTATTTACAAGCATATCAACCTTCAATAACTGACCAAGAATTGAAATACAATTTATATTAATTTCTTTAAATTTTTATTTCATAAGTTTTAAGAATTTTCCCCCGCCGTGTTTTGATAAGTAGCACAACAAATTTTGTTTTATTCCTGGCTTATATTATATTAAGGTCAGAACCACAAAAACTTAATTTTATCAGTCGATATATTTTTTTAAAGAAATTAATAAAATTCATTAAAAAAAAACAAGAGGCCCATGGGCCTCGTAGGTCACCTGAGTAACATGTATCAACTTCACCCTGAGCCCTGCCCTGGCAACAGAACCTTGACCCAGGGCACATAAAATTCACAATTTTGAAAGAGGCACCCTTACTCATCATAATTATACTCTTAGTTCATCATTTTCAAAGAATTATGGCATTTTTTTTTACTCTGTAATCATTAGGAGCCCCGCCCTAACACCAGAACCCCTGACCCAGGGGCCATGGAATTCACAATCTTGGAAGAGGCACCCTTACTCATCATAACTATATATTTGGTTTGTTTGCTAAATACCCCGGATCAAAGAAGAAGATTTTTAAACAAATAATGCATTTTCACTATATACTTAACAGGGCCCTGCCTTAACATCAGAACCCCTGACCCTGGGGCCATGAGTTTTCAATATTGGAAGAGGCGCCCTTACTCATCGTTACAGTAATATATTCTTAGTTCATCGGCTTAATACCCAGGAGAAAAGGAGAAGATTGTCAAAGAATTATTGCAATTTACTATGTTATCATTAGAGCCCAGCCCTAACACCATAACCCATAATCCAAGGGCCATGAAATTCAAAATATAGAAAGAGTCACCCTTACTCATCATTACTATGCATTCAGTTTGTTTGCGCTTGATTAGAGAAGAAGATTTTTTAAGAAATAATGCATTTTCACTATATGTTCAACAGAGCCCCACCCTAACACTAGAACCCCTGACCCTGGGGCCATGAAATTCACAATCTTAGAAGAGGCACCTTTCCTCATCATAACTATGCATATTGTTTGTTTGCTTAATACCCAGGAGCAGAGGAGAATATTTTTAAGGAATAGTGCATTTTCACTATATATTCAACAGAGCCCCACCTTAGCACCAGAACCCCTGACCCTGGGGCCATAAATTTCACAATTTTGGTAGGGGGCTCAATGCTTATTACAATGATGCCAACAGTTCGACTGCTTGATGTCTGGGAGTAAAGAAGAAGATTTTTAAAGATTGCATTAATTTTGATGGTTAAGCCTCACACCTCCGGCCCCAGGGGGGTAGGGGTAATGAATTTCACAATTTTACTCCCCTTCACCCATAGATGCTATATGCCAAATTTGGTTGAAATTGGTTCAGTGGTTCCAGAGAAGAAGCTGAAAATGTTCAAATGTTAACGCACGACAGACGACGCACGCCGACGGACGAAAACAGATAGCAATAGGTCACCTGAGTAAACTCAGTTAACCTAAAAAAAAATTAAAAACTCATTTTCTCAAAGATAATTGAAGAACAAATTAGGAAATACGCCCGATAGTATAGAAGAAACATTAATGAATTAAATTACAGTAAAAAAAATTGAATTGAAATCAAACTTACTGATTTTTAAAAAGTTCCTTTTTAGAGTTATCTTTCCTGTTACCCAGGTCTCAAAAATTTTGGTAAGTCTCTGCATACGATACTCGTTATTGGCAACTGAGCTGGACAGATATAAATGAACAAAACTAGAAATGCACACACTTTATCAATATTTACAAACGCACAATGAGTTAATTATAAGTATTATTGAAACGCACAAATCACTGTGCAATACCAACTTTTCACAATAGACTTTGTTGACGACATCGCAATGGATTGATAAGTCTGAAAATTATTGTAAATAAACAAAAACATTTTCTCGTAGATATACCTGTTATTTACGAATTATAATGCTACGAAAACTCAAAGGTCTGCAGTTCTTTTATTGAAACAATAGACCCAAGGACCTTAACGGTCACCTGAGTACAATACAACAATTTAAAGGATCCATAAACTGATAAATGAAGATTTGTTGCCCAAAAGCAAGAAAAATAATATGATTAGCATCAACAAAATAATTGGTCTTGGATCTATCTGTCACCCATTTATCACTATTACCATGCAGACTATTAACAAATTGTCTTTTTTTAACCCCATATTATTACTTCTCACTTTGGCCTCCCTTGGCCTTTGAAGAACATTTAAAAAGATAAGTTATTTTTGGCTCATTTTTAATCGTCTAGTATTTCCAAGTCTACCTGATCATCAAAACTATGAAAGTACTTTTTGTATTATACAATATTCTTGAATAATTCTCTTATTCTATTAACCTTTCAAATACATTATTTACAGTGATTAATTATCACAGGTGAATGGCAAAAGGGAATAACTTTGCTCAGCAGAATACAAGTTAATAGAGCCCTGGACAGGACCAGAGCACTTGACTAAATGGTGTTAAAAATTCTAGTAAAAATACCCTTTCATGTTAAAACTTACTCTGTTTGCCTCAAATATGCCCAGAAGCATAGAAGA
The DNA here is from genome assembly GCF_033153115.1 of Saccostrea echinata. Lineage (NCBI taxonomy): Eukaryota > Metazoa > Mollusca > Bivalvia > Ostreida > Ostreidae > Saccostrea > Saccostrea echinata. Next base: position 17,902,210 of record NW_026889778.1, read on the forward strand.
TTTTCTAAGAAATGCATTTTCACTATATTATTAAATAAATAAAGCCGCACCCTTACAGCAGAACATCTGACCAAGGGGCCATGAACTCACAATTCTGAAGAAGCACCCTTGCTCATCATACATACAACTATACACTTGTTTCTTTGCTTTATAACCAGGAGTAGAAAAATATTTTGAAAGAAATTATGCATTTTCACTATATAATCAATAGAGCCCCTCCCCCTTCACCAGAACCCCTGACCCAGGGGCCGTGAATTTCACAATTTTTGGAAGAGGCATTCTTTCTTATCATAAACATGCACTTCCTTTGTTTGAATAATACCCAGGAGCAGAGAAGAAGATTTTAAAAGAATTTATGCATTTTCACTATATAATCAATAGAGCCCCGCCCTAACATCAGAACCCTTGACCCAGGTGCCATGAAATTCACAATTTTGGAAAAGGCAACCATGCTTGTCATAACTATGCACTAAGTTAGTCTATTTGATACTCAGGAGCAGAGAAGAAGATTTTCAAAGAATTAATGCAATTTTACTATATAATCAATAGAGCCCCACCCTAACACCTGACCCCAGGGCCATGAAATTCACAATTTCTGAAAATGCAGGCATGCTCACAATAACTTTGTTCTTAGTTAATTTATTTAATACCCAGGAGCAGAGAAGATTTTTAATGAATTAATGAATTTTCATATATAATCAAGAGTGTCCCGCCCTAACACCAGAACCCCTGACCCTGGGGCCATGAAATTCACAATTTTGGAAGAGGCACTCTTGCTCTTCATAATTATGTACTTAGTTACTTTATTTAATACCCAGGAATAGAGAAGAAGATTTTCAAAGAATTAATGCATTTTCACTATATACATGTAATCAATAAAGCCCTGCCCTAACACCAGAACCCCTCAGGCTCTGACCCTGGAGCCATGAAATTCCCAATTTCTGAGGAGGCAGCCATGTTCATCATTACTATGTACTTAGTTTATTTAAAACCCAGGAGTAGAGAAGATTTTTAAAGAATTAATGCATTTTCACTATATAATCAATAGAGCCCCGCCCTAGCACCAGAACCCGACCCTGGAGCCATGAAATTCACAAATTTGGAAGAGGCACCCTTACTCATCATAACTATGCTCTTAGTTACTTTATTTAATACCCACCAGCAGAGAAGAAGATTTTCAAAGAATTAATGCATTTTCACTATATAGTCAATAGAGCTCCACCCTAACACAAGAACCCCTGCCCCTGGGGCCATGAAATTCACAATCTTGGAAGAGGCAGTCTTGCTCATCATAACTATGTACTTTGTTACTTTATTTAATACCCAGGAGCAGAGAAAAGTATTTTCAAAGAAATAATGCATTTTCACTATATAATCAATAGAGCCCCTGCCCTAACACCAGAACCCCTGACCCTGGAGCCATGAAATCCACAACTTTGGAAGAGACACTCTTGCTCTTCATAACTATGTACATAGTTACTTTATTTGATACCCAGGAGCAGAGAAGATTTTCAAAGAAATAATGCACTTTCACTATATGATCTATATAGCCCCAACCTAGCACCAGAACCCCTGACCCTGGGGTCATGAATTTCACAATTTTGGTAGAGGGCTCAATGCTTTTTACAATCATGCCAACAGTTTAACTAACTGCTTGATGTCCAGGAGTAAAGAAGAAGATTTTTAAAGATTGCATTAATTTTGGTGGTTTTAGCCCCACCCCTCAGGCCCCAGGCGGGATTTGACCATGAAATTCACTATTTTTTTCCCCTTCACCCATAGATGTTATATGCCAAATTTGGTTGAAATTGGTTAAGCCGTTTCAGAGAAGAAGCTAAAAATGTTCAAATGTTAACATATATATATATATATATATATATATATATATATATATATATATATATATATATATATATATATATATTATATAGTATAGTGAAAATGCATTAATTCTTTGAAATTCTTCTTCTCTGCTCCTGGGTATTAAATTAACTAACTAAGTACATAGTTATGATGAGCAAGAGTGCCTCTTCCAAAATTTTGAATTTCATGGCCACAGCCTGGTAAGGGGTTCTGGTGTTAGGGTGGGGTTCGATTGATTATTTAGTGAAATACATGTACATTAATTCATAGAAAATTTTCTCTGCTTCTGGGTATTAAATAAACTAAGAACATAGTTATGGTGAGCATGGCTGCCTTTTCAGAAATTGTGAAATTCATGGCACCTGGATCAAGGGTTCTGGTGTTAGGGTGGGACTCTATCGATTACATGTATATAGGGAAAATGCATAATTTTTTTTCAAAATCTTCTTCTCTGCTCCTGGGTATCATTCAAACAAAGGAAGTGCATGATTATGATAAGGAAGAATGCCTTTTCAAAAACTGTGAAATTCATGGCCCCTGGGTCAGGGGTTCTGGTGAAGGGGGGGGGGGCTTAATTAATTATATAGTGAAAATGCATAATTTTCTTTCAAAATATTTTTTTCTGCCACTGGTTATAAAGCAAAAAACAAGTGTATAGTTATGATAAGCAAGGGTGCTTCTTCCAAAATTGTGAGCTTGTGGCCCCTGGGTCAGATGTTCTGGTGTAAGGATGGGGCTTTATTTATTTAATAATATAGTGAAAATGCATTTCTTTGAAAATTTTCTATGTTTCTGGGCATATATGAGGCAAACAAAGTAAAAGTTTTAATATGCAAGGGTATTTTTACCAGAATTTTGAATACCTGGACCATTTAGTCAAGCGTTCTGGTCCAGGCCAGGGATCAGGTGGCAGAGGATAGTATTTTTTAATGCCAAACATGTGCTGAGGGGGTACACATATTCATGCAATCCATAAAAACATGTACATGGGGACAGTTTTCCAGGGGCTAATTAATTACACTTCATATGCCCATGGCTCACAAATTATGTCAACAAATTACATGTAATCTGCCTATTAGAGTGCACATGTACCAAAAATGCACCTGGGGACTCCCCAAATTTTGGCTTGTTTTTCCAAGATTTGGGCCTCAGTCACACCCATACAACCCACCCCTAGGCTTGAGCGAGCAGGATAAAACACCCAGAAGTCTGTAAATCAATGCATACCCTAATGAAAATTCACCAATTGATATGGGGCCATTCACCTTCCCTCTGAGATACACACCTTCTTCTAAGGCCTACTGCTTTTCAGCTGAATTTCCTCTGCAACTGACCACGTGTCTTAGTTTTGCATTTACAACTCTGTATATGATAAGCGTCATAGTGACATCTACATGTTGCACATCATTTTTTTCAGCAAGCGCTTTGCTACACTGCAAATGTGTCCCATAATTATTCTAATCATTTTTCTACATAAAATATCACATCAAACAGGGGATATCTCAGTTTTTTTAAGAAATTTGGCCGGGTCTTTAATACGAAACTATCCTCTGCCACCCCAATTAACTTGACAATGTATTCTGCTGTGCAAAGTTATTCCCCTTTACCATTCACCTGTGATAATTAATCACAGTAAATAATGTATTTGAAGGATTAATAGAAACGAGAATTACAATGTATGCAAGAATATGTACTGTATAAAAAAGTACTTTCATAGTTTTAATGATCAGGTAGACTTGGAAATAATAGATGAATAAAATTGAGACAAAAATAACTTATCTTTTTAAATGTTCTTCAAAGGCCAAGAGAGGCCAATGTGAGAAGTAATAATATGGGGTTAAAAAATAAACATTTTGTTAATAGTCTGCATGGTAATAGTGATAAATGGGGGACAGATAGATACTAGACCAATTATTTTGCTGATGCTAATCATGCTATATTTCTTGCTATCAGGATTGGCAAAAAACTGGGAAATACTCATATTTCCCAGGACGGTGGGAAATACTGGTAATTACCGGGAATTACTGGTATTTCCTGGGAAATTGTGGGAAATAAGAATAATAGCTACTAACATATTTCGTTCATATTGACATGTAGTACACCTTATTGGTTAAGATATCTACCTGGTATCATTGTCCCTGATTTTAAAAATTCTGGTTTCCAAGTAATTCATTTTACATAATCATAACACAGTATATTCATATACCAGTCATGAGTGTCATTTGTTTCATGCTTGAGTCAGATGTAGTCTATAAGGGTCCATGAAATGAACCCAAAGATCCCAAATGGGTTTTTATCTAAGAAAATTCTTAAATGTAGAGTATGGCATTAATATCAAAACTAAGAAGAAGCCTTTCAGTTCTACTCAAGGTAATTATATCTTAAAACAGGAGCACAAAACTGTCCAGAGCAATTTGTTAAAACAACATGATTGTTTGTAATAACTACAGTGTTTATAGAAGGATTAAAACAAGTTGGGTTTTTTTGTTCTTAGATTTATAATTAATTAACTTAATAATTTTACAAAACTGAAAAGAAACTTGAATTGGAAAACTTCAGTTTTATACAGAATGCTTATGGGTATGGGACCTGGAGAAGTGATACATTCTGAAGATGTTCAATTGCAATTTGAGACATATTCCATATTATTCATCTTCTGTTTTTATGTTTATTTTATTTTTGAATTTTGTATAAGATTGAATGAATTAAAGAAAGAAAAAAACTTTAACTTTGTATTTCCCAGTATTTCCCACTTTAGAGAAATTTGTAGTATTTCCCAGGACAGGAAATACCGGTATTTACCACTGGTAATTCCCACCACTGGTATTTCCCAGCCAACCCTGCTTGCTATTGGGCAACAAAGCTTCATTTATCAGATTATTGATCCTCTAAATTGTTGTATTGTACCCAGGTGAACGTTAAGGCCCTTGGGCCTCTTGTTTAAACATGGTCTTGTTCTGTAGAACACATCAAAAGAAGTTCACAATTTGATTACTTTTTTGAATTTGAATTATCAGATTTTCAATGACTGTAATTAACTATTTACTAATTATTATTATTTATCTAAGAAAAATTTGACCATAAACCATTATCCTATTAAGCATTGTACATAGAGGGATTCAAGACTGCTCAACAAAAGTATTACTAATACTGTCATTAACTGATTTTAATTTGAAAATTAAAATAAGAACACGACTATAATATACAAAGTCCTGTACCTACTTCACTTTTCAAATGAAAATCAGTAAACATCAATGCTATCAGGCTCTCTCTTCCGCATAAAAAAAAAACAAAAACAAAAAAAATAAAATATTTGGTAAAAGACCTTAAAGACACAAATTACCATTTTCTAACCGGTCTCTCTTTTCAATCTGTAAATTTCTTTACTATTTTTCTCTCTAAAATTTTTTTTCATTAAAGAAGAAGTTGACATTGTTAATTTAAAATTTTATTATGTTTATCAATATAAATAATAACCAATAGTTTTTTCTTCAGACAAAGGACGGGTTCTGATTGGTTCCTTCTTTGTCAATCCACGCCATCATTTCCTCTCCGAAGTCGTCTGCCACGGAATCTTTACTGAAGGCAAAGCTAGCGTCCATGGAGACGTTGGGTGACTTCCGGTCCTGATGATTTCCACGAACAGGAGAACATGGCTTCAAACCGCCACTTCTTTCCATCTGCGTTTTGTGGTGCCTGCTGTAAAAAATTCCAATAAATATTATAATTCAAATGGATCGTCCTTTCTGTAGCACAGGCCTTTATTTCGATTTAATCCTACTGAAATACCGGGGGTATCAAATATCCCCTACCCCCTTCAGTCGTATGTCAGTCAGATTAGAGCGATTTGAAAGGTCTGTGTTCTGTAGTACGTACATGTATTATCAGTGATCAACACAAAGTAACAAAAGAAGTTCACAATTCTGCTTCCTTTTCAAGTAGAATTATCAGATTTTCCATGACTGTAATTAACTATTTATCATTATGTATCTAACATAAAATTGGATTAAAAATCAATTACTTAATAATTTTAGAAAGAATAAATTTATAAAATATTTTAAACTCTCCAAAATAGACCCTTTTTCCAAAAATGGGAGTAATATATGTACTATAAACATGCAAAAGTGCATATAACCAGTGAAAATTAGAAATAACAAGAAGCCCACTGATCCTGACAGTCACATCAGTATCAGTTTCTCTTGTTATGACCAACTTCATCCCACCTAGCATTTTACACACTTTTTTACAAAATGGTGAGATTTCAGAAGGAAAGATTGCAAAAATTTTGATGGATTTTGGTCCAATTTATACAGGTATTTGGGGCTTACAATAAACATTACCAAAATATGTTATAGTGAATAAGGGAGGCAGAAATTCACAATTTTTGTTCCTCTTTACTCAGAGATGCTTTATACCAAACTTGATTAAAATTAGTTTATATAGCCTTTCTAGAGGACAAGATGGAAATGTTTAAAAGTTTGTGACTGAGGGACCACTGAAAAAAAAAAACCAATAGGTCACTTGAGAGACTCAGGTGTCCTAAACAGGGAGGACAAAAAAAAATCATGCATAAAATCAACCGTCTAAACTACAAACAAAGAGCACACAGACACGAAATTTCTGAATATCAATGAAAAGTTAAGATATGATATATATGCTGATTAGTAGGGCATGCATCAGCCTAGCAACTGTTACCATGGAGATAGTGATGTGTACATAGCAACAACAATATATAAACAAGTGTGGCAAAAATACATGCTTTAAACACATTCAAAAAAATACTGATTACATTTGGTGTCAAAAAAATAATGAAGCACAACTCTGCATTTATGTAAGCATTGCAAAATAATATATTTAGTGAGTTATTTAAAAACAAAAAAAATTAATCATAAATTGCATACAGTGAAGGTTATGATTAACTGAATTCATGCTGAACATACAAAGCTTCAATTCAAATATGCAAAATTAAATAAAAACATTACATTCAAAACCTATGCAGAATCACAGTATGGTATTCCTTTCATGCATATGAAAATGTTTTTCCTCCATATTTTTTTCCAAAATTAAAATCCTTTTCCAAACACATTCTTTCTTACATACGTTTTACTGGTATTTAACAAAGAACATGCTAAAATATATAAAACAAATATGTACATGCTGGATATATAGTTAACACATCAATTCCTAAATCTTTTTTCATTCTAAATCTTTTCTTCCTCTGAATGTTGTCACATTTCTGTTTAAAATCTTTTTTTTTTGTTTCAAACATCTTGTGTGATACCTTTCAAAATAGCACATTTTCACTGTTTTTCCCGGATGCTTCGGTTTCATGCAGAACACAAGAAGTACAACTGTAAACTTAATTAATTCTTCCTTTTTTTATTCTTTACTTCATTATTCTTATAGAACAATTCCAAGACTGATTTGTATATTTCCTCTAAATCACACTTACATTTACAAACATGTATTCACTTAACCATTTTGACTATTGTTCATGGGTCTTGTATTCTCTCTCTCTCTCTCTCTCTCTCTCTCTCTCTCTCTCTCTCTCTCTTTACATTCTTCTGAAAACATCAAGCACGCACGATCAAGCAAGTTACCTCCCTTTTGCCTTACATACAGTGATATAAGATACAATGTACAATAATATTACATTTCAGAACTCTCATAAATCGTCAAACCTTTCTTATTCTTATAGGAGACATTACAAAAAATAAACTGCAAAAAACTACTTAAAAAGATGTACATTTACAAAATATTTCTAAAGAATAGGACTTGACTTTCACTTCAGCATGTACTGTAGAAATATATGCAAATGAATGATAAGAATGCTAAATCTTAAAAATACAGTTATCCAGCAGTTAAATTTGGAAATTAAAATTCCTAAGTCCTGTAAAATATAACAAACTCTTAAAAGTGCTAATATCACAAAATTTAAGATAAACAAAAAATAATGCCATAAAATGTGAGAAAATGAAACTGTCGAGTAAATGGAAAAATAAAATGTGTTTGAATCATGTGCCACAGTGAGATTTTTTAGTTTTGAAAAAACAGTTATTTCATTTTACAGATCACACAAAACACATCAGATATCTCCATGGAAACAGTAAACAGACTGAATAGTAACCATGACAACCCTCAAGGCTCTCTCTATCTCACCTGTGATGAGTCCTAGGAGTGGAGGCCTGATTTCGTGTTAGGGGGTCACACTTTTGAGGGGTCAGAGGTTGATAATGGGTGTGTTTAGTTTGGACAGATTTGTACACCCTAGTACCAGTGGGAGTCTGCATGGAGTATTGCACATGAGAACTATGTTCTTTGACAGCCTCAAAACGAGGCGAGCCATGTTGGGGAGAGTCAAACGATTGGTCGTTCTCTCGCTTGTGTGACATGAATGGAGAGCCCCTGCGGGTCGCAGGCGAGCCCGGGCCAGGGCGACAGGAAACAGATGATAAAGAATGAGAAGGACTCGTGTGTAATGAAGACGAAACAGGATGAGCAAAAGACGAGTTTGAACCTGAGAAGGAGTTCTCTCCCCCTGAGTCTGTCGATTGCTGGGAGGGGGAGCTACACCGAGATCCTCCAATCAGCTGTTGTTGATACTGTTCAATGTACCGCTGCCGACGCATTTTTTCACTGTATTTGTAAAAGTCTGACATTTCAAAAGGTTTTGAGATCACCTCCACATTCCGATGAGGCTGAATTTTGGTCACAGTCACTACTGCATTTGACTTTTTGGTATACTGTGGAGAATCAGATTTGCTGCTAGGATAAAAACTTTGGTCACTGATAGAATTTGGTCCTTTGCTCCCAAAAAAGGAGCCCTCGTGTAATCGAGGACTATAACAATGGTTTTCAAAACTGTTCTCATGTTGATCAGGACTGGTGATTATTGGTGAAGGTTCCGTGAATGCAGAGTCTTCCCAGGGTGCCGATTTGTGACGCTGGTGTTTTGGCGTCCCCGTTTCCTCGTGTTTCACCGGAACCTCTATCACACTGTTTCTAGATGACACAAGGTCATATTCTGATTGAGAATTCCTCTTACTTCCAAATTTAGAAGGTTCTAGGTCAGTTAAAACATTACTTTCACCATCACTGAGTTGTCTATCTCTGTACGACCACCGATCGCGGCGACGTGTATTCCGTTCTAAGCTCCCGTAATGTCCCTGAGACATAGGTTTGCGGTGATAATCATCGTACTTAAGAGACATATCAGATTTACCATAACCTGTCAATACATTATCACTAAAATCAGTGTTAGTGGGAGTCTTGATTTCATCAGTACTTTCGTAATGTGAAGTCCTCTGAGTGTTTAGATTATACATGTTATTGTTTGAACTAAAACCACTGTCCTGACTTCCTTTCTCATAACGTTTCACGTTCTCGTATTCAGATTGGCTAGACATATTGCTGCCAGACGAAGCACTTCGACTGCTGAGAGGTGGAGGGAATATCTGGTTCCTGTAGGTGTTTGCTTGGCTTAGGGAATTCAACTGGGGGCTAAAATGTAAAAAAAGAATTCAATTTACATGCAATAAATACTCTATTCATATAATCATTTCCATTATATATTGTATGACTAACAATTTTGTAATCTGAAGTAATTCTGGATTCAAGGGTTTCAATAATTAATTTCATTTGTTTAATTTGAATGAAAAATACTTGAAATGCAAAACAGCAAAAATAGCCTCATTGAAAACTTTTTAATACAACCTGTATTTTCACAAGGGACTTCAAGTGATAAATTCAGAAAATCAGCACATGTACGATGTATTCTGCTTTCTTGACACTGCAAAGTACGATCAGAATTTAATAAAAATATCAAGAGATTCTGACTACACTGACCTGCTGAGGGTGGGGCTGAGAGGGGATGGAGACGTGGGGGACAGTTCACGAGTGGTAGCTGACCGTTGGATTGTGATCTGTCTTGGGCCGTCACCAGAAGAGTGCTAAAATCAAAAACAGATTAAGTACTGTAAGAAAACTTTTCTTATCAAGTAAAATGAAGGACTTTTGCTTTTTGAGTTTTTAGCTGTACGAATTTTGACACAGTTATAGCAAACATTCAGGGATGGCTGAATTAGCTTAGCTTTTTCCTTTATTTGTTATATCAAAGTAAATATTCATTAATTTCTAGAACTTAGGAGAAAAAAATACTAGGTCACTGTAAGCATAAATTTGCAAAATTTAAGTCAACTATAAACATGTTTCACTCTACTTTCTCCATTTTCAATCATATTATGTACACTTTTTTAACTATGGATTTCACAAACTTTTTTCATGATTTTTTAAACATTAAAATCAACAAGTTTTTGACAAGTGCTTCTTTAAAACTTCTTTTTTTTAAATTTTGCCACTTCAATTTAAATGTTATCAATGCAGAATAAAAGAATTAAATAAATTTTTATCAACATACATCAACTCTGCGCCTTGGTGGTAGTTCTGGCGATGTTGTGTCCTGTAGTCGTGAGTTTGTTCCTACAATACAATACATAGGCACGTGAAGTTCCTGAAATCCATCAGTTTCTAAATTTATCAATTCAACATTAATTTTACATAAAGTAAACACTACATTTGTCTTCAGATTTCACAAGCACAGTAAATTCATGATATAAATATTTGTTATTCAAATCAATTGCATACTGAATGCAAAGAGCATAAAACAATAGAGCAACAAAAGACATCAGAGAAAGATGGTCAAGATTGACGGTCAATCATCTCATAAAAGTTGGTACGTGTCTGAAGACGGTTATTTCCTTCCACAATACTCCTTGGTATGTTACATGTTCATCTTAAGTGTCCTCCGACTACAATGGAAATGAAACAATGTTCTCCACAGAGAAAGTTTGTCAATTCACTCCGCAATAATTCATCTCCAAACTCAAAATGGTAAAATTTATCTGCCTGCTAAAGCTGAGAAGATCCAGTAAATATGAGAGAAGAAACTGCGAGCTTTTTATCCAAAAATCAAAATGGCAAAAACCTCCAATATGTGCCCAGTTTTATTGCTAATGCCAGAAAGTGGTGTATTTCAGGAAAGCAGTGAGAACTTTTTATCCAATCCCTTGGTAAACGTCATTTAAGATGACTCTAAACGGACATTAATTGATGCATATACTCTCAGCTTCCAAGCTTTACGGTATCCTGTGAACTTAAAATTCTTTTGAAATCCTGACACTAAGTATCCATTCCAGATTCTTCAATACATTCCTCCATAGCATCAGATGCCAAGATGTCTGTTTAAGTTTTTAATCTTTGCAGGTTATATCTTTTTAACTTTGAAATGGAATCTTAACTTTGAAAAGAAATCTTTGAGATTGGTACAGAATGCTGTGAACTTTGAAGAATTTGAGATTTAGTTTTTTTTATCTGGCTAATGTGTGAGTGTTTGATTGGGAAGAATTTTTTAAATCAACATTAAAAGGATCAAGCCACCAGCCTTATGTTTTCTTAAATGGTTGATTAACTGTAGTAGATTTCCCTTGAACTCAGGGATAATCTTATCTTCAAATGTTTTAATGCGCTGTTTTGAAATCTGCACTAAGCAAGGTGTATCTTGATCAGAATCACTACAAAAACACAAGGTGTGTTTGAATAACCTGCAGTGCTAATTAAGATTTTCAAAAAAGTTTAAAGAATATCAGTTTTTTTCAGCTGCTGTTAACCTAATTCAGTAAATATTTATTATGTTATTCACCCTCCCCCCTTTTCATTTTCCAAACAGTAATCTTTTTCTTCGTTATTGCTAAGAATAGTCACTGCATGGTGATCAACATAGCCCCCCCCCCCTTTTTCTTTTTCCAAACCGTAATCTTTTTCTTCGTTCTTGCCAAGAATAACTCATAATTTTTTCATTGCATGGTGATTTTACAAACCAGCAACACAAAATTAACTTTCTTATCCTTAGAAATTAATTTTCTTGTCCTTAGATTTCTATCACTAAGAAGTTAAACTACCCTAACCAATTATCCACCTAAGACAATATATCCTGTATACTAGTATAACAGTATTCTGATAAAGAACATACATGTACACAGTACATGTAGAAGTGAAGCAGTTTCAAGTAGATCCCCCTCCCTTTTGCACTAATCAATCATAGACAAGTTTCTAAGCATTCCTCTTTCCCTCCCCCTTCATCTGTCTCTATTTGCTTAGTTAAGATTTTAAACCATGTTGATACTTTTTCCAAGATACACCATCAGATTTTCAAACCTAGACTGATTATATATGTACTTTATCATATCAACACGTTCCTTTACAACATGCTATGCTCTTCCTGATGCAGATCAATCGGTGCTATCTTTGTATATACATTTTTTTCAAGAATTAATATGATTTTTAACTAAACAGCATTTCTAATTTCTTGTCTGGCACCTTCATTATTTTGTAGTGGAAAGCTATCTTTGACACCTATTGTATGGTGACAATAAAGCTGGGTAAACCTCTATCCAAAAATGTGGCTATAAAATCGTGTATAACAGAAAAAAAAAATTCTAGCTTGGAATGCTTTCAGAGCAGATAAAGGATTTTGATTTTTGCAAAAAAGGAAAACCTTTTCCCATGTTTAAAAACTTTACCCCTAAGTTTTCTTGTTTCAAAATCTAGTGACATTTAATAGTCAAGTTTTTATCTAAGACATTTCTTAGTTTTGTAATTTAGTTTTCTGCCAAGAAGTGACTTGTTTGTCACTTTGTCAATTACTATATTCCATCAAATTATATATATGTGAAGATTGCTGTCCTTTGTTGATGTGACTGCCTGTATAAAAAATATGCAGACTTAAAAAGTCTTTATAGTAAGCATTAAAGCTATATATGGCATATCTGAGTTAAAAAATAAAAATATGAGATTGAGTATAGATGAACATGATATTTCTTATTTATGTTCAAATTAAAATTTTCACCGATTCTGAACTTGAATAACCCCACGTTTCTATAGTTATAAACTGACTTTATACTGTGTCTGATATTTAAATGCAGAGTCGGTAAATAAATCGGTTATTGTTTTAAATTTCAATATCTATGAAACGCGATTGATTTAAATTGTGTAATTTATAGGAAAGTCCTATCTTTATATAAAGTAATAAAACAAATAGAAATATCTTTATAATTTTACTTAGTCTGAACTTATCAAAAATATGCCATATATCACTGTAATATCTGCAAAAAGCCAAGATATGTGTATATTAGCAAGCCCAAGCCAAGCTGTGTATAACTGAAAAGCAAGTAAAACCAAATAATCATAAAATTTATTGTTAAAAACTGGTCAGGGAGAATAAGTGATAATAACAGAGGAAGATAACATAAAACAAAGCATACAAATGAAAACAAAACGCTCAGGTGAATATGAATGCTGAACAAAATGAAAATGAAACTAGGAACACATATCATGACAATCACTTTTCATAAGTTTTCAAAGTTTCTGTCAATCACATTGACAATTTTGAAAGTTTATGGTAAGTCCCTGCATGTCATAATATGCAAATGAATGATTAATGATGCAACAATACACAAAAAGCATAAATATGCGATTACATGTAAGCCCAACACACACAAACACATGCACATATGAATACATGGGAAGTTGATCTAATGCTTTGTTAATGTTTAACACTGTTATCTCCCTTGAAACGGTAAACAAGCCACTTAACTCCCTTGGCACTATTGGAAAGACATTTTTTGTTTCGAGTTAAAACAACAAATAAATTAACACAGAAAGCTGTCGCACTAAAGCACACAATAAATAAGGGGGTGGATCCAGGATAAAAATCTGAAGCCTAGACTTGACTCTCCACGTTCTGCTTCTGGGTGAGTTCATGACACATCCTCTCGTACTCGTACGACTGCCAGGAGGCCCGGGTGGGAGACGGAAGAGAATGATATCCCGAGGAAACAGAAGACGCAGCAGAATTTGTGGATCCTGAAGATGAGGAAGATTTCAACACAGGCGTAAGCTTGGGCATCTCTAACACAGGGTGCAAGGAACGATTCAAAGATCCATAATTTTCACAGGTGGATTTGTTGAGGAAGGAGGCCTCTAAGATGCTGTTGTTGTTGCATCGATCTGGGTTGTCGAGGTAGGACTTGTTGAGACGACTCTTCACGGAATACCTCTCTCGGAACGACTTGTAGAGTCGGGAGGTCACGGAGCGCTTTCCTCGTCGCTTCTCAGCTAGCAGCATGTCGTCACAGAAAGTGTTAGAAAGACACTGATCTAAGTTGCACTCTTTGTCTACTAAGCTCTGATTAACTACACTGTACATACCATCGTAAGATGGCGCTCCTGAGGGGAGGAAGTGACTGGGGTCACCCTTGGTCTCCGACAATTTCTTCTCCATCTCCTTCAGCTGAAAGACAAATGAGGTCATAAGTAAACCATATAAACATATTCATCAGATTCACTCTCACTTTAAAATTAATTATTTTTTGTGGACACTTTAAAATTAATTATTTTTTGTGAAAACCTCAGAAACATTTATGTCTTTTCCTTCATTTTTGGGAACAATTATGCTGTATAGTTGTGCCATTTAATTACTAAAACCTTACTTGAGAAAATGTTTTGCAATGAAATTCTTGCTATAAATTTCATTACTAAAGTATAACATTTAGTGTAACACAATGAAGTGCATACGAAAATGACCTTTAGAATATTCAAAACATACCTTGGCCTGTGCCTTGTGGAAGGACTGACGTCTCTGCTTGCGGACATACTTGCTGACGGATTTGTCCGAGGACAATTTCTTGGCAGCATTGGTGATCTGCTTTTGGAGTTCATACTCCAGCTCTAGCGTAGATAAGGCATCATCCGTCTGTAAAAAAAAAAATAACAATCATTACACTATTCATACTAAGCACAATAAGCTGAAAAGTATCTATCCAGACCTTTAAATGCTATTCAGCTTTTTCTAAATGCTTTTCTGCTTTTATTTCATAAATTTTACATTCTTATTTGCATCATCATTAACATGGCAGAAAAAAAGAGTCTTAACTAAATTACTTATTTTTTTTTTTACTTTTGGAGAAATGTTTTTCTGGAAGACATTTTTATAGACACAATACATGATGACAGTAAGTGCCATTTTAGGATCTTTACATGTTTTTGTCCTTACCTTTTTCTCAGGAACCTTTGAGGCCAGTGAGAAGGCGGTTCCTACTCTCTTTCTGATGGTGGGGAGGGGTTCACCAGACTGCTGGGGGTAATCCAAGGGCAGACAACCTGTCAGTTCCTAAAATTAATAGTTCACACATTAGCCAGATTCAAATAAACCATATAAAACACATAGTAATAAAAACTGCAAATTCATGATTTTTCCAGTAAATTGTAAATTTAATATTTTTTAAAGTGTATATTTCTTTAAACTTTGATAAGCAAATTTATTAACAACATAAATTTTACTTTTGAATTAAATGATGTTAAACCATATTAACACAATAACTTACCCCCTCCTGTATACATAATTGTTTCAGTTCCTCTAACTTCTTGCTGACCGCCTCTTCAAGGGCTTCCCTACGAGCCTTCAGTGCAGTGTACATCTCTCTCTGGGCCTTCACAGCCTCAATACTAGGGTCACAGTTCACTGAAAAAGGGACAAAGGTCAAATATATTAACATGTTCATGAATGCAAATTTTCATGAAATTTTTCCTCCCTTCTAAAAATAAAAGATACCCACTTTTTAAAAACCTTTTTCCAGTGAATTTATTTTGCTTCTCGGAATTAAGTCATGAGGGAGAGCTGAACTACAGAATCATCAATCTCTAAAATATCACCTTGACATGACAACGATGCACTCTAAATACTTCCTTCCTATGTTTGTACACTCTCCTATCATAATACCTCATTTCCAAGTCTGGAAAATTACTGCTGTGGTTCACACAACATTCAGATGGTGTTTTATCTCCCTTTAATCTCTGTTAAGGAGATTATCACCACCACCTAATTTTCTTTGATCCTTTATTTCCTATGATAAACACCATTACTAGAGAAAACTCTAGTATTTATTGGATAAGCAAAACTCAGCATGTAGTAGCTATTTGTTTTGTTTTTTTATAAGTCTGGTGTAATAAACTTTATGAGGGACTAATTTTTCCCAGACAAATCAAGTGGGGTCCTGTCTGGGTTTGGAATAAACTCAATGTATTTGGGGTAAACCATAATTTGTTTAATATAAAACATTAGATAAACTTTATCTCTGAAAATTCATATTTCAAAAAAATGTGTTTCTTCTTACCACATGTATTTATAATATCCAACTTTTTTTTTATTTTTACCTTCTTTTCATATTTTATTTATAAGCTTTTTTAAATAGGTTACACAACATGTGCTTATTTAGTAAAATCCCATTACATAAATTTTAAATCCTACTTTGAAAGGCAGATTATTCATTATTTCATTTTTTGTTACCTATACTAATTTTGTCATTCAATGCAGAAAATGTTATTAAATTAATTCATAAAACCACTTTATTTAAATACAAAATCACATTATAAAAACTGCTTTTGAATTATTAGTTTTCAAATTGAAATAAAAAAGATTTTATATCCTTCAATTATCCTGTATAATGAAGCTAATTTTTAATAATCTACTCAAATGTTAATTGACAAACATATTGACACCTGGGGGACAGGTATAATATTTTAATTAACATGTAACTTCACAGGTACACACAGACTACACCTGTAACAGGTGTGACAATTTCAATTTCTTAGATAATTGGATGACAAATGACATATTGTGTTATTGTGTTCAATATGATTATGAAACAGGTTCCAAGACCACACATTTATGTTGAACATTTAACAATTCAGATTTTATCTTAAAGACTTCAAACGCACCTGTTTCTAATGGATTTAGGAAGTTAACATCCATTAAAGTAAATCTATCATTCAATTTCTGTCTTTGAAGTAAATAAGTCTTCTCAACATTAAAGAATTTAGATCCATTAAAACTTAACATTAGTTTATGCCCAAGGTAATGATAAATTGAACCAATTAGTTACAGAGTGTATGTGTGTGGTCAGATTTAAATTTAATTCTTTTAAAAAAAATCATTTTTTTTTAAATTGTCTCAATTTCAAGGAAATGTGATTTTTTTTATAAGTAGATGTTCACAAAAAAAAAAAAAACAAAACAATGGAATAAAATTTGCCTTAACAAACTTGTACCAAAAAAAAAAATACTTTTGTGTGGTCTAATTTGAATTTTACTAAACTTAATTTATAAATGAAAAATAAATTAATAACAATTTTTTTTTTCATTATTTCAATCTCAACAAGATGTCCCATATCGAAAATGAATACAAAAATAATACAAGAAAAAAATACTAAAATAATACAAAAAAAGTATATTTTTAATGACCAAATTTGGAACCCTCTAAATCTTGGTTCCAATTTAGGTCAAAAATAATAGACTTTCTAAAAGCCAAACACAGAAAAATATATTTTTAATATACTTTATTTTTTCGAAATAATACAGAAATGATACACATGACCTGTAAAAACGTATTGTTTTTGTACTTTTGTATTATTTCTCTATTTTCCTCTCCAAAGTATAAAAATAATAGAGTCCATAGAAAAGTATAGAAAAAATACAGAATGTATTAATTTTGTATTAGCATATATCATTTTTGTATTTTTTCACCTTTAAGAATTAAAATACAAAAAAAATATAAAATATATTAATTTTGTATTACATATATTATTTTTGTATTTTTTCATCTGGAACAATTAAAAGTACAAAAAAGATATAAAATATGAAAATAATATAGTACACAAAAAAGTATGAAAAAAATATAGAATGTATTAATTTTGTATTAATATGTATTGTTTTTGTATTTTTCTCAGAATGAAGGATTGTATTTCAAAAATATCAAAAAAGTACAAGAATGATAGACAAAAAATACATTTAAATGCTTAAAATAATACAAAACAGTTTTAAAAACTACAAAAATGATCATGGGCAAAAAATTGTTATTAGAAGAAAAGGGGTTGGAGATCGAGGTTCTTAACAGCATCTATTGATTGTTATTCAAATATCTTCTATTTATTTGAAATATTTTTTAAATAACAATTTGAGTAACTCAGTCAGATTACCTTTAATGTACAAATAGCTAATTAAAAAGTAATAAATGTGGCCAGGCTACTGATTCAGCTACCAATTGTAGTCTTTCTTTTTACATATAATCTGTTCTTCAATAGTCTTGATCTTTTTCACAAGTTTAACTAATCCTGTTTTCTTTGTACTTTTACCAAATGTTTCAATCTTCTCTCTGCTTTTGTATGGAAAAAGGTAGAGGAGTGTTTACTTTGTTGCAGAAGTCCATCTTCAAATCACACAACCTGTCATCTCATCTGACTTCATCACTGTGAAATATAGAACAGAATGATATAATAATAAAATTAATAATAAAATTTAATGAACCATTACCTCAACAAAACACACATTTTCACATCCGAAATAATTCTCTATAGATTTTGTTTAGCTCACACACCTGCAATACTTTCTTGAGAGGGATCTTCTTCCTCCATGACTAATCAGCTTTTCTTCAATGTTCTGCTGACTAAAATTAACAATAATTATAAATTGAAATTCCAAAAGATCCAGCAAAGTTCACCAAATTCCATACAATTGTACCATTGAAATTACTTTTCTTTAATCTGGGGTGTCTTAGGGGACAATCATTTGATTTGACAATCTGGATAAGAAAAAGGGGGGGGGGGTGACTTATAAAATATTTTTAAAAAAATATTTGTAATAAACAATCTGTCCTTGTAAATGTTGAAAGAGTAAACAAAATGTGTGCCCCAATGTTATTTAAATAAACTGCCCCCTCCCCGAACCCAACCTCCCCCCCCCCGAAAAAAAATTGAGTTTATACAAATTACAGAATTGTTTTTGAAGGGAAAATAAATAATTCGTTTCTGGTAAACTTGAAAAAATTGGAATGAATTAGAACTAGGAAGCCGAGAGCTTGAAAATTACCCCTATCTTCCACCCCTCCCTCCCCAATCCACAAAAACCCTTGTTCCCCACATGGCCAATAACCGTACTATTTTATCTTTCTACAATACTACAAAATGGGTAAAAAAGGGCATTCTTTGATCCTCTATCTTTGTACTAAGTTATTATTTAAAAAACTGAAACTTTAATGTGCTAAAATATACATAATCTTACCGCAACTGTCGTTGTTTACACCAGAAAAGTCCTGATACGATGCCTAAAAAACGTCAGTCTCCTTATGTATTCGCTTTCCTTGGTTCATATATATGATCCTGTTTACCATGATTATGCTGAACTTCTGTTTTTCGATCCATTTTACTCGTGAGCAAACGCTAGTTTATTCAAAATCACCTCCAGCTTTCTCAACACGTCCCGGGAAGAATTTTCAAAATGGCGTGGGTGAAATATTTTTGACCAATCAGAGATCAGTACGGAAGAGTTTTAAAATCTGACCAATCATATTGTGTCATATATACGAAAATTACCGATGTTGAGATCGGAACAGTTAGAGAAAACATATTTACATGGTTTTAAATATTTTGAATCAAGTGAACAAACCTAAAATTATATTAGAAAAAAACGATGTTCAATTTAATCATCAGAATCATTCTTTTATTCCTTACGGAATTTACCGATTACGAAACATTGTTATTTCCGGTCATTATTTCCGCTGAGAGCAGCCATTTTTATATTCAAGTTGACCTGTGAAGTAGACCATAAAGTTCAAATATAATGATCAAAACGAGCGGGAGATACATAAGATATAGCCTTTTTGACGGACAACTTAACTCATACGTACGGTACCAGAGATTGAAATAATGTTGAACAACTATCCTTTACACCAATTTCACAACATTCTCTATATTATTTCATGAAATTCTTTCGTAATAATTTCTTATTTATTTTTTTTTTTAAAGCGGATAATTAAATAGTTCTATTCCATGTAATTGTAATACGTACTGAATTAAATATAACGTATACTTAATTGAGTTGTATAGTCAAGAAAACATCGTAGGTACTGTAATTAGTGGAACTCTCCATGTTGTTGTTGTTTTTTTTGTTGGGATGTGTTTTCACGGGTAAATCATTATTTCTTTGAGTAGTATAACATGTATACTCGTCTATTGTTAGCCTGCAGGTGGCCACCTGTGCTGTTGGCGATAGTTGTAAACACTTGGTTGTAAACACGCTGTAAAATTTTCAACACAAAAGAAAGTCTGAAACTCTGAAACTTCAAAATTTACCGCGTGTTTACAAGTATCATGTTCAGCACAGGTGTCCCCTTAGACGTATCTATCCCTTTCCAAATGACAATTTCACACCTAGTAAAGACATGTTTTAAAAATGAAATTGTTATGTTAACAAATTTAAACTACTGAAGTTTTCTGTTCTAAATAGCAATTAAATTTAATGTGAATAGTATAAAAGCAACCTTTTATAGCAGTGGTCTTAATTAATAAAATCTGAGAAAAAGATATTAATTCCAACAGACTTATTGCAAGGACATTCTGTAAATTTTACTAAGTTCAAAGAAATACAAATTTCAGTAAAAGAAAACACTAAGTCCAAAATAAATATGAAAAAAATACATACTGACTGTATAGTATTTTTTGAAAAATTATTAAGTCCAAATTTAATACAAAAATAATACAGACTAACTGTATGTAATTTTCTGTAAAATTACTAAGTTCAATTTTGATACAAAAATAATACAGATTAACTGTGTGTAATTTTCTGTAAAATTACTAAGTTCAATTTTAATACAGAAAAAATACACTTGAAAAAAACTAAGTCCACAAAAATACAAAAATGATATACTGAAAATAATCTAAGTCCCAAAAAATACAAAAATAATACCCTGTAAAAAATCAAAGTCAGATTTTAATACAAAAATAATCTACCTATTTTTTGGTGATACAAAAAAAATATATTTTTTCTGTATTAATTTTAAACAATACGAAAATGATTGTATTAAAAATATATTAAAAATATACTTTTATGTATTATTTTTTGATATGGGGTGTTTCTCAAAGAGTATGTGATGTTCACGAAAAATAAAATAAATAAATAAAAAAAAAATTTTAAAAATTGGAATAAAATTTGCTTTAACAAAATTCCTATACTTAACACCCCCCCCCCCCCATCCCTCAAAAAAAAAAAAAGGTTCAATAATGTAGAAAAATATTCCTTGAACATGATAAGTGTCCAAAAGACAATGATTCTTATCTGAAATGAATTCATGTCCACAATGATTCAATTGAAGGTCCCTTTAGCCCTTTTATAAAAGCTATTCAGAAAACTGTTGACCCAGTTAAGAAATGTCATCACCTTGAACACTATTCACCTTTCACAGACAAACCAACAAAGACGAAATATACTTACACAGTGACATATCATAAAAACCAGAGTTGTCGACACACATCATGCTCCTGTCCATCATGTACGAACTATTCTTCATAGTGACAAGCAAAACTCAAGAGGAGGGTTACATACAGGACACAATAAAAACAATCAAGATCTCTTAATTATCTGTCCACTACAAAGTGACTTTTGTGACTTAATTAAGAGTTCCAGGTAATGAAGAGTAGATGCCAAGCTGTGGGGTAGCTCTGATCAGCCATGGACCCGGTGGGGGCTTATATATACACACACACTACTCTATCTTCTAACACAGCCTCTAGTCCCAAAGACAACACGACAATTACCTATTGTTTGTGTACACAGGTAAAGGGGTGGCATTAGAGCCACTTTTCTATCTAATGTGGCCAATCTCATTCAATTAGAAGTCAATCAGGCTTGTGTGTGTTTGTATTGTTGTAGGTAATAGGTAGATAATGGGGTCATTATTTCTGGCCCTTGTTTCCTGGGGTCACAGATACAGGTGAGAGATAAGTGTGCCTCCCTGAAGATTTGTCACCTGATAGCAGAAAAATGACCCTCATGACACAGTCCACTGGTACCATTAGTACTTACTTAGTACTTTTTGGCACAAGGTCAGCATCAGGTGTAATGAAGTACTTATCACACCTGAGGTACATCATGAAGTGCTAACACACTTGTTTTCCACTTGTTTTCACAGAAACACTTCACAGAGCTACACTTTGGAGTGATAATGGTATCAGAAAAACATAGAGTACCAAAAATACAAGGTAATATTACAGAGAACTGACACTGTGGTAAACATGTTATTATCCTCTTTAACAAAGAATTGACTTCAAAGGTAAATAATAAACAAAATCATTTCTATTCTACTGCAGTAACTGATATAAGAATATTTTATTATGATTTATTAAATAAAGAATGTTTCTTTAGTTAGATAAAATTAAATATAATTCATGACATAAATTATTACCCCGGTACTTAAAAAAAAAAAAATTAAATTGAAACAATTTTCTGTAATTTTATTAGCTTTTCATTCTTTTCTCAAGCATTCATCTTTTTAAACTATAAAATTATTTTTTTCTGCTTCAAGACTGCACATATAATTTGCACATAAGTGCAAATTTTCTGAAATTGATATGCATATTTTCTGAAATAAGCAATTACAAAAAAATATCAATTACTGATTTACTTTTCATTCATTCTATTTTAACTTTCTTTTTTTAAATTACAATTTCGATTCCTTCCCCATTTTATTTTATATACATTATGTATTTTATTTTTGGGGCAGGAAAAATAACCCCTCAATCCTACTGAAGCTGATCATTGCAAATGTGCAATAAAATTTAAAGTTCTTTAAAATTACAATGATTAGGAATTATCATAACCCCCAATTATTAATCCTTGAGAGTATATCTGAATATCACTGAAAAGCTTCACATCACTTCAAATCGTCAGCTACAAAACATGATTATTTACTTATTAAGGATTATAACACTGAATACTTACAATCAAACCTTGATGCAGACAGACTCGGTAAACTCGCTGAACTTCCGCTCCGACTTATTGAGTCTGAACCAAGCGAGCCTTGTAAAGATGAAGTGCTGCGAGATAATTCAGCAGCTATCTCACTCACACTACGAGCTTGAGACAATGACGACTGAAACAAAAATATTTTATGCAATGTGTATGTCAAACATCTCAATTGAGATGTTTAAGGAAGTAAAATATCTTGAAGACCTTTTTCCTTGAATTGTAATATCAATTCAATTGAATTTGGTAAGGTGCCAAGGAGGGTGCAGAGATGCATGCTTAATAAAAACATAACAAATGTTGGGCAAAAAAAATTAATCTATATTTTCCCAGGCACCACTGCATCAGGTCAAACACGGCCACGTTGATCAATTTTATCGACATATTGAAAAGAAAATCTCAATTTTCTACTTTTCCAAGTTAAAAAAGAAAATAGAGTTATGCCTCTTTTCATACATGCTAATAAAAAGACGTTTTAATTACACAATATATTTCTTTTTAAAATAGTATTTTCTGAATCAATTTTCCATAAACAGGTTTGGAATAAAATATTCAAAATTGGGTCCATAATATGATTAATACACGAGTGCAAAAAAAGAAAGAATCAGTTGATATCTTTTTGTTTACAGAGGTAATAGAAACCTGCCTTTTGCATTGAATTTCCAAATTTTTAGCCAGAGAAACTAAAGATTAATTTTTTTGGCCTTACTATCAAACTCAGCATAAATGTTGTCAATGATATTTGGCTCAAGAAAAGTACAACTGTACAAATACTTAAAGTATAAGTATCTCTGTGTATTTTGTATTAATAATGAATAAATTTTTATCAATTCACAATTTTCAATGTATCATAACCTCCATTCTTAAACATTATTACCTAAAGAGTGCCAGCATGCAAGTGCTTTTATATGAGTTGTCTGCCCCTACCTTATTGTGTTTTCTATCGAGGTAAAATTGATGTTGGGCCACGGCCATACACCAGATACATTTTGTCAGCTGAGGGGTGGCTCCAAACCACGAGTGGACTATAACGTTACCCGGTCCAAAGGTTCGACGACTCACAGACACCCTGTAATTAGAGAAAACAATCAGTTTCTAGAGATCAGTTGGTTAGATGCACATCTCTTTCCATCTCTTTCCACCTTCTTGCAGTTTGGTCTATCAAAGATTGTGCATATATATGTTGGTTCTTCAAACAAAAAAAAATGCAAATGAACACACCAACAAAACCAAGCAGGTACTAACACCAACAAAAAATACTAAAGTGAAAACATCAGTCATGCTTCTAAACAAAGAAATTAAATGTCACAGAATATTTATAAAGTCCTACATTTATCAATCATGAATTTGTCTGTACAACTTCTTCACACCTATCTACAGAATCAAGCTTACAATTTGTACTTCAACATAGGGAAATTAAATATCAAGAGGTTGAATTATTAATCACCAAAGAAATAATTGATGATGAAGGTGTGGACTGAGGAAATGGAGTTATATACTAATCCATTTTTTCAGGGAATGGCCAATCGTCCTCAACAATTCCTAATGTAGGAACAAACTTCAGCTCAAAAAAGTGATTATCATTTATCTAACATTTGTGGGTCCCATATACATGTATATTTTATAATTTTATAACGTTTAGAGCTCTCTTTACTGCATAGCAAGATCTCTGTTAGAGAACTGTCATTGTGTGACCTTACGCAGGGGTCTGTCACTCAGCTGAGCTCTTACTGAGTTCTTACTGAGATCTTACTCAGTGGTCTGTCACTCAGCTGAGTTCTTAATGAGATCTTACTCAGGAATCAGTCATTGTGAATTCTTGAAATTTTACTCAGGGACCAGTCATTGTGAATTCTTGAAATTTTACTCGGGGATCAGTAATTACGAGTTCTTGAAATCTTATCTTACTCAGGGATCAGTCATTCTAAGTGAGTTTACTTACTGAGTGGTGGGGTCAGTGAGATTACTTACTGAGTGGTGGGGTCAGTGAGTTTACTTACTGAGTGGTGGGGTCAGATATTGCATCTGAGAGTTCATCAAACTCTTCAGGAGGCTCGAGTATGGCGTCCTCGTACAAGTTAAAACTGCTGAGCGTGTGCACAACACTACAACACAAATCATGCTCATCTTACTAGCAGCACTCGGTAAACTACAGACTCCTTAACATGCCATGATTATACATGGGGTACACAGAGAAAATTGTTAATAGATCAATGAATTATTAGTATACAATTTTAAAATAAAAGAAAACATGGATAAATGTCATAAATCAGAATTCAAAATTAACAAATATAAATCAATCAACATGCCTAAAAACAGGAAAAAACTATCTGAATTTCATGCCACATAAAAATTTGTCAGTTCTAAAATCAAAAGTTTAAAAAGTTTCCTAATAAGTAAAGCACAGTATGAAGTCATTCTTGGAACATTCATTGTCAAAATGCGACATTTTGTCTACTTTCTACCACAACAGATCTGCATTAAAAATGAATGAACAACAAGATCCTGAGGCCCTGTGTCCTGACTAACTTACCGCTTGGTGTCGTGGACTTCTATTGAGAACTTCTTGTCTCTGTAGTACAAATTTTCCAGTTGTTTCCAATTAAAAACCTGAAAAACAACCAACAAACAAATAAAATACCTGGCATCGACCTTTAAGGAATAAACCCACTGCTAAATACTTCACAATTTGATGCATATTAATTAGTAATCCCACACGTATTAATCCTGCTGTTAAATTTATGCATACTGCGGTTTTACATTCAGGTTTTCTGTAAATATTCTGTTTTACTGTAAATTGCCTGTCAAGTTTTTATTTTGACAGTTCTAAATTCAGAATTTATTTGACAGGATCAAATATCATTTACATAATTAATGACACCTAATTAGAAATTACTTGGATTTTTTTTTTTAAATAATCAAAATATCTATCTCATATTGTTTTCCTATATGTAAAAATTTTGAATTGCAAGCAGATCTATATAAGGATACAAATTTACAATTTTTTTTTTTTTTAATACAATAAATTGATATTCTGGGAATATCTCATTCATCTACATTCCATTTTGAACTTGAATGAAGTATTTCCTGATAACTTCCAAGAATTTTACAATTACAAATCAATTTGAAAAAAATAATCCATAAAACACTACTTCACCAAAAATTAAGGAAAAAACATCCTCTGTCAAAAACCATGATAAACACAGTGTCCTATACATCTGCATACATATACAACACTGGAAGAAATGTGTAATTAATCTAATTATAACTTAATAATTACTTTATTTATTGACCTATCCTTGTGTTAATATGTACTGCATGTAAAAAGGATGTAAACATCATGTATAAGGTGTAACAGTTTTAATTCAGGAAGTAGTATGAAAATTTATTTTTAGACGCCCTTGGCTAAATTTGAACATCTAGTTCTAGAGATTAAGAGGCATTTATTAGATACAACCAAAACAAGTTAACTGTGATAACGATCTACATGTCTGTAATTCCTGCTTTGAATATTAAAAGTTACATCAGGCTTTGAATTCAATATGCTTCATCTTTGGCTATCAAGAATATATTTTACATATTAATTAGGTTAGAAATGTCTACATACATGTACATGGCCGAACTAGATTTAACGTTTGACTTTCAATACCAGGGGTAGCATACTAGAATTCCCATTATCATGAATTATTTAGACTCAACTGTACATTTATTTTATATTATGTCCAAATGTTCAGAAAATTCAGAGTTATTAGAAAATTTTTAGACAGAAAGTTATCATAAATATGATCAGTTGGTTATTGATTACTAAATAATAAATAAATGTATGCATATTGCATAAACATCCATTCAACTTTATCCACCTGCACTGAGTATACTAAATACAACTGTGTGCAGACTGAGGAATGATTTATAAGAATATACAAGCTTCTCCTTTGGTAACTATCCATTGCCCCCTGTTTTAACGTACCTTTCTAGGTGTGGTTTTGTCTGTCTTGTCATACACTGCGATCCCTTTATAGCTTAGTCCCAGCCACCATGGGTGGTCTTTCTTATCCTGAAATCAAAATATCAAGACATTTAATGCAGATGGACAGCCATTATAGATACATAGGAAATCTGACCACAAGAATTAGGAGTGGTCTCCCTTGTTCTGTTGGACAGATACACATATAATTGGGTGGTTCTTCTGTTTTACATACCCCATCCAAACACAGCTGAATAATTTACCACTTGTATACATAGCAGAATTCCATAAAAAGAATTCTTTCACTGAGAATGGATGTACACTTAACTCTACATCCACAACATAATGCCACTCATGGAAAGTGAAAACTATTCACATCTATCAGTCTAACAAGTCAGAACTACTGGTGAAGAAAAACAGGAAGTGATGGGGTCATTCTCAGTGATCCCCCACAAACAGAGATCTCCCCCCATTTCTAGTGAAGATAAGACCCTTGTTTCTCTTGATCAGGTGTCTGTGTGTAGTATTCTATGTGTCAGGTGTTTATCTGTGTTGGATCATTATCATCAGTATCTCGCTGTCTGATTACAGAGAGCCACTATATCATTAGAGTTCTACCCCTGTATCATTCTATCTCGAGCGAGATGCTATATGTATCTCAATTTAAACACACATCTTCTGACATTAAATAACATCTATTGATAAATTTTACTTAGATTTTAATCTAAATTTTAAAAAACAATTTACCTTAACTTCATAGTAATGGGTTCCGTAAGTTGGCAAACTTTCAACAATACTGAGATAACTGCAATGAAAGAAAAAGTTAAATTGTTTTTAAATGTTTAATTTAACTGATATGACAGATATTGCATGCATAAAAAAATATTTCTAATAGTTTAAAATGTATATATATATGAGAAATATATCCATAAATACATTGTTTATTAGAATATTGCCATACGTGCTACCTGCTATACATACCCTCATAAACCCAGAAAATTGACAGTAATTCCTAATTAAATCATGAAACGCTAAAGAAAAAATCTAAGATTTATGTGAAGGTAACAAAAATTCTCTTCCAGAACCCACACATTTTATTTGAGAAAAATTTTACGAAAAATTTTTTACATAGCATTTTTAAAAAATTCTCTTAACTTCCATTGAGTAGTTCTTTGTGAAATATGCTGAATTGCACGTGTCTTGAAAGATATTTACAATGCCCACTTCACATAAAATATATGTATCTCCTTATATCCATCAAGTTAAATCTACTTCAAATGAGCAGTATTTCTGAGTAACAGCCACTCCAAATGCAAGCCTTGTCTAGTCAGTTCATGTACAAATGCATGCTCTGTTTTGGGGTTGCACAAAAGCAGGTCAAATACATGTACTTACAAGCTTAAGAGGTTCAAAATTCCATTGAAATAACCATACATACATGTTATTAAAGAACAATACTGAATGAGTTTTGTAAATTTTTCCTCCCTCACATTGATTTAGCCTTCACATTTGCACATATCTTATAGCTAAAGCAAGAATATAAAAAAAATTTACAGCCCCCTTCCCACCCCCAAAAAAAACAAATTGCAGTTTGACTTACTTTACAATAGCGAGTCCTCTCGTTGATCCGGCAATTTTCTGATAATAGGATATCACTCTATCTTCACTGAAAAGGCAAAAGTACACAATTAATACAAATAATTAATATCTTAATTAAGATACCAATTGATTCGGCAATGATCATTATGACATAAAAGTGATGTCACACCAGAATTCCTGTATGTATTTATGAAACAGTGGGACACAAAAATGCACACCTATTCTATCTACAGCTATTTCATCATAACCTCTCTGAATAATAGAAAATAAAACATAGTGGCTTAATAATTGAAGAAAAAAGACAGTGAAATAAAGGATACGAAAAACACCTATTTCTCGACAGTGAAAAATGAACAATGCAGGGTGTCCTATCGGCAAACAATAACATACGAGTGTAGATAAAAATCCTTGAGAGCAGTGGCCCGAGTTAATAAGCAGGTAGCGGGAATCCTAAAGTAGAAAGATTCCTCAAGTTACAATAAAGTAAACAGTTCACAATAGTGACAGATTAATGGTGGATAAACAAAATGGACATATTATTTAGGGGGGCTGTTTTGACAAACTGTCCCAACATTGAAATCCACTTTATAAAATAAATGGGACAGAATTAAAATATCCCACTAGCCCAATACTTGCCAAAAAAGACCAGTCTGTCACACCTTAATTCTTTTTAATAGAGACACCTTCATTCCATACATTGATTGGAAATAGAAATAATCTTAATCTGAAAGACATCTTGGTTCAATTACTGTAGTTCCCTTATAAGCAGATTAGAGACATAAAATGTGTACACAAGTCTATACCTTACACAAACAAAGAGAAGCCCCAAGTTGTACTGACTTCAAACAATAACAGCTTTTAACCATATGTCTTTGTTTTTTTTTTTAAATTCTACTTCAAACACATAGCTCATAAACGGACAAAAACATTTCTTACTTTAACTTACCGACTGAACCTAGCCAGAGTCCAATTGAAAATGGTCAGAGGAAAAATTATCCAGAACAAAATTATGTAAATTCACCTCTTTATCCTTGCAGAGAAAATTACAAATTTACATACAAATTATGTCTGTATTGGGACAATTTCAGACAAGTAACAGATTACAGGTCGGTATCTTTTGATCAGAGCTCGTCATTATACCTGCCGATACCGAAGGAATGTGATTAAAACGCATGATCTGCCGCCCAGGGATGCCCCAGGGCGGGAGAGATTGTTCTTGCATGAGACACTTACCTGTCTCGGATTTCAACACATTTAGCCCAAATCTACAGTAACTGATAAATGCTCCAAACAAAAGGTTACGAGACACAGATCACAGTGTATGATAAAATCGTAACAATTACAACTTTCTTTTTTTCTCCTCTTTACATAAGTTTAACACTTGACTTATTTCAGCCCAGTCATTTCAGGTCCTTATTTTCTTTTTCAAATGAATTCACCTCTCATAGACAGGTTCCAAATAGCTAATAAGAAGAGTTCTTACAAACATCCAATGTTCACCCAAACTTCACTAGCTCGACCTGCAGGTTCCCTTTGATTCTCCAGATAGTCAGGAGGAAAATCAGCAGATCTTTCTTAAAGATAGCCCCCAAATCATGAGCCCCTGCTCTAAACTGATAATTGAAATTCTCAACTTCATCTCTGAAAATGTTTTTTTTTTTTCAAGAACACATTCAAGAAATTTTCATCACATGTGCAAACTTCTGAGAGGTGATGTGTGGTTTTCCAATTATAACCCCTGACATTTCTTTTGAACCTAATCTTACCTAACTATCTGCCCTCACCTCCATTAAAACAGTAAGTATGACACTGAAGGAAATTAAGGAGCACCTGCCTGCCTTCCAAAGATTACACAGGAACATATAGAAATCCTAGTTTCCTGCTCTAGCTGCTGAAGTTTACAGAAGTTCTCTCATCCCCCAGGGCTGATTTCTATATAATGTTTCAGTTAAAACTCACGTCCTAGACATTCCAGTTTTAATATAAATGTAAGCAATTTTCCAAAGAAATGTAGCAAAGTTTTCTAAAGCATGTAGATTCATGAATTTTTTGAAGATCCTTTGAGTATTAAAAATGAACTGCAGCTGCGAATATTGAGACAAGTATACATTGAAATTCTGACAAATAACTAACATTTTTAAGCACTCTGCAAGAACTGGGAAAGGAAGGGAGGATTCAAGTGACCTAGTATATCCAGAGATTTGTTCTGCATAAAAATTACCATCACCACCATTGAAAATGTCATGAATTTAAACATCATTACATTTTAAGTGCAGTCAACTTGTGAGATGAGGGTAAATTCTGAGTTTGAATTTCAAACATTTCATTTGCAACAGAGAAGTTTCCCAGCCTCCCACTTGGAGAGAGATTTTTATTATTTTATCTAGAAAGCTGTGAATCTTATCTTTATAATGCTACATTTTTAGTGGAAAATCCTATATCTGATAACACTAGATGTAAATATTATTCAATGGGCTGTTTTTCTTTTCCTCCAAAATTGCCAGCTACTGCAAGCAGAGTTTTAATTTTTTTTTTCTCCTTTTTTTTTTTTTTAATTTTGCACTGAAAAGAAAAGGGAAATGACACGTACTAGATAAAGCTGAACTCTATACACTTACATTTCATTGTTTGGAAAATTTATGTCAAATATGCACTGAAGCAAATTTTAATATTTCAAGCCAATCATAATGAAGTGAAGTCATGAAACCTTAGTTAATTTAATCTAATTACAAGGAAATTAATGTAAAATTCCTGGAAAACAAGGACTCTAGATCTATGTTCCGATTTGTATACATGCTATTTTTACAGTATGTCTATTATATTGCCATTGGGGCTTCCTATCACACACCAGGTTACACTAATTAACCAAATGAACCATAAAAATCAGTCATCAATCCAAATCAATAAGTGATGAAAATGTCACAGCTCAATACCACCAAGTCTTCTTGCTCTGGGTTAATTAGAACACATGCCATTACCACCCCCTGCAGGGGGGACATAGAGCCACTTATCAGATATCTGTGACCAGGTAAACATAACCAGCAGGGGGGCATGACTGTCCCACCCTCCTATTATATCCCATTTCCTTTGTAGTAAAGGTAGATGTGTTTCACATTAACTTTTCCCATGGTTTATCCCTTTTACACACAAAGGCATAAAATCATAGTAACACGTACATACCATGTACATCCATGAGAATGTTCTCTATAAAACAATGCAGAATTATCAGTTTTACAATACCTTGAATAAATACACTTTAAGATTCACCAACAGTTTACTTCTTCTCAAACCGCACCCCAAACTTGACACTCCGAAATAAAATTGAAAAGCATCTTGCAACAGATCTGAAACATGTGAGCTTGTAAATTTCTTCAAGCAAAAGAGAGACTGCTGTTGAAATTCACAACATAATATCTGATTATTCTGCCTCATCTATGACACATCAATTAATGCAGCACCAAAAATTGATTTTTCCTCCAGAAATTCTGCAGAAATTAGCAAACAGTGGTCTTGACAAGAAAAGGAAGAAGCATTATGCTTTTCCTGTTCTTGCAGCTCAACATAACACCATTACTAAAGTCCAAATCAATATTTACTACCCTGACCTTGAAAATTCTCCCCATTTTCTCTCCCACAGAACTGGTATGGATGCATCCTTTTGTCAATTTACAACATGCAGATTAGCTACGCACCATCCATAACACTGTATTCCAAATTGTTAATTGCTCTTAAAACTGCATCACAATTTCCCTTTTTTACCAATCTCCCTGCTAAACAACTTTCTGTGATCGATGATGGGGAAGCTTTGCAATGCACAGAAAACAATTAAGTTTTCACACAAAACAGTAAACTCACTGGCCAAAGATAACAAAATTAAGATGTTTTTTGACTTCAATCCAAGATACTTACAAGAACTCACAAATTTTAGTATCAACTTTTATCCTACTAGGCATCACGGCCATGTCATATAATGGTAATTTTTGCATGTGCACACTTCTTTTTGGAGTTTTGCAATAAGGCAAAATTGTACCATATTTACTAATTCCCTACACCTCTCTTACGTCAGATTTTATAATTTGAATTTGGGAAGAAAAAAAAAATTAAAATCTTAAATCTTAGATACAAAATTTCAGGATCCTATTTTTTAATTTAAAAAGTCCAACATCAGATGATACAACTCAGTTTTAGATGATCATTACATGTGTATTACACAATGTAAGTATTTCATGGCACTGTTTCCTAACAAAGCATGTATCGGTACCTCAGATCTCAGTGCTACTTACCAATACTGTATAGAGGGGTGCTCCCTGAGAATATACGTAGGTATCACTGGTAATTTCTTGAGGTCTTGCCTGGCATTTTCATCACTACAAACAAACAAAATAAATAAGTGACCACTTTCACTAACCATATGAACAAATTATTTAAAAAAAAAAAGAAAGAAAGAAAAACTATATTACATTAAAATTTAAAACAACGCTTCCTTGCCTGCTGCTATTTTTAAGACACAAACTTTAATTAGTCATTCACTGACTTTTTTGTGGGGGATATATAGGTCACCACTGGCAGGGCAAAGTAGCATGTTCCCCATTTCCTGCTGCTAATTTTTATAGAAATAATCAACTATCTTCTTACCCCTAGATTAAGTTTGTTTGATTGAGACTCAAATGTCAGATTTTATGATTAAAACTCTTTGAAAAAAGATCTTAAAAGTTTATCAACGTAAATAAAGTCATATCAGCAACAATTCTCAAAATACATGGAATTCTGTTCCTTTTTTTAAGGTCTTCCGTTTCCAACGGAAGACCTTCTACTGATTCTGATGGTTAAGATTATTCTTATTATTCTTTTTTTTTTTTTCCTAGACGCCAACTTTGAAGCTTCATATCTTCCTCATTTCTGAACGGATTTTATTCAAATTTTCAGAGCTTTTAGACTTTGCAAAACACTCTCAGAATACTGTAATACAATTCGGAAATTACCTTCTGTTCACGAGTTATTCCCCTTTGATTGAAATTTTTATGCCTCTGGTTTCCAGACAAAGGCTCTGAGACTGTAATAATTGGAGCACAAAACCCTTTGAAATTGAAAAGAAGAAGCATTGAAGTTGTGCACATCGGTTTTTGTTTTTTGATTTTTGCATTAAAAATGGCGCTAGAGAGGGGTCAAAAGTTAGAACGCGGAAAAGAGCAAAAATTTTGACATATTTTCCTTTATATCTTTAAAACTAAAAATATTTTGTTAAAACATGTAGAATAAAAGTTGTGCATAATAGCAAGAGCTTTCATTTGATATCATTTAAAAGGGGCTGGCCCCTAAAATTAGGGATCTAGAGCCTTTGAAATTTTTCGCTTTATAACTCAAAAACGGTAAATATTTCGATATGGCTTTCGGAATTAAAGTTGTTCTTTAACACCTTATTGATCTCATACAAATGTTGTTTTGTTCGAGTATTGCGTAATATGTAGGTAAAAAGCAGGTCCCGTAAACAGGTAAGCGTTTTCATTCGGCAAGTAAATCGGAACTCTTCATGTGTATAACTTTAACAAACTTGCAATAAATTATATACCCTACTGTATTTAATGCTAATTTTCTTCTAAATAAGGTTTTAAACGTGTTCTGTGGTTCACTCATAAATTATTCTTTACAACTTTCTTTTCTTTTTTAATTTAGATTTAAAGGGAACACGTCTTCAAATAAAGGAAGGAATTAAATGTATCTATATAACTATATAAGTAATATTAAACTTTAAGCATCGAATAATTAATGATCATTAACAGTACGCATTTCTCCATGTTCACCTAAATGTTTTTAGTTATGTAACACAACCCGCGATCCCACGTTGCCGAGGTCACCATCGACCAGCCACCTGCGGTCATAAACCATGTAAACAAAACAAATATCTGTGAAGACTGTGATCACGTTTTAAATCCATCGTGTAGAAACAACAACTAATGAAACATTGTGTTTTTTAAATTTATATTGAATCTTTAAGATAACTTAATCTCATCTTTGATTTAATCTTAATTTCAAACACTAGTGCATAAAATCATTTCGAATTTTAATCGCTTTTACCGGCCTGTTCACTGTCGACACAGCAATACGATTAAAAAAAAAAAAAAAAAAAAAAAAAAAAAAACAATTTATTTCTCTGTCCCGTGTAATTGCATCTTTGATTTAGTCTTAATTTCAAACACTAGTGCATAAAATCATTTCGAATTTTAATCGCTTTTACCGGCCTGTTCACTGTCGACACAGAAATACGATTTAAAAAAACAAACAAACAATTTATTTCTCTGTCCCGTGTAATTGTATTCTATTCCAATTGTAATTGAAAAGGTGCTAAGGCAAATGATTGCAATTAGGGATGGAGTATTAAGTATTAATACTTGTGTAAAGTATAATTTTTACTATCAGTCTCTTAATTGTTTCTTCATTTAATTTTTCATTAAATATTAAACTATATACATCAAATAATACATTTAAACATACAATAATTCACGCCTTCTTACAGCACAGTTTACATTCTGCTCTGTCGCTTTGTAACCCAGTCTTCGTGCACACGTGGCCGCAGAGAGCCGGGGTCATATCGGTATTAAAATACATTGTGTACTCATAGCGATTAATGGAAAATTGGGTTTGAAATCATTTCGAATCTTACATATTATTTTATTTTACTCTATCTCACGCTTATTTTTATCAATCCTTACCGCCCGTGCATTTATTCATTTCAAGTTTTCCGCATTTTAATTGCCAACTTAACCATTAAGTTTGCAACAATTTATTTTTCTGTCTCGTGTTTTAAACTGCATGTACACATGCATGATAATTGTAAGTGGAGGTGACTTTTTCAATTCTCGGCATCCTCACATGTGATTTCGGAACCTTAATTGACATTGTGAGGATGAATTCTCGGGAAAATCGAAAAGTTTTACGGATACATGCATACATACATACATGCATGCAAGTACAGAACATCCTCTTTTTATAAGCACGATCATGAATTCGAATGTACAAGTGTACATGTATATGCAAGAGCGCCCCAAATGTACGCATATCGAGTGTTTAAAATACAGAGAAATACAAAATCCCCGGTCTCTGTTTTACATTATCTTTGCAACAAAATATTGGTTAATCTGAAATCAATTTTATTGATCTATAGCTTATTTTGAAGTAAATTATCGGTCCACTGAGATGATAATGAGTTGTTTTTATAACGAGTACATTTAGAGTATTCCGAATCACTTTTTACATTTTGACGGTAAACGATTTTATTAACAAGTTTATAAATGGTTGGTTGGTATTAAAGGAAAGCCAATTCAATGAGAAATCAAATCTACATTACACGGCGAGTCTATCTACGATACAGCGGCCTTGACAGGGGTTATATTTACATCACCTTTTTAGTGTATTGCAGGTCACTTCCGGGTATTTCGAATCACCAGGTAAATGGCTAAAAACAGTCAGATAACAACATTATAATTAATGAATTACAGGTAAACTTCGGTATCTCGACATCGGATATGTCGACAACCTGGGATATGTCGACATCCTTCCGCGGTCCCGGCAGTATTTACTATATAAATGATTTGCAAAAACTCTGATATGTCAACCTCGGTAATGTCGACAACCCGGGTTATCTCGACGTATATTCACAGTCCCAAGAGCAAAATTTACCTGTCATATGTCGACATCGGCAATTTTCTGCTCTACTGAACCTAACTGTTTGTCAGATAGGGTCGCTCGTCACGCTCGGACGACTCCGAGCATCTCGACGTCGTCAAAGTTTCACACCTTTCACACCCATGTTTTGACTGCATGCTGCTTAATTAATTTTATAGACTGTATTTGTAGGTGAATCCCAAGCCCCTTCGGCGTCTTTGAGAAGTTAATTGAGCTTGGGTAATATCATTGCTAAATCTACACGATTCTGCGTCAATGTACAGAATGTTATTTATATCGAAACGTAACATAACTTTTAAATTTGAAAAAAATTTGAAAAAAAAAGATAACTAAATTACAATGAATAACAAACACACTGAAAAATTCAAACTAAGGAATTAAAAAAAAATGTTTTAATGATATTTTGAAGTTAAAATGTATTCAACAGGAAACAATCCAATTAACGACACGATTGACCGAATCAGCCGTAATTCGTGCATCTGTAACATCACTACGCTAGTTTAGATACACAAATCTCTTAAAAAAATTTATTTTAATGTACATTCTTCCTGAATGAAATAAGACAAAAATAATCCACATTTAATTTTTTTACCGTATATCGGATGTCGACTTTATACGGTTCGAAGTTTATAGAGCGCAATTCGTATCCTGTTCTGACGAAAAGGCAAGTTACACGCGAATGCAGCTCAATGCTGTAACTTTGTGCTGAAACTTTGTGAATTTAGAAAGATTTCGATTAAGAACACGTTTTATAAACAAGATTTTTAAAATAATATCTTAGATTTTTAATAAAAATAGAGGGAATTCTGAAATATGTTGAGCTACAGTCGATATTAAAGTCATGTACATATAATAAGCTTGTCTGCTTTGCTATGCTGTGAAATCTTGGACGTCAAGTATCAACTCTGATATCTCGACACCTCGGATATCTCGACATTTTCCGATGGTCCCGTCGATGTCGAGATAACGAAGTTTACCTGTAGTTGGTATTGTTTACCAAAAGTATCAAAAAATAAAAAGAATTATTTTCTTGTTGAATGTTGTTGGTTTTTTTATTAAGTTATTAAAGCCCCCCCCCCCCCCCTTCTGTAGACACACTATAAAACAGCGTTCTCAGAGGCGGATCATGCAGAAAAGCAAATACCAACATAATATTTACTTTCTGAAATTACCTGATTGTAAATTGTTGTCCTGTAAATATAATCATGATGATTATGTAATTTTTTTTTTACCTATGTGATTTTTTTAATGCAAATAATTAACATTGAACTGTCATAATTCTACGAGTAGGCTACCAAATAATGATATAATGATGATAAAAAAAATTGTGAAAAGGAATTAAACCAACTCATGTTTAGATTTCATGATTATCAAGAATGACGTATATCACTGCATACGTGTACTCGTACATATCAACATTGATCAACACTGATCAAGTGTATACCGGGACCCGGGATAGTCTTATTATAGCTCTTGCTTTGTCAAATCATTACTTTCATACCCCTTGCATTTAAGAAAAACAATGTTATAAAAAAAAATAATAATCTGACATATACATGTAGCGTGTGCAATTTATTTGGCTAGGGGCATGTACACACGTGGTTCGAAACTATAGGGGGCTACAAATGCGGCCATAACTAGTATATTTTTGAGGTGTTATAAAAAAACAAATAATACTCACAAAAGCTTATAAAATTGCCGTTCTATCGATACCTTATATGCCATGTTTCATCCACCAACAACGCCACGACATCGATGAGAAATACCATGCAACGTTTCTACACGGGCATTTTCTTCGAAAAGGGTAGGAAGTTAATGAATTAAAATAATTAATTCTTTTAGTTAACGCATTATGTTTACCTCTTTATTTGTTGTATGCAATAAGTATAGACCTTACTAATAATGACTGTTTGGTTGTCACACCTGTGCATGTGTCGTGCGAGGTACAGCGGTAAGGTAAATTACCGAGAGTCGCGATATGCGGGGTGATTCGGAATACCCTAAATGACTTTGGTCCATTGAATTTCTACTAGTAAATCAACCTGTCAAATCTAACATGGGCCCACATAATACGACTAAATTCGTTTCATGAATGAACTGGTTCTTAACAAATATATGTACAGTATACAATATCTTTTCTTTAGATCTGTTTGTTTATTATTTTCAACCACAATCTGCAGTACATGTATAGTTACACGAAATCCATGCACAACGGCGCTACACCTGTCAATCAAAATCACTCGATATTGTGAACTCAGTCTGGTGTTACGGCAGCATTTCCGAAGTGATTCAAAATATTCTATCGGCTAATTCTAATTTTTCGCGTTGAATAATAATATTTTGGAACAAAGTTGGAATTAAGGCTGGAGCTGCATGCTGTGAATTTATCACACCTGCAGTCTGCAGTCTATGTATTTGAAACATCTGCTGAGTAATGAATCAGAGAGCATAATATGCGGAACAAGTTTGATTGAGATTTTTACTTTTCCTTTAAGATAAAATGATTAATAACATAATTTATGCATCTAATAGATACATATCAATGTACATGTGTAGCTTTTGAAAAAACAAGAATCTGTAATTGAAAATGTGAAAGTGAAGAGTTTAGGTAATAGTTCTTAACCAAAATTTAATGACAGTTCATTCCTTCCTAGTCTCTGTGTAACTTTTAATTACGGCCGTGCCCTCTCCCCTTCAATTGATGTCTTATACATGCTTTTAAATTCTGTTTACGTATCAAGAAATTTCCACAGGTACTTGTGGACAGGATCCCCCCCCCCCCAAATTCAACCCCGATGTTTGTTGGACATTTTTTTCCACAAATTATATTTATTTCACTTATTCATCATGTGTACCATAGGAAAAAATCGAGTACAAGTACCTGTTGAAATTTCTATTTGCCCCCCTCCCTCCAAAAAAACTGAAATTGCTTTCTACAGGCTTGACAAAAGGTACTTGTGGACAGACCCCCCCCCCCCCGATATTCAACCCCGGGGCTTGTTGGACATTTTTTCCACAAATTATATTTATTGCACTTACTCATCATGTGTACCATATGAAAAAATCGTGAAAACCCCATTTGATAATCGTTCCACACAAAAAATGCCTCACTGTGTATAGTTAAAACATTAATTTTTCATATTTCTTGATGAAATTAACATTAAAAAAAGCAACACAAAATTAATACCGGATTACATATCACTTGAATTTATCATAAAGCAGAAAATCTGTTCTGCGGGCTTCAAGGCCAGCTCAGGAACCTAAAGATGTCCTCATTTTCCAAGTCCAGTACAGAACGTAAAATAAATGAAATAAATCACACGATCACTGGGATGAACTCAAAGAAAGAAGACTCTTGAGGAAAAGATATTTTGATTCGACTTATAGACTGAAATAAACCGATATTCTCTTTTTGCCACTCTTTCCTGGTGCCCTGGGACTCTGAATGTAGGATCAGTATTTTTTTCACAGGTCCGTTGTACGGATTGTACCGGGGGGGGGGGGGGGGGGGCAGACCTTCTGAAAATAGTCTTTTGCTGTAGTTTTAATATGTAAATTTTGATTTAGTTGCTGCTTGCACCCTCCCCACTCTTTGTTTCTCTACGGTCATACATAGGCGAATCCCAGCAAAAATGTAATGACCCCCCCCCCCCTCCAACACACACTTTCTTTTAAATATGTATTGCGATAGGACTTAAAATAGGAAAACATTTTCTGCATATCTCTACATCGAAAAATATAAAAAAAATATTTTTTTTATGTTTTCTTTTTAAAACAACATAGATAATTATGCATAGCTAATTAAATACTGAATTAAATATTTATCTTTGCAGACAATATGCTCTGGGTTATAGAACATGATGTGAAAGCGTATCGTAATGCACCTTGTAATCCTTTGGATTTTCAGATTTAAGGCCAATGCGAAAACCCAAAGACGCCGACATTTTTTTATGCTACTGTAATCGAAGATCCGGGGGGCAAACAGTTTTTGTCCTGTCCACCTGTCTATTTATCTGTTAGACAGTGTTAGCCTCTTTGTCCGCAAAAAACTATGCCCATAAAATTTGATTGGTTGGAACTACTGCTTTCATATTTCTTATGTGTATTCCTAGTAACAAGGACTTCCTTCAGGTACCAACATATTTGACCTCTTGACCTTGAACTTGGAGTTTGATCCTCTTTCGCAAAATTTTACCAAACTATAACCTTGGCCAAAACTTTTGAACAGTTGGTGCTATGGCTTTTATACTTCACATCTGTATCCCTTGTGATAAGTCTCCTCCTTGGGTATAAATATGTTTGACCATTTCACCTTGATCTTGGAGTTTGACCAACTTTTAAACAACTTTAGCCTTGACAATAACTTTTGAATGACTAGTACTAGGGCTTTTATATTACATAGGTAATTTTCTTGTGACAAGGCCTGTCATTGTATACCTTTAATTTTGACCATTTTACCTTGACCTTTGAGTATGTCCTACTTTTGAAAAACTTTAACCTTGGTTTTAACTTTTGAACAGTTGGTGCTAAGGCTTTTTTAAAACCATATGTGTATTCCTTGTAACAATTAAGACCTTCCCTCAAGTACAAACAATTATGATCCCTTGACCTTGGAGTTTGACCTTTTAAAGAAATTAACCTTGGCAATAACTTTTAAACTGTTGCTGCTATACTAGTATATATTTCACAGTATATTCTTTGTTCAAGACCTTTATTTGGGTAATAACATTTTTTTATCTTTTGATCTTGACCATGGAGTTTGACTTGCATTTGAGAAACTTTAACTTTTGCCATAAGATGCCATATGGGGGCATCAGTGTTTAAAAATTCACACGTTGTTCAGTATCCAAATCGGGCATAAAACATTTACAATGATCCTTTAAAGCAGTGAGTTGAACCTAATAAATTACGACTATAGAAATTATGATAATTTATTTCGATGTATGGTCTAAAAAAACGTTTATTATACCTCTGTGAAAACTAGCTTACAAGTGAAAAATCACTAGTAAAATAGAATTTGATTGGCCGAGAAAGTCACGTGTCCATCATGTTTGCCCTGCAACAAAACGTCGTGTTTCACGATTGTGACGTCACAATTAAACGAGTGAGGAGTTAGATTGTTTATAGCGACGCTGCTAACTTCGTTCGCGCGGTAACAACAACTAAAAATTCACCCCAAAAAATCACCTTAATTAATGGAATTGCATACAGATAGTAGATTAAACGTTCTTTGTTTAAATGTTTGCACTTTTCAAAATTCGTTTATGGAAGTACAGCTAACATACGCCATGAGACGTCACAGTCTAGACGTTCCAAATGTCTCGTGCTGTTTGAAGAGGCGGATCTTAAAATTAAGTGAACAATGCACTCGCCCAACGGTCGCACCGTCAACATATTATCGTTGATTGATTATGTCGATTTAAATGTGTAAAAATGTAATGGTGTCTGAATGTTACTGGTGTGATCACACAAACTTGTCACGTTGGAATTTTTTTTTAATGAAACGAGGCTATTGGTGTACCTGTAACTTACATCTCTTTCATATCGTTCTCATCAAATGCATGTTTGCTTTATTCATTGGATCTCCTTTGTAATTCCTGCATTTTGGTTAATTCGGTATCATAAACAATTTATTGCATAATAGAGACATAAAGATTTCTTCGCAAATGAAAAATCATATTTCCCTCTGGCGTTGCCTTCGGGGAGTATGATTTTTCATGGGCGAAGAAATCTTCATGTTGCCCTCGAGGAATATGATTTTTTATGGGCGAAGAAATCTTCATGTCTCCCTCACTATCATGCAATAAATGCAAACTGTGAACTTGTCAAGTCCGAAACACACAAAAGGGTATCGCTGATATCATACAGAGTGTATCATTGCCTTGATCAGGCCCATAGGAAGCAAATTCAGTTAGTTTTTTTTTTTTTTGGGGGGGGGGGGGAGGGGGCACAGCCATACATTTTCAGTTGACAGATGAGGGGGCACTACTACCATAAATTTCCTGACAAGCAAAAAAAAAAAAGGTCACCAACTACCAAAAATTCCTTGACAAGCAAAAAAAAAAAAAAAAAAAGAAGGTTATCAGACGTTTTTATTGAGGTGGCACAAGCTATAGTATCTATGTCTACTATTGTAATCTATATATCGGCAAAATTATTGGGGGGGGGGCATGCCCCCCTCGGTTCCTACGGCCATGTTGATTAAATTTAGGGTCACTAAGGAAAGAATGTTTTGACTGGATGAATGGTCTGAAAGAACATGTGTTAACTTGTCGAGTCGGTTACACATAGATGGGGTTTTCTTATAACCGGAGTGTGTCATGGTTTGATGCAAGGTCATTTGAACGAGTTCAAGGTCATCAACGGAGAAATAACATTCCTTAACTGTCTTTCTACTGGTGAGACATTGCAAGTTGATACCCCTTACAAGATTGCTTATAACCTTAGAATGTGGCATGACCTTGACTCAAGGTCACTTCTTCCTGTTCGCTGCTCCAACGGAAGACCTACTCGTTGCTTTGCAACGAGCTCTGCTCTAGTTTCTTTTAATTCTTACATGATTTTTTTTTATCTAGAATTTGTGAGATGCTTGTCTCATTATCATATCTAATTGCATACAGTGCTACATAAACGAGATTTCAATTTCCGTACAGTGTGCAAGAAAATATGATGATGACATTGAATGATACTATATATACAGTACAAACAATGGTTAACCAACAGCAGCAGCCAAAGTGAAGCCCATTTCCTACGACCCTAGAGACTAGGTGATAGACATGTTCATGTCTGAGAAATGGCTAAAGTATAAGAAATATAGGTTTGCATGTGACAAAATGTGACTTACTTAGCAGAATCTCATGTTATCGTAGAATTTAAACTAATCAACTGACAGACTATGAAGCACACGTTTTAAAGCATAAATAAAAGTCTTTGGAAGGTTTTGATTTCTTTTCCCAAACTTCCTCAATTTTAGGATTTGTCCTTTATTACGGTAAAGTTTGTTTACGAAAACATGGGATGGTACTGTACTACATAAAATACCAAATTCACTTATTTTATGCTTTAGAATCATCAACATACGTCTTTGTGATTAAGTCTGTGTAAGGCTCATTCGGGATTTCCAAAGCAAATCATTTCAGTTTTTATCTGACATGAAAAATTTCATGAAAGTTCACCAAAAAACGATGACATTCAGAAAAACTGGTTTAATTTATCACCTTCGCCTCCTAAAAACAAGCAATAAATCAAAACCAATACTGGCTTCAATCCAGTCAGTAGATATCGATCATTTCAAGTTTTTAACTATTTCATATGTGTTTGGATTTTTACATCAAACGAAGAGCCAAAAATTTGCCCTCAAAATTCCTTGCACTTAATTTGTATTCTTTTTTTTTAACGCCTCAAAATCAGTTACGTCCCTTTGCTTGTTACTTTACAGATTAACTCCCTTACCTGGTGTAATCTCCATGAGTGACTTGTAAAACATAGGCTGCTAATTCAAATATCGTCTCACTGTCGCACTCTATCTGCCCCTGTAACAAAATATTACACAAATTTTAATCTTTTTTTTCTTCTTAAATCTATCTTGATTCATGATACAATTAAGTTAGAAAATTTACCAGTGCACAGAACCCTTTTAAAACATGTCACCTGGTTTGTCAAATAAAGCCATATTGATACTAATATACATCAAATACAAAATTATATACAAAATTTATGCATGCTTGAGTTTCAATAATGCTTCTTTTCTTTTCTGATCTTTAAAATGCTTCATAAAAGACTATGATGTTTTTGGTTCCTCTCATGTGTGTTTACAAGATGACATATCTGCATGCAAACAAAGACAGGTAACATTTTAGCCAATTGTTCTTGTATTGCTGTTGTAAATATATCTTCAGATAAAGAACATATGGAGAAATCTGGTCTACAAATGATTTTAAACATTATAGAATATATATATATATATATTTTTTTTTTTTTTGGGGGGGGGGGGTTCTGAAGTTGTTTAACAGCAACAACAGCAAACATATAATTCTCTGAAAACAACGTCAATTTCATCAAATTAACTTTTCATGTTCTACAAATCATAAAAGACCTCATATTACTGCAGAAATTCACATGCATTGAGGCAATTTATGACTGGTGTGTCTGCTTTGAAAGTGAATTCAAATGACTTCAATGCTCTGAATTGCATGGTGATGAATTGGGAACAGTTTAACATTTTACACTCCATCAAGTTTGGTGAGAACTTTAAGCACTTTATGCTGGGGAATAAAAATGTTTCCAAATTTTTGGGAATGAGCCATCCTCCAATATTGCAGTCTTCAATCAAGGGAATAAAAACTGTCATTTTTTTAAGATTTTCTCATTGCAGACAGGAAGTGATTGTTGCATATATTTCAGTTTTTGGAACATGGAGCAGTTTCTCTGATGAGCAAAATAAATTAACAATCACAATGTTTCATGTTTTAGTGATTTAGAAGGGAAGGTGGGAGGTGTTTCATGTTTGTTTGTTTTTTTTAACTAAACATATTTGCCACTCATCCCCCCTTCTATCTGTTATAGGATTAGACAGAATAGAAATAAACTCACCTTAAATATTGCTTGTTTGGCATTTAAGAAAAAAACTTCAACAGTCTGAATATCTCTCAGTGAGGCTATACTCTCAACATAAAACCTGCAAAAAAGTGGATGAGAGATTTACTCAGTCTTTAAAGTATCCTAACTGAATTTACAATATAAGTCCGTTATCATGGATATATATATTTTTTTTATTCTGAGACTTTGCATTAGAAATATTCATTTAATATATACCGGTACTATAAATTAATTTTCCTTTTGACCATGCAAGTACTTAAATAACAATTTTGAAAAAAAAAATCATCAATCAATT
This sequence comes from Saccostrea echinata, assembly GCF_033153115.1. NCBI lineage: Eukaryota > Metazoa > Mollusca > Bivalvia > Ostreida > Ostreidae > Saccostrea > Saccostrea echinata. The sequence goes on from NW_026889778.1 coordinate 17,947,119, forward strand.
TTCAAACATTTTTTTTTTTAATTTATATTCTCACCTAACAGCAAAAATTAAAACCAGTGTTCCAGCCCTGCGGACAAACTCGTGCTCTAAAACTCTCTTTTCTAAATTCAGCCAATTCTGGTGCCCGCTGTAAACAGAAAAATAAGTCTAGTATAAATACCCTCCCCATAATCAAACATGGCTGAGGCCATACATTTCTAATACATATATACCTGTTAGCACAAACATTCTTTTAATCATTCACAATAGAGTTCGGCCAATTGACCATGTACAACCAGATGTACTTTATATAAAGCATGTTAATGCAGGTTTTTCTTGGCTGGTCATTTAAACAGTCTGTCTGTCTGACCAATCGAGCATGCACATACATAAAGCACTCAGCACTGTGTTAATTAAGGAATCATCCAGTCTATGTAAAACAGGCAAAAATCATAGTGTCTACAAAACATCTATGAGTACATCAGTTTTGTTGAAAACACGTTAATGTACAGTTTACCTCACCTATAAATCCACTGAATATCATAAAATTTAAGATGAGCTCAAGGAGGTCACTTTTTCTCAGATACATTAGTATAATCATTTTATTTTAAAAGAAAAGAAAACAATTCACTGGCTTTAAATCAAAATTCAGGTCCCTCAAGGACTTCATAAATCTCAAAAACTTATTTATCATAAATAACAAAAAGGTGCAGATTACACAATTATTCATCTTCAAAAGATAGTCCCGCCCAAAACTATCATGACCTCCATATAATGCTACATCAAGGAGACAAGCATATTTATCATACGACCTTGGAATGCCCTCCATCTATTTACATTAACAGACACAAAGCCATTTTAACTTGCGTGACCTTGTAAAGGTCATAGAGGTTAGACTCTTTCTTTCATCCAGGGTCTTGTCCCTTCCGAGAGTAAACGTAACATTAAATCACGGTATCAAAGGAGGGAATAGACTGTAGAGGTGTACTGACTCCCAACAACATACAGTGATGTATGGACAAACCTGAATGTACTGAACATGCCTAGGAATATCTTAAAATGGCAGATAGCCATGTAAATGCACAAAGTAGTGTAGACTATTTAAAGTTTAATACAGATAGCGATGAAATTTCAAAAAAATACAATGAAACCTTTTTACAACGGCTATGAGCATCAGTAGATAAACACACAACATCAGTATTCTCTCTTTATTCATAGCCCTGTATAATTTAATGCTCTGATTTATGGTTGAAAATTCCCTTAATTATAAAGGAACTTCTGGTGCATCAAAATAAGCAGTTAGTAAATTCTTTCTACACAGAGCAGTTGCTGTTAACTTCAGAATTCATACATAGAAAAGTCATTCTTTATGATCTAGGGATCCTCATTTTAAATAATTATAATAATGCTACATTTATAATTCCACTATCATATCTAAGATATTTCATCAGTTAATAAGGACTTAAATACCTTGGACGAAAATTCTAATCTCCTACCTGCAATTCTATCACTTGCTACAGAAATTGGGAAAATTAAGTCCTAAAATTTGTTACACAGTACACAACACTGGTTTATGTCCAACCTTCTGAACAATACTGTAGAACATGTAGGTGTTGGTCAGAAATCGTGTACAAACAACTGCCCTAACCTACACAACAAATCTATTAGCAAGTCCACTCACTAAGGAAACAAAATTCACCTATATCCAACAATAGAAGTGGCTGTAGTGGACAACCACTAAACCTTGTGACTATGTCAAGTATTCAGTTCCTAGTATCTCCAAATCATTCACAAAATCCAGCCACAGAAAGCTATGTCACACTGGGAATATCCAATCAGATTTAAGACGTTTTCATTTATCCCCCTATCAGGACAAACCACAGCTTGTTGGTGACGTCAATGGACATAAGGGTGTAATGATAATAAAAACATGAAATAAAAACTGATTCATAGTTTTCCTCTATAGTAAATATGTACTTCTATTCGTACACAGGTCCCATAACTAACTACCTCAGTAAGTGCAGGGGTCCTAAATTTTCTATATAATATTTCATGCTTGGAATAGTTTTAGTATTATTTAAATTTTACTTTTAAAGCTATGATTGGAATGATGATGTCAAAGGGTATACAAATACTATTCCATACACAACAGAGACATTATTTCTGTAACTAATGTAACGGGGTACGTGTAAATAAAGCTAAGATCTTATAGCTTTAAATTTCACTTTTGTTGTTACTGCCAGCACGCCTTTCCAAATTTAAACAATTTTGAAATTTCATGTCAAAAGTACATGTGTGATTTATAATAACGTGATCAAACGAATGCATATGTACATACTGCAAATCTTCTTAAAAGCTCATAGGTGTGTATATGTATATATCCATAAATATCCAATCATGTTATACATTTCAACATGGTGTGTCATGGCTGGGTCACATAAATGCAATTGTTAATTACTAATAGTCTAATACACTAATTAGTTCAGGAATTCTATTGAATACCTGATATACTTAAAACCCAACAATATTCCATGTTTCCCTAGCATGTCAAGAGAACTTTTGTGCCTCTGAACAATGTGATATCCTATGACCCTGAACAAACCTCCACAGTGGCTCCACCCCTCTGAGGCTTTCTGGTATCTCAAATATCTTGTCTGATGCACCCAAAAATACAACCACAATGAATCTCCGCAGATACAACTAGACCCTCTCCTCCTATTTCTAACCTCTCACTGCATTTATCCTTGATCTGTTCTGATCCACTTTGTCTTCCATCAAAGATTTTAATCTGATCCCCTCACTGAATCTTGATATCTAACATATCATGATCAATGACAACTTGTACAACACACTCTCCAACCATGAATCTCTTAGACACCCCCTTCTCTTTTCAATGGTTTGTGTATGACCCTTCCCTCATGTGCTAACCCATCAGATGTGAATCATAACCCCCCCCCCCTCCTTCATCTTGTCCTTGTTTGCCCTGCTAAATATATAAGTGAGACTCTTAGATTCCCCTTTCCAAGTCTTATCTATGACCCTTTCCCCCCTTTTGTGTGCTTACCTATCTAGGTTTTCCTACAGGTATGAATCAGACCCCCTTGTCCCGCTGATATGTGGGTGGCTATGCCACTACTTATATTCATTAAGTGCTCTAACATGTTCATGCTCCTACGTCTCCAGCATTAGCATTGCTCCACCGAGTTTCTAACTTTTTCGTGGGGATTAAATATCTGTCTACACAATAATGGTTTTCTTTTCTTTCTCTGTTTTCAATAGAGATGCACCAGACTAGGCCTTCATTTTCAGCTTCAGTGAAAACGGTTTCCGGAAATGGTTTCCGATTCAATTTCCAATTAAAGTAATTGACCCTCTTCTGTCTTTATCTAGGCCACATCTTATTCAAATTTTAAGAAGCCCTAATTGCCACTTTTTACTTTCAACAGGTTCTTTTAAAGTCATTCACTAAAACTGGTCCAAAGCAGACTTTATTTATTAATAACTGGATTTTTTTGACAATTGTGTAAATTTGAAACACAACACCAAACATTTGCCTTTTAGCTAACAAAGATACACAAAGATACAAACACATGATACCAGAGCAGACACTTTATCAGGATAAATCACTAGAAATCTTCAAATGGGTGTCCCCAGAAATATTTTGTCCATTACAGCCTATCATCTTTTTCTTCCTGCTTGTCTCAGCACATAGATTATTTATTTTTTTAACCCCTTTCTAAGAACACATATACTCACGTGTCATCTTGATAGCATAAACCAAAATATTCTTTTTCTTTTAACTTGAAGTGGGATGCCACAAGATCTAGAAGGTCCCTGGATGTTAACTTGGGCTGAAAGAAGGAAAATTATATGATGTAAAGAGAGATAACTCCAGCAAGCTTATCTTACTATCTGTGGAAAATCCAGGCAAGACTAACACAGCCTGTCACGAAATATTCTATTTGTTATCTTCTCAACAAAAATGCACTTGAAATAATTTAAAAGAAGATTGAATGATACTATTCAACTACACCCAATTTTTTAAAACTATCATTTATCATTTAAAATGTGGGTTTTTCTAAAATTTGCTGTTATGTCTGTTTCAATGTCAAGTCAATTAGTAACTGCAGGCCTTTCGAAATCTGCTGGTACCCAGTACTTTTACCTGGCTGAAGTCATGATTATGCCAGCCAAAATATTCGACTGAGAAAAATTCAGCAACATATTTAATTAAAATTGCTTTCACAAGATACCTCCTATTTTTGTAAAAGTACCGCCTGTTTCTAATCTCTTTGAAAGCCCTGGTAACTGATTATATATGTAGGTTGAGCTGCTGAGCACATCCTTACAATTAGTACTGCTACTGTGTACTAGGCACTGTTACAAGACAACTAATCAATAGCCTGCAGACTACGATTCTAAGTACATTGTATTTATAGCGCCCCTATCTCCCGAGACATCTGTTCATTAGAATGAAGTGAGCACTAAGTGCATGAGAAAAAATACCCGCAGCTCTAAATCTGTGCCACTGCTGTTTTAAAACAGAGGAAGGTGGTTTACTAATGTGCATCTTACTTCTTGATTCTTTAAATTAAATTCAGTTCAAAAGGATAATGCATACAACAGTGTTATCATAATCTTTTTTTATAGTATAAAAAAAAAACAAGACAAAGTTGCTGATTCTTTTTTCTGTTTCCAAAAACACATTAATGGGGTCATAATCCATAAGTTATCTGTGATTCTTGAACTTTGAAAAAAGTGCAAAGAGGGTCTGGAATTTACTCAATGACATTCCACACATTAGATTTTTTTTTTTTATTTTTCCAACAGTTTTAGATAAATTTCAATTCAATTCAAGGCAACATTGAAGGCAATTAATATTGAGAATTCCCATCAACTAACAAAAGTATTATCTAAATATCTCATTCCCCCATCTGTAAAAAGTAAATCAATTTGTCCTCCCCTTTTAAACAGACGTCTTAACCTGCAGTACTATATCAATTTTTAAAAGTTCAAAGTTGTATCTGCAAACTCAGCAAAATCTTGTGCCTAGATCTCAACATGCTCAAAGATAGTACTCAATAATGCCCCCCGAGCCGTATTAACACAAAACATGGTGGATTTATTCATCTTTTTTCCCCTCTACTTTATACTAAATAAATCAAGAAATAATATAAAATACACATCAATTTGAAATGTTCACACACTTTGGAGACTGTCCCTATACATATCGCTAACCAAGCAGTAAATGCGATCCTTCAGTCTGCTAGTGGGCCAGGTTTCTTGTCACTCCTTGCTTTTGTTTTAAATTTCTCAACTGTAATTAATTCTTGTATAGTTACCTGGATCAGAAGGTCTAGTCTTCGCTCATCTGGTAGAACTATTTGACTCTTACGACCTTCATTCATCTGAAAGTAAATGAAAACAATACATATTTAAAAATGTTGTGCTTCAGTTTATTATATATATATATATATATATATATATATATATATATATATATATATATATATATATATATATATATATATATATATATATCTGTACATTCAATTATTTCAAACCCCCACAACCAAAAAATGATATTGTAACAATGCATGCTTTTAAATTCCATTTACAGTGTACTCGAGGAGACAGCTTAATTATTCATTGTCTAGTCTTGCAGAAATAAATATCTTCTTTTAACCCAGTGGGCAATTAATAAATATAGAAGCACATAGCGATATGCCATTACAATAGGAATGTTCAGTGTTATGACTGGTCTTGTTCACATGTAAAGTCACTGTTTTATAGAACTGATCTCAAATACATCGAAAATTTGCATGTATCCTTTTTCTAAGGACTCCAAAACATGCAATATGTAATACTTCAGAAAGCATTTTGTAAATCAACATTTTTTCCCATATGACAAATCTTTGCAGGTTTACTGGAGATAATGACGCTATGAACAAGTATTTCAACATCTTGAAAGCAAAAAGAAGCTTAGGGACACAGATATTTCTATAAAATGTGTAACTTAAAAAAGCAAAAATTACACTTCCTGCGAAAAAAGACAGGATTCCAGTAACACGTACTATATTCTCACCATTAAGTGTCCCTACCCCTCCGTATAAGCACCCCTAGAGTGTTTCCAGGGTTAAAAAAAATTTAGTTTAACACAGTCATGTCACACATATTTGCTTAGAGAAATTTTAGTACTTTCTATCTTAACTTTGTAAAATCAGAATTTATCAATCGGGGTGGTACACAAAACTATTTCCATAACAAAATGTCAATCTGCAAGATGGAGAAAAAAAAATCAGATACGCTCAAACTTCAGCTTGAAGACTGTGGCATTTGAAGGGTCAATCCTACACTTTAATGACAGAAGAGTGGTCAGTTTCAAACACTTCAACAATACAATCAGATGAAAAACCTCTTTAAAACATGTCAAAAGATCCAGCATACTTTTGAATAACAACTATGAAATAACCTTGCAACACAACAAAGCCCAATTTGACTCATCTAGAACTAAGTGCCTGATAGCTGAATATAATTGCCATGTGGGTACAGCAAATTTATCATTTGATTCTAAAACTATTAAATGTACATTTATTTAAATAAAATATTTTTTTTTAAACTTTTAGTGCAAGCAGAACCCGGTTTGACTTCCTAGTTTTTCAGAATGAGTCATTACATATAAACAAATTATATAAAAGTTAAAAACTCAGAAAAATGAGTACCTGTCCATGAAGATAATTATTACCGGTATGCCCAAACCAATAAAAACTCAACTGTCCAAGGGAATTGCTACCTTCCTCCATCATTTAGAATGAAAAATTAACATCCATATTTTGGCAGTGAGAAAATTGTGTATATTTATATAATGTATAAGCTGTGGAATGGTAACTTGATCTGTGTTGCTGCGTTATGTTATGAACGTTTGTGTAGGGTGTCCATAGACTCTGTATACAGTCATAAATACCTAGGTGTTCGTGCAGCCATACACCTTTAGATGCATCGCATTGACAAAAGTCAAACAATGTAGATATATATACAAGGGGCCCATACCTTTAAAGTTTCTCTAGCATGAATGTTTCTAATCTTCCGGATTTATATAATTCATTCTTGCAATTTATTTACTAAGATGGAACAGACTCGGAATGATGCAACAATACACCTTATAAGTTTTAAACTAATTCATATATCAGGACTATAGAAAAAACTGATCCATAATAAAATGGAATTTTTCAATAGGAAGAAACAGGAGGATTCTTGATCCCCAATGTTTACTGAGCATATGTTTTAATTACGGTTTTACAAAGCAATGTGATTAACAGCCAACATCAGACAAGCCAACTTATACGCATCAAGGAACAAAGCTGTTTCCAACCCTAGAAAAAACAGCCAGGAATCCAGACAGACAATGAGATTAAAGAAACACAAGTACTGCCTGAGCTAATAATCTGTGTGAAGACTTTCATCATCAGCTGTTTACATGATTACAGTAAACCCTACAAACAATGGGAAGAATTTTTACCTCATCAGAACCAAGTCTGAAAGAAACACTGGAAATGGATGTAATTTACCTCCTAGTGAGAGAGAGAGAGAGAGTGTTCACTGTAAATGAATATACTCAGTTTATCATATTCTTGGGTTTCACTTTAATAGCATGGAATAGGCAATGCCTTTTGATTTTTTAAGTGATTATGTTCATCAGCTCTGAACAAAACATCACCATGAACTTCTAAGACTCATGGAGAACATTGTCTTAACCATGTTAACAGCACCTAGCTAACCATAATTTATTTATTACAACCAGTCTACTCATGCAGACAGGTACATTAATTTATTTTTTCAACTGTCATGTATTCAAATCTGACAGACAATTTCACCTTAATAAAATTACACATCTAAATTCATACCTTTATATCCCTTTCAAAAACAATACTATTTGAAAGCTTTTCTCATAAGAGGTATTTTTCCTTTTTTTTTAATGATGATGAAACATCCTTTATCAATTCAATGATACATCTAAAATGTTGTGTATTGGTTTGATAAGGATTGTTTATCAGAGTTTATCAATTTCATTATCTGCGATACACACCTCACCTTTCATAAAACAACTTTGTTAATAAACTTTTTTTATCACTGAATTCATGGAATGTTGACCCACTTCAACTATTTACTACATACATACGGAGTCGCTTCCTAAAGTTCAAGCATACAGACGTAAATTTATTTATCTATTGTACAGTAAAGCTGTACGCCTTGCCACAATTCTTGTTTAATTTTTACTTTTAATTAACCACTAAATCTAAATCTTTCAATCAATATTTGTCAGTCTGTCTGTATGAAAATTTTGAACTTGGTTAAACTTGATTTGTTAACCGGTAGTTAGAAACGAGATTTCAAGTTGTCCCTGCCTTAATTAGCTGAATTAATTAATTTAGTTCCACGTCTCTCAAGCAAGAGACAATATTGTCATTATCATAATACATGTATTACAATGTGATATTACAATGTATTTCATGTCTTTTAGGCCAGCGTTAGCCATAACTGTAAACCTAATCCTAAACCATTGTTTGCAAAATAATATGCATTTAAATGAACATGGACATAGTAATCAGACCTCTTTAAAATTTCAAAATATCAATCAACACTTCAAGATTACAGCATAGCATGCAGTTTAAGGTAACATATATAATGTATACCCTCATCAATGCTCAAAGTCATGATATATAGTATCTTTTTTGAGTGAGGAATGATAAAACACAAGAGTTTCAAATAAATGTGTCATCATTACTCATATGCTGATATATATATAAAGAAGCCTACTGTGCCATCACATTCATACTCTTACAGTATCCTCAATTCTGATGTACAAATTCAGGTCCTAGAACAAACAGAATTTGCAAAGCAAGAAAAATATCTTCTAGTCTAATAATTCATATTTCCCACTCAGATGACTTTAAAAACTGAGAAAAAAAACTAGGTTGTTATTAATTAATTTAAAACTTAGCTTTATTGATGCAATATCATCCATTTATGAATCTAAAAACACATCTATCAAATAAACTTACCCAAACTTTACTCAAACGACGAACAGCTTTTGACATTTTTCACAATATTGCTCACAAAAATTTTATAATCATTGGTAATAAGCAGATTCGATGCACATTTTGCCTAGTATCCACTCCGAAAACCGCATGCTCATTTTTCAATTTCTTGACGTAAAACTGTCACTGTGGCTATTTTAAGGACATGAATACACAAAAAACAAAACACAAGTACATTTCTCCTTCACTTCCGTCCTTACTCGGCTTCAGCAGCAATGTGATAGGATGAGAAAGACTAGCATAATTTCCTGTCGTCATTAAAAAGAACTCTGTGACAGAAAACACAATCACACATATCTAGATACGACATATGTAACATTGAATTAAAAGTCTCTGGTCGTAACACACTGTTGACAATGCAATCCCTAGTCCTCAATAAACACAGTACTGCTGTTGTAAAAACAATTTTTTAAAAGTCCCTTCCCAAATACAATACTAGTTTTATTTTTTTGGTCATAATCCAGCACTTCATTATAAAGTACCTACCTTTCAGTCACGAGGGACTGTCTCAAAAGATCCTTAAAAAAAATGGGACACCTTCAATGAGAATCACAGTACCGTGAATAATGAATGAACTGTTTAACTTCTTTTTTTTAGAACATCACCATTTGAAAACAAGCTGCCACAGAATAAAACACATATGGCCTCGCATGTTGTAAAACGAAGACCTGTTCATCATCACCGACGACTGTTAAGATCGTAACCTCGTCATCTTTTTGCAAATCTCTGATTCATCTGTTTGGCACCCCCTCATCTCAAATCTGCCTCCCCAACTGAACATGTACAATTGTGTCCCAGAAATTCCTCCCGTTGCAATATTGAATAATCACGATTTTTTTTTTTGGCAAAAATTCTCATTTGTGATATTTATCAAGGAACCAATTATATTACATTTCTTTCAAAGAAAAATACTGTACATAGAGATTGAATTTCCTTTCAAACGATAGCCTCAATTTTGCCAAGATGCCATACATGAACTGTGACAAGTCAAACTATTGTTTCATGTCCATCTTGATGATACATCTTTCTGTCCATTCAAATAATTCACAACAACATCTGAACATATGACAATCTCACGTACAAATAAACTGAACATTAATTTGCACCATCTTTTAATTTTTGAGACAGCAAAAAAATTCTTTAAGCTGCGATGTACGAGACAACTAGACATCAGCGGCACCAAAAATTTTTTTTTAACAAGATAACAACCTCAAATACAGAACACATCTTGAGAAATAACTAATAATCATTGATGTCCTAAAGTCAAACCATCATCCACAAAACTAGAGCATCACATATTAAATGAATACACAAGCTGTCTCACTAGGCTCTCCCTGAATGAATTGACAATATTTCTTGGAAGAGCTCCGGCTGTCAAACTCTGCACATGTAACTAAACTAAAGGTAATTCAGGAAGCTGATACATTGAGCATGTAGATCTTATCACAAATCAAAAACATGTATCTGCTCCAAGCTTGGGTGTGAATCAGCTCGGAAACACAAAGGCATGCACGGCAGTAAAAATTAGCCTACGTGGGTAACAACATCAAATACTGCTCATAAGTGTCGGCCGATCTGACAGAGATATTTCTGTCTATAAATACGAGAACCTGTTGATCGGGAGCTGATTATTAAGAGAGAAAACTTTGATTAAACAAATTGGTGATTAGCATTTGCTGGTGAAACATATCAAAGTTACTGCACATGCTTTGCATTCCCATGGCCTCTGCACGATATTAGCTGCATCTATAGACTTCTACAATGTAAGTGCCATCAATAGTGGATGCTGCTAAACAACTTGTCTGATTTATATGCACTAGTTAACTGATGTAATATGTTATCAATGTTGAAGGTCTATCACATTTTACAAATCAGTAGTCATTAAAATTATTAAAAGGATACTCTAGATTCTCTGTAGTTCAAATTTCATTGACTGATCTTGTCTTATGAACATGCTGAACACATTCAAAGTTTTTTTCTGAAGTTACAACAATATATTACACTTTAAATATCTACTATTCCATATTTTAATCAACAAATTTGAAAAAAAAAATTAAACATTCTTCCAACTTTTAACTTTTTTCCCTAAAAATCCACCTAAAGTAAATAATCTACTTTCAAAGAGGAATAACTCTCTCTCAGTCTCTTCTAATCAACAGAAGGCAACAGATGTACATGATACATCAGTTAATCACCAACTGTTCACAAGTATACAAATACAGACCAAGTACTAAATTGATTGTCCATTATTTCCCTGATAAAAAGGCCCATCCTACAACTTCTAAGTGTTTTACACACAAACACAAATGGATTTACTAAATGTAGCAATTCAACAGTGATTTAATCTATTACGCAGGGTATAAAAGCAAGCAACTTTTAAATTTCTCTGTGCCATTGAAGATTACACCTACACTTTTGTCGAGCTTTGATGTGCACCACAAACAATTTACAAGCACTTTACAGAAATATAACAATCTTCTACTACTAAAATTTATAGATTTTTAAAACGTTAATTTTTAATAACGAGGTATATTAATTTAGTAGTTTTGCCAGCAGTACATTAAGGTACTCCTGAATTTTGCAGCAAATAAAGCCTGAATACACTCCTATTTGTATATATATAAAGAAAATTAATCTTGGTTTCCGAAATAGACTGAGAACATGCAATTTCGAAAAAAGGGACTTTGGCAAGTCTAGTGTAAGAAGTACAATTGAAATTCTTCTAAACTACATATTAATGCTCCTAATGATATCATAATTTACAAGTGCTCTACTCAAAGATAGTATTTCAAGTTGCCCTATGAGTAACCATGGCTGTTAGAGTCACCGCATTTTGAAATTCAAGGGGGTCAAAGAGAGTTGACCGTCTAAGTGCCTCATAAGCAAATGACCCTCCCCCCCTTAAGCAGAGTTTTCTGTCTCCCCCCACTCCTGTAAACAATGTTGCTTTTTTTAGTCATAAAGAGAGTTTTAAGTGCATTATTAAGTAACAGGATTATCACTCAAGAGTAATATCCTTAGTACTTGTGCTATTAAACAATGAGTTAGTAGTTTACATTGAAACAGGAAGAACACAACATAATCCTTTCAGAAAATTTACAAAAGTTGGCATTTTTTGGAAAAAACTGAAATGATGAAATATATGATATCAGCAAAAAAATCTATGATGCATTGTTTCTTGGAAATCAGGTTTTTTTTTCAGGTTCTTTGGATCAATGATTTTTAATTAGCCAAAAAAAAATAAATAAATAAAACTCTTGACATCAGCATGTTTGCACATAAATATATAATTATATATGTATACTTCAACCCCATATGCAGCAATATTAGAACAAAATTGAAATATTTTAGGAATTAATTAACACTTTCCAGTTTTATTAGCATGATTAATTCCAGGAACTTTTTTATACAACTCTAAGCATACACTATTACACTTTTATTTCAATACAATTGCTACAGCAATAGCAGGATATTTCCAATAAGAGCCAGCATTTAAACCCTTGGGGGAGTCCCATGGGATCCTTCTTCTACACAACTCTGGATTTTTCCTAGTTGACCTTGCCAGCCATATAACTGACCAGATCAATGCTAACTAATCGTGTGATTTACCAGTTCCTGCTAACTGCCCTGACAAGTGTGCCAATCTCTGTACCAATGCCATAACCAATTATCCCAGATCAATACGGAATGACAGAACAATCCGATTCTTTCTAAAATGAGCATTTGCCCCCTCCTATCCAAAAGCATTTATTGCAGTGTGACACTCTTAAAATGGTCATTAAGGGGATTATTTTTAGGGATATAAATGTCATAGACTTAAGACCTCTGTAAACAATTAACTGATTTTTATTTGCAATTAAGGATAAAAAATTAGAACATTTCATATTATATTTGACAAAGTAGTCTTTGTTCAAACATTAATTAAAAATGTCCATATTTGCAACTTTCCACCTACTACATTTGCTTCAATCTATATAGACACCCTTGAATTACAATTTTTTCTCCCAACATATTTTTAAATTGGAGTTTTAAGAGTAAATTTAAACAATTCATTAACTGCTCATCCATTGAAGCTATAATAAATGAACTAAAAAGATGCAATATAAAATACAATTCATTTGCAATCCACTGTATCACTCGACTTGGACAAAAATTGCCTACAACTGCCATATTGTTGGGCATGCAATTTCAAAACTTTGTGCAGCACAGAGTTCCTTTACCAAAAGACAACACCACTGTTCCATACTTAAACTGAGTATCATAAGGTGTACTCTGTTCAGATGATGCCAGAGTTCTCCAATAGAAATCCACCTTACTTTATGTACAGTGCAGGAAACTAATTTTGTTACAGCATCGATGCTGATTTGAATGCTTCCTTTGCTTGCTGATTTGAATGCTTCCTTTGCTTGCTGATTTAATGCTAGTAATCCTTATCCTGATGCTGTTTTATAATAAGGTCAATGCTACCGGAAGTAGCATCATGCTACCGGAAGTAGATAATGAATTTCAGCATTGCCATTTAAAGCAATAAAAGTGCCTTTTACAATTATTTGACCATAATATCTCACTATGTATCAATAATGTGAATACTTTAACCAATATTCTTTCTTTCTTTTTTAATTTTTTTACTGAATTAAAACTCATTGATTTTCTGATGCTAGTAGGATAATGCTGATTTTATGTAGGTCAATGCTGGTTTTATCCTTTGCTTGTTGATGCTGATCCAGGTAATGCTGTTTTTTAAATGCTGATGCTGATGCTAGCTCGATCCTGATGCTACTAATGCTTATGCTGATGCTGGTTTATGTAACAAAATTAGTTCCCTCCACTGTAGACAGGTGCTTGTTTTCATTACAGGTAATCAAACCCAGACTTGTAGTACAATAGATTTAATTAAGAGCACAATAACCAGACAATCAAAACAAGCTGTCTAGTGTCCCTGGCACCTGTGTTTACTTCCAGCATCTGAACAAAATACTTCCTATAGGTATCATACTATTGGTCTCTGTCAGTCTAAACCATTATTACTCCTAAAATGTTTGAAGTTTTAACTTTATTACTAAATTCTTCCTTCTTTCAACATTTTGGAAATTCAGAAAAATTTTACAAGTAATTTTTTTCTTTCTTGGGGCATAGGGTGGGGGTGGGGTGGGGTGGGTGGGAGTGTTAGGGACTGACTGAAATTTATATGACATGACATTGCAGATTTTAAACACTGGCTTCAACCATTTTCATAAATAAACATTATCAAAACTAGCCCATATAGAATTGTCCTTCTGACAAGCATAAATATGCAAATTGAGAGTAAAATATACAAGGGCTTCATGTTTTCATGTATTCCAAAAACTTGCTGGAATTTCATTGGTATGTCAGAGTTTAAACCTGTAGGAAGACTAACCCATATTTGTTTACTGACCTTCATGTCAGTGACAAAATTCCACTGTTACCGAGTATTATCCTCAAACACAGTAATTAACAACTCAAAACAGTCTACAAACAATCCATTGTTTATGATCATTTTAAAATCAATTGTATACTAATGTTTCAATAAACATGCATAAGGTACACAAGATTTTACATGATGATGGCATAAGAATTTATTGACCTAGAAATGATAAGTATTCAATAATTTGTCTTCCTCAGAATTCTGCAAAGACACTACCAAGCAATCTTGAATGGAACAAGAGCACTGGTGAATTGGGGGGAGGGGGGGAGTAGTGCGCCTCAGCCCCCTTTATGTGACCAAAAATATAGTAATACATTAGATTAATAAATTATTTTTTTTTTGGTTGTGGGATTTTGCATTTATTATACTTAAAGTATACATAAAATAAGACAAAAACTGTTCCATGATAAAACTCGTAAAATCTTATAGATTCCTAGGCTTTGCCCCCCAGGCCCCGATCCCAGATTCCCAACTAGTGTCTCTTCCCCCCCCCCCCCTCCCCCCTTTTCAAGAATCTTGAAGAGCTAGGGCACTGTAGCTGGGCATGTCAAGTACAACTGCAAAAGCACTGTGATACCAAAAGGCTTAATGAAATTTTTCTCCAATTAATTTTTAATTCACACATGGTTTATTTTCATATGTTAAACAGTATCAAATGGAGAATCATTAAAATTATTGCAGATAAATGACCATTCCTATGTTATAAATTCATTCTCTAACTTTGAACCCATCTCAAGAAACTTTCAGCATGTACCAGTTATTATAATATACGAGAATGAACAAACTGTCATGAAATTTAAAGAGTCTTTTAATGAGAACATGTTCTTAAGTTTAATTATTATAACATGTACTTTAATTAAACGAGCAAATTAAATTCTGATTGAAATCAACAGTATCCCAGACATTCCCGATAAACATCAATAAGAGATGAGGGACCAATTAAATACAAGTCCTGATGCAGGTCTAGAGAGACAGGGAAACTAATCTAAGTGACCAAATATGATTAATAAGTTATACACCTTGGGGTCATAAAACTCATTATCCGACCTAGATCCATGGGAATCCTCAACACACTGGAAGAATATTTGAGCACTCAGCAGTTTTTATTCATCCATCACATGTACTTTCAGTAATTGCAAAATATAATTTAATATAATGCTTCATTTAGAATTTCAGCTATTTTTATCAGCACACCCTGTAGCTTATGATAGGATAAATGTGAATTTTGTCTGTAATTTTTGTAAGCTATAGCACTTTAAGTCATATAAAATCAATACTTGTGGTGTAAAATACACGGCAAGTATAGATATAAGCACACAGCTTTAAGATCTATACCTGCCCATAATTTATCTGCAGACAGCTTCAAATTCAATGAATAACATAAATCTATACGTTAATATTGCCTTTTTCATGTGTCCCGGTTTTAATGTACACAATGGGGAAATGCACCAAAATCGATAAAAAAAATTTAGAAACTCACCCCTCCAACATTTTCAAACAGTTTTACAAGGCTCCGAACAGAAGCTCTTGAACCTGTGCGAACTAAGGAAATCAAACTATGGTCTCGTTTTTTAGAGAGTGATGAGCTCCGATTAGACTTCACATCTTGGGATTTTGACCGCCGTTCACGAAACTTTGTCCGTCCTCTGCTTCGAGACTCTCGTTCCTCTGACTTCACATCATCTGCAAATCCCACTTTTTTCCTTGATTTCGTTGACATTTTTTCTCTTATATTTGCACTTAATTATCCAGAACACATAAGCTGTGAGCAATATAGATATTCATTGTGCACTTCCATTCAAGAATTAAAACACACCAACACAATTGCCCAAGGACAATTCACAATAGTTTCACCATTTCACTAAAAACCAGATCCAACACAATTATTATGCAAACCTGTTTTGATTACAAGCCTCTGTGTAATGCATTAATTTCAGAATTTATTTTGGGTGTAGCAATTGTAGAAAACACTTCTTGATTTTTATCACGTCATAAACATCACAAGTACTTAGCCCAAATTCATTTAAGTGGCCATTAGAAATCCAGGAAAAACTAACAGCAGCGAGCAGTGAACAACGATTGACCAACTTCCTTAATAAAGGGCTGTCACCAAGTTCCATCAGTTTCACCGCAAAACTAAACCCTACTTTTATACCTGAATTTCACGTATTCTACAATCCTCGCCAAATGGATGGTCTTTTTTACACTGAAACTCGACCTTCTGTAAAACTAATCAATGGTGTAACATTCCAAGTGTACATGTATAAGTCAATTATCAGAGTGGAGAATAATACATTGGGACAGGGAGTTTATACACACGAGACAAGGGACAGGTAAAAATTACCGATAATCACTAATACAGATGGTCAATTAAAGCTGTCGCAAAGCCAAGCAAATAATCCATCTGAAGTTAAACAAGGCCCAGTTTTTTCAATGTGGGTACACTGAAGCACCCTGATAATCTGTCGAAGGGGTTATTAATCCAAAAGGTTAGACCATAAGCAAAGAAAACAGTTAATCCTTGACGGGGAACAATAGTTCATCTAGCAGGCCGTTAAGTCATTTATTTCACGTACCAGCCTAACACGCCTAATTAAATTTCTTTCTCTCCAACTGTCTATCACCCATTTGTGTACATCAGCTGTTTTACGTTTATAGGGGGATATATTATAAAACAATGCACTGTATACACATTAAACGTTGGGAGGATATGAACTCTAGGTAGTTGAACAGTAAGGGCTTCAATCAGCTTCGCTTTTTCCACTTCATTACACCTAAGTCAGCTGCATATTTCTCTTCCTCATACTTGGTTCACATCAGGATATGAAACTCAATTTTATCACAATTCTTATCCTTCCTAAATGTTATTTCCTCAAAATGCCCTTTTATTTCTTATTGACACACTTCCTCAAACCTTGACCTTTAGCTTTTTTCCAGTCAATTACAGGTAAAATTGTACCAGTGAAGTTTTTTAATTTTTGATGAAATAGAAATCCAATTTCACACACCAAACTTTTGAAATCTTGAAAAAAATTCACCCACTTTCATCTTCATAAAAACAATGATTATTTTGATGCTGAACTATCCTTCCTCAAGAAAAATCCTTTTTAAGTATCAATGTCCCCTTCAATGTATCATCAATTTATCATTTTCCTCGAGTAGATTTCCAAAAATCTAGCCTTCCTTCTTTCAAAATGTAAACTGAAGTTCCAGGTGCTTAAAAAGCACACCTTTTCAACACAACATACCTCATCAATGAATAATAAAATACACAATTTCTAGGTACACAGTTGGCTTAAAAAATCAATACATATTTTTTTCCCTTCTGATTTCTCTTGAGTAAAGTGTCTTCAATACACAATAAAATTGTACACACTCAAATTCACACAGTAAATAAAAAATATCGTGTACATCAGCACATACAATAGGTATATCGTCTACATCAGCAAACCTCTCTTAGACATGGGTCCAGCGCTAATGTTATGTGACTCTCAACAATGTTTATCGTTACAAACGACATGTACATCATCTAAGTCAGAAACCATAAGCACCTACTCTGATCCTCATAAAATGCCATTCATTCAAGGAAGAGATGACGGCTAACAAGCTCCTGGATCGACTTTCGAGGGCACTGTCATTTGTGTGAAAAGATATATATTCCTTCTCCTCACAAGCACAAAGACAAAGGGTTTCAGAAAAAAGATTCTATTAGGCTGACTCCTTGTAATTTTGCACCTTCCAATCAGACCTTAATTATAGAGAAGTTGTAGCTTTTCTGCAGTGTATAACCCTCAGTGTTTTCTCAATAAACTAAGATTTTCTCAAAGGATATATATATATACACACACATGTAAGTACAAAACACATAGTTGTACTTTCACCTGCTTGTTGACATAAAAGATCAAAATAAACTCTGTTGTAATCCTACTTTTTTTGCCTTCCAGTTACATTTTCCTTACAACAATCAATTCTTCAGATTAAGAAAAGTTCAATCATGTAAAATCACTGAAAGCACCCACACACAATTTGTAGAGGGCTTGTTTTACATTAAATCCAAGATTCAAAACCCCCCAGGGACTTTGTTCGTTGGTTTTGATATTGCATGAAATCAATATACACCTTTCATTGATACAGATCTAATCCTTTTCATTTGATGTGAAATTCTTCACTACCATTTTCCCTGACTGCACAGGTAATAGTATTTCATTGGGGCACCTTGGTCAGACTTGGAGAAAACAGGGGTTCTGTATGATATGTGTTTACACTTGCAGCACAATAATTTTGGCAATAAAATTCCACATGGCTTCACAGGAAATGAGATTGCCTTGTTCCCTTAGTTCCAAACATTTGTTTGATCCTGACCTTCCGACAGATTGCCAGTCTACTCCTCACTCCAGGTCACACAAATTCAGTTGTCAGTGGTCCTTCCATTCATCAGTGGGTAATTACAGTATCGAATTCCTCTTCAGTCAACAGACAAGTGTTTTTACAACAACCTGGAATCTTTGGGTCATTAAAATGACTTCTCCTCCTCCCATCTTTACAACAAAAGTCATGAATGTAGATATTTTGGGGCACCAGGATATTTCCTACCGAGAATTATCACCAAAACTGACGGACATGTTCCCCCTGTTATATGTTCCATTCATAAGAATATCACAGATAGATTAGATACTAACTTTGTCTGTGATTAACATAAAGATTGAACAATTCCAACCCTTTCCTAAATCACTAAGCATTATAAAATCCAATAACCTGAATCTTATATCTTCACCATTGTTGAAGCAGGTTCAAATTCCAAAAGACAACCTTTTAAATTTTATGAATCACATTTAATTTCCAATTTCAGGAAGAATATTATTATCCATTCAACATGCAGGACAATCCCTTCTCTGCTGTGTAAATTCCCAAAGGTTTGCATTCCTGTGGTGAACAGGTAAAAAACAAATAATGGGTACGTAATACACAGATCTTCTCAACGCTATTAAAAAAAACTCTTCAATTGTCATCAATACAGGTAAATGCCGAAGAAAATCTGCATAAACACGCAAAATACTAGATGAATCAATAAAGCAGATGTATTTTAAGAGTACTAAATATTTCAGCACATTGTCATTCCTTTAAAAAACTGCATTTTTCCCTCTCCAGGTGATATTGTAAACTGGGAATACTGTATCTTTAGAATTCAATGTTTTCTCATGCAAATATCATTCTGCAGTAAATCCCCAATGACAACAAATTTGACCTTCAAAAAATTCCAAGGTCTTTTTTTGAAACAGTAACTTTGTAATACAAGTACAATGTATACCAACATCGATTGTTCTTACGTCTTGTGGAAGGAAATCTGTTGAAGGAGTCAAGAAAAACACAAGCTCAGCAGGATTTTGATGAAGAAAAATGTTTACACCTTGCTGTAAGCCTTAGAACAAATCTCCCTTGCAGAAGAGTTCATCATCCTGGATTATCGGAAGCAATGAGCTGTAGTTTACGGTTAACTTTTGGCCTTGATGTCACCTAAGCACAACAGATTCTCCTCCCAAAATTTCACCTGGAATTCCTGGTTTGAATCTGACAGTTGCATCATTTAGGATTTGTTCTGTCAATCACTTTAAATATACTGCCTGATGGTTTTCTCATTAACAGGATTAATGAAATAACTCAGTAAAATTTTTACTTTCTAAAAAATATATTTTCAATAAGAATAAAATTCACAGGGGGCTATGATCATAAAGAAATGATTGAAAAATTTAATCACTATCAAACTTCCCTTTTCAAGGATCAATTAACATGATTAATGACGTGCCCTTAGCTATAATGATACTACAATATTAATTTGAATTCAAAGTGTTTTTGATGACAAAATTCAAAGATATGCATGAATTTTATACACAGGCCAATTCTCATAAATACCTTATCATAAAAAGACTTTTATGTATAGTCTATTCTGAATTTTGTTTCAACATTACAATTGCCATATATTTTCTGCATCTTTGAAAGCAACTGCCAAATATTTCTTTCATCTCATAAACAAATGCATGGAATTCCACTATCTGTTCAGATGCAAATTAATTGCACAAAAAAGCATTAATTAGAGTTGCTCAAAATGCATGCTTGAATGCAAGAAAATTCAAACGTAGGATAAAAACAAGAAATTGAAAGATCAAGAAGTCTGAGAGCCACAGAGTTCACTGCACTTAACAGAGGAAGAACTTAAGTCAAAATTGGCTCTTGATACCTCATAGAGCCCTTCGCCTGTTAATAATTATAACATGTGTATGTATAAAGACCAGGGGATGACTTTCAAGATTTTTGGCAACTATGTACCAATTCCTGTTCAAAAGTGTTTTTCTGTATACATATAATATCATTAACATTCTTCAACATTGTCCTCTGGCAGCCAGTTCCTATTCTTTGCCATGGATCCAAAATTTCAAATAATTTCTTTTTCTCAAACCTAACATCTGCCATGCATGATCTGTACATCACATGTATTATAATTCTGTAATTTGTCATGTGCAGAAATCTCATGCATGCAATCTCATGCAATGAATACAGATACTTTTCAAATAAATGGTTGAAAAATATCTAATAAGTAAAATAAACTAAAGTTATAGGAATCATGAATTTTCCATACTTTAAATAGATGTACATTAAAACGGACTTTTTCATGAAAAATTATCATTAATCTAGATATTTACCAATTATTTCAAAACCATATTGGCAAATAAAGATATTGTAACAGGGCGGGGAAAAATGCAACATACCAGATCAGAATTCGAACCCGGGCCCCCCCGAATCTCCAGTCAGGTACTCTACCAACTGAGCTATCTGGCCACCGGTAATCAATCATTATTATCAAAAGATCTTGAAAGATCACAAGTAAAACTTTTTCTATAAGCAAGCTTGATACCACCACTTTTCTTGTCACAAATTCTTCTTGTTTTTAAATTTAAAGGTGTTCTGCTCTTGCTCATCTATTGTTTAAGAAGAAAAGATAATTTTGTGTGCCCAATATTTTTGTCTATAGCTGGAATATCTAAACATTGGTACAAGAATTAAGGTTACACAAACAGATTTTAAAGAGGACACTTTTTATATGCCTCTTTCGACTCAATTTGATTGGTAAATTAAGTATCTTGTATATCAGAAGTGCATGGACATTGGTAATGTATGTACTTAACATGCATTTGCTATATGATGACTTGAGCAGTTTTGGGGAGCACTTGGGGGGTATTTGTACTGTAGGTTAATTAATTAAAAACTTATTAACCTCATTTGCCCCTCCTAAACTAAATCAATGTCCCTTTTAAATGAAATTTGTTACTTGTCCCTGTTGTTCACTATAGCATTTCACTTAATAAATGTACACCTTTGAAAATTGCCAATCACGCTTCTTTTAATGGCTATTTTTTTCTTTTGGTCCAGATCAATTCATTGATATAACCACTATCTCTAAGCTTGTTACAAAAGTTGAAAAAGGTGACAAATTTAAATTCCACGACCCCTAATAAAACAGAGGAAGACCGATAAAAGTTTCTGGGGGAAGAGGTGCAAGGAATGTGAAAGATCAGACTGACACACTCGAATAGGTAATATTGACACACCTGAATAGGCTAAAAATCTTTAGCTTTTGACCATCAAAAGAACTAAATACACATCAATTGACTTTTATATTAGGCCATAGTTTATCAACTGTTCATTTCATGTGGTTTATCTACCTATTTATCTATGAATACATATGTATATATCAATATGTCAACGGTAAATTCCAACAAAAAAAAAATCTTAATCCTTTTTGTGCGTGTCATTGTAAAATGAACTTTTATGCATCAAAAAGTTTTATCTATAATGAAAACACATTAACATAAATTATTAAATACAATTAATTAGAAATAATCCTGCAGGTTCATCTAGTGCAGTCTAAAACACTTATTCCAAAAGGGGAGCATCTGAATTTGCACATTTTTTGTGTATGAGAAGGGAGGCAACATCTACAAGTGTATGATATTCTGAAATATTTATAATTATGGTGACTATATAGATTATCAGCGTGCCATTTTCATTTTTATCTCTTTTTTTCAAATTATAAATTTTATTTTTTGTCCCTGAACATTGAAGACCAAGTAATTCAATCTTTAGTGTGTTTTTTTGTGGTTGTTGTATTCTTTTTTACATTATTTTTTCGTCTTTACAAAATAATACAACTGTACAGATATTTCAAAGAACACAATTGAGAGAAAATCATGGTAAAAAAAAAGAACATGTATATGTGAATGAAAAACTATGTCAATTCAATTCAGTTAAAAATATAACATTTTTATTGATATGATTCTGAATAGTAGCAAAAGCAGTTTTTTTTTTATCTCACATATTAATGCAACATTCCATGAAAAGTGTTAAACTGGCTTATGAATTTCATATTTGCTTCAATTTAAAAGATTTACATATTTTTAAAGTGGAAGCAGACTTTGGCATTTCCATAAAAGAGCACTTTAGCTGTTTAAAAAATATAGCTTAATTGATTAATACTGTTACACTGCCCCCCCCCCCCCCAACCCAAACAGTTTTGCGTCTCGATTGTTATCGAAGATTATTTGAGTATTAAAATATATGGTAAAATGGACAGTGTAAAGCATAAATAACTGCTAAAATTAACAATTGCTTTACAAGTACAAACTGTTAAATCATTATGTATGCATGACTAAACAACAAAGGCAAAGCATGAATCATAGGCTAATATCAATGAATTATTTGGAATATATAAACAAACGCTTAACGTGGTTTATTTTCCCTTGGTATCATTGGAACATGTACAAAAATTGACGTGAGTGATAAGGTTACTTACCGTGACATTGTTTGAAAAACAGCTTACATTTTAAAAAGTTTTAGAATATTCAAATCTAATATGATTTATAAAACTTGTCGCTGGAGTCCGCCATTCTTTTAATTGAAGACACTTCCGGTTCTGCGCAAAACGGAAATGCGAAGATACCTTTACCTGTCCATTTTCCTGATCCGCGCCTCCCTTCTCATGCATCATTCAGAAATTTATTTCAAAATGAAGCTTGAAATATGCTATTGAAATCATTTCGTGCAAGAAGTATTTGAAATGTTCATTAAATGGCCTTATGGCTTGGAATTATGTATTTTTAAATTTGTTTCTATTCGGATGATTCCTGGATTATTTTCTTGATCAGTTCTCAACTGGAAAATGCAAAATTTAACTTTTATCACAATTCTCTCACAACAGAAAAACATATTTGAGATTCTGTATTTTCATTCCAGTTATCTTGCCGGGATTCGTTAGAATTATTTAGTGACAATTTTTTATTTTTTTTTCTAATAACCATATGCAATATTTTATAGGATGACTTTTAAGTATAGTGCTGAATTGGGGGGGGGGGGGGATTGCATGGGTTAATACACATTACTTGCTGTGATTTTCAGAACCTGGGGTTCGATGAAACTTATGTTTTCCCCAGTTTAATTTCAGTACACAACCACAGACTCCCTTTATTTTCTCGAAAGGGGAATACACCTATCAAGTTAAACCCACTTTCTGTAGGCCCTTTTTGGAAAGAGAGGGAGGGGCGAGAATATTTATCATTGCGCAGCAAAGGCACTTGTTTCTGTAACACTTTTTTTTTTAAAATTCATACTATAATAATAACATAATTTTTTTTTATTATACTCTGGGTTAAAAAAAACTATTATACAAAACAAGTGCCTGTGTTGCGCATGTTTAATGTTTTTGGATTAATTGGACACAGCATATTTGGTACACACGTGTACGTCCCCAAAGTTTCCCTCGATTTCAGTTGAGTATATATAGAAAGAGCCAAATAACTATAAACAGAGACTTTATTATAAATAACAAAAAATGTTATGTTTCCATGGCCGTAAGAACCGGGGGGGGGGGGTGCCCCCCAATAATTTTTTGCCGATATATAGATTACCATAGAAAACATAGATACTATATGCTTGTGCCCCCTCAATAAAAACATCTGACGACCTTTTTTTTTTTTTTTTTTTTTTTTTTTTTGCTTGTCAAGAAATTTTTGGTAGATGAGAGTGCCCCCTCAACTGAAAATGTATGGCTGTGCCCCCCCAAACTGAAATTGCTTCCTACGGGCCTGGTTTCTGGATTAAATAAAATTGAATTTAATCAGACTTTGTTTTGAAATAAATTCAAAAAAGATTCAAATCTTAATCCTAGAGACATCTTTCTGCCGGACCCAAAATGAGGTCTTATTTTTATCTGCACTTTTTAAAAAAAGGTTTAATATAAATTGGTCATCCGTTTGATATGCCGTTTGTTACTCTTTTTTGCCGATAGTCGACTCGTACAAAGGTATTTTAAAAATCTGAAATAAATGAGAAGCACTGATAAAAGTTTTATGGTTTTATGTGAAAGAATGAGGGCGCATTCGATTTAGAATCACCAGGAATTAATCTCGAAGTGATTTTTTTTTTCATTTCAAGATCAATCATATGATGTATTAGCATTCTACTGAAATATAAGGTTCCTGTAAAATAGGATATTGTACATGCATATTGATTTGGCAAAATATGATACGAAATTAATATGGCTAGATGAGTTAGGTACAAAAAGTATATATATATATATATATATATATATATATATATATATATATATATATATATATATATATATATATATATATATATATATATATATATATTATATATTACACTGTACATTTTTGGGGTGGAAAAAAAAACAAAAACGTTTTTCTATAATTTTGCTGTCAGAGTCATCTCTTCACGAATTTAAACGTAGAACCTTTTTGGAAAAACGTTATTTGTGTGCATTTTAACTGAACAAAACGAACAAATAAACGTTTGAAAAAAAACGGACAGAGGAGTGAGCTTTTCTGATCAAAAGGAGATGGGCGAACATAGCGTGCAAAAAGCTTATAGCTTCAAATATTTAAAAATCATGTGACTTAGAGTTAAGTTAGAATTAGAATTTAGAGTTCTCATTAATGAAATTTATGAAATTATGATAAACAAAGCTTTTCTGGGGAAAATTTTCTCGGGAAAATTTATTCTTTTATTAAACAAAAATAACGAGATATTCATGGGAATCGAACCCTAGCAATAAAAATCATGAGTATCATTTTCTTTCAAGACTAGCACTCTAACCACTAGACTAAACGAGTCCTGATGAATAGTGGCTTTTAAATAATGTTTGTGATATGACCCTTGATCGACTTAATGGACTTGAGTATTTCTCGAAAAGATGCGAATGTTATGTCATAAAAGTATATTTTTAAGATATAGTGGGTCTTTGCTCCATATTTTTGGTAACCAAAAATTGTACATTTGTATATTTTTATGCAGACATTGAGGATTAACTTTCAAACATGTTAAGCGAAGACCCACTCATATCGAAAAACAGTGTTATAGTAGAGAAATACCGACATCTTACGAACGAACGTAACTCGCCCTAACTTCCCGTATCTCGGTAGTTTTCTCGGGACTAGTTATTGCACCTAGTTTAAAATTAATAAATCGGAAAAATTAAGTATATGTGTATAATAGAACGGACAGTATTTCAATCACTTTGTAAATGATAATTTCTCCTGTCTAATTTTCTGTAATCACTTACAATGTAATTAAAAGCGTACAAACAGAAGAAAATACGCCAAAATACCTATGACGGGTTAGGAAACACATTTGTCATGCGTCAGTGGTTATATGTATACATGTATATATTAGTGTGCGCTGTGTTCATTTGGGGAAAGTTATGTTTTATAGCATGGATTGATTGATTGATTGTATATTGTTTAACGTCCCTCTCGAGAATTTTTCACTCATATGGAGACGCCACCACTTGCCGGTGGAGAGCTGCAAATTTTGTCCTATACTCGGCACTTACGGCCATTAGAGAAATACCGACATCTTACGAACGAACGTAACTCGCCCTAACTTCTCGTATCTCGGTAGTTTTCCCGGGACCAGTTATTGCACCTAGTTTAAAATCAATAAATCGGAAAAATTAAGTATATGTGTATAATAGAACGGACAGTATTTTAATTACTTTATAAATGATAATTTCTCCTGTCTAATTTTCTGTAATCACTTACAATGTAATTAAAAGCGGACAATTAGAAGAAAATACGCCAAAATACCTATGGCGGGTTAGGAAACACATTTGTCATGGGTCAGTGGTTATACGTATACACGTACATGTATATACTAGTGTGCGCTGTGTTCATTTGGGGAAAGTTACGTTTTATAGCATGGATGAAATCTAAACTCATACCCTGTATAAATCCATGCAAAGGCAACAAGTTACTAGGTGATGCGCTTATATAGTGTCTTGTATTTAAAAGTGTACATTTATGTGTTTGTAAGAGAGAGAGAAAGAGAGAGAGAGAGAGAGCACAATGGACAATAATTGTTGTAATGAATTATACAATGTAGCATTGTTTTCTAACGTTTCAGAAATCAACCACTAAAAATCAGAAAATAGTTGGCACTTCTCCGGAAAACGTAATATTTTAAAGTGGTCGCGCGTTGATGTTTGTGTACTTGGGGATTGAGAGGGGGTCGAAGCTCGACTAATCGAATCAAATGTCCATTTTCATTACATTAAGTAAATACATGGAATACTACGATCCATATACTACAATCCTTATAAAAGTGGAGTGGGGTAATGCATGAATATGCAATAATTTTTTTTCCATATCGTATCTAGTAAAAGAAAAAGTAACTTAATAAGAAAGAAAGGTAGGATTTTCTTTATGTGAAATATCACTTAAAAGAAATAAACGAGCATTCATATGATAAACAGTGTCTTCTTAGATGATGTATTATGTTTCAATCCTCACTTAATTTATCTTTCGGCTGCCTTTCATGATATATGTTATATCTGTAAAGATATGTGGATTTTAAAAGCTGCAAACTATGCATTTGGGTAGGGTCACAGACGTAGCATTGTTTTTTTTAAATGGGGGGAGGGGGGCAGCCAGAGAAAAAAATTCAACTTACCTGAAAAAACCTGACGAGCAAAAAAAAATTCTTCTTTCGGTACCAATTTTTTTTTTTATACATTACTACATTAGCCTTATTTGACTGTACTGCAACAAAGGGGGGGGGGGGGGGGGCAACAAACCTTTCAATGAACATTTCGAACAGTAAAAACTATTGTGTGGAAAAGGTGGGGGCAGGCACCTCAGATGCTACATGTCTGTGGGTGGTGTATATTTATTAAATCTTCTTTGTACTCAAGCTATGTACCATTATGTCATTGTTTGTTAAGCATGCATTATTCATCAGAATATAAAATTACAAGATACACTGAATACCTGAAGGGTAACTTTGACCCCGCACTCAGAGTAATTTCGACCGAAGCTCTAATGTACAGAGAAAAAAACTATAGTCGAAATTATAACTTGCGTCATCTCTAAGAAAAAATCATAGATTGATTCAAGTATACTGACAAAAAGATACTGTAGTTCTCAAAATGTGAATAATTTGAAGACATCAAGTGCATGATGCTGATTCGCTGAGTTGTCAAGGCATGCTTCAAATGTACCTGCACACACAGGCAAATAAAAAGAACAGACGAGTTTTCACTGATGTGTAGAAGTAGTTTCTATTGCTGTACATTTATTTATTATTCATTAGTCGAATTAGAAACATATAATTTTCATTTTTAAAAGTGGGAGGTGTTGGGGAGCCAGAGAAAAAAAATCAACTTACAAGAAAAAATCTGACAAGCAAAAATAAAAATAAAAAAACAAAAACAAAAACAAAAACAAAACAAAACAAAAAAAGGGACGTGGGGTGGGGGTTTAAAGTCGAAAATCCTTTTTTCATGGGGGGGGGGGGGGTCCAACTTTTTTGGAAAAAAATTTTCTTCATACATTATCATTTAAAATTGGGTCGGTAGACTTTGTAATAAATTTTTTTCCAGAAAATTTCAACATTCTTATTGATGGAGAAAGAAAATTGGGGAGAAAAAAAATTGTCGTTTCCTCAGGTTAAACAAGTTTTGAGTCGGGTCATTTTTACCCAGTCGGTGTGGGCAAAGAAAAATTGTTTTTAAAGATGGTCTCACCTAATTTGGCTGATACCACGTGTCTGGAAATTACTTACCGAAGCAGCATTCATGTGGACAGGGGTTACTAAGGCCAATTTCTGTTAAGCTGATTTGCATTGCATTTTAATTTGTAAAAAAAACTGAATATTTTAAATGAAATGTGCATGAGTTTCAGTTGCAAAATCATTCTCATATTTATCACGTCAGGAATAGCTATTGATTAATTTTCTACACAGATATTGTCAGAGGTGATAATTCCTAGTAATGGCTAAGAAAAATATCAAAATAAAATTAAACCCGGCTTCAATATATATGTACATGTATTATAGTCATATCATGAATCCGTGGGAAAATAAGCCCGTTCGTATTTTTTCGGTTGATAAGGCTTCTTCTTAGTCATATACGATCCTTCGACGTAATTTTGCCCCAGTCTTTGCCCCCCTCCCCTTTCAGCTCTTTGATTTTTTTTTTCATTAAATATTTCGGATTTCCAACGATTCGGTATGAGCATTACTGTAGATTCCTAATTATACGCGAGGAATAAATTATCGTGTAATTAAGCGAGAAGCACCACTCGCGATATAGAATTACTCGCTTATATTTCTATGTTGGTTTACTGTATGTAAAATCTCTAGATAAATCACCCATTCGCGAATTATTGTTATCGCGATTTGACGCCCTTCGTCCATTTCGCAATATTGAGTACTCGAGTAAAATAAGGAATATAATTAAGAGACATGATTGGTTTAAAAAGACACTGTGACGGACAAACGGGAAAATAGACAGAAGTAAAATTTTTGCAAGACACATGCAAATTTAATTCAATTCTTGAAAGTATTACGTTTCAGAAAATTACAGGTTTCAGAACCTAAAAAATCTACTTTTGTGGAGAAAAATATAAGTAAAATTAATTTTAGTTTGCCCCAACACGAAAAAGAAAACTTAAAAGAAACACATGCTATTGACTCACTATGTAACTTTAATGCATCAAAATTGGCACCGTATATGATTTACATGTACAAAGTTTAGCCAGTAGCATGAATAAAAAGGCCATTGTTTTATGTTTACTTTTTTAACTCTCCCTTGCCCTCTTTTTCGTTAGACAGAATCTTTGACTTCAAAATTCCAAAAGAGACATTTTTCATTTTCCTTTTACATGTGTATTTCCCTTGTCGGAACCCCTTTGGTCGTTTAAATGTCCATTGAAATGTATTGTAGCGTCTCGGTAGCGACTAAGTTTTGAGGAATCCTGCGGGGATTTTATCTTTTGAAATCGCAATAACATTGAAGAATTTAATAATTCAAATGTGAATACAATAAACGATCCCCTTTTTTGGTTACGTTCGTTCGTAAGATGTCGGTATTTCTCTAATGAGCAGTGAGGGATCTTATTCGTGCCAGCACCTACTGCGACACGGGACCTCGGTTTATACGGTCTCATCCGAAGGACCGGTCTCCACGTCCCACAGTGGGATTCGAACCCGCGACGTAAGGATCAAGTCCTTACTTCGCGACTCTAGAGCAGACACTCTAACCACTGCGCCACGCGGGCGACTATAGCATGGATGAAATCTAAACTCATACCCTGTATAAATCCATGCAAAGGCAACAAGTTACTAGATGATGCGCTTATATAGTATCTTGTATTTAAAAGTGTACATTTATGTGTTTGTAAGAGAGAGAGGAGAGAGAGAGAGAGCACAATGGACAATAAGTGTTGTAATGAATTATACAGTGTAGTATTGTTTTCTAACGTTTCAGAAATCAACCATTAAAAATCAGAAAATAGTTGGCACTTCTCCGGAAAACGTAATATTTTTAAAGTGGTCGCACGTAGATGTTTGTGTACTTGGGGAGGGAGAGGGGGTCGAAGCTCAATTAATCGAATCAAATGTCCATTTTCAATACATTTAAGTAAATACATGGAATACTACGATGAAAGTTGAATGGGGCAATGCATGTATATGCAATAATTTTTTTTTTCCATACCGTATCTAGTAAAAGAAAAAGTAACTTCATAAAGAAAGAAGGGTAGGTTTTTCTTTATGTGAAATATCACTTCAAAGAAATAAACGAGCATTCATATGATAGACAGTGTCTTCTTGGATGATGTTTTATGTTGCAATCTTCACTTGATTTATCTTTCGGCTGCCTTTCATGATATATGTTATATCTGTATAGATATGTGGATTATAAAAGCTACAAATTATGCATTTTGGTAGGGTCACAGACGTTTTAAATGGGGGGGGGGGGCAGTGAAAAAAAATCAACTTACCTGAAAAAACCTGGCAAGCAAAAAAAACTCTCTTCTTTCGGTACGAATTTTTTTTCATACTTTACTACATTAGCCTTATTTGACTCTACTGCAACAAAAGGGGGGGGGGGGCAACAAGCCTTTCGATGAACATTTCGAACAATAAAAAGTAATGTGTGCAAAAGGTGGGGCAGACCCCTCTGATGCTTCATGTCTGTGGGTGCTGTATATTTATTAAATTTTCTTTGCACTCAAGCTATGTAGCATTATGTCATTGTTTGTTAAGCATGCATTATTCG
This sequence comes from Saccostrea echinata, assembly GCF_033153115.1. Taxonomy (NCBI): domain Eukaryota; kingdom Metazoa; phylum Mollusca; class Bivalvia; order Ostreida; family Ostreidae; genus Saccostrea; species Saccostrea echinata. The sequence continues at coordinate 17,978,266 of NW_026889778.1, forward strand.
TCAGAATATAAAATTACAAGATACACTGAATACGTGAAGGGTAACTTTGACCCCGCACTCAGAGTAATTTCGACCGAAGCTCTAATGTACAGAGGAAAAAAAAACTATATTCGAAATTATAATTTGCGTCATCTTTAAGGAAAAAAAAATCATAGATTGATTCAAGTATACTGACAAAAAGATACTGTAGTTCTCAAAATATGAATAATTTGAGGACATCATTCATTAGTCGAATTAGAAACATATAATTTTCGTCTTTAAAAGTCGGAGGGGTTGGGGGAGCCAGAGAAAAAAAATCAACTTACAAGAAAAAATCTGACAAGCAAAAACAAAAACAAAACAAAACAAAAACAAAAAAGGGGGTGGGGGTTTAAAGTCGAAAATCCTTCTTTCATTGGGGGGGGGGGGGGTCCAACTTTTTTGGAACAAAATTTTCTTCATACATTATCATATAAATATTGGGTCGGTAGATAGGTAATAATTTTTTTTTTCCAGAAAATTTCAACATTCTTATTGATGGAGAAAGAAAATTCGGGAGAAAATATCATCGTTTCCTCAGGTTAAACAAGTTTTGAGTCGGGTCATTTTTACCCAGTCGGTGAGGGCAAAGAAACAATTTTTTAAAGATGGTCTAACCTAATTTGGCTGATACCAACGTGTCTGGAAATTACTTACCGAAGCAGCATTCATGTGTACAGGGGTTACTAAGGCCAATTTCTACTCAGCTGATTTGCATTGCATTTTAATTTGTAAAACCTAAATATTTTGAATGAAATGTGCATGAGTTTCAGTTGCAAAATCATTCTCATATATATCACGTCAGGAATAGCTATTGATTAATTTTCTACGCAGATATTGTCAGAGGTGATAATTCCTTGTAATGGCTAAGAAAACTATCAAAATAAAATTAAACCCGGCTTCAATATACATGCACATGTATTATAGCGATATCATGAATCCGTGGGAAAAAAGCCCGTTCGTAATTTTTTCGGTTGATAAGGCTTCTTCTTAGATACATCCGATCCTTAGACGTAATTTTGCTCCAGTCTTTGCCCCCTCCCTCCCCCCTTCTCAGCTCTTTGATTTTTTTTCATTAAATATTTCGGATTTCCAACGATTCGGCATGAGCATTACTGTAGAGTCCTAAATATACGCGAGGAATAAATTATCGCGTAATTACGCTAGAAGCACCACTCGCGAAATAAATTACTCGCTTTTATTTTTATGGTGCTTTACTGTATGTAAAATCTCTAGAAACATCACCCATTCCCGAATTATTGTTCTCGCGATTTGACGCCCTTCGGCCATTTCGCGATATTGAGTACTCGCGTAAAATAAGGAATCTACTTAAGAGACATAATATGTTTAAAGAGACACTGTGACGGACAAACGGGAAAATTTACAGAAGTAAAATTTTTGCAAGACACATGCAAATTTAATCCAATTCTTGAAAGTATTACGTTTCAGAAAATTACAGGTTTCAGAACCTAAAAAATCTACTTTTGTGGAGAAAAATACAAGTAAAAATAATTTTAGTTTGCCCAAACACGAAAAAGAAAACTTAAAAGAAACACATGATATTGACTCACTATGTAACTTTAAATGCGCCTCTGCTGCATCAAAATTGGCACCGTATATGATTTACATGTACAAAGTTTAGCCAGTAGTGTGAACAAAAAGGACATTGTTTTATGTTTATTTTTTTAACTCTCCCTCGCCCTCTTTTTCGTGAGACAGAATCTTTGACTTCATGCTTCAAAATGAGACATTTTTTGTTTTCCTTTTACATGTGTATTTCCCTTTTCGGAACCCCTTTGCTCGTTTAAATGTCCATTGAAATGTATTGTAGCGTCACGGTAGCGACTACGACGAGAAGTAGTTTTGAGGTATCCTGCGGGGATTTTATCTTTTGAAATCGCAATAACATTGAAGAGTTTAATAATGCAAATGTGAGTACAATGAACGATCCCCTTTTTTGGTTACGTTCGTTCGTAAGATGTCGGTATTTCTCTAGTATGAGAAAATGACTCGTTTTGCCCTCTTTAGTGTGTGTTTAATATTTCATAAGCAAATAATTCCAATCTTTGTGAGATTTTTGTCAACTGTAGAGATTTTACATACAGTATATTTTAATGTTAGATGAAATATCAAGGACAATTTTGATATAATTGAGATTTAATTTTTCACCTTCATGTTTGTCACACTATAGACTTTTCGCTCGTCATGTTCACCAATCTTCTTTGTCCGTTGTCTGTCGTTGTCGTCCGTATAAACTTTTCTCATTTTCATCTTCTCAAGAACCACCGGACCAATTTCAACCAAACTTGCCATAAAGCATCCTTGAGTTAAGGAAATTAAAGATTGTTCAAATGAAGAGCCAGGTCCTCTTTCAGGGGTAGAAAATCAAGAATTAGTGAATATTTAATGGCAACTTTCAACAATCTTTTTCTCAAAAGTCACCGGGCGAGAATATCTCAACGATTCACAATTAGATATAAACTTTTATTTTATTTTTGACTACTATAGTACTGGTAGTTTGCATTGGTGATCTTATTTATATCGCCAATATCATTTCAGAGTAAATGTATGTACTATTGGTAAGAAGTAGCATGCGTTAACGGTAAATGTTCAACGGAATTGCTTAATTTTTCACGAATAAAGTACCCCATCTCTATCTGTTATGAAGGATTTAATATAATGACATTTTGCAGTCTTTAATAGTATTTGTTTTGCAATATGTACCCTCGTCATCTTGCATGAATAATTAGTTAGTTTCATTGCAATGAACGTAGTACTTACTTCGTTTAAAGGGAGATCATTTGAGTACGTCCAGATTTACCTTATGCAAATTTCACAATACAGCTAAGCATTTAGAAGAATTTTTTTCTTTTTCAAGCAAATAAAAAAAAAAAAAAAAAAAAAAAAAAAAAAAAAAAAAAAAAAGCTCATGCACGTATGTGCACGCACTTGCATAGTACTGCAAAATGTAACCTATGCACCATATGTGCTTTACTATAGACCAATCATACTCATTTTAAATTTCTAAACATCAAACTTATAAATATCAAATCTGTATAAAATGAAAATATAGCAATTGCAAAGATTTGAGGGAAAACAAGCTAATTCAGAGAATTTGTGTCCCCCACTTAGGGAAAAAAAAGAAAAAAAGAAGAACATGAGCAGTTCGGGGGGGGGGGGGGGTCGGACCCCCCCCCCCTGGATTTGTAGAATTATTAAATGTATGCATGTATATTGAAGGGGAAAATGCCAATATGGTGTAAAGATTTGATTGCTTATAATATTCTTTACTTAATATGTGTATAGAAAATTCTTTTTAAATAGAATATTTATCACACTGTAATAATGATTTTATGAGTTTGTACACGCCAGATGTCATAAATTTTTCATTTCACATGTTGAATACCATCATTTAGTAAATCCAAAAAAAAAATATAAAAAAAAATTAAAAAAAAAAAAATATGGTCCGGGATTTGAACCCGATGTAACGACAAAAAGTGACCCCCGTAGAATATTGACCGGGGATCATTTTTCTATGTAGAAATTTGACCCCCCGGTCAATATTCTACGTAGAAAAATGGCCCACGTTTTAGATATTATGGCCTTTGGGTCATTTTTCTCTGTGTGGATTGTAGAAAAATGACACCGTAGAATAATGACCCTCTGTCATTTTTTGATAAAATATGGTTTTGTAAAGAAATTTTTTGTTAGGCAAATACATAGGGGTCATTAAAATCACAAAGTCTTATTATATGAAGTGTTCATTTCTGAAAGCTTTAAAGTTTAAATAACAAAATTAAAAGGTATTACTATACTTTACATAAATAAAACAAGGTGGTTTATCCCATTTAAAGGAAAACATAACAAGGATATAATGATGTTCTTTGACTATTAGAACAAGAATAATAAGAAGAGTTCATCATGTACATAATACTTTGATATTAATTTAAAGCATTTTATAGTACAAAAGGATTTACCGAGAGAAAGTTTCAAAAATGTAATTTACTAAGCAGTAATTAATTAACAAAAATTGCTTTGAAGTATGGGGACAAGAAATTCTTTTAAAATTCAAATAATAATATCAATAAATATTGTGGTAGAAAGATGCATTAAACATTAGAAATAGAATGACATTTGAAAATTTTTTTTTTTACCAGATAAGTTTTTTAAGATTAATTTTTTGTTATTAATTAAAAACAGATAACTCTTACAACACCTACACATCTGATATGTATTCAATTTCATTGAATCTTTTGCTATTAGGAATGGAATACCTTAATAATAATAGCTTTAAAATTTTCAGTTTCCACAGTTTTAATTATCTAAATATGCAAAAAATCAAAGAAAAGTCTTCTTTCTTCTTCATAAGTTAGAAAGATTAACGTTTTAAAACTCTTCCCAATTAGTTTTATAAATAGCGATTGTTAAGAAAATTTGATCTCACAATTGTTTTTTAATTTCTATGAATGAAGTCTTAAACTTCTTCTCATAAAAATATTAAATATGTGAAATATATAAATCTTAAAAATATCACACAGGGCTGAATCAATATGCCTCTGAACTTCGATATCAGGGGTACAAAACGTGAGTAGCTCAAAACCTTTATCAGTGTCTTTTGTTGTTTGCTAGTGTCAACAAAGCCTTCACAAAATGAGGCTTTTTACAACACAAGATTATACACGGTAATATCATTTTCTATCCTTCTCCCTCCCTCTCCCCACTCCTTCCCCACATCTCTCTCCCCCCACTCTCTCCAACCCACCCTCTCTCTCCCCACTCTCTCACTCACACCCACTCCCCCACTCTCCCTCACCACTCTCTCTCTCTCCCCCCACTCTCCCTCTCCCCCTCCCCCCACTCTCCCTCTCCCTCCCCCCACTCTCCCTCCCAACTCTCTCTCCCCCTCCCCATTCTCTCCCCCTCACCCCACTCTTTCTCCACCTCACCCTCTCACCCCACTCTCTCTCCACTCCCTCACTCACCCTCTATCTCTCTCCCCACTCTCTCACTCGCCCACCCACTCCCTCTCCCCCACCACTCTCGCTCTCTCCCCACTGTTCCTCCCAACTCTCTGCCCTTCCACTCTCTCCCCTCACCCCCCTCTCTCTCTCTCTCCACTCCCTCACTCACCCACTATCTCTCTCTCTATTCCACTATCTCTCTCTCCCCCACTCTTTCTCTCTCTCCCCACTCTCTCCCCCTTTCTCTCCCAACTATCTCCCCACTACCTTCCTCTCTCTTTATTTTTTTTTTGACCGTCCGACTCATTTATTTTTAGACCTTATGAAAAAAATAATATATATGCATAATACATAGACGTTTCAAAGTTATTTATAATAAGATTAATGGAAAAAATACTTTTTCCAGAATAAAGACAAAATTCTTAATGTTAGTAGAAAAGAACTTATAAAATGTTTATTCTTGATCTTTTTTACTTTAAATTGGACTTGATAAATTTGTTTATTTTTGCAAAAAAATGAATGTAATTTAAAATTATAAGGGCGATAACTTCAAACAACAGAAAATACTGCTTCCCTGTTCACAATTTGTTCATTGCGTTATATGTTTGCGCATTTAATTCTATATGCTTGGAAAACAATATTTAGCTTGAACAATATACAGCTTGAAATCTAAGTTGGATATTATTTGTTGTACCGTTATGAAAAATAGATGAAATAAATAAATAATCCACATGCAGAGAGGACGTCTATAAATATCCTTTATTTGATCTAGTATGTAATAAGGGTTTGACATTCACTATCCTTTTCCCTTGTATGCTTTCAGTTTACTATATTTTCATAATTTTTATCTTGTTCAGACATCGTGTCGTTGCTTTCAATGTTAACCAAAATGCACTTGCATCACGACTCACTCGTTGTTCTACGGATTACCCGGCATCTCATATTTTCTTATTGCATATAAACGTTCGTTTGGTGTTTGTTCAAATATATACTCTTAATAAAACTATGTATAATCTTTACTTGTTGCATGGTTCCACTCTGCTAACCATATATTTCTACATGTACTAAACGGTTTTGAATGGACAGCGTTAAATGATTAACCGTTGGGCTATCAACGTAATTTGAGTAAATGTTCACCTCATTACAGGTCCTAGCAAAGCTTCTGGGAAAATAATCATTCACTTAAGTAATAGAGCCATTCAATCAAAAAAAAATTAAAAAAAAAAAAGAAAAAAAAGAAAAAAAGTCAAGCAAATTGTGGCCTCTGTCGCGCATAGGAACCCTCCTCAGTCTACATGAACTGTACATAACATTATAGAGATAAAGTTTGTAAATTGTAAAACACTTGAAGTAAGCATTTAATTCTAAGTCTGAAGGAAGAATTTAAGAAGGTATGCCACACCAATTTTTTCATAGATCTTTAAACTATGATTTCAGCATTAAAAGGCCGATATTAGCTCTCAATTATTTTATAAGATTTTTCCCCCAATTTTTCATAGAAAATGAAAAAAAAAGATTTTATTTGCAAATAAGATGTTTTAGAGATAAAAATTTGCTATCAATAAATGCAGAAAATGAATATCTAATAAAATATGTAAACAAAAGTAAGCTGGACATTTTAATTTTTTTTACTAAAAAATTATTTATGAAAATAAAACACAGTATTTGCGAAAATTTTCAAAACCTATGGATAATATATTAAAAAAAAAACAAGTCACAGCTACAATGAATATGCTAGACAATCATATTTTAAAAAGAAATTAAAATGAAAATGCCAAATTTTAGAAAAATATATTTTTTTGATTTTGGCCAATCCCGATCGAAATTTAAGAACCTTCTATACACTGCACTCTAAAGAGTTCTGATTCTGTGGTATTTTTATGTAGTTAGAGTAATCTGCCCTTAGATCTAAAATAAAATAAATTGAAATTTACAGCTTATCAATCAATTTCTAATCAATTCAAGCATTCTTGACATTTTGATAGGCCAAGATGAATTAATTGAAAACATTATCTGCATTCTTTTTTCCCACTTAGGAAAACAACAGTGATTTCTTTGATTTCAACTTTGTTGACTTTAAACATTTTTCCTGGGGTTAAAAGACAGGCACCCTATGTTGAAAAGGATATAAATAAGCTCAATATTTACACCTTTATACAATATAATTTTCTCAATGTCCAAAAAACATTTTCTTTTAATGTAGAGAGGGTCCTTAAACTGTTGAAATTTTGTAATAATTGGAAATAGATAACATTTTTACAAGAATACTAGTTTGTTTAGGTGTAATACGGATTAAAAGGTAATTGAACTTGACAATCAAATAGATTTCTGAGAGGTAAATACATAAAGAGGACGATAATTATTATTTTATTTATTTTGTGTTAATTTTGATCGGGATCAGTTTCATTTCGATCGGATATTTACATATATGGGTTTCAGCTTAAAATAAATAAACACAGAAAAGCATAATAATATCAGATGAATAATATTCAATTTAATATATTTCTTATATAATACACAAGCTGTATAGAATTCGTAAAAAGTAATAATTGTATCAACCAAAACAACATGAATTTTTAAAAAATGTTTGTACAATGGAAAATAGGTATTCATTTTCAACATCGTTTAACGTTTCATCTCCCCACAGTAAAGTGTGAGTATCAACAGTATGTAATTTTCCCATTCGCAGAAATGAGTCAAAAAATTATTTCCTGGCCTCTGTATATTTTTTGCATGAAAAGAAATAATGATGAGTATCCTCCACTCTTCCACAAAAACACAGGGGATTCAAAATTACATTACATCGAAAAAGATCGCTATTAAGCACACAGTTGTGTCGAAGCCTTAATGTATGTAATATATTTAAGCGTTGAATCCCGTAACTGAAATAAGAGGGTGGCATAGGTTTATTGTAAGAAATGGACTTTTTAAAGATAGACAATGAGGAAGAATTTCTTACAATAAGAGACAATGAGTTCAATTCGTCAATAACAAGGGGGATGAAAGTTGACATAGGTTTGCAATCTGCGTTTATATGGCATGTCAAACGTTGCAATATTCGATCTTTTGCATTTGCATTGTATAATTTTTATTTGTATTGTATAATTTTCTATTTGTATTGTATAATTTTTCATTTGTATTGTATAATTTTTATTTGTATTCTATAATTTTCTATTTGTATTGTATAATTTTCATTTGTATTGTATAATTTTTATTTGTATTGTATAATTTCCCAATTGCATTGTATAATTTCTTATTTGTATTGTAAAATTTCTTATTTGTATGCGATAATTTTTCATTTGTATTGTATCCGCGGACTGTTTATTTGTTTCGTTACGAAGGATTTCATTGGTCAAGTTTCAGTCTGTATCGGGTTGAAGATGTTCCGGATGCTCAAAGCAAACTGGGCTCATATGTATTTGCTTGCTTGATTGATTGATTATTGTTTAACGCCGAGTCGGCAATATTTCAGCCATATTTCGGCGGCATATGTATTTGCGTGCATGTTAGACGGTCATTGGATTCTAAAAAGGGAGCGCTGGTAGATGGCAAATAAATAATCTGTCCTTAGGAATGCTGACTGAGAAAATAAATAAATTGACCTTGAGTGGTGGTAACTACCCCCACCCCCAAAAAACTGAGTTTTCGGGTTTGGGTGGATTTTCTTCTTTTTGTTTTTCTCCTTGTCTCTGGTCATATTGGAAATAAATATTCTCTCCTGCGAGAGAATGAAAATAAATAATCGGATTCAACACCCCCCGAGAATCAAATGGTCGTCCCTTAGCATGCACCGCAAATAGAGGAGCCGAGTTTGTGTTTGTAGAGAGTGCGCGATCGGAATTGTGGGAAGGGTACCAGACTAAGTTTGTGATGGGCACCTGAGACCATTATACAGACTAAATTTTATGACCAATGACATCCTTCGTAACGAAATAAATAAACAATCCTCGGATACAATACAAATGAAAAATTATCGCATACAAATAAGAAATTATACAATACAAATAAGAAATTATACAATGCAAATGGAAAATATAGAATACAAATGAAAAATTATACAATACAAATGATTTTTTTTACAACACAAATGGAAAATATAGAATACAAATAAACATTATACAATCCAAATGGAAAATTATAAAATCCAAATGGAAAATTATAGAATACAAATAAAAATTATACAATACAAATTGAAAATTATACAATACAAATGAAAAATTATACAATACAAATGAAAAATTATACAATACAAATAAAAATTATACAATACAAATGGAAAGTTATACAATACAAATGGAAAAGATCGAATATTGCAACGTTTGACATGCCATACGTTTAGGTATGTTATAGTTATATGAATTTCTCGTACTGTAACTTGATGAATTACAACGCAAATTTGGGATTATATCAGTTAGATATTCAGGAACTTGGATATTGTAGTAAATCTAGTATTTTTTCTTCTTTCATGCAATGGTTCCCATCCAGTTTCAAAGTATAGTGCATCTTTAGAAGCTAATAGAGTTAAGAGCTAATTTTTCGCTATCGCCTACATTACATCCACCCCACACCAAGGAAGCATATTCTAATTGGGGTCTAAGAAAGGTTGTGTACATGAGTGAGAGTTTTCCGATTTACAACAAATTTGATTTTTTGAAATAAGCATCTTTGCAAATAAAACATTTTTTTCTTCATTTTCTCAGAAAAAAATACCCAAAAATCGCATTAAATAATTAAGAGCTGATATCAGTCTTTCATGCAGTGCTGCAACCATAGTTTAAAAGAGATGTCTTAAAGATCTATTAAATAAAATTTTGGTGTGGCATTCCTCCTTAAATTATGAAAAGGACTGGGGAAGGAGGTAGACAACATGTTAGAAATTCTATAACTGCAGTGCATGATTTGGAGACAAGCCAAGGCCATCTTTAAAAAAAATGTTTGTTAACACCTTCTCCCGACCGATTGGCTAAAATGGCCCGACTCAATTTTTTTTTTTCACCTCCAGAAAATAAAATATTTTTTCTTTTCTCACCCGTCCACGTGTATGTTGAGATTTTCTTGGGGAAAAATTAACGCGTATCATATCTCATTTCTAAAGGTTTTTTTTTTAAAAAACAGGTTTTATTATATAATATTGTGAAAAAGTAGGGGGGGGGGTCAGATTTCTAAGGGGGTCATTTTTCAACGTAAGAGGAGTCGTAGAATTACCGGCCTGGAAGGGTTTTCTACGGTCGAAAAATGACCCTACTTGTCGTGGAATATTGACCCAGGATCATTTTTCTACAATGTACGTAGAAATTTGACCCCTGGTCAATATTTTACGGGGGTCACTTTTCGTCGTTACACCGGTACCTCTCACTTGATAGGCAAGAATCATACCCCTAGACCGCGGAGGCACTTGATTTTACAGCAGATTAAATGCAAATATTATGTCATGTATAATGTTTATATTCACGTTCGATATTTTCAAAATTTTACACAATACATGGTGTCTAATTCAGCCTTTACTAAATGTAGAGTTTATGTATATAAGTGTGGTACGTGTTTTTAAACGTGGTTTTTCTTGACTGAAAGTGCCAGAATCTTTTTTGTAACAACTTTTAAGTGTATTTATAAAATAGATTCAAAATTTTTTAAAAATTTATTTTCCATTTAACAATCCGTAAGACAAGCCCCTATGATAAAACTTACCTTCAGCGGGGGCATATGTGCCGGAAGGTGTATTAGCTCTCTTTCTTTTTCTTTTTTTTTCCTTTTTTTTTTTAACTTTTTTTTTCTCGATAAAATAAATGAAAACCTTAGATGGCCCTTTGTGGTAACCTCGTTCTTGAAAGACACACGAATGGTTTGAAGAACGATCTAGCTAATATATTGTAAAAAGAGACCTTCCGGGAAAAACAGTCCGGTGCAGACCAAATATTTCTGGTTCTTAATAAACGCTGACAATAGGTAATTGACAGCCCTTAAAAATAAAATATCTAGTCATAAAAAGTCGAACAAAACTCAGACCTGCGACCGGAACTACAGCATATCCGCTCAAGAAGAGTTGGTTTTATTATTGACTTTGGAATTCAAGGATGCATTCTCCATTTTAATGAGCGATTTGAATTTACGGTAATTTTTTTTCTTCTCTAAATTATGTTGATGAGGCATATTTTTACCACAATTCTGTAGTCACACAAGTATTGAGAAAAAGTTATCAGATCCACAACATACCCTTTCTAGTTTCTATATTGATAATTTAATGTTTTATTGATCTAGCCAGAGATTAATTAAAACCTACGTGTAGATTTAAAAAAAAAAAAAAAACAGAAAAAACCTTTATTTATAAATACACACGTGTATTGATATATAGTGGGAGTAGGATTTTTTTTTAATTTAGGGTTTATATGAATGTTTTTGAACATGTCGAAGTTGTTGATAAAAATTGAGTTGCCTGTGATCAACAGTCTAACATGGGAGGGGGAGGGGGGGCATTTGTAATCATATAATATATATTATAAAATTTTTATAACCATGTATTAACAAAAATTGCAAAAGACTAAGACTTGATTTCATTTTCAACCTGCATGAATAGTATGTAGCATATATTCCACTCAATAGATAATTAAAATCCATATAATATTTAAGAAGTACTTGCAAAAACATTTTGCACCAATGATTTATTTGGAAGAGATGACAGTTAATGAAATCCAGACCCCCTTGAAAATTTATGAGACCCTGCACTTTCTTCTGTACAATTACAAATGTTGTGAACCTTTTTAGAGTAATTAGATAAATTAATGTGTCAGCTACCACAACTTCCTATCAATGTTTCTTTTTCCTCTACACAGTTTTTTCAAAAGTACTGTAAATGACTAAATATTCCCGACATCTTAGTTTTGCGAGATGAGTATATGGCATTTATTAGCGGGACAAAATTTTCACGAATTCTAACTATTGTCCTGTATAATCTTTACTAATAAAAATAAACGTGAGAAGGAAAATTTCGTGAGGAAACAGTCCAGCGTAACTACACGAAAATAAAGTTCTTGAGAATAAAAAGTGATTTACACTAGATGACTGTAGATCTTACAAATTACATTTCAATATTCTGATTACAGGCATTGAACACCAACAGTTTATGTGAAGAAATGATGACATAGAAGAAAATCTTCAACCTATTCCTGTAAAGACAGGATTCAAACTTGATTTTGCAGGATTTTGTGGGATACAGAAAAAGCAAACCCACTAAAAAAAAAGTATTTGTCTAAAATGAATCTCAACTGTGTAAATCATGTTATTCCCAAGAAAGTTAACTTGTGTAGGGTCGTGGAGAGAATAAACAACTTTCTGTTGCCAAGTAAGTATCAATACAGTGTATATACATAATTATCATATCCAAGATAACATAATGTTCAAACCTCATTATCTTGAACTAAGTGGGATCAATTAAAGGAAAGTAATTGGGACTTCAAAATCTGACATTATTATACATTACATGGTATTTGAGAAATCATATTGAGATGTATTAATTGTACCAAAATTCAGCTGTATTTAAAGATGTAATATAGAAATACATTTCTTTCTTGTATTAATAAATGTCATGCACATTTATTTACCATTTATCATGCTTATGTTCAGATATTTTTAAAACAATAAGGTTAAATTGGATTTTTAAAAAAAAAAAAAAAAAAAAGACATATAATTTTAATGTGTGTTATCTGAATCTTTTCCAATTTCTTCTTCTTTTTTTTCAAAAATACGTAACGTAATATGCTTTAATCATAAAAGGTAAAATTACAAATATAATCATTTTTTCTATTGATGGTCAGTTTTAGTAGAGAGATATATATACACATTTCTTTTCCCAGCTTCCAGCCGTTCGGAGTGCGTGCCGTTTTACGTGGAGAACGATCAAGTGGGAATTGTCACACCTGAGGTGGCTCTGCTATTACAGGAACACAGTGACCTTTTCACAGTCAGCAGTACATCCATCCACCTCAGTAACAAGTATGGGACGTTTGAAGAGAGGACTGAAGTCATGCGGGTATTCTTAGAATCGCTCAGGGACACGGGGAAACTTCATAGGTCACTAAAAGGTTGGAGAAATGAGGTATTGATCAATAACTACAGTATTCATGTATACTGTACATATATAGTTGTGTATCTATCATATTAATATTGCCATTTTGGGTTTATTGATCAGGTCAAGTAAAGTATAGATGTTGGAGGGTAAATGGCTCTAAGTTACAGACTAATTGTTAAATCGATAGAGTTTGAGGGAAAATGTACATTATATTGTATGTACATGTATATATAACATAACACACGTGTATTTGCTATATGAATAATTGATAACAGTGTTTTATAAGGTGTAAGAATCATGCTGCATACTTCATTTTTTAAATGCCACCTTGTGCTCTGTAAATCAGTACCTTATCAATCATTGTTCATACAGCTTAATGTTTGGTAGAGTTTTATTTTTGATTACTTTTGGGGTAGAATAGAGATTTGAAATTTAAAAGACAGAGAAAAAGCTTAAAGTATATCAATTACATTTTACAGAATGTTATTTTTCCAAGAAAAAAGAAATGAATTTAATGGAAAGACAAGATTTTTGTGTATTGTTCACAAGATAAACTGTTCGATAAATTGTTGCTTGCCTCCATTGTGGATGAAATGATTACTGACAAGGAATTATTTTTATATCCAGATAGCTTCACAAAAAATACATGTACACGAAAATAATGCTCTTGCAAATAAAATATGATTTACAATAAACAAAAAATATCACAGAAATATATAGTTAAAAAAAGGGCTAACAGATTTCTCAAAAAGATGTGTACTGCTTATTATGTACCTGTGTGGTAATTTGTGGGCCTGTTTTAATCTGTCTTTTGCATTGCTTTACTTATTTCAGACCTACAATATACGACATTCTATGAGTGAGCCTGTTTTGTTCAAAATGGAGAGATCTGCTGCTGGTAAGCACAATTTTTTTAAAATCATAAAATAAAATATATTAGAAACACTGTGTTTATCTTTCATATTATATCATCTTTCATTCTGTTTTTTTCTTTTTTTTCACTGTGCTTTTTTTTTTTAAACAATGAAGTCTACTTGTATTCAAAATTGTATTTTGATAACTGATGATGGTTAGCTATTTAGGTCGTATCAATTAACTCCAAATGTGACAGTTTCCATTACCAATTTAGGACAGATTATATTTTTTTAGAGACCGTAGTTAGAAATATTACATAGTTTTAATTTGATATTATATAAATATTTCATATAGTTGAGGGTAACATTGAAAAGGTTGACAATGGTTTTCTTGGGGTGAAAATATTCAATGTTAACCTCAACTGCATGTAATATTTATAATGTCATACTGAATGTTTTATACAAATACATATAACATAGAACTGTAGGTGGATAAATACTGTGCAGTCAACATATTTTGTCTTTGCTGTTACAGTTTCATTGAAATATATGTTTCCATTACAGTAATTGTAAATGCATCTATTTTGATATTGATTTACAGAACATAAAAGCAGTTGAAATATGAAGTGACTTCAGTTAACAATTCCTAAATTTCCTTGCAATGCATAAATGTGGTGTTTGATTTAAAAGAAAATTTAAAAGAACTTTTATTTATCTCTTGGATCTTTTCTAGGTCCGTTTGGAGTGGTGACTTATGGGTGTCATATTAACGGTTACACTTACAAAAACGGAGAAATGATGATGTGGATAGCGAAAAGGTCACCGACCAAACAGACCTACCCAAATCTCCTAGACCAATTTGTAAGTGTATTAAAATGTGCAGCAAGGTGTTATTTAATGAAGAGATGTACCCTACTAAATATTCAGAGGTCATTTTTAATGGTTTATTAATGAAAAGATATACCCTTAACTCAAATACATATGATACAGTGATGGAATACTTTATAATTTACTTCAGCTTTTCCATTATCAACTTTACTTATTTATGTAGTAATATTCTGCTATCAACTGCATATGGTGTTTATTCAATTCACAAGAGCATGCTCTGAGCAGGATCAGTTTTTAAACAGTGGCAGGCTACTGTCAAATAAGTTGATGTTAAAGGGATTTCAACAGCCTCGTTTATAGTCAGCATTTCGAATAGTTTATATTCATTAAACATGTAATGATCTTGTTTGCAAATACAGCCTATCATTGGGTCAAATGCTTTATACCAATTGTGAGATTTTTTTTTTAATACTAAAATTGATTATTCAGTCTACCTGATCAATACATAGAGCTCTTGGCATGTGTGAATGGTCGACAGGGGATGCTTACTCCACTGTGGCACCTGATCCCACCTCTGGAATTTCCAGGGGTCTGTGTTATATGCCTACCTGCTCACAAAATTATATTGTATATGGATTTTTTAATATAGATTACTGTTTTCTATCTTTACATTTTTCATACTTTTAAAAAAATGTTAAAATAAAACTACATAGTTTAAGAGAAAATAAGAATGCCAGCTTTTAAGGTTGTATTTAGAATAACTCGTTGCCTTAAACCAAAGATTTTCAACTGTGTTTTCTAGTGAAATATAAATATGAGACTTATAAAGCACAGAAATTAAACACTGAAAATAGTTGCATATTGATTGGTTATATTTTCATGAGACTCTAAATTAAAGTTATGTTGATACAGGTGGCTGGGGGCCTCAGTTCTGGTCTGGGGTTCCGGGAGTGTGCAGAAAAAGAATGTCAAGAGGAAGCCTCGATACCAGAGAAGTACCTCAAAAATCTCAAGTCTACAGGAACTATGAGGTAATACTGTAAAGCAACTTTTATTTGTGGCGAGAAATATCTGTGAGTTTTGTGACATATGTTAACTCATAATAATCGGCGTGAACCATTTAATTTGCTTTGTATTTGTAGAGAATGTTTCCCCAGTTGCGAAAATAAATCGCACTGGATTGATTTCAAACTGACGAATTGCAAATAAAAGATGACGTCAACATCAATCATTTTCTAATGTACTTTTATTTGAAAGAGTGCACATTTGTAATGGTGTTACATGTACAGTTAAAACTCATCTCTTTATGTTTAAACTAAGAGGGAAGTTTGAGATACTGCAAACCAACTTTTATTTAAATGCAAGAAATATTCAAGATTTGCATGACCTTTGTTTTCTCACCTTGAACCCTTTAAGTTGTGTATTTATCCAAAATGTTTCCTCGGTTACTAAAATTAAAAGTCAAAGATGGAATTCAAACTGGTTAATAAAAGTTATTACCAATATGAATGGTTTACACTTTACAGGGACTAAGTTTTTGAGATCATCCCTATTTTCCCTCAGTTATATTATAAAACAAAAGCATTTCATTTTGATATTTAAAAGACACTAGCTGGTAGCAATTTTGTACAGTACTGTAGTAACCTCAGAAATTGCAGTTGAATTTATTGGTTTTGATTGACAGCTGTATACATGAAGATGAGAGGGGTGTTCATCCAGAGGTGGAGTTTCTATTTGACCTGAAGCTTCCCGAGGACTTTGTACCTGTGAATGCTGATGGTGAAGTTCAAGAGTTTAAACTTTATCCTGTCTCAGAGGTGACGCATTATTTTTGAAGCATACATGTACATGTAGATCTATATAAGTACTTGTGATATTACAGTAAAACTTGTTCAGTACGAACACTGATATAGCAAATTAACAGATCTGAAGTTTGGGATCCCTTGCAAAATTTTTCACATATTTTCGTAAAATTTTACATTATTGCAAACTCTAATATATCGAATTTACGGAAAAATATTTACATCCACTGAATATTATTTCCTTTATTTCTTATGAAAACCATTGCCATTAATCAGTCCATAAACAACACTAAGCAAGCCACCTGCATAGATTTCTTAAGCAACGGCTGTTCCATCAATTATGCATACAATGACATACACGTCTATAATACAATATTTAACATATTTAATTTACTTTGAATGTTTTTTTTTTATAAAGATATAAATATAAACAATAAAATGTCTTTCTTTCTTTGTGAGTATGGGAATAAACATCGCAGGTATTGCAGAAAAAAATTCACATAACCCGCTTACACGGGTTATGTAATTTTTCTGCAACAGCTGCAACATTAATTCCTGTACTAACAACCAAAGAAAGCATTTCATTGTTTAAAACAAACTGATTTTGTGTTCCGTAGACATTAAAAATAATGATATTTACATCTTTTATAATGAATTTTTTACAAGTCAAAATTTAAATATTGAACTGATATTATTTCTCATGATTACAGTAAAACGCGTTTAGTACGAACACAGATATAGCAAATTTACAGATATAGAGAAGTGTTTTGCAATCCCTGGCAAAATTCTTAACAATTCTATGTAAAATTTTATGGATATAATGAACTCTGATATATAGCAAATTTACGGTTACAGCGAACTGATTTTTTTGTCCCATGTAAGTTAAAAATAAAAAAATTTGCATCTTTTATAGCAAATTTTCAAAGATCTTAATTATTAAAATATTGAACTGACATAATTTTGTAAGTATTTATATTTAAAACTCATTTCTTCCAAAAACTTTTGAATTCCAAATTAAAAGTATTTTATATTTCCCTAAATACATGTACATTTGGTAAGCACACCTGAGGGAAAAAAAAATCTACATGTATATAACGAATTCGCTATATATACTTTAAGGAATTCGTTATATGGATATAATGAATTACTAATATAGAGAAATAAATTTGCAGGTCCCCAGAACTTCACTGTAACTGTGTTTTACTGTATTTATATCTTAAAATCTTTATCATTTCATCAGAAAACTTAATAAGTTATCCATACATATTCACATATACACATACATATTTGGCAGTCAAACGAAGGAAAACATATATTGCAGATTTGCTTTAAACTATAGCAAAGTTGCTACATTGTATACAGACATAACGAATTATGGATATATCGAAGTTAATTGACATGTCCCCAGAACTTCACTATAACTGAGTTTTACTGTATACGAATCTCAAAATTGTCATGCACTTCTGAAGATGGTTGTAGTATATCTTGTAAATGATAAAAAATTCTGCATGTCAAATTTTTACATGAAAATTTAAGTTTAATAGATGAAGTTAATAACATGTATTATTGACTTTCCAACTTTCTTTTCAGTTACAAGATATAATTGTTCTAGATTCCTTCAAACCAAACAGTGCAGCCATTGTTTTGGATTTTTTAATACGACACAACATTATTAATCCGGACAATGGTAAGCTACATGTAATAACACATTCTATTGAATCATTATTCATGTATATTATATAAGAAGATTATTTTCGTAATTTTCATTGGCTGAAAGGACGCCACGACATTCGTCCATTTGTGATATTGATGCAAAAGCGCATCCGCAGAATGTGATATCGCACGACTCACCGATCGGCTGCATCGAAGTTAGGTAGAACGTGACGTCATAATATAAGAAACATGTCTTTACCATTGTGATGTAATGACAGCCAAGTCTATTCAGTTAGGACTGCGTCAGATTATTCACTTTGAGTGATTATGTAATATAACTATTATGGACTTCCGTGAACGGTCAATATGTGGTTATAAGGACCCATGTCAAGTGATATTGACCTCAGACACAGAAAATGATAGTGACCTCACAAGCTCGGTCGCTATCACTTTCTGCGTCTTCAGTCAATATCACTTGACATAGGTCCTTTTAACCACATGTCAACCTACATTGAAGTCCATAATTGTATAATATCATGGGTTCAGTTTTTGTGGATATCATGGGTTACTCCAAACCATTAAAGACAAGATTGCAAATGTTGATTTTTTTTAATCTCAGGCATTGGGGGGGGGGGGGGGGGTTGTAATTTGAATCTATCAGTTGTGTGCTTCACTATTTATAGTGCACAGGTCTATACGTTTTTTCACAGAGGATCAAGATAAAGCACATGCACTAGTTTGCCACATAGTATTTCAAATGATCTACCCTATTCACTCATTTTATAAACATTTACAACTTATTATACTATTTTTTTCAGAACCTTCCTACTGTTACTTGGTAGAAATGTTACATTACCCGATACAGACTTTATTCAGGAAGCTACCCAAAGTCATATGATGAGTATGCATAGTTAGTTTGGACTTGGATTAATCCTTTAAGTGGCCATCGAATAAAAAAAAACTTGTTATGTAAATCCAGTGGTTTGACAGAGTGGGTCGTCAGTCTTCAGCACTCTGGGCGAGATGACAGCATTTTTAGAGATATGTGTACCATTTCACCTATTCTGCGCGAAATGACATCATCATGGTGGACTCTTGGGACCATGGATTAATACTTTTTATTAGTGTCTGTGGATGTCTCAATCTTTTTTTTTTCTTGTACACTATAACATTCAAATTATGCTGTATTGTTGTTAATGTCAGCAGGCTAATACTTGTAGTATTTTAGAAGGAATAGTCTTGCAGTTGGTGTAGTAGAAATGCTCTGTGGTTTTGCCTTGTTTTTCTATGCCTTACATGGTATTTTTTGTCTATTGAGCAGGATTGCCATAAACTTTGTTTTACTGTAAACCTGTTTTGTGGATAATAGTTATCAGGAAATAACTTTTCATATCTTGGCAGGACCAAAATGCATTAGCTGTTGCAAATCGAATTTACATTTTTTCTGTTAGCTGTCTTAAGTTATTTTTGCTGTGTGTTGGATTACCAGTAATTTTGGTTTAGTTTTTAGGATAAATTCTTCATGTGTGATGTCCCAGTGACCAAAGTTCAAGCTGATACAAGTAATTTTTTTTTCTTTTTTGGTCAATGTTATTTTTTATTTCAACATGACAATTGTATAGATAATGTGACATAGGAATGCAGAGCGAAATGCTTCTGAACTTTTACAGACTGGTTTGTCTTGTTTTCAATTTAATAATTCTTGATTAATAATCAGGTTTTTTTAATGTTTAAATTTAATAAGTTTTGCATATCCTGAGGATTAAAATGGCTCTTATCCATATTTACAATTTACTACATCTCTACTTATGAAGATTGATTTTATTGTTTTTTACTCCCTCACCCTTGTGTGAATTTTGCTTGTCTCTGTGAAATAAAAGTGCTTCAACACATACTTTTAATACTTTTATATTATCAAAGTTTAGATTAAAGGGAATGGGACACAGATTTGAAACTCATATTTTCTAAATAATATCATGACTTGTATGTTTCTGGAGCATTTTATGCTGAAACTTATTTAAAATGTGTTTAGAAACGTCTTTTATCTGGAAATTATTAGATCTACGAATTTGATTTACACATATACATGTACTTGCAATTTCACAAAGTAAACTTTATCCCTAATACTTAAGAAAAGTAGAAATTTTGTTGTATATTAATGAAAAATATGAAAACTATAATCCAGAAAATTCAGAGTAGAAATGTGAGAAAGCAAAACCAACTCACCAGTATTGTCAGTCCGTGCTCATTGATGTGTGCATACTAAACAAATTGAACCACCCAGTAAAACACTAACAGTAACAGAGTTCGTGCCCTGTTTATAAACACAGGTGTTTGATGTGATGTTATAAAGAATGTTGTTGTCATTAAATTCTTAGAATATTCATGTAAGTTCAAATCATTAAATTGAAGTTACATGTATTTCTTTGAATAAAAATAGATGTTTAAAATTGTAAACAATGCAACTGTGTCCAGGCCCCTTTAAAGTTTACATAGGAATCATCTCATTTTCAACTACTGGGAAGTCACTAATTTTCTTGGGGGTGGGTGGGGAGGGTTTCATTGTGTGAAGAGATCCTTGAATTTATGTCTTCCATGAAAAGTAAAATTTTGAATAAATAACGAAGCAAAACCACATTAACCATATCATATCCTCAAGAATCAATGTTTGTTTGTTGTTTAACGTCCCTCTCGAGAATTTTTCAATCATATGGAGACGCCACCATTTGCCGGTGGAGGGCTACAAATTTATACCTAAACTCGGCTTCAGGGTCATTGAGCATTTGCAATGAAGGATCTTTTTCGTGCCAACACCTACTGTGACACGGGACCTTCGTTTCTATGGAGATTATCCTTCCCTTCATGAATAATGTTGTAAAAAATACTCCCTCGCCTGTTATATGATAGTAAATAAACCATCCTGACACAGAATAAAACTGCCAAAGTTTCTCCAAATATGTTTATGAAATCCACATTTACAATATTTTCAATCTCACAATTGCTGAGCTATGACATCTCAATTGCTCACTATGACATCACAGCTTATGACAGTGAGTTATGGAAAGACAGAGGCAAAGGGAAAATCAAAGAGAATGTTACAATAAAAAGAAATATCAATATTATGCATGATTTGACGCCAAGGCTGTTCATGAACAGGGTTGTGTTCAAGATGGCAGTAGCTAACCTAATTACTAAAACTAGAAATCTAGGTCTTTTGAATGCACTTTATGAACGATTGTTATCCCTACATAACATAGTGGCTTGGCGAGCAAGACTAGCATATTGTTCAAGGTTGTAGCTCTACATAGCCATTACAATATCGAGTGCAGTCTTCAAGTTTCATGATCTTGAGGCAAGGTCATTGGCTCCTGAAGTTCAGATTAAAACTTTGTAATGCAAAAATTGCTCATAGGAAATGAACAAGGTATATATGTTTACTTTCTCTGCTTTCATTGTTTTGACAGACCAATTAACTGTGTCCATTTTATGAAACCGACACAGTCTATGTACCTCACAATGAGATGCAGGCCATTTTAACTTTAATAAATATTTGTACAATAACCGCCACATCTTTATGTGACATCAGATTTAATATAACACTTGTTCTCTATCTTGCTGACAAGTCTTCTAGCGTAGAAGTCCCTATACACTGGAGGTAACTCCTCGAGAGCTTTGATGGCTCGGTCAGCGATCTGCATGGCTCTCACAGCAGGCTGAAGGTCCTTGTTACCGTATATGTCCTTATTATCGTACATTTTATCCTCAAGATGTTTCCAAAACACATTTACTGCCACACCAAAGTCTAGAGACACAACGTTGTGGAACCACAAAGCTGAAAAATAACAACACAATATACAGTATACCCTGATTCTCTAACTAATTTTAAGTCCATACAGAGTGGGAAATATTTAAAATTTTTGCATGGTTATTGTTATCTTTTGCTGAAGTCTTCATGTGAAGACCTTGTTGAACACTAGCATTTTGAGCACAATGTTCACTATAACAGTAACAATATTGCTTTCACTGACAAAATAACCTGAAATTTACCATTTCATTTCTAGTTGGAAAATAAAGCTACTGACAATGATGTCAACAACAGAAATTCAAATGATGCTTATATTTTACCAGAAGAATGAAATCAAAAAATTTAAACATATATAAAGTGAACTTAAAATAAAAGAAGAAAGCTAGCTATAAACACTTTACTTTTGTACCTGGAATAAATAGGATGTCCCCTGGTTCTAGCTGCCCCTCGTACCTGATGGCGGAGTAGAATTTGGGGTACTTCTCTGAGTCAGGATGATCTATGTCCAATACCTCAGATTTGTCACCTGTTTAAGTACAGAAACACTAAAAAGTATCTCATTTACTCATTTGGAACCTCTATTTAGTTCATAAAAATAAAGTATCAAAACAAAATATACTTGTTGAGATGTTGCAATGTATTTAGACAAAGAGAATCTCTAAGGCAAAGTCCCACTAGTTCTTTATGTACATAGGACTATACTAGCCCTTGAAACTTCAACAAGGTCAAGATCACTCAACCAGAAAATAATTCAAAATATACGTCATATTAAGAACCCTCTATACACTGCTTACTAAAGAGTTCTGCTTTTATATATGTGGTATTTTTATGCAATTAGGGTAATCTGCCCTTTGATTTTGGAAATGGATCTGCTCAAAATTATTTATTTGGAAGCACTAGCTGACACTGGTACCAGAGATATAGCTTAGGCTCTTCTTTCATGTCAAGGTAATCTGTCATCATCATCAGTTCATGCAAGAAATGTTCAAAATGTGGATAAATACCATTGAGGGTGTGATTATCTACATGAAAATGAAACAGTGATTGTGAAACATTACCATTAAGGTACAGATTGTGAGCATCAGCCGGGTCAAACAACACCACCTTCTTCCTACCACTGATCTGAATCAGTATGTTGTCCATCACCTGAAACCATTAGAAGAACATTTTAAACAGTGTTGGAAAATTCAGTGAACTAAACATATAACTTATTATATTAATGCAAATGAAGATCGAGTGTAAGAAAATTCACATCATTAAAATTTTATGCCAATGAAGCCCTACACTTACATGCATAATCACATACATGTGTATATAATTTAACTTCATTTATCACTATTTGTATACAACAAATCTGGATATCTGCTTACATCATAATGAGTCCACAGCTGGAGTCCTCTGGATGCTATCCGGAATACACTGGAGAAGAACCTGTCCCTTGGGAACAGATCCGGAATGACTAGATCCTGGGCGAGCTCTGGAAACTGTACACTGATATCAGCTACCTCCTTTCTAACGTCGTCACCTAGGGCACGCAGGTAGTACTTCTCTGTCTGTGCAAAAAAAATTAAAAATTGAAATGTCATTTTTGGAATATTATCTCAAAAGGTATACTTTTTTAGTTTGTGTAACTGATATATAGATTCTCCAAAACAGCATAACAGTGGAATCTTATTCAATTTTAACAATTATTTTTTTTTTTTTTAAAGTTATATGCATCTGTATAATAAATGAATTCAGTGTTAATCATATTAGACTAAATTCATGTACAGCACAGTTGACTGTGAACTAGCTTGCTGGAACAGAACTTAAAAGTTGTTTATGCAACAGTCACTGTGGTAGTGCTAAAGTCTGTATATAGTCTGGCCTTCAGATAGAGGAGTGATTCACTTCAAAATTTGTTGTAAATGAAACTTCATAATTTAAAAAATAATATTTGGAGTCCTTCAAAAAAAAAAATTATTTCCAACATCAATAAAGTCTGAGCAAATCTACAGTACTTTTAGTGGATGTCAAGCTAATTAATACAGTTTAGGAAGACATTTTTCACCTCTCTTTTAATGATTTGTAAAGCAAGGCATACTTTATTTTAAGTGTGTAAAACCTGAATCGAGATTTAGAGGGCTTATGGGCAAAAGTGTTCATCTAAGTCTCAGGTGAGCCAAAAATCCTCAAACTTTCAGAAATATATTTTGACTTTTTCCACCTAACTCTGGTGAATAAATATCAGTTTAAGTGACAACACGGAGAATTTTTATCTTTATCAAGCTTTAAGTCTCACCTCTGAGATGAAGAATTCTTTGTGGGTGTCCTCTGCTGCTCGCCTTACAAATTCATTAAATGGCAGGGATCTGTGTCAAAATCAACAATAATTTATATCATTTTATTGTATTTTTTTTCCAGATATGTACAGTATTAAATATGTATTAAATAACTGTATTAATTAAAACAATTTTTACTACTAAATTTAAATAATTCACGATCACATGTATATGAAGGGGTGGATCCAAGATTCAAAGTAAAGGGAGGGGGGTCGATGGCTGGTTAGGCATAGGGTGTGGGGAAAAAGTCCTGGATTTTAAGAGGTTTTATAGTGTAAGAATAATCTTGATTTTGAAAATTTTAGAGGAGGGGGGCCTGCTGGGTGCACCCCCACCCCACCTCAAATCTGCCAATGCATATTACAGCAAAATACAAATCTAGTCATTACTGGGATAATTGTTTCAAAAGTTCATTAAAATGACTTAATTCACTGTGAATAAGGATTTGATTTGCTACATCTTTGTTTTTATTATAATATTACATTGCAGTGTAATTTAAAGTACTTACAGAAAAAAAAAAAAAAGTTTGAAAAAAAAAATTAATGATTTTTTTTATGTTCTAATAAAAAGTCTTTGAAGCGCAGTAGTACTTGTAGGCAAAGTTTT
Organism: Saccostrea echinata; assembly: GCF_033153115.1. Classification (NCBI taxonomy): domain Eukaryota; kingdom Metazoa; phylum Mollusca; class Bivalvia; order Ostreida; family Ostreidae; genus Saccostrea; species Saccostrea echinata. The sequence continues at coordinate 18,003,179 of NW_026889778.1, forward strand.
TGTTAATGAAATCCATCTGTGGGATTGGTGACACATGGATTTTGACAGGTTTGGCGCCACCCTTTTCTGCCAGGTACTCCACTGAGCTCCACTTCTCTGTGACATCTCCAATGTACTGTCCTCTCAAAATCACAGGCGTCCTCTGAAATGCATGAAAATAATTTTTTTTACCAAATATTTTTATTCTTCTCTGAGAGACAGCTATTTCATTCTGACATTTGAGAAGTTCTTGTCAGAATTGCTTTAAAATACTTTTATTACATGTAGCACAGATTAGCTAGTGGACCTGATAGTTTGGTCTCAACTGATAATGGGAAAGGGTATGGATTTCATATATAACATACAGTTGAACCTTGGTATCTGGAACACCGATTTCTTGAATACCATGGATAAGTCCAAGTAATTATGAAGTCCCAGTATTTTACCCTGGATTTCTCGCATCCTCAGAAATTTGTAAGTATTTTCTAGGTCCCATTGAGTTTGAGATAACAAGGTTTGACTGTATATCGGATTACATGCATATGTTAAAAAACAGTGTACAAGATTCCTGTTTACCTGAATGCCCAGACTAATAACTCCTGAGTATAGCCAACAAATTTTCCCTCGATCGTTATCATTTCTGACCTAACTTTCAGTTCCCCTTAATGAACTGTTGAAAGGTACAAGACCAAAAGATAAGAAGGGAAAAAAAAAACCTCTTTATTAAAGGCATAACGATACAGCAATACATCGATCGTATTGATCGCAAGGGCTCACGATACGCGTATTGTATCGCCATGTATGTATCGTGTTACAGTACAAGATAATTTTTATTGTTTTGTTTGAAACTTCTACCATCGTCGGATACCCACGGGTGATCTCGTCTTTTACTCATCACCCATGGGTATCCAATGATGAACTTCTACATACAACCTAACAAATTTTTATGTTTTAAAATGGCTGAAAAAAAGTAGCAAAGAAAAAATACAATGTCAAGACTATAAATCCACCTTTTTTAAACTTTGGTCAGGAGTATCAAGATATTCTTTTTATATTTTCTATAACTGTGGAGGTTAGCAAATAATAATATGATAACGGTTAATTCAATTGTTCACAGCTGTATCATGATACATGTTGTATCGCATGACCATATCGTGATACTCAGGCCTACTCTTTATACATATTCTGTATGTTTCTATCGCGACTGAGATTTGGCTATAGTATATTTACATGTATATATAGAGGGGGTAGGACTTTTTGATCCAGGGGCTTTTTTTGCGACTTATTTATAAAATTCATGTGCCCGTTATAACTGAGTTTAATATGTTAGCCATTTTATATTATGCTGTAACAGGGACATACATAACTGTAATTTTATATAGATTAGGTTATAGCAAAATATTCATGCAGCTTCACAACATTTGATAAAAGTTCTCTTTTTTCCTTCTAGTCTAGTTTTCCTACTTTAGTCATAATCTACACATCTAGTAAGGAAAATCAAAGTCGGTCCTCATGGAACAAGATGTAAAATCAATGTTAAGCTGAAGTACTCTGGCAGATCTGCAGCAGCTGTGCAGTATTTTTCAGTGCAAGGCAAAATGAAACAAATGATTTTTACAAAAGTGAATACCTTCATTCAATAATTTTACAAGTAATTATTAGATTATAAAATGTTGTCTTCTCACCTCTTCAAAAACATTGTCAAAATGCGTTACTATTTTAACAGGATGTATTTTTTTCTGAAATAAACATTGGCACGTGGATTCTTGTTTTGACATTTTTGTTCGGTTCAAGACAGCTCGATCCTGATATCATTCGATCATATTATTATCGGCCGCCAGCAGCGGCCGATCTATTTGTGGTTTTGTGGGAGGAAATGAGGCGTTATTTTCTGTTGTTTCGATAGAATAATTCCTTATTGATAGCATGCATCAAAGTTATGAATAAGTTTTATATTATGTCTAAATTATTTTTATCAAGGATGTATTTGGAATTTCAAAAGAATTGACCTATAGGAGAAAACAATTTCCCAGACAAAGTCACATTTAAAAATCAATATTCATTTGTTATTTTCTACTGTGGCCGATCCAGGAATTTCATAACGGGGGGGATGCAGTAGAAGGCGGGGGGGGGGGGTCTGGGGGCTGCATTGAAGCCTCCAATGGGTCCAGGGCAAAGCCCTGGTGGGGGTCCGGGAAGCTGACGAATTCTTACAAAAAAGAGATTTTTTTCCCTTGATTTTAGGATAATGGACCAAAAAAAAAAAAAAAAAATTCAAACGGGGGAGGGGGCGCCCGGCGCGCCGGAGTTGGATCCGCCTTTGTTCTACCTTATGTATGTCTATTATTTGCAACTTTTACACAGTACCCAACTTTGATGTTTTCATGTTTGAGGACATCACGATGTTGGGTGATAAAGGAATCAACAAAATTATTAGACTATTGACCAAACACCCTTCCTTTCCTATAATAGAAGAAACGATGTGCTCCTGCAGAAAGTGAGCAAAATTATTCAGAGTTCTAGAGAGAAAGGGAGCGATCGATTCTTGCCAGGAAGGCATTAAAAAAGGAGAAATACTAGTAATATCCCCGAGCGTGTTGTTGGTGCAAGTTACATTCCACTAGAATTCGGAGATATTTCCTTCAAATTTAAGTTTTATTGGAACAATTGCAAAGTTGATGACTGTCAACAACCTTAAATTTACCTGAGACAGTCCAATAAGTAGACAATGCTTACTTTATACAATGGAATTTTACCTACTTAAAAAAAGTTGACCTTGGCCATAAGTTTTGAACAGTTGATGCTACGGCTTTCCTATTTCACATGTATACTTCTTTTGACATGTACAAGATCTTTCTTTGGATACCAACATTTTTTATCTCTTGACCTTGGAGTTTAACTTACATTTGAGAATTTTCGCCATAAGCTGCCATACTGGGGCATCACTGTTTCACAAACACATCTTGTTAATATTTATACTACGCATATGTGTTAAAGTTAGTTCAGTCTAATATAAATGATCTTGACAATCATTTTACAAAGCAGCACCGCTGATGACGGCGTACATTTTAAAACAACGACTTCTGATGATTCAGGTATTCTTGATAATCATTAACTGACAACACGAAAATGCAAACTTAAGCTTGAAGTTTTCTACTGTGAAATCCGGAGATATATATTTCTTCTGTTTCGGAGTTTACAGAAACAATTTGTCGACTGTGCAAAACAATAGGATTTGAAGGATTTTACTAGTTTGATACGGGGGGGGGGGGGGGGGGGCGAAATTGGGACAGTATTTCTGATTTTTTTTTTTAATTTGCAACAAAGTTTCTTGATAGTGCATAGATTTTGAAGGATTTTTTCTCCAGCCACTCCTTAAACAGGACAAGGAAACACGTGCATCTGATTCTTCTGTTTTGTGTCCCCAAGATTCCGTGGATGTCCCGTGTATCAATCAAAATGAAATAAAAAATAATGAACGGCGAATTTATGATAATTAAGATCGGTGCCACGGATTCTTCTGTAACATTTCCTGTGAGACATATATACTGAAAGGAAAAAGAAACGCAGGGTAACATAAAATGCGAAAATTTTTTGACTGTATAACCGAAAATTATGAAAATTGGTCAGAAGGATATCTTGGTTACTGTGCATTAAATCAGAACTAGTCAACCGTGAAATGTATAACGTCACATAAGGAAAGTAGATAGAATGTTCTATCGTTAAAATGATATTGTCCTACGGACCCGGTTTAACGATAGAATTCGTTCCGTGTATTCGCAATGTAGCAAAATAAACACGGGCGATAACTCGAACTCTGTGCATTTTCTATGAACAATCCAGAGAGTTCCGAATGTCAACATGGCGTTAAATTTGAAGCGATGAAAAAACGTTGAGAAAATGAGTTGAATTTTCGTATTTATATGGATTATTTTTTAGGTTAAAAGGCATATACAATCTCAAAAAGGTTTGTTATGATTAATTTGGTAGTTATTTTCAGTGCATCTCCTTTTGTATTCTTCAAAATCATTTCGGAGTGGATCCACTCCGATTGGCTACATTGCAAGTATATGGGACGTATTCTAACTGTGGTGAGGGCTTGTCCCGAGACACAGTTAGATTATTCTAACTAAAGGAAAGTGGTAAAAAGCCGAAAACACGTGCATATCGATGACGCCGTTTTTCAACACAGCTCGTAGAACCATTTGCTGCACTTAAGTTATACACATTGTTTTTCGATATTTACAGTCGATTTGCATTTCTTGAAATCATGCAAGGTACGGTTGGCGGAAGTACCATGGGGTCTGGCTACTGCATTACCTAAGTAAAGATAAAGGCAACGACAGGTTTCTGTGCAGTTTGTTGTGAATTTTTCCACAATAGAACGCCTTACCCGTCCTCAGAGAGGGCGAAGAAAGTTTTCCAACCAACCGTGACGATGACGCGTAACAGCGCCACGTCAAGATTGGGCAATTCATCCTGCCACCTGTATATTACTTATAATATATAAATAGTGCACGTTTTTGAAGGTAACAGTTGAAATTGACACCCCAAGGAAAACCATTGTCAACCGACGCGTCAGCGGAGGTTGACAATGGTTTTCCGAGGGGTGTCAATTTCAACTGTTACCCTCAAAAACGTGCACTATTTATTTTATTATACTGAATGTCTTATTGATTTCGGATGTCATTAAAAAAAATTCGGAGATCTTCGTTAAGTTCACGCTTAGAAAGCTTTCAAACTCCCCGCTTTTATTTTTCTCAATAGGAAAGCTTCGGAAAAGATTTACCAACCTCTTTATATGTTTGTTTGCTACTCAAAAAGTCCTTTATCATCTAAAGTTTACACTCGCAAGGATGTTTCGTCTGTCGTTTGTTGTTTTCAAGTCAGCTACATCGGACGCAAGCTTTTACTGACGTCGTTTATTCGGCTTCTTTCAAACGCACAACCGACGTTTTGAGAATTCTACGGTGAACCGTACGCGCATGATTTGAACGCATGTGACATTTTCGTAATGTTAACCGTTGTTACGTGTGTTGCTAACGCTGAGGGTAACATTATATAAATAGTGCACGTTTTTGAGGGTAACAGTTGAAATTGACACCCCAAGGAAAACCATTGTCAACCGATGCGTCAGCGGAGGTTGACAATGGTTTTCCGAGGGGTGTCAATTTCAACTGTTACCCTCAAAAACGTGCACTATTTATTTTATTATACTGAATGTCTTATTGATTTCGGATGTCATGAAAAAAATTCGGAGATCGTCGTTAAGTTCACGCTTAGAAAGCTTTCAAACTCCCCGCTTCTATTTTTCTCAATAAGAAAGCTTCGGGAAAGATTTACCAACCTCTCTATTGTTTGTTTGCTACTCAAAAAGTCCTTTATCATCTAAAGTTTGCACTCGCAAGGATGTTTCGTCTGTCGTTTGTTGTTTTCAAGTAGGCTACATCGGACGCAAGCTTTTATTGACGTCGTTTATTCGGCTTCTTTCAAACGCACAACCGACGTTTTGAGAATTCTACGGTGAACCGTACGCGCATGATTTGAACGCATGTGATATTTTCGTAATGTTACCCGTTGTCAAGTGTGTTGCTAACGCTGAGGGTAACATTACGGATTGTTAAATGCGTCTAAACCAATCAGATTTTAGTATTTAACATGAAAGTATAATAATACGGATTGTTAAATGCGTCTAAACCAATCAGATTTTAGTATTTAACATGAAAGTGTAATAATAATCACCATCACATTACCCTTAAACTGCTATTATAACAGCAGGCTATCATAATCGTTATATTCACCCCAAAACTTAAGAAAATCGATAGCGCGATTTTTGTTTATGAGCTCGTCAACTTTACGTTAGTGTTCCTCTAACTCGCGCATGCGCGCTTCGTCTGCCTATTTTTGAGGGCATGTTAACCCCTCCCAATGCTGACAGGGCTTGTCAAGATTTTCTCACAAACAATCACATTTATCCACTTGACTGGTCTCCGTCAAGTCCATCTTTTTCGCATCAAACGTACGGGGACTACGTGGACGATAGGGTTTAAAATGTCCAAGTTGGTCTCAATCAATTAAGGGCTGCCTTCTCGGAAGGGTTGAATAATATCCCTATTAGAAAAGGATAAACACACTGAAGAGCTCCATGCATAGGAGAATCAAAGCTGTGACAGATGCGCGAGGGAGACATGTGAGATAATGAGAATTTTCATTTTTCACTTTCAGGGGGTACAATGAGTTTCAATAACTCATGAATCATTGGGAAAAATAAAATGAGATTTTGGTTACATTTTTATTAAAGATGATTTTAAATGTTAGATAGGAAAATTGGAAAACACGTCTGAAATATATAATCTTATTTCACCTAAAAAGTTTACCCTGCGTTTCTTTTTCCTTTCAGTATAGTTCACGGTGGATTGATCATTATGTACATGCCAATTTCAATAGGATTATTTTGTGAAATATTTATAATTTACGCTCCTAATTTCCTACATATTGCTCTCATTAATTTGTTTGATTTATCAAGCTTTTTCAGTGCTGTTTATTTGTCTTTATCGTCTTTCGTTTCCTGTAGCTGTCCAATAAGTTGAATCTTGTTAGACACCCACCTACAGGTAGCTTTTTGGACGGTGCAGCCAAATGCCCATGCCCGTTTTGCGGCTATGCAAGTACGCATATCGGAAATATTTCAATTGTTCGAATAAATATTTACAGTATTTCTCAAAATGATGATATCTAGCTTCTAAACGTCAAGATAAACCTTTATTTTCTGCCGCAGGATGTCTAACATGGGTAGTGACCTCTATTCTGTAATCTGTATATATTGAGTGTTAACACGTTTCTGTGGAGATATAATACTAAAATGTTTATATTGTACATAATGACAGTGGCGATTTGCTTTGTAGTAAAAATAAAAAACGTGAATACACTTATTCAAATATTTATTATAATTTTTATCTGGCATTTTTAATAATTTTCTGTAAATGGGTTCATTATTACATACACATATTTTTTATTTTCAGTAAAAAATGTTTTATCCCTATAGCACCATTATGAAGTAAACCCCCCCACCCCCCCACCCCCCCCCCAAAAAAAAATCAACATCAGAGCATAAATCGAACACTTTCCTCAATTAATATAAGTTTAAAGACCTCCTCGCTGACCAGTACACTAGGCACTCATATATACATGACCATTTTCAATAAGCAAACAGTTCTTCGTATTTAGCAAATGTATTTCGACTTAGGACTTTTTAAGACTAGGCGAAAATTTAAGTAAGTAAACTGTAGAGTGGGCCTACGAACCGAATTTTTGCAAGTGTCAGTCACATACATATACATGGTCGTTTTAAAATAGCAAACAGTTCTCCGTACTTAGCAAGTGTATTTGGACTTAGGACTTTTTAAGACCATGGTGAAAATTTAAGTAAATAGACTGTAGAGTGGGCCTTCGTACCAAATAAATGAAACACCCTTCTTTTGCCTTTCGTTATTCGTTCTAAAAAAATGGACACACTCTATTTAAAAATGTAGACAAAGAATCTACGATAATTTATGTCAGGTTTTGTGAAAAGTGAGCGTGTTGCCATTTTGTTGTGATATCAGAGTTGATTTCGCTGTTACTGTATTTAGGTATTGTCAATTTTGTATGCAAATGGTAATAAGCATTACCTTAAACCCCTGTCACACCGGGTCTGCGTCCTCACGGCGACCGCCCGGCGTCCATAAAAAATGCAAAACGCCGAGGTGAGCGCAGTAGAGTCTCCTACAGCGCCGTGACAACGCGGCGAGATCTCGATCCACTGAACGCGGTAGGGTCGCATAGGGTCTCATAGAACGCCAGGGGACGGGGCGCACTTTGGGCATGCACAAAGTACGCACCGTGTGATCGCAGTCTGATAAGAACGCAGTAGAAACATAGTATGATCGCCGTAGCTGCGGTGAGATCTCCAACAACGCAGTGGGAGCTCCGTACACATGCCGTGAAAACGCACATAATCTCAGCATGAACGCAGTGATAGTAGACTGCGCTTCCACGGAGACCTTGCGGAGTCCTTGGAGATGTCACTGCGTTTTTATCGCGCTTTTACGGCGCTTCTAATGAGACATTAATTGTCTTGTGATTTTTTTGACTGCGATTACACAGCGACAACAAGGAGTTATCACTGCGATCATTGCGCTCCCTTGGCGTTTCTACCGCGTCCGTTTGCGATCACAATGCGCTTTCACGGCGTTGTTAGAGCGTTGTCAGCCAGCTCACAAAACAAGAGCAATGGCCTCATATTTGATCAGCAATAATTCTAACGTATTTGTTGCACTCCTGACCAGGAGCATGGGAGTAGAATTGGGAAGTAAAAATTACACCAGAACTTGTTCTGTTGTTTCAGTGGAGTTGCGGTGGAATTACTTAAATTTTATAACAACTTTTCAGTGTGTTTATTTTTTACATTCATAATCAAATCAAAGAAAAGATAAAAACACATCTGAATTGATATAATTGAAAAAAAGAAGGGTTTTAATAATAAAACTATCAATACTTTAGTACTAAATTATTCAAATAGATCATTTTTAATTAAAGAATATTTCTTGGCGTAAGTAGAAGTCTTTTCGTCATGTGACTTGAATCTTTAAAAAAAAATGTGTTTCACTCCTTCTGAATATATCCATAGTGAAAACGCATTGTGAACGTATTGTGAACGCAGCATGCAAGCGCAGTGAGAAAGCAGTAAACGCGAGGTGACAACTCCTAACACCACTCACCACACCTCGGCCGATTCGTACCTCATCTAATTGTTTGATGAAGGTGACGGAATCAGCCGAAGTTTGCCGAATGCTCCTAACACGCCGTATAAACTCCTCGGAAGCGCAGTCAATCGCGAAGAGATCTCCTTGGGAACGCAGTAGCACGCCGCAAGAACGCCGTAGAAACGCGCGGGTCGCCGTAGGGACGCCGTGACATCTTCACATTGTGAAAATTTTACAGAAATTTGTGCAATTTCCCTGTGATTCCACTGCGATTTTAAAAATTTAACAACACCGTAATAACTCCGTGTGGACGCAGCTTGGTGTGACAGGACCCTTAAGGACAGACGATACGTTCCTCAATAATATATAATTTTTTCTAAGATTTTGTCGTTGAAGTATTGCTACTTCAACATGTTTACTCGCAAAAAATTGAGGTACCTTACCAGGCATTTGTGCAAGATACCAGAAGATGTTTTTCCTATAAAATCCTTTTGGAAAAAACTTAATTAGCCAATAACACATTTTTCGGTGTTTCATTTTTTTTAAAGACAATCAGAAAACCAGTTTAGAAATCAGAAGGTAATTAAAATTTTGAAAATTTTCCACATAATTCGAAGGTATACAAAACAGATATTTGAGGAACGTATCGTCTGACCTTAACAAAAAAAAAAAAAAAAAAAAAAAAAAAAAAAAAAAAAAAAAAAAAAAAAAAACTGGAATTTATGCAAAATAAATTTATTAATTTTTTATCTGTCGTTATGTAGGCATATGGCTCGGCTTATCCCCCAGTTTCTTTACTGAACCAGGTTTAGCAAAAGATGACGTCACAAAAATGTTTTAAATATATTGAATTATCATGATGTTATACTAGTATTCTTGTAAGAGTTTGTGGTAAAGAAAAACTCCAAGCAATGACAGGTCATGTACTAAGATTCTCTGGCCTCAAAAGTAATTCATGTCACTATATCAAATTTGCTCTGTTAAATGTCACTTATTTTTCTTTTTCATAAAGTTTTCAATCTCGAAAGGGAGATGCCATGATATTTAACTGTTAATGCAACTGACAGATACATCCGCCAAACTTACATGTGTCTGCTGACTTTGCTGTTTGAACCTGGGAAAGTTTATTATATGATTCATTCATATCATCATATATTCTGAATTCATCAGTTGTGTACCCCCATGCCAACCGTTAAATAAAAGATTATAATCTTTTACTTTCTTTGTGTTGTACAAAGAACATAACATATGGTGTTTATGTCTCCCAGTTGTTTTGAAAGACAACAGCATCTTCTAATCCGAGGCAGCCTACTGGCATAAAGTTAACAGCTGGTGATACAAAAGTATCAATAATTTCCTTTATAGTCAACATTTCGCAAATTCTATAGTCGATAAAATGACATTGCAAATACAAATTGTTTAGCCATTATTTTCATATGGACTTAAATATCTTTCGCAGATTAGAGTCATAAAATACTACATTGATGGATCTATCGCTAATTTTTCAGCATTACATCAAATACATGATTACGCATCTTCGCTAGCCAAAGGTTTCCGATCCGGAATTTTCTCTTGGACCGGAAACCCTTGGCTAGCGAAGATGATGATTACCATACAGGTACATGTACAATGTTTGACTCGCGGTATATCAATGCAATTTTAAAGACGTGGTTATTTAAAGTAAAAAGTAAAGCTAAGTAATTAAATGTTGTTTTTTTTTTCATTTGCAATTACTGATAATGTGAAAAAAATGGTTTTTCTCTTTCCATTCATGTGTAAAGTCCAGCGAGGTCTGGATTAGATAATTGATTGTGCAAGCCAAACAATGGGCCCTAATTACAGTAAATAAACGGTTTAGCTTTAGAAACTGAAAAAGGAACATAAGATGAAGGATCATTTTGATATCATTTATCTTCCTAATTGACGACTATCTTACTGTGGCGCTAATATTTTACTGTGGCGGAACTATGGCGCTGATTGTTTTAAACTGTGGCACTATGGAATTTAACTGTGGCGGGGGCACTACTTACATCTCCATTACACCTGATTCCACGTTTGATGCTTTCAGGGGCCCATGTTTCTTTACGCAAATTCATAATGTTAAGTTGGATTTTTGAGCATGATTACTGTCCGTAATATTCACATTTTATTGAAAGGACTGACTAAAAGACACAAAGATATCTAGTTCTTTTTAATGTTTTAAGAAATGCTTTGAAATTTAGATTGCATGGTGATTAGCTACTTTTTTGTTTCACAGATATAGACTAATTTTTTGACAGTTCTTTGTATATGTATTATGTATTGATCTTTTTACAAGTACACTGAACACGAAATTTTGCAATTGAATGCTCTTTTTAACTGGCATTTAATGCTATTTTAGAAGACAAATGTTACATGTAGTGCTGATCCCACTACAATAGGAAATTTTTAAATCAACGCCACGAGCCACGTAACTGATTCTGTCGGATATCATTCCCTAGCTCTTGCCGATACTTTCAAGACTCTGATTTATGCCAACATGACCCCGTATTGTGCGGGGTTTTTTTTTTTTGTGTATCTGAATATGTTGATTAAATTTTAAAACCGCCGTTATTAGCAGGTATAGAGTCCATAAATAAAAACGATATTTTATAAACTACTAATATAAGCAGATTTCATTCCTAATTTTAATCAGGCCCATAGGAAGCAGTTTCATTTTGAGGGGGCACAATTATACATTTTCAGTTGGGGGGGAGGACACTATCAACTACCAAAATTCCTTGACAAGCAAAGAAAAAAAAAGGTCATCAGACGTTATTATTGACGGGGCACAAGCATATAGTAGCTGTATTTTCTATAGTATTCTTTTTGTCGGCAAAATTATTGGGGGCGTACCCCCCCCCCCGGTTCCTACGGCCATGATTTAATCCAGACAAAAGAATACATTTCCCTGAAACCGAGTCCCTGTGGTGAACACAGCACACGAAAGGAGCTCACAATGCTATATATGTATCGCTCTGTATGATGAGTGGGCTGCTCTCAAGAGCATGTCCAACCTTATCTCACATGCATGTACTTGTATGGAAGGCAATATCAACATATATTCACAGACTTGTACCTATCCCCGAAAAATCATGCCAATTTATGAGTACATGTACATGTATCGTCAAACTAAATGTTTGTTTTTTTTTAATTTATTTTAAGACATATGTAAATGGTTCGAAGTTAGATATCATAGGTACATTAACATTTGCATATTTATTGTTAATTCATCTGAAATAGTCACAATTAATGTTAAACATGTCATCCATCTGAATGGAACCTATATTTTTAATTAAATATGTTGGCAAATACCGGTGAGGAATTCTACAGATCAATGCTTTCTATGACCTGTATTGGTTTGTATGCAATAAATAAATCATGCAATCAACAATCAAAAAGTCTTTACAAATGCATTCACTGTCACAAAAAAGATACATCAGAAATGTGATCCGAGAGGAAAATTTAATTTAGATGCACCTACGGTCAATTATATGTATACCATATTAAGATAGATGGAATTATTGAAAACAAAAGCAAGAGATACATGTAAGTTCGCTAAGTATATAAAATGATCCCGTCCATATAACCATTAATTGAGTATACATGTATATAATATATAATCTTTGTTGCCCAAGACACACATCTTATAGCATTGAGTTAACAAACATCAAAAGATTAAGGTTGTGTGGCATGGTAATATAAATATACGTAGTATATAATGTTAAATTGTAACAGACTTTAGTAGTATACAGTTTGACCATATATACATTAGACAGAAAATGATTTTGTGACACTTTCACGTACTTCAAAAGCACGTTTGAGCTATTTACATTTTTTTTTTTTCACATATTATAACAAGCCAAGAGAATACAATTTTCACTTTTTAACACCTTGAACCAGAATTTGATAATACTAATTTAAGTAACCTTACTACCTTCAATGGGTATCTCCCTGTTTCATAATAAATCATTACAGAGTTTGTATTTTTCCTTACACCTAACACATATTTTAAATATTGCAAATGCACATTTTCTACATCTTTTGCATTATGAAACCCCCCGAGTAAGACCCTTTCCCTTAATCAAACATAAATATAAAGTAAACATTAACTTTTTTTATTACCTATAAAAAAAGTTTCATCGATCAGAGTTCAGATATTGAAAAACAGGCTTTGTGAAATCGCAATGTTCTTGAATTTTGCAGAAAATAAATGTTTCTGAGTACCTTCAGCAAAGCACCCAAAAATTAAACGTTTCATAATCCTCAGAAAAAGTTCATTTATTATATAATTGCAACATATTGGATCGGAGGTTGGACTCTATGCAAAATATTGAAAGAGCTTAAACTTTTGCCCATTATTTTTAAAAGAAACTTTCTAAATGTGGGAATAATGACGCAATTTATATCCTTTTAATACATGGACTAGTGAGAAAATTACTTCATTTTAATAGATATGCAGACAACAAAATTCCGACTGATTCATGAATTGTCAACTTTTGATTTTTTTCAGAAATTAATTACAGGGCCAAAAAACAACAACGCTAAGTTAACCTTGCTCTTTATTTACACTGTTAAGTATACATTCAAATAAATGTAAGGAAAGTCATAAGAACAAATGCTCCAAGGTAGATGAAAATACTTGAATTTTTGTTAACTTGGCGTTCCATACACGTAAATAAAGTGATTACATAATGTAGAACAGCCCGTGATAAGCAGACTGTTTTTGCAGCGAATTTGGTGGGACAAAGTAAGTTATTGCTATCTTTTTTTCTTTTTCATTTGGTTGTCGCTTTATTTTTAAATTTTTTTATGTCATGATTTTAAGATGTTAGACTAGTATACTGTATGAAAACATAAAACTAAATGTATTTTTCTGTTGTATGAATATTTTTTGAATAACCCACACCCACCCATTCCCTTTTCCTGTACATTTATACATTAGACTGAAGTATACAAAATACTAAGTGTACAACACATTATAGAAAAAGAAATTCTTGGCAATATAATGGTATCTGTAGTATGAATCTTAAACCTTGTATTTTGTTTACATTGCAATTTGGTGGTTATTTCCCTGTTGAAACAGGAAATTAACATCACTTCCTTTGGGATTGAAATAACTTGGAAACTACTTAAATATATATATTTATTAAACTTATGAACTCGGTGACTGTGTTTAATTTAAAATTAGACCTTTCATCTCGCTCTTCATAAATCTTGTCGCTATTTTACGAAGAGCAGGGGCGTAGCTAGGGTGTGTTTAATGTGGAAGCAAATTAAGGCAGGGGGTTGGGGGCCGCTTTAAGGCCCCCAATGGGTCCAGAGCGAAGCCCTGGTGGGGGCCCAGGGGCAAAGCCCCCGGAAGCTGGCGAGTTTTCAACATTTCTGACACTTAATTATTAGTATCCAGAAAAAGAGAGTTACATTAAAATAATCCGAGTTTCAACGTTTAAAATTTCGTCATCATGAAATTAACGATAAAGAAAAAAAAGTATTGCCTGATTTATGATTGGATTTAATTTTTGTTTTATTATTATTGTTTTTGTGTGTGTGTGAAAATGATGTGGAAGTACTTGCATACGCCTAGCTACGCGCCTGAAGGTCCAATTTTTATTTATTAGATGCATCTCGTGTTTGTTCAACATCGTACAGAAAATATTATACAGATGTAGCTTCTATAGAGGCTAGCAGTATGCTCATTCGTTATTGCATTATCCATGCAACTTTGGTTAAGATGGACCGTAAGTTACTTTAAAGGTGAACTTGAACACAATCTTTAACCCGAAAATTCATGAATTGACTCTCGGTCCAGTGTAGCATCCCACATAAGTTAATTTCCCTTGTGCATCATTTTTGAAAGTTTGTGTCAGCTAAAGCAAGTGTAGCTGCTTCAAAAATAGGCACTCAACCATATAGTGTTTCTCCAGAAACTATTTTAAGACAGAAATAATGGAAGCTTCCTAATATATGCATAGTAAAGATTCGAAAAAAAGATACTCCAGAGGGAAGATACACAAGGTAAGGTTTTGAAATGTTTAACAAAGAAATGTACAGCAGTTCTAAACGATTTTCTTTCTATGAAAATATTAAATGAAGTTCTCAAAGCATGCGGTTTGTTCAAGTTATATAGCCATTAGACCTTTTTGGGACCTCAAACGGGATCCACGATATATCCTGGTGAGCTTGAGATAAAAGATACCACAGAGTCTGACACATCTGTTTCATATTTGGATATATTACTTGAAAAAGACGTTAATGGTAATCTAACAACCAAGCTTTATGATAAACGTGATGACTTTAATTTTTCAATCGTCAACTTCCCTTACTTGTGCAGCAATATACCTTCATCACCTGCATACGGGGTATATATATCTCTCAGTTGATTCGATACGCAAGAGCATGCTCTAAGTATGTACAATTTCTAAAACGAGGTAAATTATTGACAAACAAGTTGATGAAACAAGAATATCAGCTGTCTCGTTTAAAGTCATCATTTCGTAAGTTCTATGGTCGATACAATGACCGTGTCAGCAAATACAATTTATCATTGAGTCAAATGCTGACTGACGTTTTTCATACTAATTGTTAGGTCATTATTTACACACTGAATTGTCGACGGATTTTTCCGTTATTTCCGATCATGACAAGGGGCACACGGCGGGTGTGACCGGTCGGCAGGGGATGCTCACTCCTCCATGGCACATGATCCCACCTCTGATGATTGGAGGTCCGTGTTTGCTCTACTCCTATTTTGTATTGTTTAATGGACTTTTGAGCTTGAATAGAAAATCTGACATTCAAATAGAAATATGATTCCCCAGCCTTCAAAGCTAGAGTGAATAACAATGAAATTGAAATTTAAAATATTTTTTTTTTGAAACATGAGAGTACATAGTCAGCACAATGAAGAACCGAAAATATTTTGCGCTTTTTTAATGGATAATTTTTTGACAATGGTTGCATCAGCCAATTCTGCATTAACAAAGACATTTTATTGTTTATATTTACCTGTATAATTGTATGGTGACTTTAAGTATACATACTACATGTATATTGTATTATTGATCTGTATGTCATAGTATGTTTCCATGATGGAAGAGCCCACTGCTTAAGAAAGAAATCTGGTAAACAGGTCGCTGGGAAAAAAAAACAGTTTTAACTAGTTTAGAGTTTATGGATTGATTAAGGGATATGATTTTCATAAGAAAAAAAAGAAAAGAATTATTCAGTGGATGTAATAAAATAAGAAGATAACGAACAGTAATCAAGCTCAAATGTCCATTGGAACAAAGTAAATTGGAAGCAGAACAAATACAGACCTCTAAAAACATCGGAGGTTGGTTCCATGAAGGAGTAAACATCCCCTGTCGACAGGTCACACCCGCCGAATACTCCTTGTCATGATAGGGCAGACGGGAAAAAAAGACAATTCAGTGTAAAAATAATGACCTAACAATTTGTATGAAAAATGTCAGTCAACATTCGATTGTATTTGCTGAGAATGTCATTGTATCGACCATAGAATTGCGAATTGTTGATTTTAAACGAGACTGTTGATACAGTGTATCATCAACTTATTTGTCTATAGCTTGTCTCGCTTTAGAAATTGTTTGTACTTAGAACATGCTCTTGCGTATCGAATCAGCTGGGAGATATGAACTCCGTATGTAGTTGATAATGGTATATTGCTACAACAATAAGGGAGGTAGACTTTATCTTAAAAACCTACATTGATATTGTCAATCAGAGAAAGTCAAAATTTTTCATAACATCAACTACAGAGTACTTGTGTGTACAATCGGAACGCTTTTTTAACAAAATAATTTTACAAATGACAAGGTATGTAAATTTACGAGTTCCAATTTAATTGAAAAAGCAGTTGTGTATGATGTCAGAAAGCCTGGACTTTAATTTATCGTGGGGAATATGGTTGTATAAAGTTCTGAAAAGTCGTATGTATTGATGCTATTGATTTTGGTAAAATTTTGTGATTTCAGTTTCTTAAAGTAAATATTTCATAATTAGCAATACATGTAGATCTTACCTGTCTTAAGTTATTCGTGTTTAACTCATTCTCGAACTACCATAAGGGACAATCATCTATTTGGATAAAAGTTTGACATTCGGTACAAAAAAGCAGTAAGCTAGTGAATTTAATAAATTTTCCATCTTAAAAAATGGTTAACGTTTCATAAAGCTCACAGCAGATGTCGAACAACACAACACGTCTGTTATTGTGCATATAAAGAATTTTTTTTTTTTTATCTCTTTAATATGAAATATGTGAACTAATTATATCAAACAAAATACACCTTAACAATCTTAAAATGTATGACATTTTTATGCAATACTTTCTGGGCTATATCAAATATCAGATGCATTTTTATAAAAGCACCGCCTGGAACAGATTCATTGATATAGAAACATTGATTTGCTTGCATATAAGTCATTTAATATGTAAATTCAACCGCTAGAAGGACGGCTCTATATACCACAGTGTGTGCTTGACAACCCTAAAATCGATATCAAAACAGTTTCTTTTTAAAAAAAAAAACCTAACATATGAATATGAATGGAGAAAAGTCGTTCGATATTTATGCGTCAAAATGTCCAATAGATATTAATACGAATTAATTCCGAAAAAATAATGATTAAGGTAAGTATTTCGTAGGAGTAATTATGTCAAGTTCTATTTTGAGTCCCTATAGACTTTGTAAATACCAAATTAATAACTATTTTAAAAATTATTTTTGTTAAAATTAAGCAGTCACCAGAGATTAATTTCACCTTCCATAAATAAACAGAGGAAATAAATAAGATGCCTTTATAATGTAGACACCCTTAACTTGAAACATCTGACTGGATTCACGAACGTTACTTTGTGTATGCAAATGTTTATCTTGTAACCTATATTGTAACAAAGCTGTGCACTTCTTTCAGTCACGTAGAAGGACGTTTCTAAAGGTGCAGTTATATCATAACAACCTAAATCAATACAGAAATTGCAATTAATTGTGGTGATCCACAAAAGAAATTCAATAGCTCATTTGATCGATATTGCATGCACCGTTCCTTTGTAAATATTTCAATGATGTTATCGTGCTGGAATCATGAATACGGTGCGCCAAGTAGAGAAAACGAAAGGGTCTCCAGACATTGAATTGAAGGTGGGCACAAGAGTAAATTAGCTTTGTTTTCTATTAGGATATACAGGCAAAATAATTACAATTGAGGGGGTACTTTAAATAGTCATGACTGAAACGGTTCACCGCAATGTAGTGCTTAGCTGTATTTTTTGGCGGTTTGATACACGGTACAAAATCGGTTCACTTTTTTCAGCGGGATCGTCATTCAGTATGGTTTGGCAATCGTAAAAAACTGAACAGCAACCTAAAAATTCTTCCATCTATTCCTTGCCAAAATATTACAGTGTATGGAATTCCATATACGACAGCCAACGGCTTACTGCCATCTGCTTATTGCCACTGCCAACTGCTCACTGCTACTGTCAACTGCTCGCTGTCACTGTCAACTGCTTACTGCCACTCCAAACTGCTCACTGTCACTGCCAACTGCTCACTGCCACTGTCAACTGCTTATTTTTATCTTTAATACATATGCTTTAATTAATCCTATGATAGCATAACCAAGAAAAAAAATTGCGGATTCGGGAATTTTTAAATGGTGAAGTTGGATAAAGAGTATTTCCTCTTGAAAACACAAAATCTAACCCCCAAATTGCATCAAGCAAAATAATTCAATATAATTCAAAATTTTAACAGGGAAGATCCATATTAGAAATACTACAGAAAAATCATAAATACCTTTGCCTAAGGTTAGACATCTTGTGATATTTTTAATGTTTCTTTTTTCAAATGTTTGTGATTTTTTTCTCGGTGTATCTAATTATCGGCTAGGGTTACCAAGATCCTATAGTAAGTGACTCCTTCCCCCAACCCGCCTTACAAACAGCCTTCACATCAGATATAGAAAATCTAGAGATGATTTTTTCCTATAATTGTTATATTATTAAGTAACACCCTCTCCCTCGTCAAAATAGATTTTGGGTTACTTTGCTAATCAGGAAAAAAAAAAAATTTCAACAGTGAATTTTTCTTATCTGCATGAATAAACATTCATGGGTCCTATGGAATCGCGATGGTGTAATAACGATGACGCGATGCAGCAACAGAAATAAATAAATATTGTTGTCAAAATGAAATGGTATTTGAAGAAACAAGCATTCTGAGAGTATTGCATTAGCAATACTAGTCCCCTACCGGCAAGTGTAATCTGGTTCCCGTTAAGAATTCAAAATGCCATAATTCAGTCAAAAATCAATGAAGCAAAATGAAATGCAAACTTGATCTATAACTAATCAAGGTAAAGTCACATACCAAAAATCAGCTCAATATCTGAAAGCGTTTAGGAGAAAATTGCGGAAAACCCCTAAACATTGAAAAGGCCGTAATTTCGTCAAAAATCAATGAAGCGGAACGAAATGCAAACTTGAACTGTAACTCATCAAGATACACTCACATACCAAAAATCAGCTCAATATCTGCAAGCGTTTAGGAAAAAAGTGCGGAAAACCAAGTGGGACAGACTGACAGACAGACAGAGGGACAGACAGACAGACAGCTAGACGGACGGACAGACTCAGAGGAAACCTATAGTCCCCTCCGGTTTCACCGGTAGGGGACTAATAACAAAAGTGTACTTGTGGTTATACTGAGGAAATTCAAACTAAATTATTGTTATTTATTTATTTATTTATTTATTTTTTTTACATTTTTTTTCTTACGCTGTTAACCCATAGATAAAGTTTTTATGTGCATTTCAATATCATCTAACAAATATAATGTTGGTTAAAGGTCATGGTTTATTTCAAATAATTGGAAGGCATGCAATGAAGAAAATCTTACATGTAAAGAAAAGCTATTTTAGACAGCATACTGTGGAATCATCATTGTTTGTGGGGGATCAGTGTTCGTGGATTTCGTGAGAAATCCTTACCCACGAACATTGAAAAACACATGCATTGAGCATAAGAGAGTTATCTGTCTTGATAAAACATACAATTTCCCCACGAAATTACGTCCCCACGAACCAGTAAAAGTTTGGTTACGACCATTTACCCACACGAACAATGATGATTCCACAGTATCTCAAAAATCTGCTCATAGACCTCAAATAATGTAAATATCAACATTATCTCCTCTTGAAAGAGGGGGTTGCGTTTCACTTGAACAAACCTACCGAAGAATGCTTTGTGGCAAGTTTGGTTGAACTATTGGACCAGTGGTTCTGGAGAAGAAGATGAAATTGTGAACAGTACACAACACTCAATAAGAAGTGACAAGCAATAGATCTTCTGAAATACACATGTAACTGTTTTAATTGTCATCACTTCAATGATCTAATATTAGTACGAGAAAATGAAGTATCTATTTATATTATACTTTCATGTAAATTAGTTGAATCTGATTCGTCGAGAAACATTTGTTAAAAAACAGTATTACCCGCTGAATAATGAAGCCACGCCCACCAGCGTAGCAACAGTTAACATTGCTTGACGACGGGTGTTATTCCAAAAAATAGCGACTGCGCAGAATTTATGCGCGCAAGGTTCACTGTTATATGTATTTGTATAAAACATTCAGTATATTATGATAAATATTGCATGTAGTTGAGTGTAACATTGAAAATTTTCACCCCAAGAAAACCATTGTCAACCTCGGCTGCGCCTCTTTATAGCGAATCTTTTCACAAGTTTATCGTACGCAACTTTATATTGATTGCAGCTGTTTCTTAAATTATTGCAGATTCCCATTAATATTTCTTGTAAACATTTTTTTCTGAATGTCAATCGGATGTGGTGTTTCATTCGATTAGTTTACATATATTGACTTCAATTATCTGAACATAAGTCCGTGTTATGTTAAGTTTTGGAATAACTTGTTAATCCATATAAATTGTTTTATTCTAAAATAATAACGATCAAGTGTTTTTTCTTTCATTTTACCAGGTAGACGGTTAAACCATGGATAAACCCGATAGGAAAAGAATACAGAAAAATTGGAGTTATCTAAAGGAAAACATTGATGTGGGGGGTACAGTCTTCCTTGATAAGTTATTTGAATCCGTTTTTTCGCAAGATGATTTGGAAAGAGTTAAGGCTGAATGTACAACTGGGGATAAAGTTGATAGGTGCTTGCGCATTCTTTACACAAAGTCAGCTGGTTACAATGAGTTTTGCCAGGCATTAAAAGCCAGTCAGCATGATTTTGTACTGGAAACCCTTCAGATGACAGTAATTGACTTAAAGG
Organism: Saccostrea echinata; assembly: GCF_033153115.1. Lineage (NCBI taxonomy): Eukaryota > Metazoa > Mollusca > Bivalvia > Ostreida > Ostreidae > Saccostrea > Saccostrea echinata. The sequence goes on from NW_026889778.1 coordinate 18,024,249, forward strand.
AAATAGAAGAAGGTAAACGAAGGAAGAGAAATATGTTATTAAAAAGATTGAGCTACTTGTATGTTCATTTGATATAAACTTTATTCAGTTGCAAACTTTCGGATATGACTGACCATTGTCTTGTTTCAGATTTGAGGACACACAATACAAGTATTTTTTCAAAGATCATGAAAATAGCATATAAAGTCATGTTTATACATGTAAAATGAAGATGTTTAGCCGCAGAGTTTAAATTTTTCATTCAAGGTTTCACAATAAACTTGTAAAGATTTTTAAAAATGTGTCAGCAAATAAGTAGAATTTTGGAGAGAGTTTACAATTTCTTAATATTTTAGAAATTTGTTATTTGCATCTTACATGTGTATGTCAAAATGGATATATATTACCGAGTATCCATTATTTTCGTTCGTTTCATCTGTCCATGAACTTTTTTTTCTACTTTTAACATCTCATAAGGTTTTAGGCTTTCTATACTTGTAAGGTAACTGCTGTTTCTTTCTGAATTTTGCAATGTGTACAAAATGTATTTCAGAGGAACAGAAGATACTCAGTACTTTAAAGGAGATTCTACATGAGTACTATGAGCGAGCAGATCACACCTGCTTTGTGATGAAAGAAGTTATTCAAGATGACGTACAGTATGAATTCAGTCAGAAACAGCAGTTATTTGAAGAGTCCTGGGACTATATAGATAAAGCACTGAAGGAAGAGTTTCCTGATTCACTTTTCAAACGGAAGAGAAGGTACTACTCACTATGTGAAAGGTCAAGTTTAACGTTGATATATTGATATGATCCGTGTTACTTGGATACTTTGTTGCCTGAATAAAGCATATATAAGGCATGTCTTGAAATAGACTTGTAACAATAACTTAATAGATTTTTGAAGAAATGACTTGTCAAAGGTAAGGCAAATGTCAGATTTACTAGTAATGACTGTTATGACGATTTACTGTAATATTACTCCAAAGATAAAACATGAATGACTAGAATAAAATTGGTGTTAGGTCATTCCAAAGGGACTCGATTATTTAGTATGGACATTACATAATTAAGTAAAGCAGTACCAGTCAGAATTCTTGATATATTATAGGGGCCTTGTGAATTTGTATAGATGTACGGCAGTATTATTACTAACTATATCGTTGTCCCCTAGAAAAGAAAAGATCTATGGAATAAAAAGGAAAACGGATTATACAAGTGAAGAAGACGATTCTGTAACTGATCGGGAAAATGAAGACAGTCCTGCTAGGAAAATGACTTCAAAAAATCAGACAGGTTATAAAATAATATGTTATGCTTTGACTTTGTAGTGGGCAACTATTAATCTTTTTAGCGTTATTGTCATTATGTAGCTTTCATTGTTAAATTTATTCAATACTGGATTTTATAATAATCAATTGTAGACTCTTTGAAGGTTTATATGATTTAGTATTCACCACAAAAAAATCTATATTGACCTCGGCTTTGCCTCGGTCAATCTTTAATTTTTTTTCTAATGGATATCAAATCAGATTAACCCCTCACAAAAATGTATTATAGTTACATGTAACTATAGTTTACTGTAGTTAACTATAGTATCAAAGTTTTTATTATATTAATTAAAAGTAGTTTTACTATGGATTTCAGATTGTGATATTTTATGTTCTATAGTTCATACATGCATATTATTTTTCATTATTATTAAATGGAAATATTACTTGAATATTAACATATTATTTTAAAATTTTATATCATTGTTATGGAATTTAAGATATTTTAAACATTAATATTTTCAAAAAAGTTCTTAAGTAAAGTTCCATAGTAATTCAAAGCATTTACTGTAGTTGACTATATAGTTAAGCATAGTAAATTTTTGTAAGGGAACGCCCAAAGAGTCCATAATTGTATATCGGTGCATAGTTGTTTTAATTTTTTATATTATTCATAGGAAATGAAAGTCAAGGAAAAATGTCTACAGTCACAAAGCCATTAAAGGATAAAGACGTACATGCCCTTTGCGCTATTTTGAAAGCCAGGTTTCTAGAAAAAGGTATCGAACAATCAATTTTAGAAATCTTTGTGAAAGAGGACGTTAACGGGGAAGTGTTTTGTACACTTTCGATGGAGGATATGCATTATCTGTTTCCAAAGGAACGCTTACCTAACTTTTCATTTGGGCAAAGAAAACTCATCTTGAACATTCGTGATGAAATGGTACAGGCAGAAAAAAATGGACTTCTATTTCCTGATAACAATCCGGAAGAAGAACAATCCGATGTTAAAGAAATTGGACCAGGTGCAGAATATTCAACAGATTATCCAGTTTCAGACAAATTTCGCGAAACATTTAGAAAATTTGGTTTCGCTGCCATCGATAGGGATAAATATCTTTTTGATTCCATCCTTACATCAGAAAACCAAATTACAAACAGTCTATTGGAAACGGTGCATAATTTCATGTATGAAGAAATGGATGAAAATTTGATCCCAGACTGGATAGCTAAAACATCCATTCCTTATATAGCTAGCTGTTTAAATGAACGTGTGAATGGTACGATTCATTTTGGAGTGAAGGTACTGCCCAATGAATGCACATTGAAAGGAAATATAATTGGACTATTTGCCAACAAACAGAAGATAAAACGGCGTCTATTTGAAGCAATACGGAATGCCTTTTTTGACGATGATTTTGAAATTGTGAGTCGATGCGTACAACCACCTCAGTTTATCCGCGTTGTTAATTCAGAGAGTTCAGATCTTGAGGGATGTCAATCAGGAAAACGATTTATTGTTGAAATTGACATTATCCCTAGTTCTAGTCTCGTTGAAGAAATTGCGTTCTTTGTGAAAAATTTTCCATCTTCAAAGGAAGGACCCAAAAGATGTTTGTACAGATTTCAAAAAGGAACAGCTAATCCAATGATTCTGACAGGGGAACAAGAACACTCTTTTATGAATGCTAAGTCAAAAATAAACCAGGAACGAAGGAATCAAGAAGAAAATAGAATTCAGTCAACCGCAAAGACTACAGACCTGCGCCAACAATTTCTGAATTTATTTTCGGCAGGAAATGAAGTCTTACTGGAGGAAATTTATCCTATTTTGTTTTTGAGTTCTTTGGAAAGTGATTTGGGAGAGGAATTTATTGCAGAAAATTTTGAATTTCTGAATGACATTGATCCCAGTGTTATATTTGATTTTGACTCCTGTAGTGAAGGGAAGGGCATGTTTCATTTCGTTGAAGATGACCAAGAGAAGATTTTCAAAATTCTCACAACGGATACATTTGATAAGAATAGTGAAGAAAACTTGGGTAAAGATGCCTTAAACAATGCCTTGGAAGACCTGAGAACATCTGTCATCAAACCATGGGTATTCTGCAATGGTTATCAACCTATTAGAAAAGATCCCCTGAAGAAATTAGCCTGGAAACAAAGCAGGAGCAATGGATTTAAAGAGGCTATCCGGTTTTTCTATGGGGAAATACCAGTAGACCGTGCTATAATTGTATTCTTACTCTTCTCAAAAAACTACGACATTATGCTGGATGCTGCAGATGAAGTTTTATCTAAATTCCCAGATCAGTGGATTCTTCTTGCTACAAATGAATCTATTGCAAATCACTGGAAACAAAATTTATTGGACAGAGAAAGTGTAGACAAGAAGACTTTAGACAAAAGATGCATAATAGGGATGCCATGGAAACATGTCAACGAAATGATCAAAAAAGTCATGGGGACAAAAGCAACATCTATTAGTGAAATTCCGACGTCAAATGGCGCTTTCTGTCGCTTGAAAGAAAAAACAAGGAACGAACTGTTTGATCTTGATATTTTGAGTGCCAATGAGTGTGATAATGATCTCAACATCGCAAAAGATAATATAGAACAACATAGGAAGAACGTTGAAGAAGCCTTTTTTAGAGGAGGTCTTGTGCAGTGGTGGAACCTTTGGTTTGAAGAAGATCATGTGTTAAAACGCCATATGCACAAACGCCTAGTGGATGAAATTCGCAACGTCTGTGAAGGATATGAAATAGATGACGACAGCAAAGTTGGTATTGTTCGCTTAGTTCATCAACCAGGTGCTGGTGGCACTACTTCTGCTAAACAAGTTTTATGGGAACTTAGGAAAAAGTATCGATGTGCGGTAGCTCGTCGAATTACGGAGCAAACATGTGACCAAATCGAAAAGTTTAGATACTATGAAGAATCAGAAAACCCTAAACCACCAATCATTCTCATAGACAACGAAGACGAGGAAAAATTGACAAATCTTTTTGCTCGATTAGAAAATAGGGCACGGATCCTCTCCAGAAGAAGTGAAGCACCATGTAAGGTGTACTGTGTTTTTTTACTTTGTTTTCGACGTGCAAATCTTCCAAGGAATTCACTTGATCATACATTTCAGTTACGTCATGAGCTAAATCAACAAGAACAAAAGTGGTTTCAACGCAAAAACGATCATCTTCAAGAGCAGTATAAGACTAAAGGTGGTGTTAACCCAATGTTACTTATATCATTCAACATGCTGAAAGAAAATTTTAACAAAGATTACATAAAGAGAGCTGTGCAAGAATTTGTGAATGATATAAAAAACGAGCAAGAACAAGCTTTGCTTTGTCATCTTTCTCTGATGAATACATTTGACTTAGATTTTCAGTCTGTGCCAATCAGTGCTTTCGATCCACTGATGACAAACTTCAAAAACATTAAATATATAGCCTTTGGTTCGGTTACACAACAGAGACGAGGATTTCGAGAAACATCTTGGGAAGTCAATCTCAATTCTTCATTGTTGGTGCTTGTAAATAGAAGTGCAAGGGTGGATTGTAGCAGTCAGCTAAAAGGGTTTTGCATCATTAACCAATTGTTTGCAAGCGAAATATTTACCTACATTTCATCGAAGAAACACATGACAACAAGTGAAATGATGATGCAATTCCTAGGTTCTACAGTTTTTAAATCGTACAACAGGTCATATGAAGCTCTTAAAAAGATCACTAAAGATATCATGAAGAAGCGTGAACTGTTGTCTACGGGAAGGAAAGAGTATTTTTCACCACTTATCATGGAGGTGATAAATAAAGAGAGTGTTGATAATGCTGCAAAAATTTTAGAAATGGGATTTGAAATGTTTAACGATGCTATGATTGCGCAGCAGATTGCTCGATTGTACATGTATGCTAAAAACTGGGATAAAGCTGAAAATTTTGCGAAAATTGCAACACAGATGAAACCAGAAAATTCATATTTGTGGGATACATATGGTCAGGTATTTAAACGTCAGTTAACAGACATGTACTTAGAAACGTCAAAGGAATCGTCAGAATTGCAAGAGAAGGATGCGGTTGAGGCCATTAAGCTTGGATTTAAGGCAATACAGAAGTTTAATCAAGAACAAGAAAAGAGTGAAAAAGAACATGGCGTTAAATTCAATGACGCTGGGTACTTCGCGGAGATGCGGACAGTACTTATCCTACTTGAAATTCTGCATTTTTGTCCTGGAACCAATGTCCCACGTAACCTTAAAAGATTTCTGAATGATAGTCATTATATACCAACATTCTGTAAGAATTTATCAGAAGAAGCAATACAGAGAATAAAGAGTTTTCAATTTCGAACAAACACGGTAATGAGAATAATTGAAGAGCAAAGTTCGCAATTGAAGAGTGATATTATGAACAATGCAACTGTTTGCAAACCAGATTTCACACAACGAAATTCTTTAGCGTACTTGCGAGAAAATTTAGATAACTACTTTGGAGAGAATTCTGATAATATTCCTTCGTCACTGAATGAGCAAGATAGGGCGGAATTTATCCGTCGTAGAGTTCGAAGACTTGTCGGAAACACCTTGACAACAGTATTAAGATTAAAATCAAAAGAAGATGGACAATCAATACTCAAAAATGTTGAAGCTTTGCTGTTTCAAAACTGTAAATCAGCATACTGCACAGTAACTGATATAATACAGTTGGTAAGTGTTTCTATCGTAAGGAATCTATACAAGGAAAACGCAGATGATGAATATAGAGGGTTATTACAGTGGAGTAAACGGGCCTTAGAAATGACAGGAAAATCTGAAGAGAGACCTTCTTTAGAGATATACATGTTTCTTGTTTTGTTGCACTGGCCAACAGTCCGAAGATACGAAAAATTTGCAGACGATCTGTGTACAGTTAAGCAGCTTCAAGACGTCATCAAAAAATGGAAAAGTATCTTTTTTCAGATTTATCCAAGACAGCGTGAAGACGCTTTCTTGCACCGAGGAGACACTACATTTTTCTTCCTTGGACGTGGATCAGCGTTTAGCGAGATAGTTTACTATGAAGATCTGCATGAAAAAGGCGATTCTAGATATTTTCGTGGAGATTCAGTTTGGCGGAAACAAAATGTTAGAGATCGACTTCAAAGGGTGCAGGGAATTTTGAAACCACAGGGTTTGGAAGTTTTAATCGATATTAAGAGTCCACGAGGAAATATTGAAACACTAGTGATAACAACCTCTCTTCCGGTTGCTCAGAGACATCTTTGGAATAAGAAAGTTTATTTCTATGTAGGATTCAGTTGGTCTGGCCCAAAAGCGTTCGATGTTTCTCTGGAAGAGACTCCTTCCTTGGAAACACCAAGGCCTATTATGTCTACAGGTGGATCTTCAGTCAAGGTTAACAGTGGACTTCAAAAATATCGTGATGTTAGCAATCATGAAGACTACCAGAAAAAAATGAAAGAATTCAAACATCTTCTCAAGAAAATTGAACAGCTAAAGAAAATGAAAAGCCTAACGGAAAGAGAGGTAATGTATTTATAAATGTGTTTTGTCCGCCATATTATTTGTGTTTCCCTGACACCTGACTTCATGTGCTGAATTACTTTCTTTCTGCTGAATTATCCATCTATTGATATTTTACAAATTTTATTTTCAGAGAGAGTTGGTAATGAGAGAGGGCAAAATAATCAGCGAAAGAGAAGATTTAATGAAAAGAAGAGAGGAGTTTCTGTCAGGGGCATTTTTTACGTAGTATATCACGGACATACGTTTCCTGGGGGTTATTCAAGAATACTTTTTCATGTACTTCTTGCGCCAGACACAACTACTAAATAATATTGAATCATCTATATCTTTTAACGTATGACCTTAAGATGTTATTCAATGAAAAGATATTTGAATTCTTGCTGTTGAATTTCAGTATGATGTACAATTTGAACGTAATTACTGCTTTATAATTATTCGTAATTTCTGATTTTGAGAATTTTAAGACTATCAACGAGTGTATGTTTTGGAAATATGCTAATTATCTAATCATATTACCGTAAAATGTAAACTATTAGAGCAAATGAAAAAAATATAGGATCATTTACATAATTTTTTGTCGTATATGTTTCAAATAATGAATGGTTTTATTTATGCTTTACAATTTTATATTATATATTACAAATGGTATGATTCTTTAAAGTTTTACTGATTTGAAATAGTGGGTTCTATTGCAAGCATATTCTGTTAATTGTAACACTGCAAATTAGTTTTAAAATGTTTCTTATTTTATAATTCGCCTCAAAGGGAAATCATTATAATATTTCATCCTAACTTGATTTATCTTATGCGTTACTGTAAGCTTGAAACCTTAAAGATTTTTTTTATAATAAATGATGTTGTTTGTATCAATTCTATCCTCGGCGACAGCGAAAGGTACAATAAATGTAGAAAAATGCAAAGCATACGGAAGTCATCCTTCTAAACAAAAAAAAAGGAATTTACTTAACACTTGATAAAACAACATCGGAAAGTGTTTGTATAAGCCTAAACGTACCATATGACATGCAGGAATATTAAGTTCATTATTCGTGCATGCTTTTTGTTGAAAATGTTATTACAAGAAACAATGTTTTAAATTATCATGTCTAGATTATTGCAGCCCGGAGGACCGGGCTGCTCTATACATATAAGTTTAAGTGTTGGTATATGGGGATTGAGGTGGGAGAAGTTATTCAGAATTAAAGGTTTTCTAAACATTAAAAAGATTGTTAATCAGAATGTTCTTTCCCTTTATAAATTACGAGATACACAATAATCTTACTTCCATAAAGTGAATCTGTAAAAATATATATGTTTTTCATATTTAATATATAAAGTTGCTTATCATTTACTATCGAAAAAACGACAGGTCCCTTTTTTTAGAACATCGAATTTTACTTATCGCATAAAAACGTAAAAACGTACTTCACACAGATCGAGTTTTATAATCTTAAAGTGAAAGGCATTTTTGAAAATAGGTGATGCATGTGTCTGGTTTCAAATTATATTTTATGCAGCCAACATTTACTTGAGGAATTGATAAAGTTTAAAAGGGTATCGTTTTTGTCCGATTTTCATCCGACTATAAGTTTTCAAAATAGTCTCTACTATCGTCTCCATCATTTAGACGCATGCCTTTTTTACACATATCGAAGCGGTTTGATGATCAAAACTCATTTCCATTGTTTAGTTTATTTATTTCCCGGGCGACAATTGATGGTTACATCAATGTTTTCTTGTTTTTTCTTTGATGAAGATACTAAAGAACGTTAAGGACCGAATAATCGTATTGAGAGGAATCAGCTTATTCATTATATACAAATGTCTTACGAGCTGAAGTCTGAAAGAAGAGTTACAATCGCGGTTGCCCTGATGTAATATGGTTATCTTTATTTTAGAACATTGGTAAGTATGTTTCAACATGTGCACAATTGTATAAAAGAAAGTTCAAAATGTTTTTTTTGTGTATTTAGATAATCAGTGGTACACCAAATTCGTTATATAAAACTGTATTAAATATTAATACCGTTCAAAACAATTCTCTTATTGAAATTTACATCATTCATCATAGTATTAAAATTGAAATGAATTATACTTTTAGTTACAACTGTTGCTTTTTCGGTATTGAACCTAGGCATGTGAAATCGATTTTGACAATTTTCTCATCTATCATACTGCAAATATATAATATTTAACAGCAATTCACCAAAAAGTATACTTGTTTCGAAAATAAAAACGGAAAAAGATACATAGGTACATCACCTGTACCTTAGTAAATATTCTCATAATGGCTTTAATATCTGTCTTATATGGAATCCGGATAGGGTCACGTATTCCATAGTTTTCTGTCACTGGGGGCCACAATAAAAATCTACAATATTCTTTCATACTGTATTGGCAAATTTTTAGAAAATTATTAAAATATTTCTAATAAATTTCAACTTTTAGCACTTATCTTGCCAACACTTTATCTAATGTATAATGAAGTCCATGTATTTATTTCAAAAAAATGACAAATGAACCAAATCATTTCATTACACCTTATTGCCATATTTAGACAAGATTATGTTTTTTACCGTGCCTGCTTGTCCACAATAATGACTAATTTCCGATATTTTAGAAGTGCAAACCTTCCAGAGGTGCATTATGTAATTTTTAACATGTTCCATCTGTATGTGGTGGAAACTGACGAAGGGGCAAACCGAGAGAGTATCATGTAAATTTTGCATTTACCTTCATCTAGTAAATTCACTTTAATTTTTAGAACAGAAGTTCGTATTATAAGAAATGGGGAAAATATATTTTATTTTAGATTTTTATAATTAATCTTTATTATACAAACGTCTGTACACAAAATGTTTTGAATTTTCTAGATGGAGATAAATGTAAAAGATTTCTGACCTTTTATTTCCTTGAATGATTTTTCCCTTTGAAGATCAAACTTAATATGTCTTTCTGACATAATTTCTATTTATCAATAAAGTTATGATTATGACTTCTTTAAGTAGTCATAATGCATAATTTTATTGATAAATAGAAATTATGGCTGAAAGACACTTACCTTAGAAAATTTTGATAGATACAAAACATTCACTATTGGACCAAAGGGACATTTTCAAACAAGGAATTTTTCATTTCTTAAAGACCCCTTTATCCTGCAACCTGCTCAATTCTGATCATTACACTGTAATTAATATTAATAAAATACAACGTTTTAGTTGTAAACCCCTTTGAAATTGGTGAAAAATAAGCATTTTTGTAGTTTTTTGTATGTAAACATACTATATGTGAATAAATGTTCCAAAAATCTTTTCTTATGTTTAACGCATTAAAAATCAAACATATATTATTCATAAAATACAACGTTTTAGTTGTAAACCCCTTTGAAATTGGTGAAAAAATAAGCATTTTTGTAGTTTTTTTGTATGTAAACATATGCGCTCCCCCCCCCCCTCCAAAAAACACAAAGCATAAGTATGAATTTGTAAAATGACAGTCCATATTACCTGTAAAAAGGAATTTTTGTTTCACCGGGGGGGGGGGGGGGGGGGAGGGAGATGTTTTAGAAATATTTTCCGTTTTCCGTTGATCTCTATAGTGAAAAACACAAGTTTTACCAAAATTATAGAGTTATCTCTCTTTGTTTTCCCAAAGAAGTAATGTTTTATGAAAATTCATATAAATATCTATACAAATATGAAAAATCATTCAAATATGTTAACTTTTGAAATTTGACTTGGAGGTATAGGCCGGGGAACAATACTATCGTTCGCAGTTCTTTGGCACACATAATGTATACACTTGTTCCATAAATAGCAGCTATCTCTACCATCGGCTCATACATCGTGTCTGAGAGAGGAACGAACGACAACTCTGCATAGGAGATTGAAATAGCAGATGTTATCTAATGTTTTGCTCCATGTTTGTGACGTCACAATGCGAAAATGACATCAATATGTACAAGACTTGTGACAAAAAAATGCATGGTTGACTCTGTCGTACTCGAGCAACGAACGGCTGTAAAATTTAACGTAGATCTATATCTTGGAAATTCCTCTGCAGTAGCATATAATAATTTGCACAAGGTTTATGAAGAAAAACTACTACTTGACAGAAGTTCAATCATAAATTGAATTGATTATTTTAGTGAAGGAATGGAGATGGTTAAAAATGATGTTTGTTCTGTTGCCCAGTGAAAGCAAGCTGGGGAAGAGACGTGTCTTAGTTGAGTAATATGTTATGAAAGTTCGCCTAGTTACAATTAGAAAAATAGTTGAACACCGGTATCTTAACAATAATATAATCATGAAATCCCTAAAATATCGTTTACTCTAGACTTTAAACATATCAGATATGATAAAAAGAAGCTTAACGACGTTGGATCCTGATATTTAAAGTCTTAAACTTTTTTTGTCAAGTATATTTTTAGCTTCTACACACATAGCTTAATTAAAAATCAAAACAAAAAATGGGGGTCAATATGCTTCTTTTGGCGCTACAGTACATTTAAAATGACCTCTTTGCACTGAATTTGTGTCTTAATCAAAAATAACATCTTCGACGTTTTCCCTCCAATATTTTTTATCCAAATAAATCATGGGACAAAGTATGCTATTATTCTCTCTTAAAAAAGACACATTAAAATTGTGACCCAAAAAAAATTTCAAATTGCTTCGCATAATCAATTATTTGACCTTTCTGCACTCACAAAATGTCATTTTTCGGGCATTAAAAATTTAACAAGCAAGAAAAATATTTTAAAGTCTTAAACTTTTGCTGAATTTAAGTAGATTGATCAGAGTTATCTTATATATTCAGAAAAGAAAATCAAAAGTGGAGGTCTATGATGTTATTTTTTAGATATTACTAAAAAACTGTGAATTTTATGATAAAATTGGCTCAATTTTTTCCTGGAGTTTCAGAATATATTTTCTATATTTGTCACAATATGATGATAGAATTCACAAAAAACTGATTTAATTAATATTTTAGAACCAGCATTAAACATTTCAATGCACAAAATAGCTCTGTGTGCAACCAGCATGGAAAAATATGAATCTAAATTTAACAGTACTGTATATATTTCAAAGGGAAAAAATGATCATTTTCTTCTAAAAAACCTTCCGCCACAAAATATAGTTCCTGGCTTAATCCTATTTGAATGGAATTGCGTTTTTTTCATTGGATATAGTATAATTTGCATTGTAGAATCCAGATTTAATGTTAGAACTTAAAAATGATGCAGAATTTTAGAAATAAAGCTCAAGACCAAAATCTGCTCAAAAGCTCAGGATCGAACGTCCTTAAGGCGCCCACACTTTATCCACATTGGATAAACGACGCCCCCAAGACAGAGGACTCGGGTTGTGATGGCCATCATACTCATTCTGGGAAACGATATCTTTTCCCACCCATCCCATTGCCGTGATTTGGCCATTTCTGACAAAAGTAATGTTCTTGTTATAAAAAATAACTTGCATGGTAAGAAATATAAGACTCGGAAAAATCTTTTAGCTTCTGTGAACAGAACGCTACGGAGCATGACACGTGACCTTCTCGATCACGTGATTCGCGTATGGGTAGAACGGTGGCAGACTTGCATCAAAATCGGAGAGGACTACTTTAAAAAATAATGAACACTGAAACCTAATTTTATTTCTTTTAGGGAATAAATTCAATTACTTCGCGAACTTTTTGATCACCCCTCGTATTGCCGTTATTTATAACTGATAGATTTATTATCTGGAATATTTCTGCGTCAAGATATGATTCGTTTATAAAAGTTCGGCTACTCATCCACATGTATATGGGTTTTCACATATGAAAGGTTTCAATCTAAATGTGAAAATGTCTATAGAATGCTGATGAACTCTTCAGTATTTGATTACTATGCAATAAAAGATGAAAAAAGTGACACTTATTAATTGCATATTGCAAAACATTGGTAATTATTCACTAAGCTTGTGACGTCTTTGTACTTTGTGAAGTTCATATTCCTTTAAATAACATCTCTGTCTAGACAATCACTGTACTCAAAATCTGAAGCTTCTAAGATGTGTGCTGATTTCAGGATAGTAGTTAATAGTGAAACATGACAGGTCAGGGCCCAATACGGCGGATAATGAGTTCGGAAGTCACACACGTGATACGTCAAGGGTCTGATGTAAATGAAATTAATGTATACTCAAGAACCTTTCATGTTTATATTAAACTTCACCAAGAAGGATTTGTTGTTGTTGTTGTTGTTGTTTCCTTGTTTTTTGTTGTTGTTTTTTTTTTATTTTTGTTTGTTTTGTTTGTTTGTTTGGTTGGTTTTTATTTATTTATTTATTTATTTTTTTTTTTTGGTTAATTTATACCGCTTGTAATTAATTCCAATGTAAAACAAAATAACGCTGTACAATAAATGTGCATGAAGTATAAATCTGAAAATTAATACAATTTCTCAATTACGATAAAGGTTTATCTTTTTTTTAGTTCTGTATTCTAATACCTTACATATTTATATGACAGCCAACATACCATTATTTCTCAAATTCACCACGGCCGCTATTGACAAATTTTATGTCAAACTAATTTTAGAAGGGTTAATTTTTTTCGTATTTTTCTCTAAATCAATTTACACTTTAAATAATATGATATAGAGAGAAAAATTATAGATTTCTGTAAAAGATTGTCAGAGACAAATCTCCACTGTGAATTCTAAAAAGGTTACAATGTTTTTCCGTTACTCCAAAACTGGATGTTGAATTGTTTGGAGACATTTTTTAAATTATAAAACAAACACATATCGCAATACACAGAATCTGGTTTAAGAATAAATAGATTTTATAAATATATTCAAGTGACACATCATATGATAATGTATATTCAAGTGAGAGAAAAAAAACCTTTGGTATCTTATTAATAATAATAAACACATTATATTTAGATCTGAACAGTATTTGTAAAAGACAGAGATATATTTTTGATCACCATATTACCCTGCATTTTTCGTTGCCTGTACGACCCCTATATACAGTAAGCCGTTCACTTGGTCACAGTTCAGTGCAATCAGTTTCCACCGGTGTGGACAGAGGCATTCTACATAGCTATTGTAAAAAAGAAGAAGAGAAATTTACCAAAGAAACTTACATCAGTTGCACAGTACTGATGTAAAAATAACAAAGGTAATGTTTAATAACCAACACTTACACGTGTCGTCCATTCCACGCAGGTACCCTTAACAAGAAAGCAGTCAGCTGTAACGAATGCGAAGGGTATATCCCAGTGCTGATATCGGAGATAGGGAAACAAATATGGCGTATGCCTATCTAGTCTTGTTAAGCTTTAAGTTATTTCCTGGTTGCTATAGTCTCCTTTTGAAATTTCTTCGAGTTAAAACTGTATCTACTTTTGTTGCTTTAATTGAAGTTATTAAAATACAATTTCGATTTTCATTATACTTATATGAACACGTATTATACCCAGCTAGAAACAGCATCAACTTTATATTTATGGTGGGTTTTTTTTTTTAATCATAAATATTTAATTCAAATCATGTCAATATCAAGTTTGTCGTGCCAGTACGTTAAAAGATTGATTCAAGCCATATAACTGCCACAAAAAAGAGGAAGACCTCTATGTATATAGCTTAAAGAACACAGGGTAGGAGTTAAAAGTATTAAAGACTGAAATGTGATTTTGAAGAATTTCATCCTTAGAATTGAAATTGATCTGTGGTATAAGTAGGATTTCCAGTAGAATGAAGTATTAAGATAACGAACAGTAATTAAGCTCAAAAGTCCACTGAGACAACACAGATCGGAAGCAGAGCAAAACACGGACCTCTAAAAACATCAGAGATGGGATCAGGTGCCATGGAGGAGTTAGCATCCCCTGTCGACCGGTCACACCCTCCGTGTGCTCCTTCTCATGATCGGGCAAAGGACAAAATAAGTTTAGACAATACAGTGTTTAAATAATGACCTACCAATTAGTATAAAAAACGTCAGTCTGCATTTAACTCTATGATAGATTGAATTTGCTGCCAAGTTCCTTGTATCGACCATAAAACTTGCGAAATGATGACTTTAAACGAAACTGTTGATATCCTTGTTTCATCAACTTGCTTGAAAATAGCTTGCCTCGTTTTAGAAAATGTTCGTATGTGGAGCACGCTCTTGCGTATCGAATCAACTGGGAGATATAAACCCCATATGAAGGTGATAAGGGTATACTGCTACATAAGTAAGGGGAGTTTGACGATAAAAAAGTTGAAGTCATCACATTTATCACAAAGTTTTGTTGTTAGGTTATCATTAACTTCTTTTTCTAGAAAAATATCCAAATATGAAACAGATGTGTCAGACTTGTTGGTATATTTTATCTCAAGTTCTCTGGGATACATCGTGTCGACATATGAATGGAAGTAACTAGTGCTAATTGTAATACGTCGTTGATATATCCAAATGTCGAGTTGAAGGCCACAGCAAGTTACTTCTTATTCTCATGTATAATTTTTTAATAGATTCTGCTTCATATAAATACAAAAATAGGTCTGCAAATAACGGGGCGCAATTGCTACTAAGAATTGAAACCAAGTTCTTCTAAAATACAAATACAATAATGAGTCTCACAAATAAAGACGAGTTGTATCTTTACTTGCGTCAATAAAACATAACAGAAATACATTTTATATATGACATATATATCCGTCCACCTTCATTCAGCAGAGGTTCTATTAAAAAACTAAACTTGTCAGTGTGTAGTTGTTGTATTTTTAGGCATAATGGAACACAGCAATGATTGCAAAGTTAGGGAAAACTTTGGATAATATCCAAATCCGCGGTATTTAGTGTGAAAAATAGTTGCAAGGCAGGGCACAGTTGAAAAAACAACTTCAAGGAAGGCAACATAAATAGCTTCGAGGGGGCTTGTTAGACTAGTATTAGTAAACAAAATAAACCCTCAAGCAGGTCACTAGCAAGTATAATGAAAATAACAATAACCATTCTTCAAAAAATTAAAAGCAAAACAAATAAATATACAATTTTTGTTTTTAGATATCAATCAAGGGTGTACATGTATGTCTCTAGGAAAAAATACTCAAGTTGACTTCCTGGCTGCATTTTACCCTGTGCCATAAAGTAAACCTTCCTCAATAGAAAACCATCTCCCAAGAAAATGTAAATCTTCCTTTATATGGTAAGGAAGACTAATTTTTGATCATGAACGGTTGAGTTAATCGGAAAATAGGGGGGGGGGGAGGGAGGGGTTTAACGTACTATGACGTACTGCGGCATGGCGTCGATACATTTTTCTAAGTGGATAATGATATAAACTCACAGAAAAATACATTGTATTATTATTATTTAAAACAACCTGTGGTTTATGGTGGTACAGCGTTTTATCATTTTATGGATGAAAACAGCTTTGTTCACAGATCTGTGCTTTCTAAAAATAAGAACATACCATCACTAGTGAGGCCCGCACGATCCCCGATCTGAAAAATTTGGCTGGTAATTGAAAGAGAACTTCAAAGTAATACTTGATAATATAAACCGCACTTTAACTTATACAGTTTGAAAATTTGAACATCTTCTAGTGGACATTATTTTAAATCCATGTACACGTGCACATCAATGCCACTAATGTATATCAGTTCAAAGGGCCCCAGGGTATATTTGGTAAGACGTTATTTTCCCCTGTTCTTATATTCATATATAAAACAAAATATTAATTATTGCATGGTTCTGCATTATGAATTCTCTTTATTCTTGACTGATATGTCTTTTCGAAAACAAAATGGCGACGCAATTGTGCTTATACTTTGATCCACAGTTGTTAGTTTAAAATCAATATGTTTTTATTGAGAAATTCAAATAATCGCATTTTTTAACTGGTCGCAGGTGTATTGAAGAAGACGTGTTTTAGACATTTTTAATTAAATCACAATGACGAAGAAGTTTCACAACTAGTGCAGTCATATCAAGGACATCGCTGACCTCATCGTCTAGTCCTCAAGAAGATTCACACCCAGTTCACTCATATCAAGACATCGCTGACCTCAGCGTCTAGTCCTCAAGACCAACAGATTCTGTAAAATCACTGTCAACATAGTGTGTATTAGGCCAAGGTTGTCCTTCAAGTGTTTTTCATCTTCTAGAAATTGCAACAAGCTATAGCTCATTTAGGATATACTAGATTGACACTAAAGTCTGACGCCTGTTTAAGTGGTATACATATGATCAAAAAGTAGTTACCTTTCTTAACTTCAAAGAAGATCATATTTTGGAGTATTTGGCTAGTTTAACCTACAATTATGGGCTTTTGAGATGGAAAATATCACAAAATATTAAATGTGATTAGGGTTGACAACCCTACTCAGACCTGATAATTTGTTTTGTCTCCCTTCTCAGCAGCCATAATAGTTTTATTATCTTGAAGAATCTAAATTTGATAAACAGAGAAGAAAATATCAGTCAAACCTCTTGTGTTATCCTACCAACTGCCTTCAAAATATGTCAACGGTCATCTTTGCCGTCACCTTTACAATTATTGCTATCAATCCCGCAAATATATATCAGTTACATGTACATATATGAGTAATCTCGCTTATACTGAATTCCATTTCCATTTAATAGGAAACAACGCAGTTGTCATCCTGTGCGCTCGCTTGCGCTATTTCATTATACATCTGAAGGGAGACAACCTAGTTGTCACCCTGAGCTTGAGGGATACATCTCGAAATTTCTCCAAGCACGTGACATGCTCCAAACCATTCCGATTGACTGTATCACAATGAAGGATAAAAGTTAATAACTGATCACCAAAATGATTGTTGACAATCATTATGTTGACAGTACTAGTCTTCTTGATATTTTCATTGGATAAGACTTTTCAACCTTACTTTCAGAAAAACACTTTCAAAAGAAGAAATATTACACCTATTAAGATAAGTCTTCAGTTGGTCTTTGTAAACTGTAGTTATTTTTTCTGACACTACACATAATAAAAGTTGCTTGGAACAAAAATGTTACTTTGGATAATTATTTAATGATTAACATAAATTATGCTTAGATATCCGTAGTAAAATACAGTAAAACAATGATTATTGATAGATTTTATGTAAAATGAAATAAGGAGATAACAAATAGCAATCATGCTCAAACGTCTATAGAAAGAAATACAAATCGGAAGCAGAGCAAATACGGACCTCTGAAAGCATCAGAGGTGGGACCAGGTGCCATGAAGGACTAAGCATCTCTGTCGACCGGTCACACCAGCCGTAAGCTCCTTGTCATGATCGGGCAAATAGGAAAAATCTGAAAACAAATCCGAGTGTAAATATTAGCCTAACAATTAGTATGAAGAAAGTCAGTCAGCATTTGATTTAATGATAGATTGTATTTGCTGACATTGTATCGACCATAGAACTTACGAAATGTTGACTTCGAACGAGACTGTTGATATCTTTGTTTCATCAACTTGTTTGTCAATATACTTGTTTGTCAATAGCTTGCCTCGTTTATGAGATTTTCGTACTTAGAGCATGTTCTTGCGTCAACTGGGAGACATAATGTTTTTATTTTGTCGATAAATGGAACAGAGTAAATCAGAGTTTTTTTCCAAATAATTCATTCAAAGGTAGGCTCATGTTGTTTACACCATACTACATAATAATCTACCGTGACTCTTTCCAATACATTCTGTGAAATCACTAATTGCGTGGGGTTTATTTTCAGTTATTTTCATGGCACAAAGAGACCCATGAAGTCATGTCCTTCAAAAAATGTAAAAATTGTTGACCATCATGACGTCAACCACCCACGAAATCAAATCCCCAAAACCATTTTTTTCCCTCAAATCACAGAAATTTGACTCAAATGAAAATAAAAGATATATAAATAAAGATGTTTGAAGTATTCCTTCTTCATAAAATTTCTTTGAAGATGTCTCATATTGACAGCATTCAAACACAACAACGACACAATCTACGTAATAGGAAACTCCAGAAACTCAAAAGAAATTCAAAATTACATAAAAACTGATTTATTGTAACGAAATAAATCATATATGACTGAAATAATTGACAAATTTTTTTTAATATTTAATATGGTGTATGTATTATTCATTACAAATCTAAATTACAAAGAAAGATTAAAAATTTGCTATATCTTCATATTGACCAAGGAACTAAATTCAGGGCTCCACAGGTAAGATTCTTAGCATTATCACAAGAATTATCCTTGGGGGGGGGGGGGGGGGGGACAGATCTATGTCACATGGATTTATGAAGTAACTGTTCTCATCGTATTACTTTAATTACGCCAAAAATCTTCCTTATTACTAAAATTTTCCACAATTGAGTTAATTCTTGCTGATGGTCATTTTTCGTATGACTTCATTATGAGATGATTGTGTACTGCGGGTGTGGGGGGAGTGCTGAGGAGACACATAAATATAGTTGCTTCTAAATTACCTTAATGAATTTGGATTGATCATTGTTTTAAAAATTAAATAGAATTGATACATAAAGTCCACTTCATATAATACAATCTGTGACGTCATGATCGTATGGTTACAAAGAAAATTATAATTTCAACATTTAATTTCAGTAAGAATCAATTGAATTCGAATTACCATTTGAATGAAATACAAAAATGGAAATAAGTTCAGCTTAAAGCATTCTTCTGTAATGTATTGTTGAATTCAGTAGCCATCTTTATAAATTGCCCCAGCGTCATATCTGCTTCTGGTTTCTTAATTGAATCATTATCATTAAGAAATAAATCCCTTGGATCTATGTCACTCCATATAGATGTGTTCTTGTTCTTGGGCAAATTCCCAACATGACGTATTTTTGTCCGTGTGAGTGCCAGAATAAGAACACAAGAAATGATAAAAGCCAGAACGAGGCAAACAAGAACGATAATCGCTATTTTCCTCCTCATGATCCTTCTTATCAGGAATCTGCCGTTGTTGTTGCTGAAAAAGAAATATTGTACAATTATTATGTAATCTTATATAAGTTTAAAAACTTATTATTTCTAATTGCCATTAACGTAAAGTGCATATATTTGTCATCAAATGTCTGACAATATAGGGAAGATAGCATCTGCAATCACCACAAAGCTGCAGTTTGTTCAATGAAAATCTATGTAGAATTTTTCTACTTTTCAAGAATTAAATATGTAAATAGACAAGGCTTAATTTCTAGAAGAAAGAAACTTATTCTTTTTGCCGTGTATGTTGCCAAACGTCATATCTTGAGACATTTAATTACTTTCAAAAAAACGTTCTTGCCTAGTATCTTTACCAGTAACAAAAATATTATGTTTAACTATAGTACACTTAAGGAGGTTGGATCCTGCCATCAGAAGTAATGAGCATTTTTTATCAAGTATATTTTTAGAATTTATACACATAGCTTTATTAAAAATCATAACAAAAAATGGGGGTCAATGCGCTTCTTTTGGCGCTACAGAGCATTTAGTTTGACCTTTTTGCACTGTAAATACGTCTTACACATAAATCAATTTTTAAAGTTTTTCCTCCAATATTTTTTGTTCAAGTAAATTATGGGCACAAAAAAAGTCTTCTTTCATCTTAAATAGACACATAAAAATTTGTGACAACGAAGAAATTTTCAAATTACTCCTCATGTTCAATTATTTGACCTTTATGCACTCAAACATTTTCATTTTTCTGGCATTAAAAATTTAACAAGCAAAAAAAATCATTTAAAAGTAATGACATTTTACTGAATTTAAAAAGAATGGTTAAAAGTATCATATATATTCAGGAAAGAAAATTAAAAGTTGGGATCTGTGATGTTAATTTTTAGATATCACCAAAATAGTGCTAATTTTAAGCTTAAATTAGGGCTATTTTTTTCTTCATTTTCACAATATATTTGCTATATTTATCAAATATGATGATAGAATTCATGACAGTTTATTTAATAGATAATTTAGGACCAGTATAAAACAGCCCACTGCAGAAAATAACTATAAGTGCAGACTGCATGTAAAAATAGGAATCCAAACTTAACATACTTTAAATACTTCGAAAGAGAAAAAATGATCATTTTCTTCTTAAAAAACCTTCCGCCACAAAATATAGTTCCTCATTCAATGCTTTAGGTATGGAATTTAATCATGGAGTTTTAACTGAATATAGTTAAACTGGCATTGTAGAATCCAAATTTATTGTAAGAGTTAAAACATTATGCAGAATTTTTGAAATATAGGTAAAGATAAAAAATCTGCTCAAAAGCTCAGGAGCGAACCTCGTTAAGTTTACTATAGTTAACTAAAGTAAATCAAAGTATAATGTTATCACTATAGTAAATAACAGTTTTGAAAGTTATCACTATAGTGTCATAGTGATCACAATAGTAAATCAAAGATGTCAAAGTGATAACTATGGTAAAAAGTGCCAAAGTTATCACTATAGTAAATCAATTTTCTGTAAAAGAACTCTTATTTTGCCACAAATATATCTTTTGGCGTCTTGTATTAACAATATGAAAATTCCATACACTTTGTATGCAATACTTTTTTTGTTTTAAGTTTTACTGTTTTATTTTGAAACCTAATATTTTTTAAATGAATGGTAATGGCAAGATACTTCTTAAAAGAGTAAAGGTTTGTCTTAAACAAATACAGTGTATCTTTTTTATTGTTTGTTTTTGTTTTGTTTGTTTGTTTTTTGCATTTTTTTTTTTTTGTTTTATTAACAATTTTGATATTAAATGGAAGACCCACAGATATATCAGTATGGCAAATTATTAGTATACAAATGTGTAGGGTTGTACACGGCGATATAAAATACATCTGAATGATACCTGCAGTAAATCAAAGTGTCAAAGTTATCACTATTGTTTCTTAGTGATCAAGATTCATCACTGTAGTAAATCAGTTTCAAAGTTATCACTATAGTACTCTACTTAAATCAAAGTGTTAAAGTTATCATTATAGTTAACAAGAGTCTCCATAGTGTCAGAATCATCACTATAGTTAAGTAAAGTTTACTTTAGTTATCTATAGTTAACTATAATATTGTTTGTTAGGAAAGGCTCAGATGAGGATTTTAAAAACCTACCTTTGAAGGCTGCTAGGGTTGTGATACTTTATAAAGTTTGACAAAAATATCTGAAAGGTAGCATCCGAGAGCATTATCTGACTAGTAGAAAGTTCCCTCTTAGCGATGCCCTTGTCGGTTCCATAGCCTGATTCCGATACGTGATTCGATTCTGATGCATGTGTTGATTCGGAGGAAGGAGCTGATTCAGTGGAATCGACATTTTCATAAACAGGAGGATCGATTGAACTCTCACTAAGGATGTTTAATGAAATTTCACTTGACATTTTAAGGAATTTGGGGAGGGGGGACTTCCCAATAGTTGTATCTTTATGTGGCTGAAAAAACTGAAATAGTAGGAGTGGTTTTGAAGACAATTCGTTCGGGATAAAAAAGTAGATAATTTCTCGGACTAACCACTCTTCAAATTAAGGCAGAGGTAGCCTCCCAACCGTTCCGTTCTCCTTTTTATTCTTCCATGCAGCGTTTCGAATTCTGAAAATAATTTCGAGAAGCTTAAAGCAGGAAATCGTTGCATCACGCAATTTTTGTTAAAATAAAACAAAATTCTTACATCAGTAAATGCTTGGATTTTTATTTAAAGACTGCTCGAAATCTTTAATAAATGTGTTTGCAACGTTTTTGAAACAGAAAATGAAGATACCAAACATAGCCAAATGTCCATCATGCGTAAATTTCACCTCTGTGTTCGATATTGCTATTATCAGTCAATGATCTTTTGATTTGAAGTTTTTGTCACGTGAAAATTTGTAAATTGTACATTTGCCCCTTTATACATATTTTTTTTCATTTTAAATCTATCTTACTGCTTTCTTCTTATTTTTAACTCTACTACAATGATTTTACACTGATGCTGATTTCCCCCAGTACACTGTGGAGATACTAGTAGGTCATCTGCCATTTGCTTTTAATGATTCTATAACATGATGACATATTCTGTCAAAACTGCCGTGTACTCGCAGACCTTGGCCTGGTGACAAAGCAGCAGTTGTCACAAGGGGGCGACTATTAAACTGCACAAACTTCAACCTCTGTGTTCACATAGATGTTGGTGTCAGGCGGTGCAAGTTATGTCCCCTACTTCCCATTCAGTATTTTAACGAGTTTATGAGACATACCTGTGTTTTGTTCGAAATAAATAGTAAAATAATTAATTTTTAAGGTATGCATTGTTGTTTCGTTATTCTAATGTCTTCGACACTTGTAGATGTGGAACATCTAATGCAGTCTTTTTGACTTGGTTATATTAAGTTATGGGGGCTTTAAAATAGTTTTTGCCAAAGCATTCACGGCTTATATTACAATCTGAATTAGTTACACCTCCGCAACGAAATTGTAAGGTGAGTATGCTTGTAATATTTCCGTGCCAAATCTTCTGCATGTCAAGCTGTCTGTCTATCTGTCCGTTTTAATGTCTGTAGAGGTTTTAGCTCAGTATGTAGATTACTTTCCGGCTTTTGGCTTGTTGCAAGGGATATCCAAGCCAAAATTGTAGATATGTTCCGCTTTGGATACTAAATGATAAACATGCATTGACTCTGCCCTTGTGGGGGTTATCAGTCAACTTGAGTTTTATGTTAAAGTTGGGCAATCAAACAACGGAGAGAAAACAACGTAGAAATGTTAAACGTTTTGTTGAAGTTTTATTTTTAGGAAAATGAAATTAGAATTTTATACTTTGCAAATCGTTCACTGACGAAAATGAAAGGAAGGTTTTCTGATTTAGAAATAATGTTTTTCTCCATGGGATATCATAAATAATAAACACACCACAGAGGGAATACACAGAAATAAAATGCAAATATTTTTATACTAAATATCAGGAAAATTTCGCACAACAAAATGTTTTAAAAGAAAGATGAACATATTGCTTGTGTTTATCGGTTAGTTCGAAGAAAAAAATTGTTTTTAATACGTAAAGTATTCTCCGTGCTGACAGTTTAATAAATATTGCAAAAAATACTAATTTCAGTGGTATCTAAATTAAAATTTTACACTAGTTTATAGCTGTTATCAACTATTACACTCACCTAGTAGTTATTCTACCTGTCATTTGATTTTGATAGGTTTTTTTTTATATATATACATATCTACATTTGAAAACCAAGAGAAAATAAAATATGAATTGATAAATTCTAAATCAGTCGAAGAAACTGAAAATTAGGAAACATGAAAGCACTGATGCAAAGAACGTTCATTTCTATTATGCAGATAGGTTTTTATCGTTAATACGTGTGAATTTTTTTTTTCAAATCATGCTCGTCTTTCGAGGTGATTTTATTTTTATTTAATTGTTTATTGTATGGGTGTGTATAAAAATCTTTTGTGCCCTAACATGTAAATGATACCCTCCTCAATCTTATTGATTTCATGGATAGGGCCTCCAATGTCATTTCAAATCCTGAGTTAAGTTTTTAGGCAAAACTTCAAAAGATAGTAATTTTCATCTATCCAAATCAAGTAACTGACTGTACTTTTTTCCATCACAATTAATTTTTTTATTAAATGTAATGCTTTTGAGTGTGAGTTATTTGTCATTAATTTTTCAGATATTTATAACCACGTTCCAAGACAGTAAACTGAGAACAAACTTGAGTCAAACTCTAGACTTTGAATATCTTGATATTTATTTCACATACATGCTTTAAATGTTGCAAGTTTGTATAATATTTAGTTGCAAACATAAACTGAATATTTTGTTTTCTTTTCAAATTTCAAAAGTTATATTTATTTGAAATTTTGACTTAAGTCTGTTCTCAGTTTATAGTCTTCTGACCCGGTGAGTTACATGTAGCAATTTTGAATGTTGTTCATAGGAATACAGAATCACTTTAAATGTTCTTTTGTTGCATTTGATTTCTTAAAACAAAATGTATTTTTAAAAACTTTGATCTTTGCTTTCACTGTTTTCTTTTAACAAAATGATCTTGAAGATTTTGAAGCTGAATATAAATAGAAAAATAAATGAACAAGCACAGTTATTGTTGTTTGTACGTTCTTAATTAGGAGAGACACAGAATTGAAAATATAGAATTGTAAAACATATTTCAAAAAAATCGTAGATGTAGAAGGACATATTTAGTTATAAAGATAATGAATACTTCATAAATAATTTTTTCTGAGTATAAAGGATAATTTTTTTTTTGTTTTTTGTTCTACCAATATGACTTTTGTATACACACAAAAAAGTTCTTGTCTTTCAATACTTAAGATACTTAAAGTGTTTAACTTACGATTTTGCAGAGTCGCTGTAAAAACATGCATCTGACACTATTTCCAGTTGCTAAATGCTGCTGATATGTGGGTTGTTGATGACGACCTTCAGTGTGACTTGATTATGACATTTTTGTGCGGGCCTGTATTCACTTTACTGGCCAATCCTGCAGTTTGTGACAAACTTATCAAATATATAAAATGGTTCTATACAATTTCATAATATCAATGTGATTTATGGTCTTATGTAATGGTAAAAGTAGCAATCGTGCGTTTTTCTTGCTTTCATGTAAGAGAAATCATACAATGAAGCTTAGATAATTTTTATATTCAAATCACACTGTTAATCCAAAGCAACATAGCAGTTCTATAATTCTGAAGTGATGGGCATATCATTTAACGTATTATATACATGTATTTTATTTAAATTTTTAAGTATATATACATAATCTGTTTAGAGTTTATGCACAGGTATTCATAAGGAAAATGAAGGAACTTAACCGGTACATTTTTCATCAATTAATGTGTATGATGTGTTAAAGTACCATTTTTATATATATCCTTCTATCATCGTCTAATCATCTTTCAATCTTTAATGTGGGGTTAAAATGCATCTTAATTTTGTTCTTGATAATTGTTGTATTTTATAAGATCCAAATGAAGGAAATGAAGCATTTTTCTGAATTCCATTTACGCACACATTGATTATTAGATGAACTAATACATATAAAAGGAAATGAATGTTGATCCTCGGTTCTTTAACAGGTGGGGGTAGCCTAGTGGCAGGGCGCTCGCTTCGTAATCGGGAGGTACCCGATTCAATTCTCGTTCCCGGCGCTGCGTCAAACCTAACGTACGTAATGACTTCGTTCGCCAAGCGCCCGGCATTAGAAGTGAAAGTCACGAATCTTTCGGATGAGATCTTAGAAAACGAGGTTCCGTGTCACGGTAGGCGTTGGGATGATAAAGATCCCTAACTGCTCCATTGCCCTGAGTGCCAACTCAATGTCTAAATTTGAAGCCCTTCATCGGTATATGGTGACGTTTCATATGAGTAAAAAATTCTCGAATGGGACGTAAAACAACAAACAATCAATCTTTCTTGTTTAGGACACAACGACACAAATAATTAGGCAAATAAATATTAAAATATTCCAAGTAAGCAAACACATTTCAATGGAAATTTATTTTTCAATATCATTATTATTAATTTCTACATTTCAAAATATTTGAAATAATTGTTAATACCTATAGGAAAAAAATTACAATGATTACATGGATACCTCGCTGACTGTACGTTTGCATACACCTTCCTTTCGCTCTCCACTCCTCTGCGCACAGGTCATGTTCGCATAATGTTTGCTCTGTTTATCACGGTTTCTTTCGCCAAGCTTTGAAGCATTTCAAGGACTCTTCCAAATAGTCTGTAATTGTAATACAAACTACCATATAGGAAATACAACAAACAACACATGCACTTAAATTACATCAAATGCAATAAACTAGATGGCATGTGCCAAATTCAGTATCAAAAGTCATACAATTTCATGTAATATGGGCTTACCATATACCGTATAAATGGAACTACACCATATCAAAAAGCAGCCACCAGAAATTTTGGTTTTTAATAATAAGAAACAAATACATTTTGTTTATGATACAACCATTTTAGAAACGTTGAAACAGAGTAACTGGCCGCTCTTCAATATGATTTAAATTCGTTAGATTTTTTCAAAAGTAATCGAAGAACAATCGAACAAAGACTTAATTTAGAAACAATAACATTTGAACATAAATTTTATAAATGAGGAGATATGTTAACGTTAGAGGTGCTTGAATGTGTTTACCGATGACAATTTGAAATGCTAGCGGATCACATATTAAATAATCTGATCATAGAGTTGCTACTTGTGACATCTGACAGAGATTTCATCATTATTGTCCAGGGCAGAAAAATGGACTTTTTTTTTGGAAATCCCAGAGATTATTCACGTGATCAATTAAATTCACAATGAAGTAAACAACAGCTGGGTGTTCATTTACCATTATTTACATTTGCAAATATTTTTCTTAGATGAACCTATAGAAGAGAAAATATGTTCAATTCTGTATGAACTTATTAGGGGGTCAGAGGTCATGGCGTGACCGAATCACACAGCGAGACGATATCTTGTCTACATATTTCTGTCACAGTGACACTGGTTTCGGAACTTCTGAACCGTCAAAGCGATGAAAAAGATAAAATTATTGACACATATATTTTTTTTTTTCGTTCAACAAATGATCGTTAGATCTTTCTTCGGTGTGAAGAATGTTTCTAATTAGCCTAAAATCACGCTTACCTCTTTAACCCGAAATTCCTTTGAAGGTATGTAAACTGAAGACGATAGCACCGCTTTTGACTTTATATATAAAGAACTCGTACAATAATAGTAAGATAATTCCCAGTAGCGATCATTGTTTTTTCATTATGAACAGATATTTCCTGAACTGGACTGCTAAACATCAATGTAAGTATTCAAATGTTGGAGCGAGGCGAACTCTCAAGACCAAACAACTTCTAGGTCATTGCGCGTCACAACATAGCAATACGGCGGGCCGTTCGTGTAATAAATGCAGTCCTATTCAGAATATTCGTCTCAAATGTAAATAAAAGTAATAAACAACAATGTTAAAAAGTTCACTGGGAAATGAACTTGGTTGGTACGTGATCAAATCTTCTGAGAAGCCCTTCGGGCTTCACAGGATTTGATCACGTGACCAACCAAGTTCATTTCCCAGAGAACTTTTTAACATTGTTGTTTATTTCTTAATTAACAAACGTCAAAATACACACATTTTGACCACACAGGTGGCGAGGTTTGTTTACACATTCGTTCAATTATGAAATATTTTAACGGTGAATAATGGGTGCAAATAACATTAACACATGTGAACGCTTGTAATTCTGTTACAAAAAAAAAAAAAAAAAAAAAAAAAAAAAAAAAAAAAAAAATCAGCTCAATATTACGTTATTGAAGGCATACTAAGGCTTATTCGTGGATTAATGGATGTTCGTTTTTATTTCTTTAATTATAAAGTATACAAACATGTATATTTATCTTTAAACAAAATATGAGATACAAAAATATTAACACTGTTAGTTAAATGCTATGTGTTATAATCTCTGCAATACTATATAGAGGTGTATTATTAAACTTCTTGGAAAGAAATATGAATGATTTCCTTGACTTTCGTTGCTTTTGAAATTATTTTGGGTGAAAATTCCTATAGCAGCTGCAACTTATAATTACACTCTCTCTGTGAGCTTTCTTAATAAAACTATAAAATGAGCTAAATCATTATCACATTGAATCGTCAAAAACCAATTTCCGTTTAATATCTACACGTTATACTAAGTTATTATCCACATCAACTATTTTTATATGTGAGATTCTCTCTTATTAGCAATATTGAAAATTTGCAACACCTGGGATATATCTGAGGTATTGAATTAAAAAAAAATATAAGGAAAACAACATTGATGTAAGCCATGCTGTGGGACTATTAGACGTTTCTTATAACATTGTTCTAAATCAATGCTGTCTTTCAACAATTTTATCTTTAGAAGAAAGACCCTAGCTCTTTATTTGATATGCTTTCTTCACCACTAAAAGGCAACTGCATTTATACCATAATAGTACTGGATTACATGTATATCGACCAAAAGTAGGAAATGATTTATATGTTTACAAGACGTTTTATTTATTAGCACATGTATATTGATTCTTCAGTAGTGTCATCTTCACTAACCGAAAGGAACTGTTTTATTTTTTAAATGATTATCTGGGCACGATTGTGCTTAGATCGTTACTCTGGAGGCCTTGGTGGAATTGGACTCAAATTTTGGAATTTGTGTTTCGTGTCAAAAAAATTATGCCATTGCCTTGAGTTCCAGGCATTTCTGGATAGTCAAGGTTACTCTGAATAATTACATATTGACATCGTTTCTGGCCAAAGCATTCAGTTGGAACCATTGGTTAGAATGACATTTATATGGTATTGTCCATACGTTAAGGACATTGGATACAAAAATTATCATAGAAATTAATAAAACAGTTTGTAAAGGATTTATTATTGCTAAAACACACGTTAAGGCCATTCCAAGTAGTTTCTATGTTTAGCGTCCGCGTGCGCATTGGTTTTTGACACCCAATATGAGAAAAAACAAACAAAATCAGGAGTCCTGAAATTGATTATTCTGGTCAAAATCTTTCAATTCTGTCAATATCTCTAAGTATTTGTTTACAAGATGTCATATTAGGTATATTTTAAGCATTTATTACCTTGATTTTGCTAAAGAATAGATTTTTGTGAGAGAAAAATAGGTTAATGAAATGAAATGCTTTATATGTCGTCATTTTAAAGACTATGAAGTTTGTTTTATTTGTTGGCTTGTTTGTTTTTTTTTTTTGGCGAATAGGTAGGTAGGTTTTTAGAAAGATGGGTGGACGCTAAACAGAGAAAAAACTTGGAATGGTCTAATCACGAAATTTTCTTTTATATAAATCATACTTATTCTTTATTATAGACATAAAGAATAAAATACTTGAAGCTTCAAATGAATTGGGGCTTTTTCCCTGAATAAACTGTAAATGAAATACATCAATATTCTGAAAACCCATATATGAGCACATTTTGGGGTAAATTTATCTATTTATTTATTTATTTATTTTTGCTGCATTTCCCCCATAGTAACTGTTTCCCCCTAACATTTAGAAATTTGTTTATGGAAAGCTGACAGGCTTTAAATAGAAAAAATGTGTTGTCAACTGTATAACTGTATCAATGTATATAAATTTATATTCAAAATTAATTTTTTTAATCGTTTCTTGGAAATTTAATTTACGTAATTATATTAAAAATCTACAACGTACGATATAAATACATATTCAAATACATGCATATACATACTTTGAATTTTGATTAGACTTATTTTAAATTTTTTTTAGCTAAATAATTTGAAAGTAAACTTAAGCATTTGATATTTGATACTTCTTATATTGTTTTGATAATATGTACATGCATGCGTGAATCTACCCTTGGATCTATTATCCTTTAATTTATTTGAAATTTATTTCGGGAGGTATTTTGTGGAGTTGATTAAATCCTATGCAGCAGAAATAGTATTTGGAAAGTTAATATCTTTCTATGTATAGCGGAAGGAGGGGATTCACTGTTTTGTAATAGGATATGGAATTTATTTCACAAGTGTACGGGATTTCTTATCAATGCATTTTTGTGAGTTAAGTACACGACTGAAAATTTAAAAAAAAATCCTGTTGCACGAGTGGAATTAATTCCATATCTAACTATCAAATTTTCTAGGGACGGATCCAGGATTTTTTTTCAATGGGGTCCACATGTCAGACTTATAAAATTTTAGAAAAGTAAAAAAAGGGGGGTTAGAAAACACTCTTCTAAAACAATTTTCTTCAAATACATGAATCTCTTTTTTAATGTTTTAAGAGGGGTCCGTGTTTCTTAAAAGGGGGAGGTCTTTTTTTTTTTTACTTTCACATAGAAATACAATAACTCTGAAAATTTCAGGGGGCCCAGACCCCAACCCCACCCCATTTAGCTCAAGATCCGCCCCTGTTTTCTGTTTATGAGCTTTTCTTTGGTTTTCCTTCTGACCCTTTTAGCTAAGAAGTCCCGCTTGTTTTCAAAAAGTGATAATTAATATTACAGTTGTGTACGTGAAAATAAACAAAGAGAATTTATTTATGGAATCTAGATAGGGCCCAGACTTCACTATCGAACTATTGCATCATCGAGGTTCAGGTCGATGGCAATGGCGATGATACCCTGGAGCGACAGTGCGACAACGCGATGATATGATAGCAATAATGCGACGATGTCATGAGGATGGCGCATGGAACAATTAAGATGAAGCGATTCTCGTTATCGCTCCATCGTGCTAGCGCTATCGCACCATGTCATCGCATAATCGATCATTGCATCATCGTCATCACTGCATCGCGTCATCGTTACTGCACTATCGCGCCAGCGACCCAGTAATCGATGATTGATTATGCGATAGTAAACTACGTAACCCCATACGGATTCCATACATATTCAATTATGTACGTATGGAAACTGTTTCACGATTTTTAAGAATGAAGGACAGAAATGTATCAATATTTATATCAATCCAAACATTATCTTTTATGATTTGATCAATACTTCTGATATGGTTTAGCAATGTTTTGTAAAGCTTTTTTAAAAAAACATTTCATACCTGAACTTCCTATAATATATAACATTCAGTTTTCAAACAACTGTCGAACTGTGTATCACAGATCTTTTTGTTGCTCATTATTTTACATGTAATTGTTCACATATTGATTTGTCCCATTGTTAAAATTTCATTGTACTAACATGCCCCATGTTGGGGGCTTTGATGAAATAAAAAATTATATACTTTTTATTTTCCATAAATACATTATGATAGTTTTAAAACACTTGTTTAATTCTTCAAAACTAATTTTCTATGTTTACGTGTTAAAGATGCAGGGAGAGAAAAACTAAACTGGAAAAAAATTCTAATTAATACGTTGACATATTGTAGAGGACCCTGGTGACGGAGTTAGGGTTCATAGGCCGTAATTTACACGGATGTGATACGCTTTCCATTAATAGTATAGTTCTAATATGTATGAGCCCAATCACTGAATTTTCTTAAATAGTTCTGAAAACAGTGTAGCAAACAAGAAACAAATAAAAGAAAATACAGAGAGTAACCTGGCGTGTTTTCCGCTTATGGTGACCAGTTTTCTTTAAAAAGTATTGAACAAGAACTGTTAAATTTAAGAACTTCAAATAACGTTAATAAAGAAAGTATCAATAATGTTATTTCAAGAATGTGTGATATATCAATACATTTTTCAATGCTGCTGAGACATCATTCGGAAGAAAAAATTACCGAACCTGTAAGTTATGATTTATGGAGAAACTGGACGGTTTCCATTATACATAAATATTTACTCAAGAATGGAAAAATATTGGGCAAAATTTGTGTATGGAAAAGAAAACAAATTGTGTAGAATTGTATATATGTATATATAAATTCGACAATTCGACAAAACATTTCGAGTTTTGTTTTTTTTTTTAATTGGTATTTTTTTTTTTTTTTTTGCTTACAATTTAATCAACCAGAATGAAAACAAAGGCGCCGGATGACCATCAATTTTTATGTATATATGTATTTACGTAAATAATATGATTAAGGAGAAATGACAAACTCCTGGATTTCATTTGTACAAAATATTTTTGACAGATGTGGTTTATCAAATATATGGTATGAGCAATATTTCTATAATGTAGAATGGACGCGGATAACTGCTACAGTCAAACAAAAATTAAAAGATCAGTATATTCAAAAGTGGAATAGTGAAGTTCAAGAATCTTCAAAAAGTTTAAATTATAGAATTTTTAAAACCAATTTTGAGTGCGAAAAATATTTAACACTGTTATCATGTAAATTTAGAAAAACTTTAGTTAAATTAAGAACCACAAACCACCACCTTCCAATTGAATCAGGTAGATGGAATGGTACTCAAAGAAATGAAAAATTTTGTAGCTTATGGGATAGTACAGTCATTCTACAAACACATGACCAATTAAGAATTTTTTATGTCGATTACAAATTTACCGTTGTAATATCTTAACTATAAATTTAAAGATCGATTTCAACTCTAAGACTTAACATATACACCAATGGTTTTGTAATTATTTACCGATATATATGCAGTTAAAGTTTTGATATGAACATAATGTAATGTTGAAAAAAGTATTCCACTGCAAATCTTAATGTCGCTTCATTTATTTACAAATTTCCAGAAGGAATTTTCAGCCGTAAAAGCGTTCCGAAAAGATTGCAATGAATGTTTAAAAAAGTTTTTTATCCTATATAAAAAGAAATCAAACCACTTCTCGCAAAGAAATACATGGATCTTCTTTCATGCGAAATCATAAGCATGTCGCTAAAAACTGATTAACTTCCGTAACGATTTTGTTTTAAATTTCACGCAAAGAACTGAAACTTATCTGAAAGTGACTACGGAACCTAATATCATCGATTCTAGTTGCGAATCAGCCATTTTAGACGATTACATTTTCGACATAACAAAATGAAATAGACAAAAACAGTTGTCTCTTTTAAAAATTAAAAAAAAAATAACTTCCGTAACGGTAATTCAGGAAATGCTTACTATGACATCACACAAAAATATAAGTTCTTCAAATTACCACAAAATGAAATGATTTGCTATTTTAAACTGTTGAATAGCTTTAAACTACATCAATACTAACTAGTGCATGCATTATTGTCGTTGGTTAAATCCCACACAGCAATATATAAACAATTCACTGATCGCAATGCACTTGTCAATGTGACGTCATATCGTAAAATTTGACGCAGTTTGTATGCAGTGAGAGGCGGATCAAGTTATATTTACACAATGAAAAATGTATTTTGTAATTGAATAAAATACAAACTGTACATACATAAGGGGTCATTAACTTGGATGCGATGTCTATTTTATGATTTTATTAATATACTTCCCGTACATTCCCTAGACAAGCGATACTGTCGTATATTTGTATGCAGATTCATTGAAGGGTAATAGAAGAGTCGTAATAAATCGATATATTGCAAGGGCATACCCTTAATGAATTATGACAAGCTTTTACACATAAACTCAAGAAGTCTGAAGATATTTGAAAAGTGCTGCGAACCTGTTGAAATCTTGCAAATGAATTTATATCTCTATATAATGTACTTGACCGGCAAAATATTCAACGTACAGTCTAACAAATGTAATTTTAGCAATTATATAGTAGAATCTGTATAGGTTCGCAGCACTTTTCACAAACTACAAAGATTGTTGAAAATAATTATAATGTTAAACTTAGAATTTTAACTTGGTTATGCCCTTGCAATATTAGAATTTATAGATGACCTCAATACTTCGGGTATACTTGCTAAAATCACGTGACTGCCAGATCACGTGACACGTCTAAATAAGAAATCTAATCGTCCTCAACATGTAGTTTTCAACCACATTGCATTTGTCTGATAATAGTAAAGTCCTAAAAAGAAACGCCCATCCTTGTAAAGAATGTATTTACCATCTAAAAAATTCGCTGATATTTCCATTTGGCACCTTAACTGTACTGCGTATTTTGGGAGCGAAATGCTTCATACTTTTGTTAAATATCCGAAAAGAAACTTTGATTTTAACTATTGCCGAGAATTTTAACTTTTATTACTGGGAATAACTTCCGTAACGATATTTCTCCCGAAATTTTTACTTAATTTCGAATTCATGCGAGACTTCATGAATCATACTTTAGCGTTCTATACTGAACATCAGAAACGAAAAATTGGTCAAATTCAGCTTTATTTAAAAATAATAAGACTTGATCAAGCATTAACTTCCGTAACATTACCTTAAAATCAATGGTATACTGAAATTGTTGTAAACAGTTAACGATACCAGATTTGTGGACAATTCTTTTTTTTTTTTTTTCAAGTTCTCCGATATATCCTTTAGAGAATTATGATGTTCATTTTGCTATTCTGAACAATTATTTTTTTCATGTTTTATACCCTGAATTGGTCCATTTATCATAGAATGACTGAGTAATCAGATAGGAGATGAATATCATTATATTTTAGAATGTAGTGCTTTAAACCAACCGAGGAAAAAATTTTAACCAAAAATTTTGTTCTAAACACTAAACACTATGAAGGTTTGTGAAGTCATGTGCCAAAATGATGTTGATTCTTTGAAAAAAATGATGTACATTTATTACTAAAATTAATAGTATGGTCTGTTCTCCCTAGCTAGCTGAATTAATCTCACCTTTTGCTTGACCCACTGTATTATATGTATATATGTTTGATATGTTTATGCACCTCATGTACCATTTACATGGTTTTGAGTGAATAAATTGAAATTGAATTGACGGAGTTTGTGTATAAAAAGGAATAATGGAATGCACATAATTATGAAGTGGCGTCATATTCGAAAACTATTTTAAAAATTGAACTTATTTTTAAAATTTACTGATCTGTTTAGTCTTTTTTTTTTCAATTTCGCCCTGTAAATCAATCACGCAGTATGCATACACATATATTTAATATATAGCGCGAATTATTCAGTTTTCTGTACACGTCTGTCTGAGTCTTACAACAACAACAAAGTGATTCAATGGTGAAGTATGACGTCCTGTGAATTATATGTTTTTTTCTTTAATTTAATTTATTTTTATCTATCTTTTTATTTATTCTAGTTGTTGTTGTTGTTTTCCCCACTCTTTTTATGTTTCTTTTAGTTTATTTATTTATATATATATTTATTTGTTTGTCTGTTTGTTTATTTATTTATTTATTTATTTAAATCTATTTATTTTTAGGATGTTACTGAATATAGAATGTGCATGCGGTTATATGATTTTCTTTCAAATTATAAGGAATAAGTTTCAACATTGTATCTTTCATTTTTTCGTCTAAATGTTTTAGGCAGTTTGAAAAATTAATGTTAATGGTAGCCTTGAGAATCAAATAAAATCTTACCTTTATCTACACGTATGTGATGCACTGGCGGATTTAGAGGGGGGCCAGAGGCCCACCCCCCTTTTGTGTCCAAAATATACATAAGATTTAATGAATCAATTTTTTTGTGTGTGGCCGTGGGCCCTACCTCGACCTCAAACTGCCCCCCCCCCCATTTCAAGATTCCTGTATCCGCCACTGTGATGCTTGTTGCAAGATATCAATATTTTCTACCAATGCTGAAAAATGGAAGATATAAATTTGTGTTGTTCTCTGGATAAATTTTTATTTTAGTGTGCATCTGTTTATATGTAAAATATAAAATTCGACGATCAAGTTACTAGCTATTTTAAGAGAATGTAAATAAATCGGGATCGGAAGTTACATAATTCTAATCGGTCGGAGCAGCGCGAAGAAAACAATGACTTCGACGAGCGAGAAAATAGAACAATTTTGCTCGATTACAGGTAAATTTTTTATGCAGAGCGTATTTATTTCTTTTATTTCTCATCAACTTCAAGGAAAAAGAGAAACTGTAAAATCTGTTAGAGCATTTAACTAAAAAATACGTACTCTTCTTTGTAAACAATGTGTGAACCGTTCATGATGGATCATTTCTCTGTAGGTTTCGTTTTATAATGTAATAATATAGCTTTATTAACACAAATCTGCATTTTATAAGGATTCCAAGATATTATAGTGTTGATTTGCTGGTTTTCCTACGCTGTACTTCATATATAAGGTTAGAATCTGGACTAGCCACTCACCAGTGATTTCGCTATTTTCTCAATCGTGTGGGTACATGTAGCACACCACAAAGGCATATTGGTCAACCAATGATAATTGACCAGCTTGAGAGAATTAAAAAAAGTAAAATGGACTTGAAAAATACTGGGTATAAACAGTGTAGAAACAAGAAAACTGTATGATCAATAATCATGCAGGAATAGATGTCTCCTTTTATTTTTAGATTCAGTTACTTGTAAATGTAAATCCAACCATATTTGGATGTCCAGCCAATAATTGAGCTTGCAAGATGTCAATATCATAATGACAAATATGTTTACAATTTTCTTTCTTTCTTTCTCTCTTTCTTTTTTAGCACTGAATTATACCTGTATTACTTAGATTTATTGCAGATTCCCTATTAATCAAACAAACAACAGATATTATTTTGCTTGTTTAATTTGGCGCTTCTGGCCGCGGTGATCAATTTGCTGGGGCTACCACAGGGCTGCCCCACAATCAACAATCAATACAACAAATGTGACGACCCAAATCGGGCGGATCATGCACTGGGTAGGTCACAAGTGCATGAACGTCACCAATTCAATTATAAATCAAGTTCAATCAATAATCAATCAAGTTCAATCAATCAATCATCATTCAATCAATCGATTCAATATCAATCAAGTCAACTGCTTGTCAATTACAAGCCAATGCACAAATTCAAATCCTGAATTTCAATTAACATGTGCAATAGGATAAACAATGGAATGAGCGTAAGAATATGTGTTGCACTCCTCCAGTTGCGTTGAGGTGCGACGGAATACGCAAACACACAGAATTACCACCGCGACATCGGTTGAATTGGACGCTGTATCCAGCAGGCAGTCATCACGGTATACGTAAACACACAGAATTCACCACCTTGACATAGGCTGATGTGGACGCTGGACCAATCAGGCTGTATTTACGGAATGAGCAAACACACAAAATTCACCATCGGCACATAGGCTGATGTAGGTGCTGGACCAAGCAAGCCGTCCCTACGTACAGGAAAAACCGAACACACATAATCCACCACCGCGACATAGGCTGTTGTGGAATCTGGGCGAAGCAGGCAGTCTTCAGCTACAATGACATAACAAAAAGCAGCAGTATTTGTTCTAAAAACAAGAGGAGGGTGGGTGGGTAAAATTTAAAACATTGCCACAATTTAACTCCCAAAAATTTTCCTTGACCTTACCGTTTAATGGATTCTTCTAGAAAGGAGGTAGAAAAGAACTTATTATTAGACTATATACAAATGGAACTAAATTATCCGGAATGGTAGTTTGTGACTAAGGGTGAAAATTTATATTTATCTGAATGTACGTAACTTTTCCGGAATAGATAAATATTACTAGGGTTACTGAAATAAACTCACTTATCCGAGACCAGGCTCGTATAAGTGGTATTATTGCAGATTCCCTATTAATCAAACAAACAACAGATATTATTTTGCTTGTTTAATTTGGCGCTTCTGGCCGCGGTGATCAATTTGCTGGGGCTACCACAGGGCTGCCCCACAATCAACAATCAATACAACAAATGTGACGACCCAAATCGGGCGGATCATGCACTGGGTAGGTCACAAGTGCATGAACGTCACCAATTCAATTATAAATCAAGTTCAATCAATAATCAATCAAGTTCAATCAATCAATCATCATTCAATCAATCGATTCAATATCAATCAAGTCAACTGCTTGTCAATTACAAGCCAATGCACAAATTCAAATCCTGAATTTCAATTAACATGTGCAATAGGATAAACAATGGAATGAGCGTAAGAATATGTGTTGCACTCCTCCAGTTGCGTTGAGGTGCGACGGAATACGCCACTTGCAAGGGCCATGAATACTCGTGTCTACCACGAGTAA
Organism: Saccostrea echinata; assembly: GCF_033153115.1. NCBI lineage: Eukaryota > Metazoa > Mollusca > Bivalvia > Ostreida > Ostreidae > Saccostrea > Saccostrea echinata. The sequence continues at coordinate 18,062,573 of NW_026889778.1, forward strand.
GCATGGAACTGCAACCGCCACCAATGGGGGTGCCAAGAACCATGGTGACGGCGGCAGTACCTCAACACAAATGGTCACCGTCGACCAGGGCCTGCTCATTCACTAATACAACTTATAAAACAAGTGACTTATTAGTCAATTACTATTCAATGCATTAAAACAAAATATGAATTTAAATCATCAACGGTCATTCACCTATTCCGTTATAATTGTTTTAAGAAATGTGTTGAAATGCAATTATGGACTTGTGAGAATAAAACAACTCCCCGTTTAATCTAAAATTGTGGATCCTTACCTGCACTCTATTCCCTGTCCCGTTGGTTTATTTTATCGTATTACTTACCTACTAGGCTGTTACTCCTGTTACGCATTTTTATGGCTTCTATGAAAATTTAAACTATCTTTGCAAGTATTGGTTATAGTTGTACTAAAAAGTGTGGAGTGTATCAGACCCAAATTGAACAAAAACGAGATATTTACGTCACCTCTCAACTTAGAATACTTTTAAAACAATATTTGTGTCCTTAACCCCCCCCCTCTCATTTCCCCAGCTGCATAAATCATATTCCCTCTTCACAATTTATCAAACAACTATAATCCATAGTAAAATTTAAAAAAAAAAATAAATCATTGAAATGAAAGAAAGTAAAAATATGAGAGCCTTGTAACAACTACTTAATGGATGCCTAAACATGTACATTTTATAGCCAGCGTTTCAAAGCTAAAATAACCCCCCCCCCCCCCCCCCCCTGCAAGTTGGTGGCAAATGTGCTTTAGCGGTTGCTCCCTAATTGAAGTGAATGAGATTTAAATTTTGTATTCTACAAATAATAAAACGTATGGGCATGATATGCCGTATCCAATACTGACTAAACCTGCTCAAAGTTTCCCTGAAAAAAGGATAAACACCTTTTATGACTGGTCATGGAAGTACTTGCAACTACATTCGAATCGTTAAACTGTTTTAATTAAAATTAACTGCCAAGACTTATTAATTTAATCATCACCTATTAAGTGTTTTAAAGTACGACTAATTTTAGTTTTATATAACCTCATGCCATAAGGGTAGATTAACCTATTGCAAACAAAAGGAAGAATACTTTATATCGCTATTACTTAACGTAATGAAACTCTTTTGCGTTGAAGGTAGGAAACGTTGATTAATAGCTGAGGACAATGTGCTATAGCTATTGACTACACTATGAGATCAATCACTGCAGATTTTTAAGGGACATTTATAAAAAAGAAGCCCTGGTGAAATACCTAGCTAAATGTTCGTTGCACCACGCTATGAAATTAAAATGCTAGCTCTCTTGTGTTAATTTTTTGTGGATATTTCCTGCTAAGTAGACTATTCTAATAACAAGTTTAATCATTTTCTTTCTGATAAACGTTATTTTGGAAGTCTAAATATTCCGAATACTTTGACTTGCTTTCTGAAGTGCAACCATCGGCATTACTTTGTACCTTCGGCATACTTATTGTTCGTATCATTCAATTGTCACTAGCGTAAACAATATATGTAAACAATATGTTATCCCCCGAAAATGAATGGAGATTTATGACATTTATAAGTTTCTTGACTTTATTGCAAAACAGCCGCAGTAAGTTATACAATTTGAGGTAATTGCGATACTAAGTGTTCTGAGTATTCAAAAAAATATCTGTAAGGGAGTAGTTTTATCTCTGGGAAATTTAGGTATAATAGTGGACCATTGTGTATTACACACAATTATACATGTATTTGGTAATAATTGAAGACGATGGTATAATTAAACAGAATGATAAAATTAGTCTCAAGGCTTAAATCCCCATTAGACACTGACATAGGTGCGCAATAAAATAGATAAACACAATAAAATATCCGAGAAAACAAATTCTTGAGTACGTTGCAACTCTTTGTCCATGGAAATGTGCGGTGGAAATAACTGGTATACTTGATAAAGCATACTTCTGGACATATCTTGGATATCCCTTACCAGATTAGCTTAAAATTGAATGTCAGTGTACCTTAAATAAATGGATCAATATTGTTTTGACAACACATTATTAACTCCTTGGTTTTGACTTTTTATATATACTAGTAAATTCAATATTGCAATTTCATATCAACCTATTAAATCTTTAAATAATAATAATAATTGATTCATATATAATTTAACTGATTATTTGACAAGCTTTGTTTCCCCGTCTCGTCGAACACATTAGCAGACTATCCATTCAAAGATAGCCTGATAAGCAACATACGGAGCAAGTACTGGGTGCTGCTTATCCTAGTGAGACTCCTGACCAATCACTTTTATTAATCTGCCTATCACAGTGCTCTAATAGCTTAACTAAATATCAGAACAGTCCATCCGAAGGAGACGAGGAACCAATTTGATTTTGACCATCTTTTTTAAAATTACCAGTTTATTTGAAATATGCCCCCCCTCCCCCCCTTTCACACAAAGACTCGCTTAACCAAATTATACTTTTCCCTAGAATGTAATCTAATAGCTGCGATTAATTGAAGCTGGATTAGGATCTATATCATTTGCCAATTCCACTTTTATATCTAGTATTAGCACAACTGCAACATTTCCTACTTGTTTCTTTTTTGCAAATCTTTAATTACTGTTCTAATGAATTACTGGGTAAGTGATAAGGTCATGCTTTGATTGAAAGGAATGTTGTGCCCATTGCAGCTGTTGACTCATTGATAAAGCTGTCTTAAAAAAATAAAATTAAAAATGTTGACCTGTTTTTGGTAATGTACCTGAAAATAAATGATCATAGTAACATACATCTGTAATCACTATCAATTACTTAAGGTTTTTTATGTACTTACTGCCTTTTGTACCAATATAATTTGCTCCTTGCTTGTGCCTGAACCCTGCAAATTTGCCTACCTATTCTAATGCATATGAAGAATACTTTTCCACAGCTTTGCTGCGGTTTGACTGCTCATTGTGAGACAAATGCTTGCAAAATTAATAAGAAATGTTTTCATCCTATTTCAATAAACTGTGATTTTGCTTTCATTAGTTGGATTTTTATGCAGAAGTTGACCATGTGGACCAAATGAGCTCCCATATGTTGTGTAACATAATATACAAGTTAACTCCAATCCCATTATGTAATAGGAAAATCAGTTCATACAATATCATCCATAAAACCTTACACCTTTTTGTTTTCTTGGTAACATGTTCTATGTAAATGGCCAGGATAACATGAACAAAAAAAAAAAAAAAAAAAAAAAAAAAAAAAAAAAAAAAAAAAGGATAAGAAACAGTACTGTTCCAAACCTTTTCAAAAGACCAACAAACAAATGAAATGATACAAGTCTGCAAATAGAGCACAACACTTACACCATTTAATAAACCTCCTCTCAGTACACACAGTACTTTGATTACTTCAAAAAGTGAAGGTGCACAAATTCTCGTGAATGCTTTCTCCGATTTAACGACGATTACATTTTGTAAAATGCGAATCAATATACCTCCTTCGAGCACGATAAATCTATGTAGAAAACAAACTAAAATCCTTCTAGTAAGCCCGGCTTCTGAGAATATTCCGTGTTTTATGAAATTACCCCTCCCCCCCCCCCCCCCCCCCCCCCCCCCCCCCCCCCGTTATAGCTATGATGGACTCGAAGTTTAACATTTCGCTCCTAAAAAAAAAATAACTCAAGTTAAACAATCATTTGACCCCCAAACTGATCTTAATATATTCCTGTTACCTGTAAAGTCTCACAAATTACAATATCGCGTAAAATCATTCAATTTACGAAAAAGTCCAATCAGGCCAAATCCAAAGTCAAACTTCGCCATCGATACGTCTAATTTGCTTTGAAACTACAAACCTCAATAGTTATACTAAAAATCAAACTTATTTGATTTAAAAAATTTAAAACATTGCCACAATTTAACTCCCAAAAATTTTCCATGACCTTACCGTTTAATGGATTCTTCTAGAAAGGAGGTAGAAAAGAACTTATTATTAGACTATATACAAATGGAACTAAATTATCCGGAATGGTAGTTTGTGACTAAGGGTGAAAATTTATATTTATCTGAATGTACGTAACTTTTCCGGAATAGATAAATATTACTAGGGTTACTGAAATAAACTCACTTATCCGAGACCAGGCTCGTATAAGTGGTAGTGTTTAAAAAAAATTAAATATACTGTAGGTGCTGATCGAGAAGTTGGAAGAAATCTCCTGGAGGCCTGTAATGGAAACCTTGAGCTGGCTATAGATATGCACATGGACACTGGAGGGTTTCCTGCCATACCCCCAGCTGAACAGGGAGGGCCTCATTCCGAACCAAACATGTCATCGAGAGGGACCTCAGCATCTGCTCCAATTGATGTAGAGTAAGTAAATGAAGAGTGGAGCAAGAAATGAGATATATTTATTGATCAGGCCAACACAGTGTTAAAGATTGACAAATTTTGACGTGAATTGTTGGTAAAATGAAAATGTACACGTCTCTTTTACCCCATCCCTTTTTTTCTCTCTCTCTTACAAAATTATCATTAAGTTTAAGAAAAGTTATGAATGTAAATACTTTTTGAGATTGAGGAATGATTTTATAATTTTTAATGAGTTTTTTTTTGTTAATAATTATGTACTATAATTAGATTATTAGATTACCTAAAATCAGATTATTTTTCATCACAAGTCTCCTACATATTAACATCATTTTTAAATTGTGATGTCATGAACATTGACCAAAACATTACTTAACATCTGGTATTTATAGAACATGTTTATGACTATTTGTGTTAAGCTATTTGTGTTCCAAATTTCATTCTGATCTGAATTGTGGTTTTGTAAATAGAGAGATAGTTCACAAACTTTTTGATCACCCCTTGTATGTAAAATCAGATTATTTAATTCTTAAGCAATTTATAATTCTTAAGGTTTTATAATTAATTAAGCATTAATTAATCTAATATATTTGACACTGGTACATTTATTTGTATTGTACATTTCAGGGATGACATAAGGGCTCCCATCCCCCAGAGAAATGAGACTTTAGTTGAGGATGTGCCAGTTTTTGGTAAGTTTTCATAAATTATTTATAGTGTTCCAAGTAAGTGAGATGGTTTTGGTTCATTTCCTTGTGTATTATTCAGAACAAATTATGGAAGTTTTAAACATGTAAAATTTATACATTTTGATCATAACTGTTTTTTAAATTTTGAAACATACATGTATATCATGTATATGATCAAAATGTATAAATTTCAATACATGTATAAGTTTGTTTCAAGGTCAGTACTAAGTACATAAATTTGGAATGGACAGCAATGATATCGAAATCAAAAAAATATACACTGAGTTTTTAACTTGTGTATAATTTTATCTTTTGGCAATTGAGTTTTTATTCATCAAAATTGCATACATTGCAATAGCACATTTAAAGAAAAATCTGTGTGGTGATATTCAGATAAACAAAATTATGATTACACAAAAAACAGAGGTCAATCCTTAGATGAAACTCCTTTAATACAAACACTGATATACTGAATTTACAGATATAGCGAAGATTTTGAAATCCTTGGCAAAATTCTCAACAATTCCTTGTAAAAACTGTAAAATGTTATGGATATAACAAACTGGGATATAGCGATTTTATGGTTGATAGCGAACTGATATTGTGTCCCCTAGTAGTTAACAAAATTTACATCTTTTATAGCCAATTTTCAAAGATCTAAATTTTTAAAATATTGAACTGATATTAATTTTGTAAATATTTATAATTAAAACTCAATTCCTATGAAAACATTTGAACTACAAGGTAAATTTCCCTAAATATATTTGGTAGTCATACTTAAAGTAAAAAAATCTATATTGTGAATTTACCATGTATACTGAAATTTGTAATACGGCTCTAACGAATTACGGATATAGCAAAGTAAATTTGCAGGTCCCCAGAACTTTGCTCTAACTGAGTTTTACTGTATAGGGCTTAGAGAAAGCATATCAACCAAGCATGAAGATGTGTATATGCTTTTCTCTAAAGTCTATATATGTAGGAATTGAACTGAATGAAAAATATCTTTAAAATCCATGTTTCTAATGTACAGTAGTTTTTCATATAAGGTATAGTAACATCATGCTCATTATGACTTCACAATCAGAAATAGGAGTTGAAGTATAGTATACAGGGTTATTTTTGCCCGTCTTATTTTTGCCCTTTTACACTTGCAAACAATTTTGCCTCAATTTAAATTCGCCCAGTCATGGTTCTGTTTAAGGAATTATACTGTGTTCTTTGAATTCGCCCCGTTTTAAATTCGCCCACTTGAGACAAGGGCAAAAGGGTCGAAAATAAAAGGGGGGGCGAAAATTTCCCTGCATACAGTATCTGTTTTTAAAAACCACTAGTTAACAGGGGTTTTCCATTGCTCCATGTAGGGCCAAAATTAGGCCCCATTCCCAGTTGCAAAAACCCTCCCTTTTTCCCAATAAATTAACCTTGTGTAAACAGTTACAGTCAGAATTACTAAAATTTGAAGTAGCATTGCATTGTTCTAGTGATATATTGATTAATTTACTCTTTGATTGAAGGTTTAGATAATCAAATAAAATCTCAAATTTATTCATCATTAGTGTTTGTTTATTTCTTAAAAACTTTCATCCAATATAATTTCCCAATTAGTGATAAAATGTCATTAAATTCCCAATTCTAAGGGCTCAGGCCCCATTCCCAAAATGTAGTGAAAAATCCCTGCAGTAGATATTGATTATTTTGACGGTTTAATAGAAGATTGTTTACAATTTTAGAAATATCAAATCTGTAATCAAAAATAATAACCCCCATCATCTTTATTTTCATTATGGTATAATTGTTTTCTAATTCATGATGTGGAAATTCTGTTTCATTATTCAAATAAAGAAAAGAGAAAAAAAAAAAGGAAATTGAAAAATAATTAGATCATCATTTAAATGTAGTTGTAGAAATAGTCTAATTGAGAAGGAATTTCTCCGAAATCTTCAGAAGGGATTCATACTAAAATACAAGTACTAAATGGTGATGCAATAAATCTGTCCCAGTTTAGTGACCATTGAATAATATCCAAGGTGTTTAGCAAAATGTAGACAAAAATGCATAGTTTGTTAATTAAATCAGGGCCATGACCAGGTTTCTGGTAAGGAGTTTGTAGGGTGGGTCTGGTATGGGTATTTCTTCCCCAGAACTTTGCCGTTAGAGGTAATATGCACCAGAAATGCGTCTTGGGGTAAATTGTTGCGTGCCATGTGCTCATTACTTCTGTTAAATCTTAATCTTATTACAACTGATTCAGTTTCAGCCCCACACATGGAGGAAATAATCAACCCACAAGACAGTGGTTGTTTTTCTCTCTCTGCTTCTTGTGTATATTTTGCATGTTTGGTATTATATTTAGTCTAAGACACAAGTGCTATATTGGGGGAACATATTGCATTTTTCACAGCTTTTTTGTGAAGTGGAACATTTCCTTAATAATAATAATAATAATAATAATAAAAAAATAATGTTACTAGCTTACGTTTGGGCCATCTTTGAAATAATGTTTGTTTGCCCTCTCCCAACTCAAGATTAAAAAAAATGGGTCGTTAAGTAGGTGGGAAATTTTGTCAGAAATTTTCAACATCAATGCTGAATTTTCAGAATTTATTCCATTAAATAAAAAAGATGTTGACAGAATGAGTAAATTTTGGAAGGAATAAAAATGTAATCATGTCCAAGAGATTAACAAGAGTTTTGACTCGGGCAATTTTTAGTCAGTCAGACAGGAGTGGGCTAACAAACAATTTGTTTTTAAAGATGGCTTGCTTTATATTATTTGAATTAATTTATGATCTTTTAAAAAAGAAGGTATTGATATATTTTATTTTTTACATTTTATCTCAATGTTGTTTGTAAAATGTTGCTTATAAGCAGATTTGGCAGATTTAATTTTGGAAAGCATTTTGTTTCTGCCATCATTATTTGGCCTTTAAAAAATAAATATAATCAGATATTGGTGCTAATATAGACAGATAATGGTGCTTTCCTAGCATGGAAAACAGCATATAGAGCAAGGAATTCTCATTGCACTGCTCTCTCTCTTTAAAATGCATTTTTATACACTGTTCTGTTTTTTAAAATAAATATTTGCGGGTACAATGGTTAAGTAAAAGGACCCCTTACTTTATTTGTTTTTATTGAATTATTAAAGGAAAATTGATAAACAAATATCAAATGGTGTTTTTTTTTAAAATAAAAACTAATCAAGAAAAGGAATTCCCCCCCCCCCCCCCCCATAATTGATAAGACAGGACTACTGAAGTCTTTTATGTATTTAATTGACCATATAGCTTAATTTATCAGACAATTCAATTCCAATTTGCTAACCCTAACCCTCAATTTTTCTTTGATAATTCCAAGAAAATAATTAAGCTTTGTCTTAGATTGACTGTTTAATTTCATTAATATGTTTTCTTATGCTCCACATATTATTAATTTAGTTTTTTTTAAAGAGGATCAATAGAAAATTGTTCCCTTGATTGCTACTATAAACATTTTCTCAAAAAGAAGACCATTTTAATTTGTCTAAGGTATTTGAATTGGTTTCAGTTGTGTGTTTGGTTGTATGTAAATTTTTTGAATGGGAAAGTGATTTTTTTTTTTTTTTTTGAAAAAAAGTCCTGTTGTTACATATAACAAAAATGGTTTCTTTGAAGATCAACTTTTTGTTTTTCAAAAAAACTTTTGAAATGTAACTGACAGCTTAGGCTTAATATACTTAGATGTTGGCAGACTGAGGTAGTATAAAAAAGATAACCATGTGATTTCAAGAAAAACAAAGTTTGAAATATACACTTTCTGCAACTACATAATCCTTTTAACTAATTGATATTTTTAATGGTGTTGTAGCTGTTACTCAGTATATGATATAGTGGAAACTATCAAAACTTATCACAATTTCTGTCAGACTTGAAGGTGGCAGTGTAACACTCAGAAGAAAATGAAATCACACAGCAGAGTATGTTGTGTCTTCCAGACTTTGTTTAGTTCAAGCCATGAAAATGAACAGTCTTGATTAACTGTTGATAGTGTTTTTCATCTTTATTGAAGAATACTGTATCTTAAAAATATGAAAAAGACTCAAACTTTGCCTCATTGCCACTTATTCCTATATACTGTTAAAGTATAATTCAAAACTGAAATCTGTGAGGAAATATGGTATGTTGCATTCTGTTCTATTGTCTATGGTTAAGGTCAACTTCCATTCTTATTAGGTCTTTCCACCTTTCTGTGGAAAGACCTATTGAAATTGTTCTGTTTATTATTATTATTATTATTATTATTTTTATTATTTTTCCGCCGAATGGTTTTTTGTTTTAAAAGTTATCGAAAAGATTTATGGTTCATAAGAATGCACTTCGCAAAAGATTTTTACAGTTGACCCCGCGTATATGAACTTTGACCCCTCAAGGAGTTACAACCCCTTTCGCAATAAAAGCTTGTTATCGCTACTCCTTCGAAACCCTAAACCGTAGAGATACGAAACCTTCACTAATGTCTTTGACTAATTTAGTAGACTCTTCAATCTATTCAGTGCGAAAGGTTGCATAAACCCCTTTAATTAGTTATTGCCCCTGAAAGTTTTTGATGGTTACGAATAATTAATTTTTTTCTAAACGATTAATCGTAGAGACATGGGACCAATAGCATTGGCATGTGTGACCTTTGACCTTGAAATTTACATAGAGGTCAAAGGTCAAGGTCATTCAAAATATGAGAAAATTAGCTTTTTTAATATCTCTTTTGTCTTTCAACATATACTGAATATCTTTGCATCTATAATATGTCCTTCTAAAACTATTTCAAAGATTTCATTCTTGTCCCCCGAGCTTGACCCATTCAAAAGTTGTCACCCCTTGTGCAACAAAACCTTGTTATCGCTACTCCTCCGAAACCGTAAACCGTAGAGATTCCAAACCTTCATCAGTGTCTTCGACTCATTTAGTACTCTCTTCATTCTATCATTGCGAAAGCATTCTTTGGTCCCTTGTATGAGTTACTGCCCCTGAAAGTTTACGCTGCTTACATTTAATGAACTTTTTTTTTAAACGGTGTATCCTAGAGACATGGGATCAACTGCATGGGCATGTTCGACCTTTGACCTTGAAATATAGGTCAAGGTCAAAGGTCAAGGTCATTTAAAAACATTAGAAATTCCTTATATATGTGTAAAATATGGCAATTTACCAAATGACCTTGAACTTTGACCTTGACCTTTCACCTTGACCTTGGGTCAAATGGAAAAGTAAGGACATGCATTCAGCTCCAGTATCAGGTAAAAACATAGAAAAGTAAAGATTTCCCTCTTTTTTTTTTAATGACCTTGACCTTTGACCTTGACTCAAAGGTCACAATAAGGCTTAAGGATGTGGAAGTAGTTACAATTCGTAGTTTAAAAGAGGCATAAAATAAATAATTCACCCCCCCCCTTCTTAAAAAAAAAAAAAATCACATCAACAACAATGTAGAATGTTACTCTAGAATTCAAACCAGACCTCGGATCGACACCAGATTTGGTACAAATGTAGTATAGACCTCAGAGAAACTTTCTGGAGAGTTTTACGGTGAGTCTTATAAGTTTATAGAAGTCATGAAGTTTCACGGCAAAAACTACAAGTTCTGTTGTGTTTGAAATTTAAGTGCAGGTGAACGAAGAAATGATCTAAACCTTTTATCGGCTATTTCTTCAGATGTCTTTAGTGGCATTTAATTCTCCTGATATGATACGACATTTTAATACCAAGCATTCTCTCTTTCTTTTACATTTGGAATTTATTTGATTTTTATTTAGAATTAATCAGTTTCCAGAAATAGCGATTTTCGGTATATTAAAAACAATTCTCGCTTTCAATGTCGTGTTTCCCTTCTAAAAATGCATGTTGGGAATTTAATTTGGGCTACACATATTTAATTTAACCCAAAGAAATGCTTATTTAAATGTTTCATATTTATTTCAGGATATTCAGTCAGAAATGTTAAAATCCGAACCCGATCTTTTAAGCTTACAACGAAGCTATTTACAAAAAATTCAGCATGCTCACAATATCGATGAATCGGGCTACAGTCCATTAATACATTTTCATTAGGGAACAGTGTTAATGTTTTCTTACGCAGCCCGTCCCTTATTATTTAATATACTGCTTGCAAATTCAGGAACTATTTCCTTTTACGGAACTTCTTTCTTCCCCTACCGATTCTAAAAATACGCTTGCAATTATTCTATAGTCCTAAACATTTTAACGCACTATTGTTATTGGAGTGCGTGGCCTAATGGTTATCGCACCTGCCTTTCAAACCAAGGGTTTTGAGTTCGATCCCAGCTGGAGGAGTTTTTTTTTTTTTTTTTTTTTTTCTGTTGCATTTATTGCATTTTTCTTCATTTTTTTTCAGCCCAAATGACACGGAAACACTTAAAAAGGTGGAAAGACCTCTAATTGTTCTCTGAACAATTAGTTTACTAGTTTTAAACTCTTCATTTATATTGAATCATTTTGTGATACATAAACCTGTATTGAATTTAACAGATACGATTCATGGTGTCTTTTTTGGTACCAGTGGATGGCACTCTTTAATTGTTCCATTTCTCTGTTTCATTTACAGTCCGCTTTGACTTAATTTAATACTGAGAACAAGACATTAAGTCCATTGTGAATTTTCAAAAGAGGTTATAATGATAAATTGCCATAATTTAGAATAATCAAATCAAAACACACAATGTTCAATCTGGAAGAACAGCCCCCACAACAGTAGGAGATGTGCCAGTGTCAGTTGATTCAGGAACTGTTACAGTGATCTCAGAACGTCTCATGGTGGATTCCGCATCATCTTGATTTGGTTCATCTAAAGTTAATAAAGAACTGTCAGTGACATCATTACTATCTTCAAGGTTAATATCAATCTTTTGATCATCATTACGATCTTCTAGTTTGAAGGCTCTTTCAGTTGGAACTCTTTCACTTTCAGGTTCCCTGTTTCTTGTATTTTGTACTGTGTCCGAAGTTGTACCTTTGTCTAATTCAGCCTCAATGGGAGCATCGTCTTTGTTACCTATTGTGTTGACTTGTACTGTCTCTATTTCAGTGTGGATACTGTTTGTTTCTTTTGAGGTTGCATCTTTTCCCTTAGATTGATCACCGGTAGTATGTATGATGGCATGATTTTCTCCATCATCTGAGGAATTTTCAACAAGGGCATTTTTACTACTTTCTTGAGAATTATCGCTGGCTGTGTTTTCCTGGTGTTCAACCGCAACCAGTCCAATATCATCAGTTGTCATTTCAGAAACCATGTCTTTCAGATTATCTTCTATGCCAACCTCGGCTTTTATAATGGACTCATCTGGTGTTTCAGACGAGTCGTCTCTTTCCGATGATTCATAGGAATCAGAGTCCGTGTCGTCGTTTGCTACTGTAAAAGTAACAATCTTCTGATGAAATTTTCATGCTATGATTGTCGCCCTCCCTTTTTGTATTTTACATTTTTTTAGGGGATATCGCAATACCAGGGTAAATAAAATGATAACCTTTCAGCAGCTATTTTTTCTGATTAATGCATAGTGAAGTTATCTTTTATAGTTTGTCCAGAACGCATGTCAGTCATGTAAGAAAACGCCCAGTAAGCCCAGGAAAGCCAAGATATGTTAAAGTCTAACATTTTCCCTCCATATGATTGACAAATAAAAGTAAACATTGTGTTTTGTAAATTTTTTATATATATATATATAAAGATATGTAAACAAAGAAGAAAATGGAAGATACAGCTGCATGCTTATAGCTTTTGCAAAAGATGTCTTTAAGTAATACTTCCTTATGACGTACAAGAGAAGCCCCTTTTAGCCAACAGAAAAGGCACAATCGAGACATAAATTGACATCTTGTATGCTTTTAGACACAGTGTTGTAGAAAATGTATTTTATGCCATGAGGTAGTTTAGCAGAACCGGACAGCATATTGTAGTTTGCAAATACCCATTGAATGATTCAGTAATTTTGCTAATGTGAACTATATGTATCTTGATAATGAAAAACTCATCTGATCGATTTATAATCTAGACAAACAAAAACAATGAAAAAATTATGCATAACGTTTACATATGTACCATGCTATAAATTTACACAACCAATTAAAAATACAGTATTAAGTCATAAATCAATAAAGATGCATTCATAATTGCTTTTTTGAGCGATAGGATTCGTTTATCTATAGTATGGTTAATAATAATAATAATAATAATCTACTTTTTCATTTTAGTCCTACGTGGGAGACGAAGACAAGCACGATCTGTTTTTGATGGTTTTCGTGATTTTCAAGCAGAGGCACGTAAGTACTACTCCATGAGCTTGTAAATAAAAACTACTTGAACCACAATTTGTCAAAAGGGAAAGCTCAGTTTCCTCTAATTGCAAAGACAAGCAGTCAGGTTATTTTCTACAAATAGATGTTGATGTGACAATTTATTTAATCCAGTTGTTTAGTATCAAGTAATCAACTAATTATATCTTAATCAACTTCAAGTTCAGTGAAAAAAGTATTAATACCAGGCCCTTTTAAATGTTCTCAATATTTTTGAAAAGTTGTGGTTAAATTAAGAACAGGCCTTGAACCCTTCTCAAGAATTTAGATTCTGGGAATACCTTCAACCCCAGCATCTTGAATTTCTTCTCTCAGTGTGGGAAAGGGTGAATCAAAAGAATTGGGTCCAAAACTTGGTTCCCTACGATTGATTATGTCCATTACTCTTTCGTGGGTAGAAGGATCCACATTTCCGTGATCATGGTCATGTACTACATGTCTATCTCCGTGACTGTGCACATGGAAGTTTCCATTGGGTAGTGAGACTTCATTTACAGATCCACTGAGGTGGGAATGTGCATCAGTATCACCAACTCCATTAGTTTGATCTCTGAAGTGGATAGTTGTTCTTCTACTAGGTATCCTCACGGTTTGGGTTTCAGTGCTTTTATAGAAAGGTAGTGATGGTTGGCGGAAGTTTACTAATACCTGCTGCATCTTTTTAGAACCATCAGGTTGGTCTGTGAATATTCTTATGATACCACCATTTCTTCTTTGAAGCTGTTCAGCTCTGTTTCGGAGATAATTGGCTCTTTCCGCTTCTCTCATTTTACTTGAAATTGCCAAGAAAAGTCTTGAAGGTCTTCTTCGCATTGCACCTCCATCCAATGCAGTTTCCCTTGGATCATTCATGAAGGGTGCGGTATCGATGTTTGATGTATACTCTGACATACGGGGATCAAATTGTCTCTCAACCCTTCCTCCAATGTCCGTTGCTCCATCAGGAATATTGACATTTAGGTTACTGTTGTGGCCAATTTTAAGCTTCTCTGAAGTGACAATCCCATCTTCAAGAGCTGATTTTAAGAAGAACTGCAAACCCTCAGCAGGTTGGCCTATCTCTGTGGAATAAGTAGCAGCTTCTTCAGGGCTATCATGAATATAAACACATATTTTCTTTAACCCTTCCAATTTTCCGGAATTTAGAACGAGATGGATTACTCCAGTTGTTTCTGAATTTGTAGAGTCGGACCATGCTTTTGCGTCAGATGGTCCCTTCATATAATTACCAACTCCAACTCCATCAATTCCTGGTCTGCCACCTTGTATTAAATTTCCTCTTCCTCTGATAGATAAATCCACATATTCACCAGGATTTACAGAGCTATCAACAAAATTTCCATTGGAATCAACAACTGGTCCTAAATTTTCTGAGGTTCTGTCAACCAATCGTGGATCAATACCACTTTCACGCATTCTTTCCCCAGGCACTGAAGGCTGTATGAAGTTATCGATTGAAGGTTCAATGGGAGGCACTGTTGAAACTTCAATAGTGTTCATACCAGGGATCTGATTTGGTTTTATGAATGTAGGTCCTTGATTTGGTGGCATGTCAAGATTTGCCTCGCTGGTTCTGTAATCAGGGTTCATGGTAGGATCCCGCCAGAAGGAATCACGCCCTTCAGCATCATAACCACTGTCTACGAAAATATCTCCGATTTTGAGTGTTGACCATCTAGATGATGACTCTTTTGAGTCTTCTTCACTCGAGTCATCCCCTCCAAGCCCTAATACAGATCCTGTTCCCTCCTGCGAGTCATCACCAATGTTTTCATTGGAGTCACTTTTCTCCCCATCTGTATAAGGTGTCATTCCGTCGAAATTTAAACCTTTTTCTTCACTAGTGTCACCACCTGCTTCTTGTGAGTCACTACCTTTGTTGAGATCACCTTCTCCATATCTTAATCCATCCCCTATTGCACCATTTTCACCAGAGTCGCTTCCCATCCCTTCTTGACTATCAGTGCCTTCTCCACACCCTATGCAATTTTTCCCTTCGCTTGAATCATCAGTAATACCTTCTCCTGAATCACTTGCAGCATTTTCCCTGTAATCCAATCCAGCAGCCACTCCTAAATCACCTCCTAAATCTTCCAAATTGTCTCTGTCATCAGTTTTATCTCCTTCTAAACCTTCTTTAGAATCGCTTTTACCATCATCTCCAGCTCCTATAGCTGCATCAAGACCATCTCCAGCGGGTCCCAATAACAGTGATTTGTCGGAAGTTTCTTTGCTGTCATCATTAGAGTCACCTGCAACTTCTATAGGTTGAAATCCGGCATCCATATTTTCAATGTTGTCAGAGACTTGAGAATTCCTTTCTTCAGTATCATCGGTGTTGTCTAGTTCTGTATTCATTATGTTTTCTGAAGGTTCAATGAGCTCACCAGCATAATTGGATGGCTGAGGAATGGCACCTTGAGAACCTGAATCGAGGAAAGAGTCACTGTTGTCTGATTCCGTATTCGTTAATTGATCACGAGATACCTCATTTCCTGTCAAATCAGCATCTGCTATAGGATCTGCAAGGATGGTATCTGTGCTACCTGTACCTAAAGGCCCTGAGAAGAAGTCAGTTTCAATTGGCGGTTCTGTGTTTGATGTGCCATCGTCCGTGTTGCTATCTGTGGGTGCACCATCGTCCCCAGTATCACGCTTTCGAATGTTATGGATTTTTGATTGTCCTCCAACGACTATAAAGCAAGAAAAATTTGTAAAGTTAGATTCATTTAAAGAAATCTGAGAAGTTGTTTTAAGTCTAATGTTGTGTGAATTACAAAGAAAATAATTAAATCTTTTTTTCAAGCTGTGACTTAAGATGGATAAAGCAACTCTCTTTGGATAGTAATATAGATTTCATAAAGCCAGAATATTCATATTTAAGGAAAACGATGAAGTGATAGGGTCTTTGCAGACTGAACTTAGGTGTGTTTGATCCAAATTATATATGTCTAAACTCTTATTTCTATCATAATTCTCTCAGTATAGATATTTGGTCCATTCACAGTACTCACATATGACAAAAAGAAAGAGTAAAACAGCTGCCCGGTGAAGATCCATCAAGAAGATAGTTCTACAAATGGAGAAGAAATATGTTAAACATCAGAAAATGTTTATTATTAATTGCTCAGTACTTGACTAGACCATTTGATTTAATGTTTAGGTGTTTCAGAATCGTTAAAATAAATACTTAGTATTAATTATGGAAAATAATTTAACCACATGTAATTTCCTGTTTAATCACCTCAAATCGAATACGGGAAATTGTACCAGATATTTAAAAATGGCGTAGGAATAAAAGGAAAAAAACTATTTGCTCCCGATTCTGCGATTACGGAAGCATAGCAATAAAATTAGAAAAACGAATCCAGTACTAAGTAAACTAGGAGGAATTATTCAATAATACTATTTAGGCTAAACGGATCCTTTCAAAACGCTCTGTTTCATATGTGTTACAGGACAACAGGAGGAAATGATGAGGCCAGGGACTAGTTCTACTTATAAGAAGAGGACTTTGGAGGATCTCTTCAGACCCCCTATTGATATCACGTTCAAAGGGACTTTAGCTGCCGTAAGAATGTTTGGCGATTCTTTTTAGTTTATAGTGAATTGTGGCATTTGGTTATAGAGTAAAATAAATTCATTTGTTTCAAAAAATATTTTAAAGTTGATAAAAAGTTGATTGTTGTGAAAGACTTTTCTGAAATCATGTTTTTGATTTCTTTTCTTAAATAAATGTTAATAATATCTTTTATTTCGTTTTTTTACTTGTATCACATATATTAATTTCTTTTATGTTTCATAAGTTTACAAATACATTGATTAATTTTTTTTTCAATATAGGCTCGGGAAGCGGGAACAACTTTAAACAAATACATAATGGTGAATGTACAAAATGTCAAGGAGTTTGTCTGCCAGGCCTTAAATCGTGATGTGTGGAGTCAAGAAAGGGTCAAGGAAATCCTGAAAGAAAATTTCGTGTTCTGGCAGGTAGGTTGTAGGACCGATTCCTAAAGGATTTAGTATTTTTAATAATTTATAGGTGAAATTCAAAAAATGTTAGCATTAGGGTTACATGTATATTTTTGTACAACTGCAGAGATGTGTGAATTTCATTCAAAAATTCTACAAGTTTTTTTTTTCTTTTAACTTGACATTTCTTGAGCATATACAACTAAGGAGAAATCTTTATGAAGATAAATTTATTTGATTTCTGTTAATTTCTCTGAATGATTTTAAGGTTATGTAGGATTCAAAGCTCAGAAAATGACTTGAGAATAGGGAAAAAATCCAATTGTTAAATCATACATGCATAATTACTATTTGTTTTAAACGTACGTTTATTGTGCCGTTTTTAAAATATTTTGACATTTAATACAATTTAGTTTAATCATTGTTATTTAAAAGATGAAAACAGCCTTGGTAATTCATATTTATTTAAAAAAAGATTATTCCTATCAAATCCATTTAATTTAAATTTGTAACGAGTAAAAAGTGAATAATTTTCATATACAATGTATAAACTTAAACTTTTTAAAAAATAATTTAAAGATTCTTTATATTTCATTATACTGATGATATTTTAAAAAATATTTTCATTACCTTGTATGGTGCAGAAAACCGTTGTATTTTGAAATCCAATTAGAAATAATCTGAATTTCAACCAACCAGCGTCAGAACGAAAATGATTTTCCACACATCTCACAACGGGGTTAAATAAGCGCTCAATAGATCACCATTACCAGATACATCATTGTAATTTATTACTTTGCTTATTAAAATGCAGAGATGCTCAAGGTTTGCTCTTTGAAGTGTACAAAGTTTTTAACATCACCCTGTTGAGATTGGTCATAAAAGGTTTATAGAGCACGTTGAACACCATGCGGACGAAAAGATTTTCAGATTTTAAACATTTTTTAACATATTTTACATAACAAACACGCAATATAGGAAATGACATTAATTTCAATTAGAGAATTCTTCTGAAATAAACAAACAAATACGAATGTGATGCGTATTTCAATACATTTCAAGATCAAACACGTCACCTTAACCCATTTTAATTTTTTTTCCCTTTACATCATTATGGATTAAGAATAACAACAGATAATCAAAGAAAATTGTAGAGGTTATACACTTTTAGTGAAAAATTGTCGTTGTTATTTGCTAGATAGTAAATTCATCAAAAATATTCCGTAAATATAAATCGAACCTTAGATCATAAATGAGTTTCTTGTTTTACGTGTCGACGATATAAAACTCTGGGATAAGAAGTTAAAAGGGAAAAAAGGTTAATTCTTTATTTTTTTTAATTCACGAAAGCATGAATGTTTCTGAGTACTGTTTAACGGAGAAGTGAATATCAAATGGCAATTCGTCAGAAACCCTCGCGATTATACTATAATTTATAGTCTAAATACACTGTTTCAACACGTTCTGGTTTTAAACAAAGGCAAAGATTGAATAATCATTGTTCAAGTTAAATCACAGTGTAAAAACAAAAATTTCAAACTTAAGATTATAGTGACCAAAATTCCCATTGATTCCATATGATCTTAATACTTGCATAGTTATTTTTGGTATAAGCTTTTTTAAAAACCCACAAAGTTAAAAGAAATGGGATTTAAACATTAGGACGTTTTTTTTTTACCTAAGCTTATACATGTATTTAAAAAAAGGACTTATTGAAAGAGTGAGTGCTTTTTAGTATGTCATTAGGAACTTTTTCGACTATCCATTTTAAGCTTTGAAATACAATATATCGCTGAAGTAATCTATGATTATTGTGCATGCATATGCTTTTGATATTTATGTCTTGAATGTTTTGTCATACATATTTCTATAATTACAGACAACGTCATTGAAAAGAACATGTATAAGTCTTAAATTCCAGAAATTTGAATTGGACCACTTTCGAATTTAAGGTATTCGCAAGTAGGCGGAGACATTTAAATCGCATGGAAGTGGAATGTAAACATAAGCACATGATTTTTCGTATTCAGATTCTACACTACGAATTTAAATGGAGAAGAGATTGTGTACGTAGTTTCATGGTGCACAAATAATAAAAAATTCTAGTGTTTAGGGCTTGGTTGTGTCTGCAGATGCCTACAGACTATGATACAGAGGCGACATGAGCACAGCTATACCTACTAATCGTGCACCTAATTTGCACTAACAATACCAGAATTTCTTTCAAAATACCCCTGACGAAAAACGACTAAAAGAGGAATATATAATTTTTAAAACCTTAATAAAATTTTCGCAAAAATCTTCAATATTTTGAAGTTGGAAGTCGATAGACACATTAGAAATTTCCAATGATAGAAAGCGTATCGAAAAGTGGAATGTCACGTGGGTAAAGTGATTATAATATCAATCGGGTCAAAATGGATTAACACTTGTTAATTTAGTAGCTAACTCGACCGTAGTTTGAAGATTTTTTCAAAAAATTAGATATGAGCCGCAAATTGTCCAACATTGTCCTTTGGATATGTGTAAGTTTGTCAAAATACACATTCTGTGCAAATGAGATGATTGGAGAAGTTGCGGCTCGATGTGAAAAATGTTGAAAACTTGTATGCATATGATTTTCAGTAGAAATGTGACAAAACTGCTAGACCCCCGTCGCAAAAGACAGTATCGCTCGGCATTATTTAAAAACTTTCATGCGATATAATATATCGAACACTGCTTTTAAGACATTGTTTAATAACTCTGATACAAAACGTTAAGAAACTTCGAAAGTTTATTTTTCTTAAAGCACCGGGACCCAACTCTCCTAGCTTAAATGCACTGATCCTTTGAATGAACACGTTTGTATACAATATTAGCGTATACAATTGTGTGAATTTTCAATAAAATTGGACTAGTCTATTTTACATAGAGAAGGCATATCAATTCCTTTCTTTTATAGGTTTATCACGACAGTGAGGAAGGTGGGAAATTTAAACAGTTTTACAAAGTTGAGGATTATCCCTATGTTGCTATTATTGACCCCAGAACAGGTACATGTACGGATTAAGAACTAATAATAAACTTGAATATTGCATTTCAAGTACATGCAGTATAGTTTAAGATATTTTAGGTTAAGTGGTATTTAAGTCGTTTATAAGGGTTTATATATTTCAGGAGAAAATATGGTGACATGGAATAAGGGTCTGGATTCTTTAACATTCTGTGATCTTGGTAAGTGGGATCAGTATATGTGAACTAGGTAAGTGGGATCAGTATTTGTGAACTAGGTAAGTGGGATCAGTATGTGTGATCTAGGTAAGTGGGATCAGTATATGTGATCTAGGTAAGTGGGATCAGTATATGTGATCTAGGTACATTGTAAGTGGGATCAGTATATGTACAAATAAAATGCTTTAGTATTAAATGGTAATTTGTTAGACTGGTAAGAATTGCAAATTTTTTTTGTAAA
This sequence comes from Saccostrea echinata, assembly GCF_033153115.1. Taxonomy (NCBI): domain Eukaryota; kingdom Metazoa; phylum Mollusca; class Bivalvia; order Ostreida; family Ostreidae; genus Saccostrea; species Saccostrea echinata. Next base: position 18,083,395 of record NW_026889778.1, read on the forward strand.
ATATTAATGTGATTCTTCATCATTTTAGTTACACATTTTCTGGCAGAACATCCATATTTGGAGGATTCATTTAGTTCACATCAATGTTCGGATCATTCATTTAGCGCATCTCCACCGCCTCCGAAGAGATTCAAACGGGTAGGAGTTCTATATATTTTATTTAGTACAGTGAAAACTGTTTAATCTGACACCTGTGCAATCCGTCACACTGTGAATTGCAACTTTAATTTTTTTTCTTCAGTTTTACTATTTTCCATGATTTTTTACACTGTGCAATCGGACACCCTGTCTATTTCGACATAAAATTCGTCTCCCAGTGTATGTCGGATTAGACAGGTTTCACTGTATAATTAAAAAGAGAGTTATACATTATATTCAATTTTTAGCTCTTCTGAGCCAAAGGCTCAAAGAGCAAATGCTATGATTATTTGTGTAATGAGCCTTAACTTTTTAGCTCACTTTAGCCTTGTCTGATAAAAAATTTTCCTTTGTCAGTCGTTGTCGATGTCGTTTACTTTTTACAATTTCATCTTCTTCACCAGAATCACTGTGTCCATTTCAACCAAATATGGCACAGAGTTTACTTGGGATCTCAAGTTTGTTCAAATTATGGGCCACACCTCTTCCAACTGGAGATAATAAGGAAAAAGTAAAAATTCAGTGGAACCGTTTAAAAAAAAATTTCTCAAGAACCACTGGGCCAGAAAAGATGAAACTTATGTGAAAGCTTTTGACATAGTGTAGATTAAAGTTTGTCAAATCATGACCTCAGGTAAGTGTGGGGCCAATATGGGCAATCAGAGTTTTAAATTGGTGTATATTGGAACAATCTTTAAAAAAAATCTTGTTGAGAACAGCAAAGCATGATCAGTCATGTTTATATGGACGCATCATGAGGTAGTGCAGCCGTGACCCTAGTGGGTAGGGTAGGGCAACTATGGTCAAAGTTTTTCATAGGAGTGCATTGGAAAAATCTTCTCCTCAAGAACAGCAAAGCCAGGATTATTCATATTTATATGGAAGCATCACTGGTAGTGTAGATTAATGTTCATTCAAATAGGAAAAATCTTCAAAAATCTCGAGAAGGGCACAACCATGATCAGTCATACTTATATGGACGCATACACAGGTAGTGTGTATTCAAGTTTGTTCAAATCATGACTTTGGTTGTATGGTGGGGCCACAATGGGCAATCAAGTTTTACATAGGAAAACGTATAAAAGCATGTTAATTTTTTTTTTCTCAAATAGCCTTATTCATTTATATTTATCTGAATTTATATACAGGTAGTGTATATTCAAGTTTGTTCAAATTATGACCCCTGGGGGGATCACAATAGGGGTCATAGTTTTACATAGGAATGCATAGAAAAAGAATCTTTAAAAAACTCTTTTCAAGAACAGGAAAACCAAGATTCGTCTTATTTTTATTGAATCATTCTCCGGCAGTGCAGATTCAAGTTTCTTCAAATCGTGACCCCCAGGGCTAGAATATGGCATTAATTGGTGGTCAAAGAACTAAATAGAAAAAAAAATCTGCTGATGAGTAACAAAAGTGGCAATAATTACTCAGGTCAGCTTTGTCCATGGGCCTTTTGTTAGAATACGGGCCATATCTCAGAAAAACCTTGGCCTTTTTTAGGTCCAATTTTAAACGGAGTATTCTTGGGCCAAGGGCTTTCATTTATACTAAAAATAGAGATGTGACCCTTAAACAAAGGAAGATAATAAGGAAAATAAAAACAAAAGTTGTGGTCGCTAACAAAAATCTTCTCAAGAACCACTGGGTGGATTATCAAATTTAGGTCATGGTGACTGAATTTCTGAATGTTATGGCTAGTCATTATAAAATCAGTCGTCCATTATTTCAGATACTGAAAGGTTTAGAATCATCAAACTTTGTAAGTTGATGCATCTTGAGACCCTGAAACGTATGTATGAAAAAGAAGGTCACAGTTAACTAATTTTTTTAATTTTGTAGGTAGTCATTTTTCAAATTGTTTAAAATGCCTATTTTGGACACTATGAAGCATAGGATGATCGAATCCTATCAGTTTCTGCTTCCTGAGGTCTCGGAGTATATCAATCATAAATGGGTCACAGTAATCTACTTTAGGAATTTCATGACTTTGTTTTAATATTTCAGGTATTTTATTTACTAGGATGCTTAGAATTATCAAATTTAGTCAGTTGATGCATATCGGGTCCTCAAGACCTAATATAAAAAAATTCAGACTATATCTAAGTATTTCAAAAAACAAGAGACTCAGAATCAGAGTTGAATTGCATCTTGATTGTCAGTTTATGCATCTTGGGTCTTTGGAGTGTGTTGACCAAAATTGAAAAAGTAGATCATTGGGACCTAAATTTCGCTAAATATTTAAGATATTAAGAGGCTAAGAACCCTCAAACTTTGACAGATGATGCATTTTGGTTCTGTGGAATGTATCAACCAAAAGTAAATCACCATGACCTAATTTTTAGAATTTCAAGGCGGTATTCAAATATTTTCAAATCATGAGGCTTAGAATCATCAAACTTTGTCTGTTAATGCATTTTGGGTCTTTGGGGTGTTTTGACAAAAAAGTAGATCAGTTTGACGTTTTTTTTTGGAATTTCATACTTTTACCTCAATATTTCATATACCCGGTAATAAGAAACATAGAATCGTCTAATAATTGATGCATATTGGGTTTTCAGAGTGTGATAACCAAAAGGTATGTCATGGTGACCTACTTTTTGAATTTCAAGGCTTTATCTAAATATTTAGGATAATAGGAGGCTTAGAATAGAAGTGAAGAGATTGTACAATTTATCAGAAGAGCGATTCTAGGCCTTGGGTCTCTTGTTTATTATAAGGCTCAAATTTAACGAATATTTACAAAACAGTGGTCTGTGTTTCGCCCTAATCACGTGTCCTTTTGTTTACTGGATTTATGAAATTGATCATTGTTCGTTATCCGCACCTTTTACATTACAATGAATATTATGTTTTCAATTCGATTCGTTGTCTTCTTTTACAGGAAACAAATGTTGTGGACTTGAGTGAGGATGCCCAGATAGAGGCAGCTATTAAAGCCTCGCTTAAGGAACCATGCAAGACTGTGACCTACATTTCTGATAGTGATGACGACAATGATGACGATGACGAAATTGAAACGTTTTCAGATACAGAAGACGATTCACAGTCATCTGTAAAGAACAATATTGTCTCTAAGACGGACGCCCCGAGTAAAATGTATACAGACAATGATGAAGCGGTTTGTTCGTCTGATATGGACACATCAGAAAGTGAATGTAAGAAATGTGAAACAAACAATATGGAGAATGGTGTTACGAACTCTAGTTCAATTTTAAGTGAAGATAGTTATAAAAACTACCTCGGAAAGGAATCAGGTATTCATAGTCATATAGCATTAAATGATCGGAAATTGCTTCTTATGACTTTCTGTAGTTAATTTGCATACCAGTGATTTAAGATTACATTTAAATAATTATAGTATGATTGAAATGAATAATGTTCAAGTTTTTTTTAATATTATTTCAGATCCTCAAACTACCATCATGATTCGATTTCCAGATAGCAAAAGGCAGCAGCTGTCAATGTCTTCTCAATCAAAACTTATGGTAAGTCGTGAGGAAGTGATTAAAATGACAGGTAAAAAATCTCCAGTTTCTACAACAGTTACAGATATTTTCTTGGAGATTTTCATTTATTTTTATTTTAAAATAAAATCATGGTGGAGTGGGGTGGACATGTAATAAAGTTTTAGAGTCTTCCTTTTAAATATGAAAGAAGGTATTTATTCAAAGAAAATTTGATTATCATGTTCAATCTACTTGAATAATAGTTATGTTGTTTTGTCTTACCATTGTTTCAGGCACTTGTAAAGTATGTAGCAGAACAAGGCTACCCTAATGAACGTTATGAATTGCTCACAAACTTTCCCAGGAAGAAGTTGTCCTACATGGACTTTGATCTCACTATTCAGGAAGCCGGTCTTAATCCTCAGGAATCTGTATTTGTTCAGGCAAGGTGAAAACAAAATGGATGCAACAATGCAAATTTCTAATTCAGGAAACAAAACTGATCGTGCAAGATCCTTTTGATGTAATGTTTAATCCAGATCAAGATCTTCAGGGAATTCTAAGTCATTTATGATTGGATTATTATGAGCTTCATCTAAGCAGTTAAAATGTGTAAAATGTTGGCATGATGAAAAGTTGACTTCTTTTAATAGTATCCCTAGCTGTGACTTTTTAGTCACAGTTATGTGCAATTATGTGACTGTTTTCTTTTGTTTACAATTGTTATCATTAATCAAAAGGTCCAGGTTAATGAATTAAACCAAAACACGAAAACGGCTACGATCCTAGGTGACGGTGTGTATATATATCTTAAATGACATGGGGTCAAGACTGAAGGAAATATTCCATGTTATGCTCAAAAAAAAAACCCACTGCAACCTCAGGATATTACATTTTTGTGAAGGACTAGCATATCGTATCAAGTCTGTTATTTTTCCATTAATGACGTGATATGATACAGATACCTCCATGTTTGCTAGCGACCTGCTTCAGAAAGGGAAAAAAATCCAGAATCTCAGGCATATGTGGACTGCTGGCTGCACAGGCAAATCCAGAGCGCACAATAATATTTTTTTTTAATTTCCTATTTATTGTTTTTAACAAGTAATATATTTGATAAAAGTTTTACTGCCTATAGATATTTTGTCCGTAGAAAAATTGAAGATTACTATCGATAATAAAAATACTTGTATGTTTGATATAATATAATCTTGTTCTTTTTCTTTCTTAAGATTCAACTAATATAGATTTCAATAAAAATACTCCTATGTGATTCATTTTCATAATATTATAGAGGAATAGTTAATAAGAGTTTGGATGTTCCATGATATTAAATATTAAGAATTACATCAAACGTTGATGAAAATAACGGAAAAGCATACATTTTAAGGGGGAAACTTTTAAAGGGTTATAGGGTACTGAAGATATAATTGTATTATTCATTAATATTCACGTTTTTAGCTTTTTGCTTGGTCAGTAGATTGACCTCCACAAAAGATCTAGATCGGAATGCCCTAAAAAGTGGCATAAGCAATGCAAATTAATGTTGATGACATATTTATTGGAGATAAACCTGAATGCTCAATTAAGTACATAATAGAGAACACTATATCTTCCTAAAAGTCAACGTTTTGTTTGGCTTGATATAAAAAGTGTTGTCATTTTTGATTGACATATAAAATATTTGAAATTTTTTCACCAATATTGATTCGTTAAAAGATTTCGGTTAAAGTTAACATTAAATGACCCACAATATTCAAATAGGTCACACAGTTATGTCACAGTACTTGACTGCCTCAAATAAATCGAATGTGAAATTTTCCCGTAACAATTACCTTTTGTGGGAGGATGTAGTGTTGCTATGAAGGAAATATTTAAATGAAACGGCATCCAAAAAAAAAACCAAAAAAAAAAAAAAAAAAAACACAAGGGAGTGGTGGTGCAAGTTCCTTTTTCCCAACTTGGATATTTAATATGAGAAGCACAGGATCAGATTTTACCATTCAGTTAACTAATATGTGACTTATGCCAAATCAGTTAACCTATAGGTAACTTATGCCATTCAGTTAAATAATTGGTGACTTATTGTAAAATCACTTATTTTCGTGGGGTCAAAATTTCGTGGTTGAAGAAAAAATATTAGTTCGAAGGGATTTGATTTAGAAGTTGAAGAAATGTTGAGATTTTATATATTTGGATTTATATTTTCGAGGAGGACATGAATTCATGGGTCTCTTCAAACCACAAAAAACGAAAATTAAACCCCCACGAAAATTAGTGATTTGAAAGTATGCAATTCAGTTAACAGTGACATATGCCCTTCAATTAACTAATACGTGACTTATGCCATTCAGTTAATCGATAGGCGACTTGTGCCTTTCAGTTAACTGATAGATGACTTGTGCCTTTCAGTTAACTGATAGATAACTTGTGCCATTCAGTTAACTGATAGGTGACTTGTGCCATTCAAATAACTGATAGGTGACTTGTGCCATTCAGATAACTGATAGGTGACTTGTGCCATTCAGTTAACTTATAGGTGACTTGTGCCATTCAGATAACTGCAAGGTGACTTGTGCCATTCAGTTAACTTATAGGTGACTTATTGGCTGAACACTGCCATTCAGTCACCTTCTCAGACCTTTCAATTAACATTCCTTTGACTGACTGACGCACGTTCATCCAGTGAAAAGTTTATTTTTTTAAATTTCCATCTTCATTGCTTCAACTGACAAAATCACTATGAGAGAATTCAATTTCAGAGCTTATACAAAACTCAATTCACTTTTGTTTGTTGGGGATTTTAATTTAATGCAAAAGTGGAGCTTTAATTGGAATGATGCAGCAATTTTTACTTCTACCTTGATATTTTACCATATAGAAACAAATTTCCAATCACAAAAATAGGGAAACTGTTTTATTCAAATGCATAATAATGATTCATGATAAAAGTTGAACACTTACGAAATAACGCTACATAACTAGTATTTAAAACGTAACATTACATGTAATTATTATAATAAATAATAGTGGGAATTATCAACAAGGCTCAACACTGATATTTCAGTGACTCCTTAAACAGTGATTTACCAAAGTGTATCTATTGCTTTTATTAATTTGTAATACAAAATAGCAGAATATGCAGATTTAAAGAAAATGCATTTTGAAAATCGACAGTTTCACATAGCCTTGTGAATTACCTCATAAAATGTTTGCATAGTTATGAATTATGAAATTATTAAGTAAATCCAAATATCATTTACAATAAAAACACTCATTGCCAAATGTGGCGAATAATGATTTTTGAAGCGAAACATATTTATTTTTAAAGGCTATAACAAGGCTATAATAATTGAAAAAACTTCAAAACAAAAATGTCAATCGAAAAAAATTACAACAGACAATGCTCATAATTAATTTTTTACAGATCTCAAAATTGGTTGTTTTAATATTGTCAATTAATAAATGAAAGCTTTTTTCTATTAAAAAAAGCAACATGAGACGAGTAAATGGCGAGATGATATGATATATTTTTCTCAAATAATGCATCAAACACAATTATTACAAACGCAATGCTCCAAAATTAAGTGAAACTATTATATAACTCACAGTGATATGATTTATGATAAACCTGGACAAGTAACGTAACTTGTAGACTGTTTTCAGTATTATGCGAAAAAAGCAAAATAATGTATTAATTTAAACAAGTCCTACTGAATGGTAAAAAACAATTTGAGAGAGAAAAAAATTCTTATGAAATTTCACTAACAATGCTAAGTAATCAAAATGTAAGAAATAAAGCTTATACGTAGCTGTGAAATGATTGTCTAGTACTGGTAAATTAACATAAATCGTACACACGTTATAGATGTTCAGTATGTACTATACCCTACTAAGTACAATTCTTTTTTTTCTTCCAAAATCAAGAATTTTATTTCTTCAAAAGATTAATCCAAAGGAAGTTAATAATATATTGCTTGAAATGACACTTTCAAAAATTTTATTCTTGAAATATTTTACGTTATTTTATATAATATATATAATGTGTACACGGCAGTCACCGGAGGGAAAACCCCGTGCTAATCCAGCAAAGACTGACATGAAAACACGTGAACAGTGATGTGTTCATATGTACTTGGATCTGACTCCACATTTAGTCAAGTGTGGATCGCTCAAGCAGATCACTTTAGCAGTCCAATACTGTATTGAACATTATTTGCTAGGAGCAAAGTACCCTGAAAGAGTTCATCAAAGTTTACTAGCATTCAAAGCTTTGTGAGGTCATCGAATTCTTTTCTGAGTTCATACTCATCGCTATGGCGCTTTCCGTTTCCTAATCCTGGACTGCGATGTCCCAGTTTTCCCTCAGCCTTTCCGTGTTTCCAGTGGAAACCATTCTCATGTTTTCCTCCATTCTTTGTGATGTTCAGATTCTCGTTACTGTTTTGGATTGTGGTTCGTCCAGTGTGAACCGTGCTGTCCGCCATGTTTCCTCGAGATTCGTTACCTCCCTTGGAACACGTATCGTGCTGCGATACGATCGGACCTCGCCTTCTCTTGAATGTTCCGGTTTTGATCAGAAGCACCCATGCGGATCGGGCCTCTGTATTTAGAAGGCACCGGAACACAAAAATTAAAAAGCCCTGTAAGGAGTTCAGTATTGTAAATAAATAGTTGAACACTATCTTAGACTCATTAATTGCTACTGGACCGAAAACCCACGTGACTCCCAGCAGCACCATGACAGTAAAGGCACCGCGCACCTGCGCAGGTGACACTTTTTCTTTTTCATTCTTTCCAATACTCCCTCTGAACCTCGGTTTCATGATGACTCGAGCAACAAGCGTAAAAACGACGGTGTTGATGACGAGGATGACGCAGGCCGGGCCCAACAGAGCAGCGTAAAAGGCGATTGTGTTGGCTTGCGAAATGAAACAACTACAAAATTGAGGAAGTCTGTTTAAGACACTGAAAAATGTTGCAATTTGATTTGAAAATAGGCATGCATTAATAACTGTTAAAAGCAAAGCATGGCTACTAGGATTACTTACAAGTTAGTCTTGGTCTGGTAATTGTCAAGTTTATTAATTCCCATTGTAATACCAACAACAACCAATGGAAGACCTTTTAAATAAAGAACACAGGTTTATCAGAAAAAGAAGAGAATCCTTTTTCATGAAACAATTGAAATTTTCTTCTGGATATCACGCTGAAAAAGGTGTGAAATTTACCCCAAGCGACAAGACATCGTTTTAGGATGAAGTAAGATGAGTAAGTGGTGAAGACTTTAATTAGAGCTTGGTACATGTTGACAGCCTCAGTGCACATCCACATCAGTGACGTCAACAGGAAGTAATGAAGCAATATGGCGGCTATTGTGCAGAGAACCATACCATCAGATCTAGTTGTCTCCGCCATTAGAATGAAGGTTGCATTCATAAGAAGCATAGAGACGCACATATTTAGCAGGATCTTTCCCGACCTCTCCCTATTTAGTGATCTGAAATATTTTTATGTTTAAGGGTTTAGGCTTATTTTGTTTGCTTTTTTGTTGCAGAAAATATTTTAATATACCACGATTTGAAGACTGTGACTATGTTATGCTTTAGAAATAATATTATGTGATTTGGTTTCCTGAAATTTGTTCTTAACTGCAGAATATGAGATAAATAAATCATAATTTACTTTTACAAGAAAAACATACATTATTGCCAATAAAACTTGCAAGCATGCCTATTTCAGTGAAGCAAAATTATATTAACACGTACTGTCACTCCAAGAGGATAAGATAGAAATTCTTGAAGTGGATACAATTTTTATTTCCTAAGGGCAATGAGCAGAGAAAATCCATACATAATAAAATCTCTTAATATTAAAATTGTGTAATATTTCTAGTATTAAGTTTGTTTCAGAATCTATGGATTATCTTCTGTACAATAACACTCTAGGAAATTCCCTTCGCATTAATAACAAGATTTCCATCATTTTGAATTCACACATTAACTATTTACACGGTTATCGCCTGGTTAATTATCAATTTATCAAATTGTCAAGAATTGCGTTCTGATTTAAGTTTATTGTGATCTACAGCGTAGATCATGTGATTGATTCTCTCATATAAATAGACAGGGGTGTTTTTTGCTTTGTTTACTGAACAGGTGATGTGTGAAACACAAAAACGCACTGGCCAGGGAAGATGTATATGGTGTCTGAAACCTCTTAGAACAGGAACAAGGGGGGACTTAGAAGGAAGTAATCATTGTTATTGATAATTAGATCAAACAAAATCAGGCTAAATCATGACCATTAACCCTTGAGCCCTCTTTGTACATCAGCATATTGGAATGAATATGACCAGGTAATTAATAACGTTCATTTATATATCGTATAAATTACACCAGTTTCCAAGTAAAATGCTATTTTCTTCCGAGCCCTGAAACTAGTAATTTAACTCAATTACAGACAAGGTGATTTCGAGGAATTTCTTGCTTTTTAGATGATTGATTGTGAGGGAAGTGTGTGAGGTAAACAACATCAAAAATCTAGCTCATACCTGAACATGGAGTAGGTTACAATAGTGAAGGCCAGGCCAAAGATGGAAACAGCACAGCCTATGTAGGAGATGTATGTCAAAGCCCTTTCATGGGAGTCAGACAACATGCTAGTGGGAGTAGGGTCCTGTGATTAAAATTGAATTTTGTTTAAACGAAATAAAATACATACTTCTCATTATGATATATAAAGTGGTGTTATCTTGAAAAAAAATATTGATCATATTACCAGCATAACAGCAAAGCTAGTGAGATGGGTTGTATGGCAATGAGTTTCGTTCCCTCCAGTGGATACCGTGGTGACGCCATATGTGGACCATCCTAGGAAGGAATTGGAATATTTCAATTTATACATGTAACTACATTTGATGTTTTGCTTGTAATAAACATTATATTGGAATTTTCACTTTTCAAAATATTTTAACTTATCATTGACATAAAAAATGTATCTATTGATAAGGATAGCTTACTGTTTTGTTCCCAGTACACGCACGTATGATTTGCCTCTGACTATAAAAAGGAGGAAAATATAAAATAATGTTTTTAGTTTGTTTATTTTTTTTAGCTTTAGTTTTTATATATGTGATAAAAGAGATATCAAATGACATCATTTCAAACAGAGCTACCTCAATGTTTGGAATCGTGTAGTGGATTGGGTTGGAAAGATTCTTAATTTTCACTCCTTGTACGGTCGCCGACAAAACTCTCTGCTTGAGAACTATTTCTTCAGGAGTAGGGATTTCCGGTATGAAGAAAGCGGAGGTTCGGTAAGTAATGATCTGAAGTTTCATGCTGGCTTTGGCCGACGTTTTCATGACTTCCTTTGGAACATTCAGCACTACACCCGTCTGTCCAAATTAAAAATAATTTAGCGTGGTGTTTTAAAAAGGAAACGTTAAAGTGATTTAGGTATACAACTGACCAATTCCTTTCGAGGTGTAAGAATATTATTGTATAAATCTACAATATATATCATACATCGGAGTATAAGTAGAATTCAATCTGTGATATACTTTCTTAAATTTTGTATATTATAACTTGATTATCAAATTAGAATACGATGTACCTATGGAATCAATTCACAAGAAGCAAGTTTGTATATGGACACTGTACACAACAGTTTCTCCCTCAAAAACATAACTGTCTTTGGGAACAAACCAAAGAAAACAAGCCATGTTCAACATCTTTCAGTTCTTTATAATTCTTTGCAAAGAGATGAGGATTATATGAGTACATTAAGAGGAATTAAAGTAAACATTGGCAGCTTAAAGTATGTAGGCTTACATCCTCTGTTTTATTATCTGTCAGTGTGGGTTTGTAGATGAAATCCTGATCCCCTTTGTCAGTAATGTTGACAACTAGTAAGTTAATGTTGTCAGTGGCTATAGAGGAAGTGTTTTCTGTGATCACTGCGTCTGCGTACTCCGTCAGCAATTCAACCAATCTGAAAACAGGAAATCTAACCGTTGATATATTTCAAAAGGAATTACAATGTTTTTAAAGAACAATAAGTTTGATATTTCGTAAGAAACTCCATCGTTTTACAACAACATTTTATTTTATGTTTTTATATGAAAGACTTGGTTTTGTATCATTCAAGGCATGATAAGACAATTCTCTAAATTAAATATATTGTATAGATTAAAACAATTATATAAACAGAACAGAAACCTAAATGTTTTAAAAGAAAGTTAAGATTCAAGATAAACATTCACCTATATACACGTTCTAAATGTTCTCAAACGGTTTATAAATAAATACTAATGCAATAAACAATTTATTACTAGAGAGCTTTTGAAGAGGCAATAATTTCAAGAACGTCTACGAAAGTGTTGTTTCTGCTTATTCTATCTACATATCTATTGCAGGTGGGCGGAAGTGCCAATGCGATGTAATAAACTTCTTTTTTCCCAAATAACTGTACTTATTTTTATGAATCGCAGTCTTGAGAGTCTATAGAGATGTTGGATCAATTACATAAGAATGAAAGCGTCAAATAGGTGAAGTTAGTGCAGTCACTGACATTGTATTCACAGGACAGACACGGAGGGTAATAGATTGTAGAACTGAAGTGAAGTGCTAAAGAATTATTTCATTTTAAATTCTTTCCAGAATTAAAGATTTTTGGTGAGATAAACTAGTTCAATTTTAGACACATAATGAACGCTTATGTATTATACTACTAATCGAAATTGGATTTTTTCTACATAGAAAACGTAAAATGTATTTGTAACTGGCATTGAAATGTCCAAGACGCCGGCCGACGATTCTTCACACTACAAGCATTTTTCAATAATAAATGTTTATATTTATTTATTTATTTTGGAGTTTAAAAAGTCTCTGAGTTAATTAGAATAAGTACGAATGATCTTGTACACTTGCTTTTAAGAATTTTTTTGCGTCCTGCGTTTTCTGGATGGCTATTAATCATGTCTATAAATAGATTACTCTTGGTCACTTCCACTTTGACAGATGACCAAGAAAAAGACTTCATTGACGCGGTCAGTTCGATTGTGCCCTGTTACTTTGTGACCATAGTTGGATATGGTGTCAATGTAGTCAATTTGTTGAAAGTGCACGAGTTGAATAATAAATCTCTTTTTTCAAAAGCATTATAAAATTGATAACCAATCGAAGTTTTTTTTCTATGTCTTGTTCTAAGTATTAGGTTTTAAATATATTAACATGAATTGGAAAATGTGTTGAGTTAAATAAAAAGACTAAGAAATGTTTTTCTGTTAAATCTTGCCGACTCAACATTTTGTGGATTGAGAAAGTAAGTAAGATAAATACCCCCTCCCCCTTAAAAAAAAACACTTTATTCCGTAATCAATGAAAGATTTTTTTGTGATCTGACAATTAATATTTTTAGGATTCTTTTTAATCAATATGTCTGACCGTTTACTAGAGTGATTTTTGTGGTCACTTTCAATTAGAACTGATTCTTTTGCCTCCAGAATGTTACTGATCACAATCGTCATCTCCTTTGCAATCTGAAAAAAAAATTTAAAATGGTCAGATTTATAAGAACTTTAAAATTTCAGAGAATTCTGACATTAATTTTATTCAATTTACTTCACTTATTGGGTATAAGTATCTTTTTTCACACTTACACCTTCATTTTCATTGGCAAACATTGCGAGATTTTCAAGGTCATTAGTGACGGAGGCCACCTTTTCTGATGTGAGAGATTTACCGTCCTTTGTAAAAGACACAAGGTCATGGAGTCTGACGTCAGCTTCTGCAGGAGACAACTAAAAGACGAAAAAGACCGAATAATACATTTTAACAATTGAAATAAAATATGGGTGCTTTAGTTCATATACAATGCATTCACACCCCCCCCCCCCCCCCCCTTATAACACACTTTAGTCTGAATTAGGTTGAGTTTTGTTTAATGCAATTTATCATATTCATAATTTGTTATATGCTTTGAAATTTTGTGATACATTATCAGTTACGTATTTAATTAGAGCATAAACAATTAGACATAACTATGTGGAAGTACGTAATTAAATGCCAATGCTGGATTTTTTTTTTTTTTTTTTTTTTTTTTTTTTTTGAGTGACAGTTAAATGAATTTGTTGACATAATTACGATGCATCATTTGAAATTACCTCCCTTTCAAGCAATAACGGCTTTGACTCTTTGTTAAAGAGGTAATATATCAGATATCCCTGGCTTAATGTCAAACTTCAAAGTAACTATATCTTTAATCACGTGCAGCAGGTTTAAATATAAAGCAAGTCAGAACATCATTGACCTTAATATTGTGTTAACATCCAGTATCAATTTTAAAAATATTTTTGCATACATTTCAGGTACATTTATTCGAATTCAGAAGTTACACAGTTTTAAACAAGTCAGTGTTCCGCATGTTTATTTTGATTTTTTTTCTTAGATTGTATTTTATTCTGATTTTTTTTAGATTGTATTTTATCCCAATTCAAGGGTTTTTTTTTCTAAATATGAGCGTTTACTTCAAGATTTGTCAGGAACGGTTTCATATTTCATATAATATCCGGGTTTTTACTACTGATTTTTAACAATAATATATCATTGTGTAACTATATTATAAAACATACTTCAAGAAAGATAATATACCTTAACACAATCTTTGGTGTTTGGAAGTAGCCATCTATATCTTCCTTCAGAGTCGGTCTCGCACTTCCGAGATGCAAAACCATTGGGAGAGTTGTTGAGTGTACCATGTGGACACTCAAGGAAAACTTCAACTCCAGCCAATGTCTTCGGCCAGTGATGGCGACCAGTGCGGTCGAATGCAGTGTCCTGTTTGGGACAGAATTCTGTTTGAAAAAATAAAACGCAATTCATAGATATTACATTTTTATTAAAATTTTATCTATATTGTATTTAATAAGATCGTCTACGCTCACTAAATTGTAATTTGCCAATAACGAGGACAATTTATTTTCTAACACAGAATGGGTATAAATAATGAAATTCAAGCAATGTTTGTGTACCGTACAGGGCAAAGTGGGGGCAAATCATTGTTATAGGTGAGCTAGCATTGTTGAAGAAAACACTCAGTAATTTACCAGTATATGAGTTATCTCTCTTACAAGAGGGCCCTTTCTCCTTAATTTTTCGTTTGTTTGTTTTTGTTTTTTTTTATTGTTTATATAAATATTGTTAAAGAATATATTTTATTTCTATATAAATTTGTATATAATTTTACCATTGACACATGTCCGACGTTTGGTCCCATCCAGACAATAACAGACATGGTCGGAACCGTGCTCTTGACATACTCCACGAGACCCACATGGGTCCCCCTCGCACGCTCTGGCTACTTGGTCACAATGAATACCTGTAAATTTATATAAAAAAAATCATTAAATTTGCAAAAAGATGCAAAGCGTTTAAAATCATAGACGTCTAATAGAGTTACAAGTATTCCTCTTAACTTTGTAACGAGTATCGAATTGAAAAAAAAAATGTTTATTGTTCTTTTACCTTTTATTTCTTAAAGAATTTTCATTTGTTTTTTTTTTTTTTTTTTTTTTAAATTATTTTGATTGAAATTTTGATTTAAAATCTGTATTTGTGCATAGAACTTTAAATAAACAAACATAATATATTTTCTACATAATTTAGACTTGATAATTAAACTTAACATTTTTGGATAAATCAAGTGTTCCTCATTAGTAAATACAGGCCAGTGGTCTTTCAACACTTCATACTCCATGTAGGAAATGTTTAAAAGGCAGTTCCAAGCGCAAAATTAGACGACCTTCATGACTTAAAGGTCAATGCTTGATGTTTGTATGGCTGCCTGAAATGCGGCATCTGAATAACCATGTCGCCGTTTATAAAAATTTCGATGAACATGTACAGTTTCTGGTGACAAGAAAAATAAAATCAAGTTATGCTTGAAATAAAACGTGTCCTAATTTCATGTGAAGAGGGTTATTTAATTCAATCCAGAAAAGCATGAAAAAAAAATGAAGATAACATTTGCTTAAAAGTTGCATTAAATAACTAATATTGCTACTATTGAATTTTTTTGCGAAGCCTTTATTACATTCATTTTTTTAAAAATAATAATTGGGCATTTTTAAAAGTAGCCCTTAGCCTACTGAAAAGAAAGCTGTACTGATTTTTTTTTTAATCAATATTTGTAACATTTAGTCATATGCACAAATGTTAATTAAGAAATAAGGTATCATTTTAAAAGTTTTATCGGGATGTAAATACGAGTTGGTCATGTGATCAAATCCCATAAAGCCCGAAGGGCTTTATGGTAGATTTGATCACATGCCAACCCGTATTTACATCCCGATAAAACTTTTAAAATGATACCTTATTACTTATATTTACATTTGTGCCTGATTTATTACAAATAGTAAGGTACTAAAGTTTTAAACATATAAATGACTTATTTTTTCAAAATTCAACGGTATAACTTGAATGTGTTGAACACGTAGATCACTTATGACGTCACTATGAAATTACGTGGATCGTTTATGACTAAACAATCATTTTATGGTCACATGACGAACGTGTTTTACACAGGTGTAAAAACGCCTTGTTCAAATAGTGTTATATAAGGAAAAACATTTGCAAATGTAAATATTCTCTGATTTGTAAAATGTCACTGCATGATCTTCTAAGTGTTCAGTTTACAATCCTCCGATTGTATCTCCGTTTCAAAAGACGACTGTCTATAACAAAATACAGATTGACTCTGCATTAAGTACATATGGTAAATGTATCAGGTTTAATTTGCCCAAAGTAAAACAATTTATCAAATAAAGCACGTAAATAAATAAAATCTTTAAAAAGTTTTCTTTCTTTGGATTTCATCTAAATTTTATCTTCGATAAAAAAGAGTAATCAGTGCGCCTGACTTAGAGATAAACATTTCGATAAAGTGTTTAGATTTAAATTGTTTAAATTTTGAAATAAACACCCAGAGTGACAGTTTGCAAGAGTTTTTTGGATGCTTCAGGCAAGTATCTGAGTACAACAGTTCACCCCTCCAGAGAAAGTGTGTGTTCTGTCTCTTTCAGTGCATTCTTCATAAAGTTTGCACTTTTCAACGTTTTAATGAATTTTACTTCCGGCAAAAGATTTAGGAACAGGTCATAAAATTAGTTTTCAGATGACATAAGACGTTTTATTTACGTCTTATTGCGAATTTCTTTTTTTTTTCTCCAAACTTTTCTTTGTAACCAAGTCTATATTAAGTAAAAGAAGTAAAAAAAAAAAAAAATAAGGAAATACCTAAGTATCTTACATTATATATTCCTTTCTATTGATTTCTTTTATTTAATTCATATACTAGCATTTACGAGAAGTCCACTGCACATTTGCGAAGTTTCTGTACTTTTCTCGCTCTTTATTTTATAGTGCAAATCTCTTGAATGCACACGACATGAAAACTGAGTTTACAATATGAATGAAAAGTCAATTAAGAATGAGAACATCGGATCTATATTCTTTATCTTTCCGATAAGTTTTAACCAATTAACAATGCATGAAGCCGCACGAGCGTACTTTAATACCAGAAAGTATGTCGGTGAAAGCTGATGGAATATAGAGAACAAGATAGCTCGATAGAGGACAATATAAGTATAGGAAATTTTAATTTTTCATTGATAAAAAGAAAAGAAACTTTCAACTTTAGATATAAACTTAAGATTAATAATAGATAAGGTTTTATTTCATCAGAATATAAACATCCAGCTGTTTTGCATTATTTATTTATTTTCTTATTTTTGACCGATTGAAAATATAAAACATCGTCGCAAAAGTGTAAAATAAGTGATTAAAAAGTACCTTTAATTAGACTGTTAGAAAGAAATTTTAAGTCGATAATTTTTCAAATAATAAATCTTATCTGAAAGGTAAAGAATATGATTCTGATGTTCCCTATAATTATTGTTTAAATTGCCTCAACTCAGATTTTTAAAAAAAAAATCCTAAAGCTAGCGACTAAGTAAGGATATCTAATTTTTTTCATTAATCTAAAATTTATTTCTTAAAAAGATTATACTACAAAGTGATCTACTAGTTTGTATAAATGTGTTAATTTCACTTTTCCTAAAAAGTAATCTTCTTTCTTTTAAAATAAACATAGAAGAGATGATAAATTGCAAATTAACTTTCTTCTTATGTTTTGTCAGTAGGTAAACAAAAACTGGGTTGAGCTGCTGAAACCTGTGCATTAATTAATGACTATAAGCTGTCAAGGTAAAGAAAATATTCAACAAAGCATAATGTTTTACACAAGAAACATTTGTTTTCTTTTCTTTTAGGTGATTTCAATCCTGGAGAAAGTCATTAATTAAAAGGAAAGGAATTTAAATCAATCTGAAGACTAGAAATTATCAGCCCGTTTCTGAATCAAGTCCCTAGATTATAATCTTGCATGTCTTTGAGGTAAAATTTAAATGTTGTTCAGAACTTTCTTCAGTTTTTTATACGGTCTTCAAATGCAACAAAAGCGAAGGGAAAACTCCGAGGGAGTAGACAAAAAGGGGAAAATAAAGGAAGAGGGAAGGGGTCATACATTTAAGAATGAATATTAAAATATGATTAGTAAATACCAGACTTTATAAGAAGAAAAAGCCTTGCTGATCTTTCCACTGACAATATTTTGTGTGCCTCTTCAAATCTCACAATCGGCATATAAAATGAGATTAACCTGCCGCCTAAACCTTATCAGCGAAAATATCTTTATATCCACAGAGTGTTATAACACTTGGTCAAATCTCTTGATCAGCTTAGAACTTCCTCCTAACATATACTGTTTTTGAGTGATTTGGATGTTGATTAATAAGTATGTCTAAAGGAAAAAAAAAATAAATCTCCTCTCTAAGGCCAAATAAAAAAATATGTGTGGTTCCGGTTACCCGACCTTCCCTATTTTATACCCCCGACCCTAAACTTTTTTTTGGCAATTTTCATATTTTTTCCGGAATTTGCCCCGATTTCCGTCAATGGCTCCGGATTAAGTTTTAGTTTCAGCAATGACGGCCTCCTTGCAAAACATAGTGCAAGTGTTTAATAGTATTAAGTCCAAAGCAAGCTAGCATGTAGGTGTCCCCTACCAATATTGACTAGTATATTATAACATCACATCTAAATGCCATTTGCAAAGCAGTGATAGGTATTATTTAGAAAAATTAAGAAAAACATTTTGTTAAAAAAAAAAAAAAAAAAAAAAAAAAAAAAAAAAAATCCCTACCTACCTACCCTAATTTTTTTGGAAGTGTAACCGGAACCACACATATTTTTTTGTTTGGCCTAATCGTTAATTTACTGATTAACTCCTAACAAGTCTGATACAGTTTATCTGTCTATATTGACAAGATTGAGATAGGGAATCATATTTAATCTAACATACTTCCTTTCACCTTTTCCGATGTTCATGTCATCTTATCTTCAATATTTATCTTCTGAATTTGTATACTTCCGAGATTTTAGCCAATTAATTGGTAATTTGATTTCTTAAATAGCTATGCCTACAGACAGAAATACACGTACTCAGTTGTAGAGTGATACTTTTTAAATATGAATTAAACATTTTGGCTTTATTATGTAATGACAATTTAACATCACACTTTATACATTATAGCTCTCTGTTTTATGCAACGGATACTGTTGCTTTATATTTTGAACACTGTGGCCCCCTTTTTGCATTGAATAGCTCTCTGTTTTATGTACTAAATGTTGCTTCATCGCCTTATGTAATGACCATTGTAATACAAAACAGTATAGCTCAATGTAGTACGTAATGAACAGTGTAGCTCTCTGTTTTGTGTAATAAATATTGTAGCTCTCTGTTTTATGTAATAAATATTGTAGCTCTCTGTTTTATGTAATGAACATTGAAGCTCTCTATTTTATGAAATAAATATTGTAGCTCATCGTTTTATGCAATCAACACTGTAGCTCTCTGTTTTATGTCATAGATATTGTAGATTATTGTTTTATATAATGATCAATGTAGCTCTCTATTTAATGTAAGAAATTAAATATTGTAGCTCTCTGTTTAATGTAATAAACATTGTAGCTCTCTGTTTAATGTACACAAAATATTGTAGCTCTCTGTTTAATGTAATAAATATTGTAGTTCTCTGTTTAATGCAATAAATATTGTAGCTTTATGTTGTATGTTATGAACAGTGTAGCTCTCTGTTTTTTCATCATAAACAGTGTAGCTCTCTATTACAAACAGTGTACAATATTAATTGTAGTTTTATGTATATTTTAGCTCTCTATATCTATGATACATAATGATCATTGTAAATTTTTCTGAACATTTGAGCGATCTGTTTTATGTTATGATGTCTCTATCTCTTAGAATGAACTTAACATTTCACATCTCAGGGGTTCAAGATAAATTACTGGTTTAAACCTTGTAAGAAAATATCAACTGTTTGCCCAAAAAGATATACAGTATATAACTATGTGATGGTGTCATTAATAATGAGGTTTGACATCTTTCCTTCTTATCTTCGACAGGGCGTAATTCATTTGTGTAAAAGTGTCTGATGAATTCTTTTTATGTATAATTTGCTCAACATAAGCTTGTAAAAATTTTAATAAACCAAATTCCATATCCCAATTTAAAAATGTTCTAGTGTTAAGTCATGTAAAGTAGACGGTGTATTATGATAAACAATAAAAATATTTTCCACATTGATAACATTCTAGTTTAAGACCAACCCAAGGATATCAACAACAAATTAATCAAATGAGAACGTATAGCTTAGAGAGTGGACAATTCACCATACAAATGCCGAGACCTGGAAATGATCCCAAGCTCTTCAACAAAGAGAAATGTTTTCTACTAAAGTTTCAGATAAGTACAACTAGTACTAAATAAAGCATACAGCAATACAGGAAATGATTACGTTGAGAGGAACCTTGTTTTGGACAGCTAATTCTTAGTTGAGTTGACATTTATTGTTCTTACATTGTGTTGTGGTCAACATAAAACACAAACCCAAATGAAAGAGCAGATCTCAAATGTTTCGATATATACTCTGTTAGTGTTGTCTAGGTAATTACTGTCGCGATTTCTAGGGGTTTAATACGGTCATTCAGATGCCCTTTTTGGTTTGTAGGAAAACTCTCAAGTGTTAAATATAAACACGTAATACATTATTGTATAAACAAATATATCATTTAAAATTCTCCTACTTTTAATTAATTAATTCGTTAATAGTAAATTCTCTAATTATATATATAATATATATATATATATATATATATATATATATATATATATATATATATATATATATATATATATATATATATATATATATATATATATATATATATAATCTAAGTTAGTTGTTCATGGATTTAGATGAAAAAGATAAATTGGAAAACTAATCAGTTACGACAGAGAACAGGGATCTTAATTTAGTTCGTAGATACTTCGTAGATCACATAGATCATACCTGTAAACCCGTCAGGGCACCTACAATTGTACCAGTTGGTGACGTTAGCTGAACTGCCGTTAATCTTCACCTGGCGAACGTCAACATCCAGTAAATCACAGTTGGCGCCATTTCTACACAGTTTTCCCGCGGTACAAAATCGGTATTTGGTACATCGTTCTCCGTAAAAGTCGGGTTTGCAGTCGCAGTGAAAGGAATCATTTTGCGGATGACACGACCCATGGTTTTGACAAGGATTGTCAAGGCACAAGTCTTTGTACTGGCATTGACTTCCAGTCCAGCCGCTGTGGCAATGACAGACGTAGCCATTGTTGGTGAGATTTTGACAAATTCCGGAATTCTGACATGGACTGGAGTCACAGGGATTAAATCTGTCACACAAGGTACCAAAGAACCCGTCTTTACACGTACAATTGATGGCACCATTAGTTGAGATGTTCTTACACGTGGCATTATTTTGACACAGGTTAAGCTTGCATCCATCTGTATGCTCACAGATGGGGCCGTACTTCTCAGTGACACAATCACATGAGAACGTAGAATTCTCTTTCTTCTGACAAGTTCCGTCATACAGACATGGATTAGACGAACAAGGATCTGCTTCGTCACAGAGTTTTCCGCTGAAGCCTGTTTCACATAAACATTCAAAGCTTCCATCTGAAAGCGAATTACATGTTCCGCCATTATCACAGGGGTTATTCTGACATTTATCATAATGCTGACAGAGATCCCCGTAATAACCATCCAAACACATACAATGTGTCGTTGTTTCATTTCTCAAACATGTTGAATTGTTCTCACAAAGGTTTTGCTGACAGGCATCTCTCTCTGAGCAGTTTACTCCTGTAAAACCTTCATCACACGAACATTTATAAGTACCATCAGAATACATACTACAAACCCCATTTTCACAAGGGTTGTTGGATTTGCAGATATTAAGAATATTGCACGTTGTGCCCATGTACTCATCCTGGCAACTGCAAGAAAACTTTCCGGAAGCGGAAGTACATGTTCCTCCATTTTCACAAGGATTTGGTGAGCATAGAATTTCGGTTTCACATAAACTACCGGTAAAGTGTTCTGGACACTGACAATGAAAACTTCCATTCGGTTGTTTAAAACAAGTTCCACTGTTCAAACACGGATTAGAAACACACTTATCATGAAATTGACACAGATTTCCATAATAATGAGAGGGACAATTACAACGAAAATTGTTACTGGATACAAATTCACACTTAGCATTATTTAAGCACGGGTTCGTGTTACACTTATCTACTTCCGTACAGTTACGCCCAGCCCAACCATCTGCACAGTCACATTTATAAGACAGATCGGGTTCGGTCAAACAAACTCCTTTGTTTTGGCAAGGCTGAAATACACTGCAGTTGCTAAACCTTGGACAGTCTCCATATAACCCTTAAAAAATACAAATACTATAATTTAAAAAAAAAATAGTGTGATAGTATTACAGTTTTTTCGATGGATTGGTCATTCTTTGGCGCTGAGATAGCTATACTGACGTCATAAAGAACAGTCAAACAGATGTAATATGAAGTATATATATGCTAGGTACATAGAGTATTTTCCACAATTAAACTTACGTCATATCATTATTTATCAGAAACAACCGAAAGTATAGTGAAAAGTGAATAGGTCTTGCTTTCAGTAGCTAGTATACACTACAGTTAAACTTCGGTATCTCGAACGCTGGTATCTCCAATATCATGGTTATGTCAAAGTGATTTGGAAGTCATAACCACTTATTCTTCAAATATTTTACCCCTGATATCTCGAATCCAAGAATATCGAAGTTTTTTCTTGGTCCCATCTAGTTCGAGATAACGAGATTTGACTGTATTTTCGTAGAATTTTCATAAAATATATGAAGATGAGAACAAATTTGCGATTTTACATTAACAGAAAAAAACTTTGAAAGATATAATCGTTTTGACATCACTGAACATGAATATGATAAACAACTAATAATTTCAACGAGTATGCCCCAATTTGTTATTTTTATCGTACACAAAAACTTTCTGTACATTATAATCTACCATTAGTGAGCGTATATTTAGCAATGTACAAATGGTGTTAAAAATGGACACGTGGATAAACATTGAAGACATAATTTACTATGATTGGATTTATTACTGTAACAGTACAAAACAAGTTGTAAGACAAAAGACAATACTACATGATATATACATGTAAGTAATGAAATATATATCACCAGTGTCCAACACAGAGTATCTCAACTTACCTGAATTTTCATCTGCAGTATAAATATCAAGATACGTATTAACAACTTATGTCTACTGTTCAGTAGGAAATTCGTCAGAGTGTAGATTAGGATATATAACTAGTTTTTTTTTTTTTGTTTGTTTAAAATGTAAATGGCCAAAACGTCGGCTTTTCTAATTGACATCTAAACAAAATTTTGGCATTTTGAAAAGTTCATTTATCATATTCAACAAATTATTTAGATTGTAAAACTATCTTCATCAATGAAATATGTCTGGGATTTTTAAAACAATTATTCTGCTTTTAATGCAAGAATTAAATCTACTTTCAGTGAAAGCGAATTAGCGCCTCATTACGCAAGACCGGAAGTAAACGTCGATAATTCAGATTCGAATCGAACACTCGTAGTTCATTATCACAGAATGAATATTAGACTCGCAAGTAACTGTTCATTCGTTTGTTCGTTCGTTT
Organism: Saccostrea echinata; assembly: GCF_033153115.1. Taxonomy (NCBI): domain Eukaryota; kingdom Metazoa; phylum Mollusca; class Bivalvia; order Ostreida; family Ostreidae; genus Saccostrea; species Saccostrea echinata. The sequence continues at coordinate 18,107,188 of NW_026889778.1, forward strand.
GTTTCTTTTTTTTTGGGGGGGGGGGGGGGTGATTGACCTTGTTTTCTACCCGAGTATTATCCAAAACATATATTATTAATCGATTAATAATTTTTTGCTTTGTACAAATTTTAAGTCTATCTTGCTATGAGAGTTATCTAACGCATAGGGTCCAAATATAGATATTATTTGTTTTACACCAGTGTGCTCTTCTCTTTTCTTAATAATGTCTTTCTGGCATTTGTTGTCTCTTTGTTAATTACATGTATAGCTAAATGCATATTCATTGACACGTGATGATCATTATACATGATGAATGAGATATATAAAAAGAACACCTGGTCAGTTCTATAATGTATACAATGTCATTATAAGGTCTAAGACACGTGTATTTGGTGTAACTGTCCGAAATTAGGAAGTGTGGCATTTTTTATAGTGTATTTTTTAATGTGTTGAGAAACAGCTAGATTCGCAAAATTTCCGGTTTTATCTATCTGTATGCGAAGCTACTGCTGAGAGCAATTCTTTCGAAGAAGACGAAATAACGTCAGTGTGTATCTATACTCTAACATCATCAAACTGTTAAATATTGCCCTAAATATTGTGTAAATCGAGAAATAATTCAATTATCTACCACGTGTTTAACAAGGAAGGAAATTGAATTGCGTCAATTTGTTGGCCGATTGATGAAAACGAAGTGATCTGTTTTCTATCGAAAGATTGAATCGGAATCAGTTCCAGGTAGTGGGTATGGTGTGATTAACCTCGCCCATCAATAAGTTAATGTAATGTATTTGAAAGCCGTGAATGTTGTACAATCAGTGTTACATTTTTCGTCTAATGTCGGAATTTTTAGACCATGCAACCATGTCATGTTCTAATAAACTTCTTTTCAGACATGAGGAAATTGTCTTTTACTTTTTTCTCTCAATTTGAAAATAACGACATCTGAACTGAAAGTTTCAACTTGAAAAAAATAATTAACTCAGCACTCTCCAAGTATGTTTTTGTACCAATTAATAAATATAAAAGAATTTGAAAAATTTTCACGCACTTGTTTTAGTGACCTGTCACAATGAAGAGAAACTACACGTAACACGAGGTTTTCCTGGTTCGAGCTGTGTACAAACCTGCCTTCCCTTTTACTTACGATACAGGTTGAAGACAAATGATCGGTGGCCACCTTAGCGTTTTAATGTCTCTTGAATAATGGTTATTGCCGTTTTATGAAATAACTTGTAATAAAAACACCGCTTTTCCATGTTTTCTATACCGTTCTGAAGAATAGTTGAAGTGCACCGGTCCAAAATGGCAGCACTTTTAACAGTGAGAAAAACACTGTACATATACTTGTATATCTGGCTGAAATACACTCTTGAACGATGTATTGCACTTGAATCGAATTCTTCATTTTTATAAGCACTTGTTGGACGAAAACAAAATACAAAATTACATATTTTACTGTAGGCAGCTAGCAGAGTTTTAAACACTTTTTTTTTAATTGAAGTTGCCGTTAATGAAATAACACGTTGAATCTTTTTTTGAAAATTTATTAAAGATAGCGCTTTGCTATTTGAAAAGCATAATTAAGGTACTTTATCTCTTGATATCCGTGAACATACGTTAAGACACCGTAAAGGTAATAGCCTTACTTTTTTTTTTTTAAAAAGATTTATCATTGAGAAAACATAAAATAAACAATCTTTCCTTTGAATACCTCGGTGACTATGGAACGACCTGTAGGATACCGGTTGATGGCTGAGTTACGTGCAAAATGCGAACAAGTTAGGTGGGTGGGCCTAGAAATCGATTTAAATGTGTAAGAATCTGCTGAGGTGCAAAATCTAGATTAACGAAAAGAAAAATTGGGGAAAGATTTTGGCTTCATTAGTAATGATTTCTGAAACTTTAATTCTGAGATCGGTGCAGTGCGTTTGGATTGGAGCAAATGCATTGTAATGTTGGTATACAATTCAAACTGATTCCATTTATTTTTTGAGAAGCAATTTTGCTTTAGCGATATGTGATTGTTAATCAGTACATTGCTTAAAGTCATGAAAGAATGATCTTTTATCGACAAATAAGTCATGAACGATCTATTTGGTTGGATAGATATGAAATTCTCACTTCCGGTAGGCGACGGAGACCGATTCGTGTAGTCTCTGTAATTCCGGAATGTTTACACAATTTTTCATGTCGGTTTGCCAGAAAGTATCCATGACCGGTTACCAAAAACAAGAAAAGTATTAACCTTCAAAAGCCTCCTGTTTCTATCTTTAAATGTTCAAAAAGAAATCAAAAGCGGCTTGATCAAATTGTTGTCTACATTCTAAATCATGTCCGCATACAATGGACGAACTGAATACTTAACTCAATCTAAAACTTCAAAATTTTGATATATTAGAAACTTGCTATCTAACTAAAAAAATTTTTTTTTTTTATATGGTAATAATATAATAAGATGCATGAATACATTTTCAAATGTTCTTCTTTACGGCAAAGGAGCAATGCGCACATGAACTGAATAACTTTTAGTCTTGTTGACTGGTTCATTACCAAAGATTCTAAAGACCTGATACAAAGTTAAAAGAGTGCATGATTTGAAATGGCCTGCATGATCTCTGAGTAGATTAAAACATGTTTCATGGTAATAAGTCGTATGAAAGGCTCAAGTGAAAGACTTACTGTATTCTAAGTCAAGTTTAAATCTTACCGTTCTTGGTAATGTTGACGAATCGTTCCACACTCTCGGGACTCCAGTGTGTTTTGTTGAAGACTTTAATAGTAAATTTCAGACGGTTTCCGGCCTCCAGTTTCCCGGCCCTGACCTGGGTACAGACTTCATCTCTCTTACCCACAATTCCCACTGGGTGACTGGTCACATTCTGACCGTTAATGGCGAACTGAAGCTGGTAATGATCCACCACTGACCCATTGGTGTTGTCCTTCCAACATATTCTAGCTGTGGTACCTTCCACGGACACGCAAAATATTTCAGGGGCTATAGTGAAATAAAATGATAAAGTAACTGAGATCACATCCATGTTGGGGGAAAAACTTGGACTAAAACTCTGAAGACACGATTTAAGGATTTCACACGCGCACTCCCTTTTTTTAGGTATTTAAATCAAGGTCTCGATCTCATCCTCGCAGCTACTGAAATAGTTTTGTCGTCACTTTTTTTTTCCTCTATGAAATGCGTACAATCCTCCAAAATATTGGAACCTTTTTTATCATTAATCATTTCCGTCATTTCTAAACATATTTGTTCCTTCAAAGAAAGCAATTCCCTTCATTTTGAAGAGCTCGAAACTGAACTACACAAATTATGACACTTCTACGGACCACAAAATATTTATCCAGAAAAAACGAAAAGATGGAGAAAAAATAGCAAGGACAAAAAGTGACGAAAAAGATCACAGAATCACTAAGAAAGGCATAAATTCATCACACGCACATCTGAACAGATAAAATTGTGCACTGCCCTGGAGTGACCATTTATCTTGATGACGACTCTAGAGTGCGGAGTTTTTACCTGTATATTTCTAAGCGTGTTCGGCTACTTAGCACGAGCGGTCGCACCTGTTTCGATGGGGGCTCTTTTTCAGCATTCGGAACTCCCTTTTACTTTATTGATCAATAATCAATAACATACTGATTTATCAACCTAACGGACCGTAGAGGTCTATTCAGCTGGTCTTTCCGATCTTTCTGATTTCCGAAGATCAATTATCAATTGCGTGGTGATTTATCAACTGAGATTCCGAAGAAGTTTGCTTTAGCAAAGTAAGAGAAGTTTTAAAATGCCAACAACAAATGGATTGACGGACAATCTAATCCACTAGGATTTAACTTTATGTTCTGGCCTTTTCTTGCCGCTTTCAAATGCCAAGTCCTAGCTAAATCGTTTTATAAAGACGCGTTGATTGGTTTCCATTATTTACCAAAGATAATGTCAGATCGTAGATTTGGAATCTTTAATTACGGACAGGCACTGGACAGACAAACGCAGTATTTACGTAGTTCATGGAGATGGATAAGAATCAATACCAACAATGCCTCTTTTTTTTTTATCAGTATTCAATATAGGGACCTACCAAATTCTTGCTGAAACTTTCAAGGAACCATTCATATTCCACATAGATTTTTTTTTAGTTTATTTGTAAATCTTTGTATAAATGATCATCATAGGTTACGTGTTTTATCTGTTAATACTGAGAATACTTCTTTTAGTTAATAATTTATCATGAATTCTTTTTTATCTATAGATTGTAAATTATAATTATAATACTCGTTAGTTTAGGGATACAAATATATGTATTTTCTTGTCTTCCTGAAACTAATTTGTAACTTATTGTCAAGACAGCTTAAAAATGAATAATCTATGTTAATAAAAGTTGCGGATGTAAGTTTATATCAGCCTTGATATTTGAACACTGAAATTCTTAGTGAATAAAAGATTAACTTGACTGTATATAAAACTCATCGATACCAAGAGACTTAATCATTGTAAATGTCCAGTTATTTGTTAAACAAACCGCAATGATATGTCTCTGGAATGTTGAAAAAGACATGCATTTTAACAATCGAGTTTACGAGTCGGAAGTACACTGAAATAATTGATTTCATCATAAACATGCACTGATTTTGACAACTGTCTTTTCTCTGTTCTTCTGTCGAACCCTCCAGCGATAAAAGCAATTGGTTAACTCGTACGAAGTTGACATGTTTTATTGTCACGTGAGTTGTTTTTACCAAATAAGGAAACTTGGTTGGTCGAGTAAAGGGGAAATAGCTTAGTCACTAATATCAAAACAAGTGAGTAATGAAGACTTCATTGTTAAGAACAAAAAATGATATTAATTTTTTCATGAGAAGATTAAAGCTTGCATATATATATATATATATTTTAAATTTTGACTTGAACTATGATGAAAAGTTCTTTGACATTCAAACAGGAATTTTGAGGGAGGAAATCTGCTTCTGTCATTTGATATTTTACAAAGTAAAGAATACAACCATTCCAAAACTATTCAACGCACGTACATATATAATCAAGTATTTTGTGTGTTTTATATAAAACATCGACATCAATTTTTGTTGCAGATGTCTCGGTTGCAAATGTAGAAATGGGAAAATTTGACAACAATTATTTTACATCAGAAAATTCACGCCACGTATTTTCAATTTGATATCATTTTGGTTTCATTTTATAGTTTGCAACAACGAAATATACGATTAATCAAGACACGGTTACAAGACAAAATTATTAACTAGAAAAGTATCACGGACACATTAAACTATTAATTTTGCCAACTCTTAAATAAAGTTTACGAAAAAATAAGTAAAAGATTTTACATACGTGCTAAGTCTGTGATTTCCACGTACACCTGGGAACTCGAGGACATTATTGGCGATCCTGAGTCGATGGCTGTAACATTGAAAGCTATGGAAGTCATATTATCTGGAAAATTAGATATTATTCCTATCTGTCCATTTTCCGGATCAATTTTGAAATACTTGGATGCTTCAGGTTCAAATATAAAGTACCGGAAAATGGCATTATATCCCCTTAGGTCCCTGTCTGTTGCAGAAACAGCTCCAAGAGTGTTTAGGTCATGGTCAAGAGAATCCCGAAGTGCCACAAACTTGTAAAGTCTCTTGGAAAAGTATGGCGCGTAAAGGTTTTCTGATGAAACGATAATTTTCACCTCAGTATCTCTTACTACTCCGCCATACGATCCTAAAACTCGGAATTCAAAAGTGTAGTTTTCTGGTTTGTCCATTATCTTTCGGGTTGACAAGTACCATTTTAGGGTTCCAGTTGGTGTAATTTTGAAATATCTCGTAAATTCATTGTCTTCCATGGACAGTTTCTGTAGTGGTTGACCCGTCGCATTGTCATATGCGGTTATTGTAAGTACGAGAGTGTTTGGAGGGGAATTCTCGTGGATCCGCGCAGGAAAGGCGTCCAGCACTAATTCTGGTCGGGCTGAAATGTACAAAAAACAGCTCAGTTTTTGATTAACACAACTTGGGAGGTGAATCTTTTATTTCCTAAAAGTGATCAACCAACTTGTGCAATATAAAATATTATAACTATCTGCTCTCCTTTAGAGATATAATATTTTTGATTCTTAATTTGGACATGCAGGATAATGCATTTTTTAATGCTCTCGGTCATACACAAAATTATTCGAGATAATTATAATTAGCTCATCACTTTAAACTTGTAGTCTTCATGAAAGCCTAATACTTCCAACTTATTAAAAAAAAATAATAACCCTGGTAATTTCCATCCTTTATTTTTCCAAACTTCATTCAAGGAACTAGAAGTACACGATTCTTGTATCTTTTGTTAACTGTCTTTGAGAATATAATCAATGAGTTCAAAGAGGACCCTTAATTACTGCTTATCAAGGAATTATTGAAAGACTTGTAGTGACTATAGAGAATCGTGTTTTTATTTACTTGCTCAACGATGCAACAGAAAATTCTGCAACACGTGCCTCTTTGAACATGGAAGCCACAGCACGAAGTTACACGTTCTGAAGTGTTTTAAAAGCCATTGAATTATTGGAAAGAGGTGTATTTCATCCGAGACAATTGGTCTCTCTTTTCTTACATATCGAGATAGATATTGAGATAGATATTTAATAATTGACTGCAACAAAAAAAAATAATAAAAGCTAAACAAACACTTAAACAAACAAAATAAAATGGGAAAGATGAATGACGTAGGTTTTTTTTCTGATTTCGTGTAACCTGTTAGTTTGGGCAGCTGACATGTCTGATATTACAAATAAACAAACTTATAGGGGATAGTGCATCCTTGTTTAAGATTCTGCTGATAAAACCAAACAAACGACTTATCCAAATATTTTGTACCTAGAGGGAGGATGTGTTTACCAAATAGATCTCCGCAACGGTGGAGAGTAAGGAACTGCTAAATAAATTGTCCATTTTGTCTCCTTATAACAAAGGCGGGGGGGGGGGGGGGTCACAGCATATAATGAAATAAATATTTTTAACCACAATTAATAATTTTTCCATTTCCATACATGTAAAATTTATTTTAAAAGAAAATGTTCAATTAGAAATAGAAATATTTATATTATTACGTGTCGGGGAATTTTAGATAAACAATAACAAAACTTTTTTACCCATTTTTATGTACATGTGTCGCATTTACTTCACACAAGTATACTTATAGCACTGGCGGATTTAGAGGGAACCCGGGCCCCCCTTTTGTGTCCAAGATATACATAAAATCTAATAAATCAATTTTTTGTGTGTGGCCGTGGGCCCTTACCCTGACTTCAAACTGGTTTGGCCCCCCTCCCTTTTCAAGATTCCTGGATCCGCCACCGTACAGCACATTCTTTTAAAAAGTTATCCTCAATTGCAGTTAACCAGATTTTGTAATTATTAATCGTCATTATTATTATCATTATGATCTTTTTTTCCTTTAGTGCTGCGAGGGGAGGTCGTTTGTTCTATGACGAAAATTAAGAATTAAGGGAATTAACAATATTTGAAAATGGAGTTTTTCTTTAATTCTTCTTATCGAAAGCTATTTCTGGTCCTTCATTTAGAATTTGCGATTAATTGCAGATCGAACATTTATATTTATTTTCTTCTTAAATTTAATGACTATTTTATAAGACATCTCATTTACAGGAGATTTTCATTTAAATTAATTTTCCAACTGGAGATTTTTCAAATTCAATTTAACTTTCACTTACATATTTTTACATATAAATACTTACGAGGTACAAAAGTATCAGGAACCGGTCTGGTCCATCGACTATTAACCAGAATACCATATAGGGCGAGTGAATTATTTCCGGATTTTAAACTTATTTCTGAAGTCCGATTCCCCAAGTGATGTTCGTGATCATGAATAATGTCACTCTCTGATATTTTAACCCAAGTTAAAAGTGATATCAAGATTTTTTCAATAATTTTCACAAACATTTCGAAAAAATTATAACTATTTCACTTCCAGGAATTTTAACCATCTGGCATAAGTTTGTTGTAATTAGACATTGATTAATATCTTCATTCAAATATAAATCCATGCAATTCTAAAAATTCATTCACATTTGTGCACAAGATTATCAAGGAAAAACAAAAACAAAAGAAAAAATTCGGACGCTTAAAGATTATTTAAACTATTCCAGTTAGATGCGCAGTGATAATGTTTGAAATATCACTTGCAGTTTCCAATTATTCTAGGAGATCGTATCTGCCTCTGTATCTAAAACTATATCTTCCTCGAGCTTTTGGCCGGGCTATTAATGTGAAGAGGTATACAGAAACACGCGCCTATAATGTCTTCAAACGAGTGGGATCGTTTTCCAGGGCTGCTAAAACCGGCGGTGTTTGAAACTGATTTCGACTCTGGTGTCGATTAGTCATTAATTAAAAGCAATTTTGCATACCGATCGAGTTTATATTTCCTTTTTCTGTTCATTATGAGGGGTAATCAACACTAAGTGTGTATGTATTTTGGAAACTTTAGTGTGTCGGTGCTCACGTTTCGCGCGTGTTCGGTTGCAGTGTCAAGTGACAGAATTGCGCCAAAAATTATGCGAAGATTACAGAGTTATCTCTCTTTACTCAAAAATTCTTGTGTTTATTTTACACAACTAAGTATTTCATTGGAGAAATTACAATGTCATTGTATATGGCGAAATCACTGAAGCTGAAATATACTTGTTTAAATAAAAAATAGCAAAATAAAATAAACATGCACAAATAAAGATTTTTAAAGCGTTTTACGTCTTTAGATACACACACTGCGGGACTCGGGTGAAAAGGGCACAAGACACCAATTATATATATATATATATATATATATATATATATATATATATATATATATATATATATATATATATATATATATATATATATATATATATATATATATATTATTTTAACCTTCCTACACAAGTACAAAAGTACAAATCTTATTTTGTTGTCAATTAATTTGCAAACAAACATATGTTAAATTGAGTCGTTTATCTACCGTCGTATCATTGTGTATTATAAACAGTACAAACACATAGAAGCCTGTTTTTGACAGACTCCAGGGCAATTTTATCACTCTTGGTATGCGTTAATGCAGTGGGCAACAATTCTCTGACAAAAAAGTTTGATGAATCTCGTTTTTACAAACATTTCATGGGATTCAGCAGGGCAAACATTGGCAACGCCTGACTTTAGAAGATAAACACACTCCAACGGCCGAAGGCTTAAATGGATGGCCACGAAAAAACAGAAACTTCATCGAGATGGATAAACTCAAAAATCCAGGAACATGCGATAAACATGAAACCAAGAGCAGGTACAGCCTCGGTCTCTGCATGTGTCTGTTTTCGAAGACATATTTATACAGAATTAAAACAGCAGATCGCCAAAAGCATTTTAAGTGCATGTATGTACAGCATGGGAATAATCTCTTAAAATTAGATTCACTGTAATTCACATGTAGAAAGGATTACATTTCATGTATATTTTGATATTTAAAGGCCATTCAGGATCAGAGGTTAAAGATATTTTAAGTTTTACAAATCTTTGAATGACAGATTTTCTGAGAGGGATTGATATGAATTTTATTTTTTAAAAAGTACTTCTCATTAATTTCGAAGCAAGCAAACAAAAGGGGTCAAATTTTAACAATTAGAATTTTAACAACACATGAATTCGGGGGGGGGGGGGCTGAACCCCCTTTTCCCTCCAATAGTTCCGAAACTTTTCTGGGACGTCAGTCATCAATTTACTATTGAAATGCGTCCGGTTTTCTCTGAAATGCCTCTGGTTTTGTTTTTCGGTACATTTATACATTCGCATGTGTACATTATACATTGATATTACACGTGTCTACAAAAACTTTGTAAGGATGTTTTAAATTGTAAGAGAACATGACTCGCCCAAATACACAATAGGCCGGCATTAAAAACGCATATTATGAAATTTGCAAAAGAAAGAAAATCTTTTGTTTTCCATTTCTATCACACGCATCTTTTGTCTCTGAATTTTTTTAAAAATAGAATTATCTACAAAGCTACATATTATGGAATAAGTTAAATATTCAAAAAAAGGATTTTGTGTTAGTAATTTGAATACATTGACTTCGATCTGTAGGTGTGTGGGATCATAAGAGAGAGAGGGCGGGGGAGATAAAGGGAAGGGAAGAGAGAAATGTACTCACCTATAGTATCTTGGAGAAGTGCTGCTATGATGGAAAAGCTGAGGAAAGTCAACATGGCTCGGTTGTGGAGTTACCTACAAATTTGATGAGTTTATTATTAAAACAAAAAAGAAAAAAAAACTAAGCTTAAATCGATTCTTCGTCCTATTGTTTGAATAACTATATCTCTGGCTTTAATTAACACAATGTCTCCCAGGAATACGATCGAAGTATCTTTTGATGTGCAATTTTAATTATTTTCTTTATATCTATTCAAATAAGTTTTCAATATGTCCATATAGATATAGGAATATATAACAAAGTATCTACGATTTTCTCTCAGACGATGTTCATCATTTTTATTATTTCTTGGAAATCTAATAAGAATGAAAAATATTCAATTTGTCGATTTTTTTCATACACATAAGGTATTTTTTTTAATTTAATTTTAACAGGTTGAAAAAAAGTTAGGATATCAGTACTCACATATTCACATGCTTATAATAGATATCTCCCATCTTTTAAATTAAAGTTTTTATCGATGCCCCGGGTTCCCGAAAGTCAGCTAACATGGACCACCCGACACCCAGATAAGAAGTAAACACAAAACAAACACCATAGTATTGATTCCGTTCCCCTAATCACGGTCGGGATTTTAACACGTATTTTGTGTATTAAGGAGACAAAATGAAAAATGATAGGAAATGGTGTCCCTTTGGTTTTTAAAGTCCTCAGTTTTGTCAATATAGATGCGTAAATGCAGTTCCCTGACGTCTACAGATTAGCCTTTGTGTATATGTGGGCTGTCATTATCTGTCTTTTTTTTTAAATTCAAAATTTAATACACTTAAGAAAGTGTAGTAACATCGATTTTTTTTTTTATCCATATTAGAAAAATATTAATGGGCAGTGAGAGGATCTGTGTAGGTTAATTGACAATGTACATACATGCGAAAGAGAGGAACTTAGTAAGTTGTATAGAACTTGTTTCCAATCCTTTTCATGTGCTCAATAAAATATGTTCAAAACAATGCGTCCTTTCTGACGGTTCGATCTTTTTTTGAGACTTTTCATTGTTACTGGAGGGGGGTCTGATGAACCTCTATTTAACTAAAATTTATTGTATTTATAGAGAATAACAAAGAAAATTTGTGAAGTTACCCATATTAATACAGCTCTTTTTGTTTTATCATCTAGTTTTTAAAACTGTAAATTGATTAAGGGGGGGGGGGGTTGCACATGAACAAATGATTCATATATATAAACTTTTTGAAAGTTTTATGTAATAAATTAAGATATTTCCCAAGAAATCGGTATATTTTGAGCTCAATATCGACCAGGAAAAGAACCGGTCACGTTGAGTCTTCATTGACAGTAAACGACCGAAAGCCTAAATGTCTGTGCTGCTCTGCGTGGAGTTCTCTATTGAGAAACAATATCGATGACAATTATACATCAAAACAAATCGATCGATTATCTAATTACGGCATGACAGTATGTTTTTAATTGTCTTTTTAGTACAGTTTTGGACACCTAATGATTTTATTGTGACCCCCAGCAATACTTGAACATGCAGAGGTTAACACAGCGTTGATGTTTTGTGCTGAGTGTTTATAATTAGTGCATTGTAGTCCCTAATGGAAAGGAATTTATAGTATCTTGTTTTTAACAAGTGTGACCCTGTCAAGTAAAAAGGACAAACAGAAAAAAAGATTATGAACTATACCATTATATATACACGTTGGTTTTAATTCTATTTGTTAAAAATATAAACTAGAAGAAAATAAAAAAAATTTGAAGATTAATATTAAAAAAGTCCCAAGTATGCAGTTTTAAAATTTTTTAATAGTTTCAGTATAATATGGATTTTCTGAAGATTCAAGTGCCCCCTTTAATTTTGTGCAGAACTACAAGTATGAAAAACAAGAAATTGGGGGAATCCCTTTAGCGTTTTACCGTTAAAACGGTGCGTCAGTTTGGATGCAACTTGTCCCCTGTTATCAGCCTAGGCCAAAGAATTCATTGTATGATGTACCTCAATTATCAATATAGAATGAGATTGTCAATAAAGTTAGATATTTCAATGATGTCACAGAAATATTTTATTTACACGTTCAGCAGGTGTCTGCCTCTTGCATAAAGGATTAAATTATATGCATACAATGTGAACGTCTCTCATGCAAAAGACATTGTTTTTAGCTCACATGAGCTGAAGGCTCAAATGAGCTTATCTGATCGAAAAGTGTCCGAGCAAAATGCCAAAAAGCATCCTTGGGTGAAGGGGATTTAAGTTTGTTCACAGGAAGTGCCACGTGCGTCCTCTTTCAAGAGATATTAAGAATTCGTGAATATTTGGTGGCATCTTCTAAAAATCTTCTCAAGAACCACTTGGACTGGAAAAGATGAAACTTATTTGAAAACTTCATTACATACTGTGAATTCATTTTCGTTCAATTCATGACCCCCAGGGGTAGGGCTTGACCACAACAGGGGATCAAATTTTTACCTAGGAATATATAGGAAAATTCTTTTAAAAATCTTCCGAAGAACAACAAATTCATCATTATCATATTCATCAAAAGGCATCTTCAAGTAGTGAAGATTCAAGATTGTTCAAATCATAACCCCTTGGGGTAGGGTGGGGCGATAACAGGGGATCAAATTTATACATAGAAATATACAGGAAATATCTTAAAAAATTTTCTTCTGAAGAACAACAAAGCCATAATCAGTCATATTTATATGGAATCATCTTCGGGTAGTGTAAATTGAAGTTTGTTCAAATTAGGATCCCTGGGTATAGGGTGGGGCAGAAATGGGGGATCAAAGTTTTACATAGGAATATATAGGAGAAGTCTTTAAAAATCTTTTTCCAAGGAACAGCAAGCCATGGTTAGTCATATTTATATGGAAGCATCTGCAGGTAGTGTAGATTCAATTTTGTTCAAATCATGACCCCCGGGAGTAGGGTGGGGCCACAATAGGCAATCAAAGTTTAACATTGGAAACATAGGGAAAAATCTTTTAAAATCTTCTTCTGAAGAACAGCAAAGCCATGATTGGTCAAATTTGTATGGAAACAGGCTGTGTAGATTTAAGTTTATTCAAATCGTGACCCCCTGGGGGTAATGTGGGGCCATAATATGTGATCAAATTTTATATAAGAATATATAGGAAAAAGAATCTGCTAGTGAAGAACAGAGAAGTTACTCAGTTGAGCGTCGTGGCCCATTGAATTGATCTCCTGTTAAACCAGCAGACAAAATTCATGTTGAAATTTGTATTCAATTATATACTAATTTTTGAAGAGGCATACTCACGGCTATACCAATCGCTTTAATTCGCAACCGAAAAGTTTGATCAATCAAAATGTAATTTGATTGCAACCACTTTTTATATATGTATATATGTCAATGATTTTTTTAAAATACCTTAATTAATGTTTTTTATAAAACCTAACAATAATAAAATGACAAAGTATGTTTCTAAATAAGATGGGGTATTGTGAAGATGTAGGGAAAAAAGCAAATCTCTCTCTCTCTCTCTCTCTCCTCCGCAACCGGATGTTACTTTCATGAATTTTATTTGCAAATTTTGAATGTGAATTAGAGCGATTAGTGGACGACATATACTGCGTCATTTCAATTCGTATAGGTGACCAAATCTAGCAATTAAAAGTGTGTAAAGTACCGTTAATCGAAAAACTATATTACCGAGGTGTGCAAAAAACGCTAAGAATGGTAATCAATAACATTAATTCAAACTTAAATGAAAAGAAATTATCTTTAAAATCAAATCAATCGTGCTTATTTCAGTAAAATGGTTTTTCGGTGTTTGCTCTATCGGGTTTAGGAATCTCGCTGCGTAGTGAATTGTAAGTGTAGCGACTAAATCAGTTCAATAAAGTGATTCATGTGGGCTAATGTCCATCGCTATCCCACAATTTGTGTAGGGATTAAATTCAGAGATTTATGGAAACTAATTAACAATGTTCGTATTTAATGAATTTTTTGTTCCTTTCTATTTGTGTTCGCATATGCGAAAACGTATAATTCTCTGTCTTAGTTAAATTGAATCTGATAGGATATGTCAAAATTGTACAATAAACCTGGCATATGTATATTTAAAAAAAAAATCGATTTTCTTCTTTGTAAACAGTCTTTTCCGTCAGATATTTTTATTTACTTTATTTGTTATTATAATTTTTAATATTTTTTTCGGGGGGGGGGGGGGATAAAGGAATTTGTCTACAAAGTTGTACATCTTTTTATAGCTAATAAAATGTGCATGTACAAATATTCATTAGTTGAGATTTACCATTTACACAACATTCAGATGTTAAATCTGATTTGATTGGACGAAAGCAAAACAAGAAGAGAAAAAACCCACAAAGCGGTCATTTCCGCCCGTTAAGTGATAGTGGTCAGTTTTTGGAGAAGTAAAACCTTGTTAGCTTTGACAGGTAACCTATGTTTCACGCCTGTAGACATTTATTCTCCCGGAGATACGGCCATTCTTATAAGGATACCGCAATGAGGATGGGAATTTATATTCCAATGAATTCTTAGAAACGCGCTGCAATTAAAAATATGTTTGCTTTTGTAAAGTTATTCTTATAGTTTAAAAAATCGGAGTCATGGAAGTCTTGCAATGTAGTTCTGCATATTTTCGAAGAAGATCCATGCAATAAAGCAATGCAATATGATAATGACAATAATTAAGCACTAATAAGTTAAGATTTTCTAATTACTAAATACATGTACATGTATGTGACATTAGCATTAGATTAACTGAACTTTCAAATGATGTTCCTTTCTACTTTTGAAATCCTTTTGCATAGTTATATTAGTTTTAATAAACAAATTTGTGACATTGATCTTGTTATATAAGGCGAGCCTAGGGAATTTTTTAAGAAATGCTTTCAAATTAATGAAAACTTTTTCTTATGTAGTACATCTGAACAAACTAGAATTTAAAAAAAGGACGACAATATTGCAGAAAAAGTACTCACCAGTATTACACATTAAGTCATAATCCAGTAAGAAACAAAATTTTAAAAACAGTTTGAAATGAAATCCTCAAAAGTTGACCATATCCATTTTGCACTTTACGATGCTACGTCCGGTTCCTGTGAAAGAAATGGTTACAATGTTAGCATGGAGAAGTCCCGTGACGCGCAACCACATAATCAGATAGTCTATTGACTGTCAGGCGTTTATGTTGAAGAAGTATTAATCGGTTATAAACATAGAAATAAACGTCAATCACCAAGAATTAGTGTTTTCTGGAGTCGTCACGCTCTGATGGCTGACCATCCATATCAATTTTATGGATCCTTAATTGTTAGTTTTAATACCATGTAACCTAGCTTATTTACAGAAAAGACTGCATCAGGAACTATATATATTTTGTCGCAAACTGATTGAGTTAAAATGCCAGCAGACGTCTAAATAGGCCTCATTTAATATTTAGATTCTTCAACAATTTGTATGCCCCTACTTCGATTCTGCTGATCATGAGCAATACCAGAAATCCAGCTGTTTAGATATTTCTTACGAAATCTTTGCAAATTGAGACCATTGAAATGATTTGTTGAAGTTCATGTCAGAGATCTTGGACGCGAAGGAAATTCATATCAAACACTCCCCTGACGTAATGAAAGCATTGGCAGAGGGGAGTTTCAACCCTCTTTAGCTATGGATCCGGTTGATATGATTCAGTGTGGCGTTGTTTCTTTGTTTGATTTCCCAAAGTCGATTAATGGCGAAGAAAAACTTGCCTAGATTAAGTGTACGTCTGTTTTGTTTTATCAAACACGAAAGTAGGTCATCGTGAGAAAATGAAAGTGACCTGAAAGGTGCTCTAGCACGATGTAAACCTCTTTCAAAATCAACCTCGATTAAATCCTTTTTTAAAGAAAATATCTCCACTTTAAAGTGTTTCAGTCTCATATACGATGAATTATTTTTAATCTGTTTGGATTCTCAATGAGCAACGAAAATGATAAATAACAAGTTAAGTATATACTTAAAAAAAGTAAATTATAAGAAAACAATTCAAGGTTAAGCATTTTCTTACTGAATTATTTTGAAGAGATCCTTTTTATTGAACAATGCCATATATATTTTTTGATTTTCAAAATTTTCTGATTAATTTTATGATCACTTTCAGTGGAAAAAGCATAATTTTGAAAAGCCTGAGAAAATCGAGAGAAAAAAAACCTAAAATGTATACCTTGTTTTCATGGAATTTTGGAATTTCGTTTCGCACCATGAGATTTCAATCATATGATTTGTTTTGGTGGATCAATCATGTTTAAACCCGTATCTTTGTTACTATGCACCTGCCCAATATTTCTGAGAAGTAACACTTCTTAATATGTTTATCAGAATATGATGGAACAAAGAGGTTCACATCCCCCCTCCCTCCCCCGAAAAAAATCTTTCTGTTTGAAATTTATTTTTCTATTCTAGCGTTGGGTTTTATAAGAAAAAAAGAAAGATGAATTTAGAATTCTTTGCTTCAAAAACAAAAAAAACAAAAAACACTACGTACTAATTTTGTGTTGTACAACTGTGAAGTTTTAAATGAGAAATAACTGAAATCATCAATATACAGGTACATTGCGCTTCTATTCGGGAAGTTTCTCTGGGGGAAAATTTAGGTCGTAAAAGGACAGTTAAGAAATTTTAAAAAAATAAATTTGACATATAAATTAAATATTTAACGCAACTGAGACTTACTGTTCCTCATGTCTTTCGGAATTTTCTGGTGACTTCTATTTCTTGGTGTTAGCGTGCTGAATTGAAAATGACCGTGTATAAAATTTATTGTCAACAATGCCATTACGCTCAAATCGTCAAATTTAGATTTTCTTCAAAACATTTAACATTTCCTCTGATAACGCGTTCACCATCAGTCACGTGACTATAAAAATCGTGACGTATTTCTGAAGCTTATCAATAAACTTCTAAAATGCAGCAATTTGCATCAAAACTGTGCAAAATTTGACGGATATAAAGTGCAATCATGATGTCATTGAATTGTGAAATCCTACTTGTTTACCTTATAATCTGGACATCTAAAAATTGTTTTTCGATTTTTCTCATAGGTACAGAGAAAATGGCGGATGTTTCACTTCCGTACTAATATTAAAAGTGCAATGAAAAGACAGGTGTATCACTTGCATTGATAATTTTTTTTAAAAGTATTTTTCTAAAGCTCTTCTGTTCTGCCCGTATGCATGTATGTATGAGGAATCTTATACGTTCCTTTAGGGAAAAAAAATTATGCTCCTTCCTTTTCCCTTTGAAGAAGATTGACACTGCTATGCACATCAAGTTTTCGTTATTTTATAAATCAAACTTCAATAACAGGTTGGCGATGATATGTAAATGACTCTTTTCCAATTGAAAATGTTAAAGGACCTCTGATTTTGTGTTAAACCCATTTCAACTACAGTCCACTCAATATCTTAATAATCCCTTACTTGATAGTCATAAACTTTGTAATTATAAATGGATAAGTTCTGATTTGATAAACTAGTAGCCTATCGATTGTCGCGTGAATGAGAAGACACTTTCCCTGCTCTCTTCGTTAATGTCTGACCAGTGGTAGAGCGTTCACTTCGTGATCAGGAGGACCGGATTCGATTCTCGTTCGCCGCGTCAAACCTAAGACGTAAACATAGATAGTGACTGGCATTAGAAGTGAAAGTCACGGGTCTTTTTCATGAGACCTTAAAAACCGAGGTCCAGTGTCACGGTAGGCGTTGGCACGATAAAGAACCCTCTCTGCTCAATGGCCCTGAGTGCCAAGTACAGGTTTAAATTTGAAGCCCTCCACCGGTATAGGATGACGTCTCTATATGAGTGAAAAATTCACGAATGGGATGTAAAACAACATACAATACGTACATCCATCAATCCTTTTTGTCTATCAGACCTTTCTGCTTGTAACGTCACAAAGGGGTTGGCTAGGAGGAGTCCTTACGTGTAAGTCCTCGTTTAAAGGATTGGATAAAAGGGTGCGTATTACCTTAAATTTCTTGTGACTGAGAAGCCCCTGAAACAAAAACTGGGCATCTTAAGACATGTCTTACTCGAAACCTTATCTTCGGATGTAAATAGAAGCCATCTCTTATGAGGTCTTTTGTTGAGTTTTTGCCTTTTCAAAATACATGTACTAGATTTTAAAAAGAGAATTAATCTTAAACGAAACTTTCAATTTTTTAGCACATATTTTTAATTAAAAAAAGCAAAATATATAATTATATTAAAGATAGCTTGCTTCATGAACATGCCCACTTGTTTGCTTAACCATTCCAAATATAAAAAAAATTCTCAACATTTTTTTTCACTTTTTGCCAATTTCATCAGTCAGAATGTTGAGGAATTGTAACTGATAGAAAAACTCAAGTCGACAATTCTTTGAGCATTTAATTGACATTCAAAATTTAGTGTTTTCTACACGTTCTGACATCTTGTAGTAAATAACAAATTTATAACAATTATAATAGAATCAATAACAATGGCAAGAAACTCTGAATATAAAAGACATAATTGACATCATGGAATTATAATTAAAGGATTAGCTAGGCTACAGGTCCTATGGTCAAGTTTACGTAACAATTAGCAATATCAAAAGAATATACAGTGTACAAAAGAACTAATATCCTCAAAAATCTATCCCTTTCACACGGTGACAGAACCCCTTTGGTCCCCGAAAAATGTCGTGTCCCTGAGTTTTGTCTGTTATTGTCGGGGACACTTCAATGTACTAAAGCCATATTTTGGTTCCTCGGACAAGGGTTCGATCCTCGGGAAAGAACGCTGTAACTTTATGGTCTTGTGTAGGTATTCCTACACTGGGAAGTTCTTCTCCGTTGAATTGCCTCCAAGTCCTTCTTGCCGTTGCTCAAAAAGCGAAGTCACGTGTTAACTCTATTAGTGTCAAATATTAGAAATGCACTGTTCATCTGTCCTCACTTATCTCTAAGCAGCACTTAATAGCTTGATTTCTCAGTTAGCATTAATTTACTGAAAATTATATTAGCCGATAGAGGTCACTATTAAGCACACAATTGTGACGAGGCCTAGTATGTACATGTATAACATTTCCATAATCTAAGGAAGAGAGTGACATTGCTTTTTTTAGTAGAAACTAGAAATCGATGTTTTAAAAATAGATAATGCAAACTTTCTTGCAGTCATGGGGAGTGAACTCCATTTATCAGTAATAATTACAGGAGCAAACATTGACTTATGTTTGTAATATAGGTATATTGTAACTTTGTGAAATTCTCGTACTGTAGTTGGTTGAATTACAACACATAGCAGGGGGCATACATGTATCACTCAGATAATCAGGAAATAGTTTATAAATTTTGAATATTGTTGTTAATTTAGTAATTTTTCTTCCTTCTTGTAAAGATTCCCACCCAGTTATAAAATAAAGCGAATCTTTAGCAGCAAATAAAGTTAGGCCATGACAGCACATAGTTGTAATTTTTTCTATTTTTTCACTACCACCCATATTACATCGTCCCCATACCAAAGAAGCATATTCTAATTGTGGTTTAAGGAAGGTTGTGTACATTTCCAGTTTACTAATAATTTAAGTTTTTTTCAGAGACCCAATTTCATTTGCTAAAGAGAATGATACATGTATCAATTTGTGTAGACCAACTAAGATCATGAGGAAAAATAATCCCTAAAATGTCTATACATGTATGAGGAAACGAATTCTAGTTGACTTTGCTGGAAGAAGTAAGAGTTTTGGGTAGTAAACTTTTTTTTCTCATTCTGAAAATTTAAGACGCTATTTTCTGTACCAAGTTTATAGCTTAGAAGGATCAAAATTAAGTTCGTTTTCAATGGTAATGACAATTTCGAAGAACTGCTGTAGGGTATGTTGTACATGTATAGGGTTGATGTAATATAGTATAAACAGTAAAGGAATATGTGTGAGCGTTAACCTGGAATCACCGTGTTCCTCTGTTCGTCAGTGTGAACATATGGTACATCTATGGATGCTTATATAGTCTGACGTATGCTTCTGATGCTGCATTTGACCTACATTCTATGTCTGAGCAAATCGATATATTTAAACCAGTTTACAACTTAACACATAAGAGATACACAAACCAAATATGCACTCGTGATGCATCAAGAAGTTTAATAGCATGGGATGCTGTCTCTGACTGAGATATATCATGCTGGCGTGGCTATGGTTAAGGTTTACCTTAAGGCATGTTTTTAGCTTATCTCGAATGATATAAAATCTTGTGCAAATTTAAACATTTTTGAGTTTAACATGCAGGAAATGCATGCTGCATCTGACCTACATATTCATTCCAGTGACATAAGACAAGATTTAGATAACGGACACCTGTAATTTTATCAGTAAGTTGCAAATAAGTCCAAGATCAAAAAATCCCCACCTCTGGACAGGGTTTTTCCTTCTAGGACTTTTATTAGTAATTTTCTGATAAAATTTAGGTGCCTGTGTGTTACATGTAGATCAATTTAAGCTACATGTAACTATAAGAGATATACAATATTAATTTAACATAACTTCTGCGGATAGTTCTATCTATGCAGTATTTGAAATAATTTGTTTTTGAGTGCATATTCCCACTTCATTATCGATATTGTCTCGTTAGGAAATCTCTACTTTCAAATTACCCCCCATCAAATGCGAGTATACATGTACAATGTAAGACCAAAGTTGACTCGGTGAAACATTTATTCGTTTCAGTCGTTCGATCACTTAACCTTTGACTTCCCTTGTGGTAGAAAATGGTCTTTAAACGTGATGATCCAGAGGAATGTCTGTCTGTTTACTTTTCTTTGGGAGTGTTGACTGCAAAATACAAGCGATAAAGTTTACCACATAATGATATGGACAGAGATAATGAGTTTCGCAAGATGAACTTGATATCGAAGTTTGTATTACGTATACACTGACCATCTGACCTGAGGAATAAAGATGTATATGTAGATAAATTAGATAATAAGTAAGAATATATATATATATATATATATATATATATATATATATATATATATATATATATATATATATATATATATATATATAGGTACTGAGAATATGTTTTAGACTAAGTGCACACTTTTTCCTTCTTAGATTTTCAATTTATATGTAAAGATTTTAAAAAAAAGGCCTCGTACATGTACATGTACCATGTCACATACCTATTACAATATATAAGTACACATAGTTATACAAATCCTATTATTAAACCATCAGTATTTTGCTTTTGGGCAATTCTCTGTCATTCCGTGGACATTGGGTAACCCTTTTCACTGATATTCAAGAAGTTTACAATTAATCACCGTGTGATTTTATAAGATTATAAAAAAAGATCCCAATTGTTAAAATACCGTGAACATTTAATGATAATGGATTTTACATTCCCCCATCTTTATCTTCAGGGTCAATTATACCAGCCTTCTACAGACTCATATCTAACTTCATTAGAATTATTATCAAGGTTTCTTAATCCCTCGACAAATAAAAAGATCCAGGCTAGCCCAGATTGGACATTATTGGAATAATTACTACCACGCTGACCGATAAAGAGGGCGCGTCCTTCTGTACAAAGAACAGACAGCGGCGTTTGTCAACAAAAACATACCCGCGCACAAAATCACTCATCTGTGGACGTTTAAACAGGGAAAATATTTAGTGAATGGAGAAAAAATACGTTCTTTAAACATTGTAGGCGACTTTGTTCAATTCAGGCACGTGTGTAAGCCAAGCTGAGGTATTTGTGACCGCTTTATTTGAATTTTGAAAGGCATCGTTGATCGTGTGAATTTTTTGCAAAAAATCATTTCTTTTTTTTAAAAAGTTATTTTGAATTTTGTAAAGGAAATTTAAGCAATGGCGGACTCTGAAACCAAATCGTCCGAAGTGAAATTGACCATCACAAATGAAAATGTTAAAACCCGAGATGTTACGGAGGGAGAAGAAATTGACCTTCATGAAAGGGATCCCAACAACTTACATGAAGATCTCAAGGTAAATTATGAATTACTATTTCTGCATATCAATTAAGCTCTATAAATACTGCAGATAAATAGCTTGATTGATTTCAATTTGCTCTCCTAGTGAAAACTCCTCTTCTTTTTCTTGCAAAATTTAAATATTTTCTTGAAAATAATTTAAGCATTAAGAATGCAGGTTAATTGACGTGCGTGTCCAAGAAAAAGTAAAAGCACGGGAAGTTTCTTATTGATAAACATAGGATGTTGTGCTTAATATGCTGTCTCTTGCCCCCCCCCCCCCAATAACTGAAATACTTTCAAGGCGAAAAGAAACAACAGAGTATTTATTTAGAAACAAGAATATAGCTATCTTTCTGTTTTGATGCAAGTGCATGCATATGCAACGTAAACCGCTTTACTATCTTATAATTTATCTGTGCGCTAACACGAGCAATTTTTCTTCTGCATAAAAAGCGAATAGTCACGTAATATAAAACTGAATTGCCACTTTTGAATTCTTGAAGAAAATGACCACCTAATCTACCAGCAATCTCCAATAATCTGATCTATTTGCGGCTAGGGATCTTTTTCCTCTCATTTCTGTGTAAATTGTTTACATTTTAACATTCTTTCCAGATCCAGTTTCACGAAATTATAGGCGAGCCTCATGAAGATGTGTTCTCTTTTGACTGTGTATGGGTCAACAGTTATAAGGTTTGTACGACCATTACTCTGGTATTCTAAGCCAGGGACCAGCTATTTCATTATTTATCAGTTGATTGGCCGTTAAGTGGACATACACATGTCAGTAAAAACCCAATATTCCTTAAATAAACCTGTTTGTCCAATTTCTTATTCAGCTTTAATACAGTTTCCTCCAGATATTCGACAGTAGAATTGCTTGTGAGGTATAATCGAAATACCATTGATTTATTTGTGTAACTGACTAGGGTAATTATTTACATTAGCATCAGCTGGCTTCGGTTTAAAGGGAAAATGTGCTGCTCGCGTTAAAAGTCGTTATTGACTATCAGTTGGTAACATGGTATATCATTTTTTGAGGGTAACATCTAAATTTTCTAATTGCTCTGAATACACAAAGTTTTCTGTTGACAGCTGCAGAAAAGCGCCGTGGACGCCATGTTTTTCACTACTTTCTTATTTTACGTATTAATATTCAGCATGAGGATGCGTGGGACATTTCATCAATAAAACGTCTATCTCCCCATCACAAATTACTAAATGGCGGACGGTGATAGCGCCACCTCTTGGGAAGCAACACAACTACGATATGAATACATACACGTCTGCAGAACACGCAGGTTTATCCGTGTCTCGAACGACGTCACTTTACACTTTATACTAGCGAACTAGGTCATTTTAACTCTTGATCGTTAGTAGTTTAAAAAACCTTAAAACTTGTGACATTGATTCCTTTTACATCTGATTTTCACCGAATCTAAACATAAATACCGAATACATTTTTTTATGTCTTACTGAATCTGAACGCAATAAACCTTAAATGATATAGCCCCGGGACTGTCAAAATTTTTAAGCTCTATCGCACAAGAATACTCTAAATAGATATCATTCTACCTTTCTAGGCCAAGCTTAATTTGGTTGAAGTGTCAATGTGTTGTACTGTCTAATAAAATATGTTTCAAATTTTTAGATTTTATCAAAGAACACATATAACATACTGCCAATAAATCATAATATATGTACATGCCTGCTGAAATTAATCCATATGAACATAAAAAAAAACAAACACCTAGAAATTATTACATAAAATTATGCTAAATTATCTTTTTGGTTCTGAATTCTTTATGTCACGCGAGATGTCGTCACCTTTTGCAGCCACAGTACGTGCATTTGCACGATTTCGGGCCAATGCAACCTATTCTGCATGTGCATATACATAAGGAAAATTGCCTGTTATAAATTATCCATAGATCGATTATTCAGACCGTAGTTCAATAATAGAAAAAAATGTGTAAAGATACATTTTCATTCTGATTGTCGGTAGTAGAAGATATGTAACTGTATATGTATACTATTAATAAATACCATATATTGTACATAATTTTATACATGTAATATGGTATGTAAATGAAAAAAAAATCAAACAGAAATCTACACGTAATTATCATTCATTCTTGTGAAATTTACCCCCCCCCCCCACCAAAAAAAGTATGGCATGTATCCCCATCGAAGAATGTGTTAGTGAATGATATTTCTTATATCAAATTGTATGTCTTTATTTTGTTGAACACTACAAGTAACTATTTCGGAAAATCTCTTTCCTTGTCAACAAACTGTGAATCATTATACATTGTAAATGTTTATATTTGTAGCAAATGTTCATCATCTCTTTATTCTCTCATTTAATTTTTTTTTTTTTTTTTTGCTCTCAAAATCAATTATTTTCCAAAAGAAATCTAAATCATAAATGAAGTGCAAACAATTTTATCATACTTTGCAGTGCAAATATTAATAAAACTTGTCTTTTAACTTCACAATTTTTTAGGGGAATGGTAGTCCTAATCAGAGTGAGTAATTCCAGCTAGAGTTATCTCACTTATCATAGGGTCAATGGACCTTAATTGCAACATGTTGTTCGATATTCTGCATTTTGTTCGAAAATGTACACATGACATAGGCATCGGAACCGGAGGGTGGGGGTAGGGGCTATAGGCCCCCTTTTTTGCTAAGATAGACATAATATTGCAAAGATACATATAATATACATGTAGGCAATGGAATTTGGGACTTGTGGTGTGTTCGACGTAGAAACTTTTATGTTAGTTTAGCCCCTCCCCCCCCCCCTCCTTTTAATTTGCTTCCGACGCCTATGCATAGACGCAGGGAATAGACTCTTGTTCACTGTCATTTATGATTAAGAATTATTTTTTTTTTCTTGTTTTCAAAATTAATGATTGTTTGTGTGAACCTTATCTTCACTTTAACAAGGATATTATAAATTAATAACACCCAGTCACGTAATTAGGGAAAACGCTTAATACTTGCTAAATGAAACGTTAAGAAAACTTTCACTTCCGGGACACTTGCAGCTGTCTCCACATTTACATCCGTGTCTAAATGATTGTACATCCAGTCGATGGGCATGCGCCCGAGCAAAGACAGTTACCCCTTAAAGAAATCAGGTTTTTCTTATGATTCCAAAAGAAGGACAACTCATAACAACAAACAGTTGAATGTGATGTACATTGTACTTACTTTCAAGGCATTTGCATGGGTCAGACATTTCTTTTTTTCTTTCTTGGCGTTCCTTGAAATAAAGGGAAAAAACCCTAAGAAAATATCTGAAGATAGTTAAATAATATATGATCATTGAATTATTTTGTTTTCAACAATATTTCACATTATTTCACCAGGGAATTTCAATGATTAATTTTCCTTCAATCGATGATTTATTTTCCTACAAAAACGTACTTTTGTACGTACATGTATGTGTTTAATTACAGTGTAATTGAAAAGAACTTCCCCTGATTAACAATAACACTTGTATAAATGCTTGCTTCAGGTAGTGTTATCAGATAAATTGAATAATTAAAAGTACACAATGCGTATACATACGTCTAATCAGTAACTTGTGCAATGGTACACTTCATTCTTTTGACTGGCACTAAGATTTTTTTTTTAATTTCCGGCAGATTTTTTACTTACACTATATGGTCTGATGCAATGAAATTTATTATTTGATTTCGGATTTTTACTGAGAATACTATATATGGCTCCCGTTTTAACATTTTCACTAATAATAAAATACGGTACAATGAAATCAATTCTATTGATTTCAGAAATTTATCCAGACTTTTAAAAAGCATAGTCATAATGCAGATTCTTACTGATAAATATAGATGTCAGAAAGACATTTAGACATGTAACTATAACATCTTTATCTTTCGATTTCAGATTTTCACAAACACCAAGATTTGGTGCTACAGAATCACTAGCGTCATCTGTGCCCTCCCGGTGTCGTTTTGTTGGGGGATCTACTTCGCCTGTTTCGCCTTCCATAACATATGGATCCTTATGCCCTGCCTGAAAGCCTATGGAATGAACCTCCGTATTCTTAGATCCTGCTTCAACAGTATTATAGAGACCTTCGTCAAGCCCTGCTATCTGGCGGCCGGTTATATTTTCTATAATATTCGGATAACGAAGGGGAGTGGTGACTGAGGGGTAGACGTTTGTAAAATAGGTCAAAATATGTGCACAATATATTGTACTGTTCAATACTCGTTTGTTTTAATTCTTTTGTATATACGAAACAGGGCACTAACACCATCATCTACGCATTTTGTACACTTTTAGTGAATTTCTTTGTATGTTTACTGTTTTACTTAAACACATGTATCATAAAGTTTATGATATTACATGTGTGATACTGAATTATGCATGGAATATACGTGAAAATAAACAAAATTTTAATCAGCTACATATGTTTTTTTTTTTTTTTTTTTTTTTTTTTTTTTTTTTTTGGCGTAAACCCTCTTAAGGTGGAATGCTACACCAACATTTTATTTGATGTATCTTTAGGACACCCCTTTTAAATTATTTAAGATTTAAAATAATATATCCTTTATCATCTATACTATTTTCACACAATCGAGGATTTCAGCAGACAATCGTAGATTTTCTTTCTCCTTGGATGAGTTTTCTCACTTTTTATTATCCCATGAATGATAAATTGTCCTTTTCTGGGGAAAAGAGCGGTTAGAAGATTTCAATATTTGAGTTAATGTGAAACTATTATATCTCACTTGGCAGGGAATGGAACAAGCCAAGGTAGCCGATCGAGTGGTAGGGCGTTCGCTTCGTGATCGGGAGGCCGGGGTAAACATAGGTAGTGACTGTTTCTTCGCCAAGAATTAAAAGTGAAAATCACGGGTCTTTCGGACGAGACCGGTCCCGTGTCATAGTAGGCGTTGGCAGGATAAAGAATCCCCATTGCTCAAAGGCACTGGGTGCCGAGTATAGGTCGAAATTTGAAGTCCCTCACCAGCATACGATGACGTCTCTTTATGAGTGCAATTTCTCAAATGGGACGTAAAACAACATACAATTGCAGGGAATGGAGAAGGGCATGATGTTTCTTTTTGCTGTTTTCTTATTTTGTCTCTTCTGTGGCATGTCTCTGGGTTTAAATACATGTACCAGAATATTTCATGATAGAACTCACGACTGCTAATGAATGCCCCCCCCCCCTTCCAAACAAAAACAAACAAATGAAGCTCTTTAAGGTGTATATCAATTTTTTTTATTTATTCTTTAGATATATATACTGGAGGGAGAACAATACTGAAAAAAGCTTTCATTTTTACATGATGTCTCTTCATCCAATACTAAAAATCCACGGTTATTGACATTTCTCAGCATCAACAACGGCAATTGATTGCGAAAAAAAAAACAAAGCGAGGAATTTTAAGCCTTATATTATATCTTTGAATTATTATTTTTTTTTATTTATTCTTTACATTATAAAGAGGGAAATAAAAACTGGTGTAGCTTCCAGTTTTTGCACGATACTGACTGATATGGAGTATGCTGGTAATTTTATCCTAGTATAATTTCAAATGTATTGAAACCCCTTTTTGTAATGGAAACAATGATTTTATACATTTCAGTTGCTTCTTTTCTGCTTATCTTTTTTCTTAACTTTACCTTCCCGTTAAATATTGTGAATTTTACTCTTAAGCTTGCTTGACCTATAATCCACTCTAAAGTCTTAGATATATATAGGATACAAGCTCGCTATTCGTTAAGGAGAACTGAATATTTGCATAATGTAGAGACGTTGTGCCTACGTCGTTCAAAGGGAAATAATGAATTGAATTGAATTGAACATATTTTATTGACAAAGTCAAATGGAACGGACACAAGTTCAGAAACTTAGATAGTCTTCTCCTGGTACAACATTTTGTAAAATTGCCAAAATAAAAACATATATACATAATATGGTCTATACTACATATATATCGTAGTAATAGAAAGAACAAAAATAAGTTCTTTAAGTGTACAAGTATAATTTGAATTGGTAAGAAGAGAAAAAAAAAAGAAAAAAGTAAGCTTATTTTGAAAAACGACCACATTCATTTAAGAAAGTTTGAATAATTTTGAAAAGTTCAGCATTTTGTTCAATAGTAAGAGAATCATCGCCCCATAGCATTAAATGTACATCTATAACATATAAATAATTAAATGACAATAGCTTATTCAATAAGGAATTCCTTGCTTTTACATAATATTTACAAGCAAAAAACAAATGATATGCATCTTCTAGTAGTCCACAAGAACAATTAGGATTGGTTATTAGGTTACAGCGATATAAGTCAGAATTTAAAATACAATTATGTCTTAATCTTGTATGAATTATGTTCAAAAACCTTTTTCCATATGAAAAATATTTCTGAGGTTTTACAATACTGTTGTGCAGATAGTTTTTAAAGATTTTGATAGAAGTTGCCTCCCTTGTTTTAAGACTAAGAGAATTCCACTTTCTAACAGTATCAGGAATAAATGATTTATTATACAGTTCTAATCTGTATTTTGGCAAAGAATAATTTAAGGAATTCCTGGTAGTGTATCCTGAAATATTGCCTCTTGTATCAGGTACTAAATTTTGTAAATAATTAGGTACTAAATTATTGTGCATTTTATACATTGTTATTAGTTTTGCTCTGTTTCTTCTGTATTCCAATGGTTCCCAACCTGTTTCCAAATATAATGAATTTCTTGAAGCAATAATTGTAAGCCCAGTAACTATTCTTGCAGCAAATAATTGTACTTTTTCAAGATTCTCAATGTCTGTTTTTGTGCATCCAGACCAAACTTCAACAGCATATTCAAGTAGTGGTCTAATAAAAGATATATACATCTGGGATAGAATATCTCTTGACACAGTAAATTTTAGTTTTTTAAGAAGCCCCAGTTTTTTGTATGCTTTCTTTATAATGATATCAATATGATCAGACCATCCTAAATTGGACGACAGAAGTATCCCAAGATGTTTGTGTTCTGTAACATATTCCAATTGGCAATTGTCAAAAAATAATTTAGGAAACTGCTGCACATTTTTTGAATTAAAAAATACAGCTTTGGTTTTCTGTGGGTTAAATTCCAATAACCATTTCTTTGACCATTCATCTAGTATTCTAAGATCATGGTTAAGATTTTGCTCAATATGATTAATTATCTGAACATTGTTGTAAGGAATTATCATCAGCATATAATCTACAAACAGATATCATATTTTCAGCCACATCATTTACATACAATAAAAATAACAAGGGACCGAGTACTGAGCCCTTGATAACTATCAAACCAATCTAGCATATCACCATTGATTCCATACATTTTTAGTTTGTAAATTAAGCCTTTATGCCAGACTCTATCAAATGCCTTGGATAAATCACAAAACACCATACAACAGAATTTACCTTCATCAATATTTTTTACTATAGAATGGTATGTTTCTAAAAGTTGATATACTGTGGAATGACCTGGTAAAAAACCTGCTTGATATTTATAAAATATATTATGTGAATACAAGAAATTGTATACATGTTTAAAAATGATTCTTTCAAAAATTTTGCTTATACAACTCAGCAAGGAAACGGGTCTATAATTTGTAGTGATGGACGGGTCATCTTTCTTAAATAGTGGAAGAACATGTGCTAGTTTCCAGCAGTCTGGAAAAGTTTTTAATGTTAGGGATTTGTTGAAAAGTATACAAAGAGGTTTTGAGATAGCGTCTTTGCAAGATTTTATCATTTTATGGCTGATGCAATCAGGACCAACTGCTTTATTAACAGGAATAATAGAAATTATATCAATAATTTTCTGTTCTTGTATTTTTATATCCGGAAAATTATCCTTACATCTAGACACTATATTTGGAAGCTCCTGATTACTGTCATCTAAGACTGTAATTGATGTGAAATATTTGTTCAATAGCTCAATTTTATCTATGTCTGAAAATGCAAAACTTTCAGTGCCATTGTTGGCTGTAAACTGAATAGGTGGAATTTCATTTGTTGGTTTAATGTGAAAAGTGTCTTTCAGTAACTTCCAGTATAGTTTTTGATTGTTCAGACTAGCATCCTTAAGATGAGAATCTATATTGTCATAATAGTTTTTGATAGCATATTTTTTCATGCTATTAAACTTATTCCTTACCTTCCAAAAAGTTTCCAAATCAGATTCTCTTTTTGTTTTTTGTGCTATTTTTCTTAGCCTATTGCGAATACGCAAAGTTTTCTTTAGAAGAGAATCCATCCATGGTTTATCATTTGGCCTTATGGTTACAGTTTTTTCGGGTACGCATTGGTGAATAATAGAATTAAACTTTTCCGTGAAGTTTGCTATTGCAGTATTAATGTTTTCTGTAGCATCAATAAGGCTATTCCAGTCACATTGTAGGATTAAATCATTAAGAAGTTCTAAATCTGCATGCTTATAGTTCCAAATTTTACGTTTATATGCCGCATTAACATTGGTATTCTGGTGAATATATATATATATAAGTTGCTTTATGATCACTAACTGTATTACTAACTTTTAATGTTCCAGAATCATGTACATGTATATTGTCACTAATAATGATAGGATCTATAAGGGTTTCTGTATTTTAAGTAATTCTTGTACGCTCATGTATGATATTTGTTAATCTACAGCTGTTCATAATTGTAAGAATCTCATGTGAGTTGTTAACTTTTAAGAAATCAGTGTTAAGGTCACCAAGTACTACAATATTGCTGGAGATATCACAAGCTTTTTCAAAGGACCAAGATAGTTTTTGCCAAAAGACACTATTAGTGTGTGGTGGACGATAAATACAGCATATAAGTAGATTTCCCTTTACTTGTGGTATTTCTATCCAAATGAGTTCAGTGTCAATGGGTTCTAAATCTTCTCTTCGACTAGCCTTAATTAAATTTGAAACATAAATCATTACACCTCCACCATAAGAATTGCGATCTTTTCTGAAGATATTCTTAAAACCTTCTATGAACAAACTTTCATTTGTAAAATGTGTGTCTGAATGAGTCTCACTAAAACATAGTATATCAAAATCTTGAACTAAATACATTAGGGAATCAATCTTATTTCTGATGCTTCTAATATTAAGGTGCAGGATATCAAGAGAGTTTGGAGCAGGTGGACCTTGGTTTGTTTCAATATCACCAGATAGCAATAGAATGACAAACATGAATAATTGTGCAAAAAAATTAATTCTGAGAGACCAAGATGCCATATTTTTATATTGTTTTTTGAAGATACTGGATATGAATAACAAAATATCTAATAGTGTAGGAGATTTTGAAACTTTGAAAGCAGACCTTGACAGTATATTATGACATTTAAAGTAAAAAACCCCAAGGGAAATAATCTGACTTATCAAACTTTACAACAGAAGTAACATTATGCAAATTTTAAATATTCAACGAGACACAAGGAAAGATTTTGGCTTTGTTGTGCCCTGAAAATTTGATATTTCAAACAGTTTTAAAATTGGCTAAAATATAATGTGATGTGATAAATCATGAAAGAATATGGGGTGAGGGAGGACCATTCCGGAAATATGACGTCATTTATTTGAAACATTTCTCCATTTTAAACAGAAAAAGCCTCAAAATGACTTATTTCAGGGTTATTTTCCTTAACAAAATAGTGTGCACAGCCGTCGCCCACTTCAACTTTTCATACATGTTGTGTAAAATTCTTTGAAAAATCACTATTAAATAAGAACTCCTTTGTGATCGGTCAACAGGGGATGCTTACTCCTCCTAGACCCCTGATTCCATCTATGAAATTTCCAAGAGTCCCTGTTTTATAATCTGTTCACAAATTTTATAATTTAAAAGATTTTTGAGATTGATCACTGTCCGTTATCTTCACCTTTTTTATTTTGACCATTTGACCTTGACCTTGATGTTTGACGTACTTTTGAAAAACGTTGACGTTTTCCATATCTTTTCAATGGATGCTGCTAGGGCTCTCATATTCTCACAGGTACTAGAAGAAATCCCGCGCAAGCGCGGGGAATTAAATTTATACTACTACCGACAGAAAAATTCCAATAATATATATTGTAGTTTCTACTGAAAACCTACAGGTTCATAGCAGGAAGAAAAACTTTGTTCAAAATCCCGGATGAAGTAGATGTACGTCTCCACCCCCTCCCCCACCCCCACTTTTTGTAAAAACTTGAAAAACAAACTATTTCATTCATTGACGTTTATTATGAAACATGTCATACTATATGGATATTGTACTTCAGGTGCTCTTATTTCATTTCCGTCAAGGATAAAAGCATCGAATATGCACATTTTACTGATAAATTGAATTTTTTTTTGGGGGGGGGGGTAAAAATTAGCTTTTAATGCCCTATGAATAGGGCGAGTGTTTGATACAAAAGATTGTATTCAGGAAAAAACTAAAATGCATTGATTAAAGCACAAAATTTTACAGCTTTAATTGTATTTGAAAAATACCTTATTCATTAATTTTCTCTTTTCATTTAAGCAAGCTTATTACGAAGTACAAATTGTACTTCGGGTTCGTTGCCACGATGTTCTCAGTGAGGAATATACAAATTTTACCGATAAATTTATTAGGAAAACCTACTAATAGTCTTTCGATATATAAATATAAATATTCACAACTTATAGTGTTATCAATGATTTACCATTATTTCATTGAGCATTCACACAAAAGTTTTTTTTAATATTCATGCAGCTAAAATCGCTTATTGTCAGTTTCATTAAAAATTGCCTGTAACTTAGATCCGCCAACCGGAGCCGCCACCGTACACACGTTTTTGCTATTTCATGGCTGTTTATAGAAAATGAAAGTAGATTTTTAATTTAATGTACGATACTTACTATGCGAGTGAAATCTAAATATAGTTTTATCATGTTGTAAATTTTGAATTTACTAGGGGGAGGTAAATGAAAAACTTACAACATGTTGTAAATTTTGCATTTACCTCCCCCTAGTACATGTAAATTCAAAATTTATAACATGATAGTTTACGGACATCATCTTGTATCTAGTGTATTCTTAGCGGAGTATAAAACTCTGGTGCACCCGTTTCGGAGTTTATTTACAAAATTTATTAATTTTTAAGTATAGATATTCCTCAAGACAAGACCTTACTTTGGGTACCAACGTATTTGGTTTGCATTTGAGAAAGTTTAACCTTCGCTATAAGTTGCCATACGGGGGCATCAGTGTTTCACAAATACATCTTGTTTGGATAAACTTTTATTACAGAAACAAGAAATAAGTGCCTGTGCTTCAGTTATAAATCAAGGAATGTAGATGTTTTTTTCCTAAATTATAATACCTGGAAAATAAATAATTATGGAAGCTCTTGATCCCCCTAAAAAGAAATAACAAACACCTGAATTATGGAATATTATACATTTATTATTTCGTTCTTTACAATGGAATTCTGTCACGTGACCAGGCAGTCATTTTTTGCAGAGGCAGTTACTGTCGGTACATTTACAGGATTGAGGTCCGATGCAGCCTTTTCCGCAGGCGCAGATTCCTGTAAATTTCAGAAGCATTTTTATCCAATTGATGAATTTGACCTAAATAACTGACAGCAAAAATATAAAGTATATAAAAGTGAAACAGAAAAATTAAAGTCGATAAATATTTTTGTAGCACAATCAGTATAAAGAAAAGGAAGATTCTTCCCCTCAATATTTTTATAGAGTAATGTTATGTGCCAAAAAGATCATAGTTATAATAAAAAAGAAATAAAATTTGGATTTCTTGGGGGGAAATGGTAGGCAATACTTTTTGTTTGTGTGTTTGTATGAATTCAAGATTTTGGAATACCGCTCCTCCCAAAATTTTAACACAGTAAGCTTTCAGAAAATCTTATGCATGGGTCTTGTAGTATTTTATATGCATTATAGTATTTTATATGCAGTATTATAGTATTCTATATGCAGTATTATAGTATTTTATAAGCAACTTCATTTTAACAAACATTCTGTACATGTATTTGTCCGTGAGAATAACAACTTACCGTTGCAGTTACAATCGATTTTACATCCGGGACACTTGCAGCTGGATCCACATTTACATACGCTTCCACATTTACATCCACTCAATGGACAGGAGTCTGTACACAAACATTTCCCGGCTGAAAGAAAATTTTTAGATATCTAAAGTGTAAACTTTCATACAGACAAGAAAGGACAACTCAGATTACGAACATTGAATCAATTCAAAGAGAGTACATTGATTTAATTCGAAATAGAGAACATACTTGTTAGACAGTTGCAGGAATCAGACATATTTCTTTATTATCGCTGTTACCTGAAAAAATAAATCAATTATTATAATTTATTATCAATTACTGTCATTTTTCTTCATTTGCTTAATACTTACGTAATATCACAATTATATACTAGTAACATTTATACAACAGAGAAAATGGTATGGTATGGCGGTCTGTACAGGATAAATAAGTAAACACAAACATTGTAAATACCGGTAGCTTATGAATCCATAAATAGATAGGACACATCGAAGATTGTGTTTACAACATCTTTTTTTCATTTTTTAACTACAAAGCTAAATGCAATTTTTTTCCCCAAAATTACAAAGCTTATTTTATTAAACTTTTTTCGCCAAATGTAAGATTACATGTATTTTATCTAAATTCGTCAAATTAATGTTGGCTATTATTTAAACTATATTTCAGTATCATCACAGAGTATTAAGAAGGTTTCTTTTACGTACTTATAAAATGGACATACCTTCTTGAAATCGTGTAATACCAGGTCACTATGCACAGAAGGGTGCTTTCTCTTGCTATAACGTAGATTGAATAAAGTATATGCAATCAATGAGCACACTTTATACAATTTGAAACAAATTCGGTACCGTGTGCAAACCGTCATGTTTGCTAAATATCGTGTGCAAAAATGTATAGGGTTCTACTGTACCAGGGCAGGGAAGTATCGTAAGAGATAACAATATACAAATGATTGTATATTCACTTTGCACACGGCACTACCTATACAATGTGTAAATTCCAACTGACGATTAATCATCTACGCTAGCCAAGGGTTATTGGTCCACTCTGGAGCGGAGTGGACCGAAAACCCTTGGCTAGCGAAGATTATGATTAATATGTATAACATGAGTACATACCGTTTTCTTTAAATTGGCAGTCATTTATGTGAGGTGTTTTTAGATTATTAATCAATAATCTTGTAAACAGGAAATCCTCATTACTTTTTTTTTTTACTCTTTGATATATATTCTCATGGATCTCGAAGATTTGAAATAAAAGCTCAAGAATGTACTCGAAAGTGAATATAAAATTAGACATACTATACTAGAGATCTTTAGGTCAACGTCAAATGTATACAAGATGTATGTACGTTTAGGATGAATGAAAATATTATTTCTCACACAATTTTTTATTTATTTACAAACGTATTTATTTATTTTTTGACACATACGTTGTAACTGGACTGGACACCCTATGATTTTTAGTGTTATTAAAAGTTTCATAGTGCACCATGCTGAAAAAAATCTTGAACCCCCGTCTCCCACGCCATCCCGCGTAAAATTCCAGGATGCACACTTCGTGCCATAAATGATAGACTTTCCTGTCGAGGAAGCTACGATTCTTATTAACGAACTGGGATATCACGTATTGTAATTCAGAGTTTAATGGATTGAGTAAAATCTCTCTCTTCCTCTCTCTCTGTGTGTGTGAGGGTGTGTGTGTGTGCGCGCGCTCGCTAATTATACTGCGCTGCATAATTTACATTTGAGAAACAATAAATGATTTACCGTTTTAAAAGTGTCAGTATACGTATTTTTTTTTTTTTTTTTACATTTCTGCTACATAATAACCAGTTATATCAGAGCCCTTGTCGCGTCCCTCTGCTGGTGGAGTGGGGGTGTTACTAGCTTAATATGTGTTCGTTCTCCTCATGCGCGGATCGAGAAATTTTTCCCAGGAGGAATTGTGTATGGTCCATACCCACTTAAGAAAATACTCAAAAGTTATTTGACAAGCTGAAAAATTCTCCAAAGCCGAAAAACTAATTGGGGTGGGGTGTATAAGGTAAAAAAAAATCAAGCTAAAAGTACATATATGGATAGTTGCCAAGAACGGGGAGCTGGTCACAAAATGTGATTTCGACAGATTATATAGAATGTATTACGAATATGTGCACACGTTATACAAATATTCAGTATCGTGTGCAAAATATCGATAAGTTGTATATATATACACAGTATCGTGTGCAAAATGTATAGGGTCTATACAAATATGGTTGATAAGAGAATGAATGTAAACAATTAATGTTGATGTATAAATATTTATATCTTACTGCAAACTTATTGAGTGTAAATTACAGGTAGACTCTGAAATTTGAACAGGAAAAAAGTTGGACTTTATATAATTATATTTTCAAGACGTTCTCTAAATAATTCGCTGACTGTATCAACTATTTTCTAAACGTCGAAATCACATGGTGGTGTGACCTGCTTTCTGTTCTTGTCAAATATCCATAGGAAATATGTACTTTTAGCTTGATTTTTTTTTACTTTATACAAATGATGTTAAAGCGTAAAGAGCTTTAGATTTGTACATGTCATGAGATAAGTAAAATATACTTAACCGTGTGCCGATTGTAGTAAATTTATTTCATGTACCGGTATTACATGTATTAACTTATTGTACTCTCTCTCTCTCTCTCCCTCTCTCTCACTCTCCCCCCTATCTCTCTCTCAAAAGAGAATTTTCACAAACACAATAATATTCTTTCGTGGTGTTGTTTTTTTTTTGGGGGGGGGGGGGGCAAATTTAAAAATACATTACCATGGGAGAATTTGACTAAGCTGCGATAAAAGGGGGGGGGGCAGTCTTTCATTCTAAATTGACAGTAAAAAAATCATCCCCTCCCCCCCTCAATACTACGTGCCCGAGGATGCAACACTCTTATTCGATCAAATACATTTATGACCAGTACTTTTGGGTCTTTTTTTGGCTAAAAATCACCTATAGTACACTTACGCTTAACGATATACCTTAAGCCAGTGTTTCAAAATTTTTGTTCACAAAGCCTTTAATAAGTTTTATCGATAATTATTACCATATATCTATTAAACTCGAAATTTCTATAAAGCCCTCTGTGAAGTACTCTCATAGTTGACATCTGCACGAAGCGTGTCGGACCGAATTGTCTTGCCACCCAAAATGAATTTATAAATAGGTGAAATTTTCTATGGTCTCAATGTCAGGCCCACGAGGGCTTATAACAACGGTTATAAATAGGGATTTTTTAAAAAAAAATTTTAATACATATTTTGAGAATCAAGACATGC
The DNA here is from genome assembly GCF_033153115.1 of Saccostrea echinata. Lineage (NCBI taxonomy): Eukaryota > Metazoa > Mollusca > Bivalvia > Ostreida > Ostreidae > Saccostrea > Saccostrea echinata. The sequence goes on from NW_026889778.1 coordinate 18,144,772, forward strand.
AAAATGAACTTGAACACAAACGGAATATTAGGAAATGAGGGGAAAATGAACCACTTACATCTGTTAAATTTTATTCTAATCTGATTACCATTTACTGCACCAATACCATCAGGAAAACCTGCAAGATGCTAAATTTCTAAACATAAATCTATACTGTATCTTGTTATTTAAGAACAATGAACGACAACTCTAATTGCACTGAACCAATTCGAAATTGTGTACTTGCTAGACATTTGCATGGATCAAATGACTTTTTTTTCTTTATTAATGCTGTTTCCTGAAAAATAAAAATACAAGAAAGCTGCATTTGTTTATTTCACTAAACAAAAGACTATATTCTATTTCGTAAAAATATAATGTTGACTATTATAAACTATATTTCAATGACACCATAAAATATTTAGTAAGTTTTTTTGTGAAGCTTAGAATACATGTATTTAATGGACATACCTCCCCAAAACTGTGCAATATTCCTGGACAGAAAGGTGTTTGGGTAGAAATAATGCAGACTGAGTAAAGTATATGCAATGCACAAGCTCATTTTACGCAAACTTTTGTTATCGTGTACAAACAATTATAAGATGTATAATAAGTCCATTAATCGTGTGCAATATGTATACATGTACAGCATATTAAGGGAATTATGTTAATCATGTTTAGACAGAAGCAACACTATACGATATTGATTTTATATTTACTTTGCACATGGCCTTATCTGTACAACGTAAGACTTCGTGCTTGTATCTTGTGACAATGAAATCATAATAAGCTTATTTCTATTCAACATATAAATTCCAACTTGATGTTTCCTGTGGAAACATATACAACGAGAATTTAGTAAAACATTTTTGAAAAAGCACTAAAAATAGCTAATATTTTTTTTTTTATTTTAATTTTGATTTTTTAAAAGAAATTTACAGATGAAGCTGAGATATAAATGTCACATTTAGAATATCAATCAATAATATTGAAACAGGAAATTTCTCATTTGCTTACTCTTTGATGAATATTTTTATGAATCTCATAAAAGGCCAAAATGTACTCAAAAGTGTATATGAAATCAGGCTTGATTACTACTTATATTTGATATCTACCGTTTATAATTCAACGTCAAATACTGTATATACATTTGAAAGTTACTTTTACGTGTTCTTCTTGAATGAAAAAAAAATTATGAACTCAAACCTCTGTTCAATAAATGGAATAAAAATTATTTTTAAATGATAAATGTCACACCATTTTTGAAAAGAAAATTAATATTCATATTTTTTATTTTGGCATACGACATCTTTATATCATTCTTGTATTAATAGAGTAGTTTGTTTATTTATTTAGGTTTTCTCTTGCACTGATACAAGTAATTTCAGACAGTGCTTTGCTGTCTTTTATCCTTACAGTGTTTTGCCATAAATTATAATGCCCAAAAGCCTAGACCCCACCCCCACCCCACCCTGGGAAAAATTCCAGGATCAACACTTCATGAATGATACACTTTCCTGTCAAGAAACTTTCGATTCTCAATATATTGTGTTGTAAGTAAGAATTTAATAGAATTTAAATTAAGTTAGTTTAAAAACTACTGGCGTTTCTCTCTCTCTCTCTCTCTCGAGATTGAATTAGAGTAACACTATGCTACATAATGTGCAATCTTTAAACAATGAATGATTTTATGATTTCGAAGTGTCAGTATATATGTACATGTTTAACTTTTCTTTTTCATATTTTTCTGTAAGATATTGTACTAGGATTTACTTTGATCTAAGATTTTAACTACATTTAACATATTTGATATTTTATAACTTTTCATATCAAATACAGGTATTCATTTGCATAAAAATATATTACACCTGATCCACCATGTGAAAAATTTCACTTACATGATTAAACATCATTCAGATATAAGATATTTCATTTCAGATGTTCCTAAGAATCACCTGTTTTATTTCCTCCCTGTTCTGGGTGGGGGTTGCTACCCTTATCTGTTTATTTCGTGTCCTTAAGCAGGGAGGGGGATCTACTCAGCATGTTTAGGCTTCCACAACATTCGGATCCTCGCCCTTAACATTGATGACCTTCTTAAAATTAAATCTAGATCTTTGATCCGCTTAAGTATTCGATACCCTGTAGAAAGTGTCTGCTACTGAAATTTCACAATATTGAATTACTTGTCTCTCTCCTCAATTTCATATACTAATGTGTATACGATTACCCCCCCCCCCCCCCACACACACACACACACACAGATACTTATTTATTACATTCATTCAGATTGAAAATAACGGGAGATTGGGGAATCAGAATTTTTTCATAGGGCTTCACTGTGCTGCATGTCTGTGCTATAGATCACAGGTTCACACTACGTGAAACAGTGTTTCTCTGATTGAATAAAGTATATACATGTATGCAATGCATGATCACACTTTATACATGTACAGACACATTCGGTACCGTGTGCAAACCGTCATAAGATGTTTACTTAATATCGTGTGTAAAATGTATAGGGTTCTATTATAGCAGGGTAGGGAAGTATCACAAGAGATAACAATATACAAATGATTGTATATTCACTTTGCACACGGCACTATCTATTTACAATGTGTAAATTTCAACTGATGATTTATATGTATAGGGAGAGTATATCTTTTCTTTAAATTAGCAGTTATTTATGTGAGACGTTTTAAAATTTTAATCAATAATCTTGTAAATAGGAAATTCCTCATTATTTTTTCACTCTTTGATAAATATTCTTATGAATCTCGAAGTTTTGTAATAAAAGCTCAAGAATGTACTCAAAAGTGTATATTAAGAAATTAGGCATGATTTCTACATATAATAGAGATCTACAGGTAAACTTCAAATGGGTACAAGGTGTATGAAAGAGTTAAAGGGTACAAAATTACATTTTCTTCTTAATAATCAGAATTTAAGCGACTTAAGTGTCTAGAATTAATAAATTAATTATTTCTGTGCGATAAATGTCACATATTTTTTTTATGTATTCCTTTTTTTCTCCATTTTGACACATACATTGTAAAATTTATGAGAGTACATGTACATTCATTCTGTAAAATTCAACTTCAATTTATACATACATATATTATTCTTCTTTACATATAATGTATGGGCTTATTAGTATATATACGAAAGGTTTCCATGCAGGGATACAAGTAATTTTTATACAGTGCTACATGTATGCTGTGTCTTTTTCCGTACAGTGTTCCGCCACAGCTTATAAGGCCCGAGGGCGGATCCAGCAGGGAGGGGGCTATCGGGGGCGGACGCCCTATGATTCTTAGTGTTATTAAGAGTTACATAATGAAATGTCTCAATTGAGCCTCCGTCCCCCACCCCAAACCGCATAATTTCCAGGTTCCACACTTCATGCCATAAATGGTACCACTTCCTGTCGAGGAACGTTCGATTCTCATTATCGAACTGTAATATTTTGTCTTGTACAATTTAATTACAACATTATGGAAGAGTTTAATAGAATTCAGAATTACCCTGTAGTTAAAAATACCTTCTCTCCGCGCAAATGATAGAATTTAAGTAACAATGTGCTTTATACTTTATATTCTAGAAACAATAAATAATTCCACCGTTTTAGAAGTGTCAGTATATAGGTGTATTTTTTTTTTATACATTTCCCCGTAATATATTTTACATCTATGATATCCTTTGATTTAAGATTTTCACTACATGTGGCACATGACTCAATGATACCTTAATTCTTCACTTCAGATTTAAATGTATTATAACACCTGATTCATAATATCAAATTTTCATTAACATTACTATACAGTGTTCATACATGTTATTTTTCAGAGATTTCCTGCTATAGAATAACCAGTTATATCAGTGCCCTCCTCGTGTCCCTGTGCTGAGGCGGGGGTGGAGTATTACTAGATTTGTTTTGCCCTCGTCATGCGCGGATCGAGGAAGTTTGTGTGTGGTCCATAACCACTTTAGAAAAGACTTGAAAATTTAGAAAATTATTTGACCAGAAAATAAAATAAAAAAGAAATAAAAATTCTCCAAAGGGATTTACTTCGCTTATTTAGCCTTCTATAATATTCGGATCCTCGTTCACTAGCATGCATCATCTATCAAAATTAGAGCTAATAAAATCTTTGATTCCTTCATACCCTACGTATAGTAAGTGGGCACTTTTGAAAATTGTCAATATTGCATCTTGTGTGGCATCCCTCATCAATTTTATATACATTTGTACTAGTATACTATTCAACACATACTTGTACGCACACAAATATTACCCTTCAATGTGAGATCTAACTTCTTATAAAAAAAAATGTCACATACACATACTTCCCATCATTTACATTTAAATTTACATGTCAGAGTGGGGAGTCATAATTATTTTGGGGATTCGCTGTGTTGCATTACCATCATTCCCTTAAAGAAAATAAACCAAATAAACAATCACTCCATTTACGATATATTATGCATTTATTATTTTGTTCTTTACAATGGAATTCTGTCACGTGACCAGGCAGTCATTTTTTGCAGACGCAGTTACTGTCCGTACATTTACATGATTGAGGTCCAAGGCAGCCCTTTCCGCAAGCGCAGAGTCCTGCAAATTAAACAAAACATTTTTATTTAATTAATGAGTATATCGTAAATACTTGACAAGAATATATATATATATATATATATATATATATATATATATATATATATATATATATATATATATATATATATATATATATATATATATATATATAACAGACACATTTAATAGTCAAATAAATGCAACACAACCAGTGAAGAGAAAACAACCGCCCTCCCCCCGCCAAAATCTTTGTACAGTGTTAAGTTACATGTAGGTTCAAAAAAAAAGAAGAAGAAGAAGAAGAAGAAGAAATTTTGGCTTACCTTGGAAAAAAAATTGCTAGGCAATGATTTTTGTTGGTGCTTTTGTTTCAGTTGAAATACTGCCCGTTTGTCACATTTTTGAGAACAATAAAAATCCTACTGGTAGATATATGTGAATATGGTATTTTTTATATGCATATTTCTTTTTACATTGAGAATACCAACTTACCGTTGCAGTTGCAATTGACTTTACATCCGGGACACTTGCAGCTGGGTCCACATTTACATCCGCCCCCACATTTACATCCAGTTGATGGGCAGGTGGCTACGCACAAACAGTTTCCAGCTAGAAACATGTAAATCGTATAAAGAACGACAACTCGAACTATTCACAATCGGTATTTGGACAACGTACATGTATACAAGGAAATTCACATAACTTACTTTCTGAGCAGTTGCAAGGGTCAGACATTTTTCTGTGTTTTAGGGTGTTGTCTGAAAAGGAGAAAGTATAACTTATTTAATGCAATGATAGAAATGAAACAAATATTTAATCCCCCCCCCCCCCACATTTTTTCACCACACATACCGTATCGTAAAGCCCCTCCGTATTCAAGTAGTAAAATAGAACTTACTTTCTTGAGGAAAAAATATATATTCCTTGTACAAATTTCTAAGCGCTAATGAGTATCGATATCACTCCAGTTGAATATAGAATATAATACGAATATATGCACACGTTATACAAATATTCAGTATCGTGTGCAAAAATCAATAAGTTGTATATATACACAGCATCGTGTGCAAAATGTATAGAGCCTATACAATGATGGTTGATAAGAGGATGAGAATTAATGTAGCGGAGATGTATAAATATTTATATCTTACTGCAAACTTATTGAGTGTAATTACATATAGTCTCTGAAATTTGAACAGGAAAAAAGTTGGACTTTATATAATTATATTTTCAAGACGTTCTCTAAATTATTCACTGACTGTATCAATTATTTTTTAAATGTCGAAATCACATGGTGTGACCAACTTCCTGTTCTTGGCAAATCTCCAGACAAGTATTTTTAGCTTGATTTCTTTTTTGGACTTTATTCAAATGATGATAAAGCGTAAAGAGCTTCAGAATTATGTCTCATGAAATAAGTTAAATATACTTAACCGTGTACCGCGTGTCGATTGTAGTAAGTTTATTTCATGTATTATATGTATTAATTTATTTTACTCTCTCTCTCTCTCTCTCTCTCTCTCTCTCTCTCTCTCTCTCCAGCAAAAGAAATAAACAAAAGAAAAGAAACAAAATAGAGAGAATTATCCCAAACACGGAAATATTCTTTCGTGGTGCTTTTTTTTTCTTGGATGGGGGCATTTAAAAATACATTACCATGGGAGAATTTGACTAAGCTGCGATAAAAAATCAAAGTACTGAAAGTACTGAAAAGCGGTTAGCATGCTTTCAAGATTGACCAAAAAAAAACTTTGCATGAAATGATATTAAAGTACATATAGCTGTTGTTCAATTGATGTCATCAGAGAATCAGAGTAAAAGCAGACATTCCGAACTTTGGATTATTTTACTAAATAACAAAACCAATAACTTTCCATTCGTACACCTAGACATATTTTTTATCGATTGATGTCACAAATGCATGTTTAAAATATCAAAACGTGATTTCCTGAGTTTGAAAGACAGAAAGTGCAATTTTTAAAATTCACTTTCGGTGGCGACCGGAAGTGCTCAGTAAGAAAAAAAAGTAAATTGATGTAGATTTACCTGTCATGCTGTATGGTTTCTGAAATCAGGTAATTGTTAGGTTGCTAGCACACAATTTAAAAAGAAAAACTTGTGATAAATCAAAATTTTTAGATATATGAATTTGGAGTAGCTGCAGATCTTTAACTCGCTGGTCTAATAAAATTGGGATAGATGAAGAGATTTTGTCAGTGTTTTTTCGGAGACCTTCAGTTCTGTAGCTTTAATCTGAAGAAAAGTTGAACTAGTCGGTTCAAAACAAAACAAGTACTTTACACACGGCGGGTGTGACCGGTCAACTGCGGATGCTTACTTCTCCTAGACACCTTATCCCACCTCTGGAATTTTCAGAGGTCCGTGTTTTATGCCATTTTAACATATTTGTATTGTTTATATTGTTGATAGTTTGAGGTCAATCACTGTTCGTTATCTTTACCTTTTACATTTAAATGTTGGGGTTCATTACTGCAGGGATTCTGTATTTTTGAGGTACTGAGTACTTCCGTTTAGTATTATGTGCTATTACGGTACTACCCTCACTGGAAGACGGACAAGTAAACTAAATAATCAAGTGTTAAGAAATGTACATTACTGACCATGCAAACCATTTAAATGTTCAAATGAGTAAATGGTATGTATGACAAGAATTTAAAATTAAAAAAAAAAGGTCTTGCACAATATATATAGGGACAATACTGAGTTATTGGCATATACTTTTCATGCAATGCTCTTGATATCAAAGAAAACGTAAAAAGAAAAAGTAAAGTTGTTATCTAATCCAACTATACTAGAATTTATTATTTCACATGTACATTTAAAATCATTGTTTGATAAACAGATTTTGTCATTCGCAAGAATTTTCCAGTTAACAATGTCACTTACTTCAATGTTCAAATTAATATGTTAGCAAAGCAATTTACATCAATTTGATATTTTTTATTTATAACAGTATGAATTTCTATTAAAATGCCTACACTTGTATTTTTCTTTTTATTCACAGAGATTCAAAATAAAAATTATAATAAAGTTTGAACAAATTAAAAAGAAATATGTTTACAACTTACATATTTTTCAAAAGACATTTAACAAGTTCTGAAATAAAAATTAATTATTATTTAAAATTTTTGTTAATTGCCAAGATTTTTTTTATCACTCTTTCATTATATATCTTTTTAAAACGTTCTCAGCTAGATCTTTGCATATTTTAAAAAGGTTGATGAATTTTAGAAGAGGATCACAATGGCGATTAAAGCCTTTAGAGGTTTTCTATTTTTTTTTTCTTATTTTAACTTTTTTCAGTTTCCGATAAAAAAAATTTCCCCCAAAAATAAAAGTATGTATTCGTTTATGATTATAATAAAAAGAGTACAGAATGTGCTCCTGTGAGCTAAACTTTTATTATCTTTTAATTAGAGAAGAAATAACTTTTTATTATGAAAGTAATTCCATTGTTTCTATTAAAATAGTTGTACAAAAAATTTGAAAAACTTAAAATGTATTTAATGCTTTTAATAAAAGCTTTTTTTCCCATATATTTCTTCACTTAATAAAAAGTATATCTATAACTACTTCAGGGTAAACTCGCATGAGAAAATCAAACGAGAGTCTCGCCGATGTTTTGCAGTCGGTAATATCCTTTAACCCCTTTAGTCAGCAATGAACCCGTCCATCCAGTGCCCATCGAGGCATAATTGGGTCAAATAATTATGGCGGTCTACATATTGTTCATGAGGGGTGCTATATAGACCTAGTTGATGCAAAATCGTTCAACTCCCAAAAATAATCACGACTGCAGGATTTACCGACGAGTTATACTCTGCAAGTAACCCCTAAAATTTAAGCCGGGCGATTATCTCGGGTGTTAGCCTGTCAGAGTCAGATAGGCAGTAGAGGTAGCGATGGTAAACAGAGCATAGGTAGCGCTTTGACGAAGCTTCCGGTGTTGCATAGGTAGCGCTTTGACGAAGATTCCGGTGTTGACAAAAATTGCGTAAGACCTTTGGTTACATGACATAAAGCGATTAGCGTATACGCTAACCGCTTAAAAAGGGGGGGGGGGGCAGTCATACTAAATTTACCGTAAAAAATCAACCCCTGCCTCCCCCAAAATACTACGTGTCTGAGGATGCAACACATTTATTCGATCAAATACATTTATGACCAGTACCTTTTGGTCCTTATTTTGGCTAAAAATCTCCTATAGTACACAAAGGCTTAATAATATACCTTAAGCCAGAATTTCAAAGTTTTTGTCCACAAAACTTTTAATAAGTTTTATTAATAATTATTATCATATATCTATAAAATTCGAAATTTCTTTAAAGCCCCCCCCCTCCCCCTTGAACTATAAAAATGCCAGGGTTTCAAAGTTTTTGTCCACAAAACCTTTAATAAGTTTTATGTACATGTATATCATATATCTATTAGCGGGAAAAAAATTCGAAATGGCTTTAAAACCCCCCTCCCTCGGAAAAAATTATATTATGGCTCTATTCTGGGAAAAGGAACTTGGTCATTATCATTTATACACGTGTCTAGTATTCTTCGTTTGCTTTTCAATTCAGATAGACCCGAATAGAAACAGAGCCAGAGGAGAAGAGAGGCCATTCTTTCTCTCTTAAACAAATATGTGATATATTCTCCGTTTTTTCGAACAGTATCTGCAGCATGTAGCTTTCCAAAAAAAAATTGACAGACCGGAGAGCTACAGTGCCACCCATAAAAAAATGTATATTTATTGCGCACAAAAAGTTGCGCTCGATTCTGAATCTATTAATCTCCAGTCTTACCTCAACTGCACAAAAGCTCGACTTCAAAAAATTCCTTTGCCTTCTAACAAATTCTCTCGTAGTTGACATCTGCACGAAGCGTGTTGGACCGAATTTTCTTGCCACCCAAAATGGCTTTATAAATAGACGACATTTTCTATTTATGGTTTTAATGTAAGGCAATTTCTGTTTGCAATCATATTTAACAAAACCTATTGACAAAAAATTTAAACAATTATTAACAAAATTTAGGTTATCAAATCATACGTTGAATATTGAAATAGGTCGACACCGTAACATACATGTACCTAAGATTAATAGATTACGTATATGTTGTAATCTCCATGATGTAGAAGACGAATTTCATTTTATTTTGAAATGCCCTTTGTATAACGATCTATATAAGAGAAAAAAAATTGGAAAAGTATCATTATATTAAGCCTAGTGTCTTTAAACTTATTCAACTGTAAAGTACTAATAATTATAAAATTCTTTTAAATTTGGGCAAATATATTAAAATCAACCGTAGTATCCATTAAAATACATATTTGAATGCACAAATTCATGTCCAGACCATCTTTAAATAATTGTTGGTAGCCCTCTCCCGACCGACTGGCTGAAAATGGCCTGACTAAAAACTTTATCCTTCCGGAAGCACTTATTTTTATATGCATTCTTGAAAACAGATTTTGAAAATTCAGCCTTGAAATTAAAATTTTCTGAGAAAAAAAATCTAACCTACCTAACGACCCAATTTTTTTCATCCTAAGTCGGGAGAGGGCAAACAAACATCATTTTAAAGTTGGCCCCAGGTATTGTGATTCTGTTTAATTTGGTTCTAGCATGAAATAGATTTTGATTTTATCGTTGTCGCTCCCGCTACGCTCCCACATACACCTCTGGCAACGCATTTTTAAACGGCTAAAAATTGAAATTATGATCATGATTAATTTTTGTAATTATCGATAAAAATGATAATTTATCAATTATAAATCTATCTTTCTTTAACTGTTTAAAACGATTTATTTTCAAAAGAAATATTTTGCGGAGTAAAACGGAGTAAAAATTTATAACAATTAGAAAAAAATCTTTTAAGGGATGACAGATTAAAAATAAATCCTTTTTACTGAAAATAAATATAATTAAAAACGATTTTGATACAATTCTTCACCATTTACAAATTTTGTAAGAGTTGACAGAGGTGTATGTGGGAGCGTAGCAGGAGCGACAACTCTGGATAGAGAATGTGATTTTATTCGCATCGACTTAGTTCAGTACTGTCTATACTAGTAGTTATACATGAAGTGAGCAATGGCCACATCTGCTAGGAAACCCCAATTACCCTAAGGCAGATCAGCTTCAAACGCACCTTAAACAAGTCGAAAGATGCAAAAGTATTTTTTTCAAACTCTCTTCTCTAACAGCAAACAATAGAAAACGTATTAATTTGAGAATCAAGTCGGCGAAAATATTGAACTTGTTTTACTCCAGAGAACACAAAAAGGATAATCGAGGAAATAGGGGGAAAATGAACTAATTACATTTGTTAAATTTTATTCTTGTAGGATTTATCGGTACGTTGAATTCTCAATATAGAGTATAATCTATACAAACGCTGGTTGTTTGGAAATTATTGACAGAGACATTTACTTTTACTCCACAAAGGAAAGAGATTTTGTTTTTTAAACCTAAAATTTATTATTTACCATTTTAAAGTTAACCTTCACAGTTGGCCAAAACAGCATTTTGTCCGTTGAAGCACTGATTTTTGCATGATTTTGGCCTAGAGGTCCTTCAGGGCAGGTCTGCCCCTAAAAACATATGATATTTTGATAGTATGTGATGTAAGGAATAATTTAAGATAGGAATTTTTTACAGGCACCACTGCCCTAGGGTCGAAATCCACAAAAAAACTTACAAAAAATAAGAAATCCTGTTTTCGAAAACCTGGCTCACATTTATACCTGTTATTTTCAAAGCCAGAATATCTCGATTGGTGAAACAGCTAAGTATTAACACAGCAGATTCTTTTTTAGATCCGTGGTTCGAATCCACCTGGTGCCACACTTTTTTGTTTTAAATTCTTGCCTTTTCAACGATTATTTTAATTTTTATAGGGTTTTCAATATTCTCCTTCAATTATCTATCTTTTACGCATTTTCATTCTTGATATAAAAGACACTAAAGAGAAAGTAAATTCCATTGTAACTAAAAAGTAAAAATCAAGCGGAACTATACCTCAGTATAGGAAAAGAATTATTATTTTCAATAATATGTTTTATGTGAGCATTTCGATTCACAAGGTATATAATGTAAATGTATACATGCTTAGTTGTGTAGCATTTGATCTAAAGATTACATGTACGATGTGGTGGATCTAAAGTTACGTATGTACTTGTTCTATAATCGTTAACCAATCATGTTACGGGATCTACAAGGTTAATTTTATACGTCAACATCAGCAACCATTTATAATTGTTCATTTTGTCACGTATCATTATCTTTGTCTATGGCCGTGATTGAGTAAAGACTCATTGAGAGTCAAGTCTGATCATGAAGTTCTTTGTTTATTATGGCAAAGAAAAATACCAAAGCTGCGGGACAGGAAGTTTATCCACCTTTTGATTTAATTTGTAATAAAATAATTTGAGAAATGGCGAGCATAAATTTACTGTATTATATAAATTCACTTTGTGTTACTCGATACAACCTGTATTCTCGCCTGCACTACTAGTACACGTCTGCATTATTGCGCTGAAAGGTATACGTATACTTCTTGTATTTTCTGAGTTTAATATATTTAGAAATATATACATGTACTGAGTCAATGTTCTAATTTCATATCTCAGGTTTTCAAACAGGAGGATTACATATCAGTATCTGCACTCCCTTGGATTTCATAAATAGGGAGATGGGTGAACATGACGAGCGATAAGCCCATAGTGTGACAAACATGAAGATGAAAAATTAGATTTCAATTATATTTAAAATTTTCCTTGATATATAGTTTAACATTAAAATATACTTTATGTAAAATCTCTATAATTTGCAAAAATCCCCCAAAGATTGAAATTATTTGCCTGTGAAATATTAGACACACACTAAAGAGGGCAAAAAGAGTCATTTTCTCATACTATAATACTATTTTTCGATATGAGTGGGTCTTCGCTCCACCTTTTTGAAAGTTAATCCTCAAAGTTTGCATAAAAATATACATTTTTTGTTTACCAAAAATCTGGAGCAATGACCCACAAAACCTTAAAAATATACTTCTATGACATAACATTCGCATCTTTTCGAGAAATACTTAAGTCCATTAAGTCAAGGGTCATATCACAAACATGATTTAAATGCCACTCTTCATCAAGACTTGTGTAGTCTAGTGGTTAGCGTGCTAGTCTCGAAAGAAAATAATACTCAGGATTTTTATTGCTAGAGTTCGAACCCCACACAAATTTTTTTAATAAAAGAATAAATTTTGCTGAGAAAATTTTCCTCAGAAAAGTTTTGTTTATCATAATTTCACAAATTTCAATAATGAGAACTTAATGTACTCTAAATACTAAATTCACAAACTGAACATGACTTTTATATACATGTATCTGAAGCTCTAGGCTCTCTGCACGCTATGTTCGCCCATCTCCTTTGTATACATTAACGGCATGTTTTTTATTATATTCACAGAGATGCATATGTGTTGTATAAAATTAACACATATCAAGAAAAGACACATAGACATTACCATTATTTACAATGAAAAGTAAGGGAAAAATCAAGTAACATTTCGAGATATCAAACTCGAAGTTCCAAACTCTATTTATAAAGAAGTGTTCCTTTCCAGAAAAATCACATGTACATATACTAGTACTACAAATAACATGACAGATGTAACTGGAAAATCTATTTATTTTATTATCTAACTGGAAAATCTATTTCTTTTGTTCTTTGGTTTTGAAACATGAGATATTCCTGACTATTCAGGACTATTATTTAGTCACTTTCTGCAGCTACAGTCATTTGCGCATTTGCAAGATTCAGGTCCGGTGCAGCCTTTTCCACATCCGCAATTACCTGCCAAAAAAGAAAGAAATTTTGAACATTTTTTTTAAAACAATACCGTGCATTAAGGTATTTGATGAATAACAGAGGGATATTTGCTAATTTTAATATATTTTCAGCTAAATTAATGCTTATGAAATGATATTGAATGAACAACAATTGCATCGCAAAACGGAGCATCCCCTCGCAAAATAGCATATATCAATCCCTATATAAATTATTATTGCGTTACGCATGAACTTACTCACCCCCACCCCCACAAGTACGTTACTGTATCCCCTCCAACTTCCTTGCGAGGGGATAACAAGAACAAACAACAGGATCTAAAAGAATTCTTTAATTAGCATTCAGTGTTAATTATAAGAGTATACTAGTACTGTTATTTCCCCTTGAAAAATCTCTTAAAAATTTCTCTAAAATTTGCATGATGACCCATATGCATTTCAATATTAATAAAAAATTATGAAGAATATTTTATGGACCTCTAGACCAAATGCTTCTTTTCTAAATATCAATTTCTATAAATTTTATTTTTTAAAATGACACTTTGCCCATAGGCATCTCTATCATTGTACGATAAAGAACCAATTCAGGGTATATAAATGCAAAAAGTTGCTTCAAATAGCCAACTGAACATTATACAGGGTTTTTTTTAAGGTCTTACATGTAAAATCAAGGGCCCGGGCCTTTCCATTTGGGAAAAATAGAGACATTTGGTTGAAACTGGGAAAATATTTCACATATTTCTGAATTCTAAATTCAATTAAGAGTTTTTTTTTTCATTTTCAAGTTATTAACTTATTTTGAATTCAGTCGATCATTTTTATTATACCGAGTTTGGACATTTTTTTTTAACGATATTTGTTTGTTTTGGTTGTTTTTTGTGAATTTTCTTTTCTGCATGAAATGGGGAAAATAACATACTTTTTGCCATTGAAAAATAGGGCAGAATACAGGCTTCCTACAATCGACCCCTAAAAAAACCCTGGCCGAGGTGTGCCGAGTGGGAACCATGCATTTCTTTGAAAGGCGAGGTTTTATTTTTCTTTTCATATCGGGAAAATGAACTTTTCTTCAATATTCCATGCATTAAGTTGAAACGCATGGAAGTAAAAATATCTGAATGAGTGAAGTGACATGACGATTTGCATTGAAATAGTATTTATTTTTTAAACATTATATTATGGCTAAGTATATACGAAATTAGCTGCAATAATGTAGCCCTCCGATTTTTTTATCTGATTTTTTCAGGAGAGGCACAGGCACTTGTTTCGGTAATAATTTTTCAACCCATAGTATGATGGTAACACAAGGTACATAACTCCCGGTCTCCGAATTACATGGAATATCCCCCTCCCCAGAATCGCATTCATTTACACTTTCAGAGGAAATGCACTGGCGAACTGTTTATTAACATTGTCAGACGGCTAGACAGACACAGCTGAGGCCTGTTCAACAGTGCGAACGTTCGCGAGCGCTCGCCAACATTTCTGTTGAAAGGATAAGGAATTTAGGCGAGCGCTCGCGAACGTTCGCTCTGTTGAACAGGCCTCTGGTCAGACAGACGAACGGACGACGGACACCCTACTATCCCATAAGCTCTTCCGGTCTCTGACCAGTAGAGCTAAATAATCGGAGAGGGCTACATTATTGCAGCTAATATCCTAATACGAAATCAAAGAGAGGTTTAGAATTTAAGTCGATCTTTTAAATTATAGATATGATGTTACAACGGTAAAATGTGTTAGCCACGTGAAAAATATTTGGTCACGTTTTTGTAAAATGACTTTTCTATGCTAAATTGTCATGTCTATCTATTTTTCGATATTGTTGCAAAAATCTCTTATCTGTATATAATGAATAAAAAAAATCTTAAACTTAAAAATATCTTGGTTAAGCTTCTTTTACATGTATTTTGATTTATGAAACACTATACATTTTCCTTCATTTGATTCTTTGTTTTGATATTTATGTATCGAATACCTTAAGTATCAAGGAAAATGTCTCGAGCCACGGTCCGAAGTCTGCAAATAGCCCTCTCCAAAATGGGAGAGGATCGTACATTTTAGCCTTGGTTTGCGACGATGCAAAGAAATTAATCATGTTGCGCAAATCTAAATAATTCATACATATGTACATGTATCTTCAAAATCAATCAATTTAATTCATATGAAAAAATTCAACTCACCGCTACAGCTGCATTTCACTTGACATCCGGTGCACTTGCATCCAGTTCCACATTTACATCCGGGTCCACATTTACATACACTGGATGGACAGGTTTGACTTGCCCAGCACTGGCACATTCCACCTAAGAAAAATAACACCCTTGATCAAAGAGCGATAACTCTAACAATTTTCATGTCAGACGTGTGCTAACTGTTGCGTATATTAAAAATACAACTAAATTATATATGTTTATGTAAGTAAAAAAGAATAAATTTAACCACATAAACTTTCATTTTTCATTCAAAGTTTCTCAAAAAAGTCCTATGAAGCGATACAAAATTGTATAGATTCATACGGATGGTGCCAGAAAGGAAGAAATTTGAACATCATAAAAAGTTTACATTTATTATTTTTTTCTTTTTTTAGAGATACGATTTATGTATCATTTACTACAAAATATATTCAAAAATACATGTATACAGGAATATGTGCATTCATCTTTTTGTCATGGGTCCTAATCAGCTGGAAATATCAAATTGAATACTTACTTTCTCGGCAATTGCATGAGTCAGACATTTTTTCTTCTTTATTGGTGGATACCTTCTGAAAGAAAGTTAAAACTAAGCATTCAATTTTTACATAAAAAATTACACTCCTACATGTATACACATGGTCTGCATGGTCGCTCACTTAAGGTCAGACGACACGTTCCTCACAAAAAAAATGAGGTATCTTACCAGGCATTAGTGTAAGATACCAGAGGATGGTGTTTCTGATATTTATGTTCCCCAAACGAAGTTTGGGAACATATTGTTTTTACTCTGTTTCTTCTTCTTATTATTATTATTCTTTTTTTCTACTTTCTTCTCCGGTACTTTTTTGTCCGGGAGTGTTCTCATAGAACCACTCATCCGATTGACATGAAACCTTTTTAGGGTTAATAGGCATGTTGTGTAGGTGTTCGGAACGAAGGTCATTTTGCGCGCACATGCATGCACGTGCGCGCGCGTGCAATGAGTGAAATGACTGATATACTCGATGAAGCCGTAACTTTTATATTCCTTGAAGAATTGCTTTGAAACTCAAAATATAAAGATATATTAGTAGTCTAGACAAGATAACATGGTCAAATTAGCGTGAACTCACGCGCATGCACGTGCGCTCTTCTCTGATTGGCTGATACAAAAATCTCAATAATTTCCTTGTTTTTTGACAAAATACTTTGAAATTTAGAATATAAGTATATATTACAAGGTGCTACAACATGTTGTATAGGAAATTTCTTGAAAACACGCGCATGCAGGTGTGCTGCAATCTGATTGGTTGAAACTTTGAACGTCCATAACTCCCTTGGTTTTCAACAAAACAGGATGAAATTTACGACATGGATAGGCACATAGAGCTCCTACATTATGATACTATCAAAATTGAATGCAAGGCAATGCATGCGCGTATGCTGTATTCTGAATGGCTAATACTTAAAGGGTTACATCTCTCTTATTTTTCAATGAAATTCTTTAATATTTAACACAAATGTATGTATTGTGACACACTATAAGAAAATTACTGTGAAAAATGTAGAAAACATGTGCAAGCACATGCGCTGAAATTTGATTGGCTAATACCCATATGGCTATATCGGAGTAGTTTTCCAATGAAATACCCTTAAAAATAAAGTGTCCATCTATATTACAAAAATATTGTCTAATTTATTGAAGCTTGTAGGGAATGGGGCATCATAAGGGATTGGGGAGCCGTTTGGGGAACATCTGTAACGGTTCCCGTTACAATTAGCACTAGTTCCTATTGGAAATAACTTGAATTGCCAAAATCATATTTTTTTAATTTCGGCATTTTACCTTTTTAAAACATTTTGAAAACAGTTTAGAAATCACAAGATAATGATAATTAATAATATTTTATATACATTACGAAGAGATATAAAAAAATTAAAAATGAATTCAAGTAACGTGTGGTCTGACCTTAAACTGTTAAAATTAGTTATGTCCATTTTTTTTTGTTATAATTTACAATATTCACAACAAATTTTTACATCTAAAATTAAAAGATTAAAAAGAGCATACCTTACCCTTTACACAACCAGTCTGTTGGAGAATTCGGCGCCAAATGAATGAGGAATAGAACGTGAGTTCCCACGAAATATTTAGTACTGGGTGCAAAGGGTCTGTTGGAGTAAACGGAGTCGTGTGCAAACTGTATCAGTGAGTCAAAATAAAATTACATAATAGCCAAGAATTCAAAACATCACAGGTTTGATTGAAATTAGAATGACGTTGAACTCGGGCCCGTAGGAAATAATTTATGTGGAGGGGGGGGGGGGACAATATCATCAGTTTATGTGAGCATAATCAAAATTCCTTGACAAGCAAAAAAAAGGGGATCAAACGTAATCATTGAGGGGCACATCCATAAAGCAGCTTATTTTTTTTTTAAGTCATGCACTATATATCGGCAAAATTAATTGGAGGAGTACTATACATGTATATATATCGGCAAAATTAATGGGAGGACCCACCTACCCCCTTCCCGGTTCCTATTGCCATGGAACTCGGTTTGATTGGGGAATCACGTAAATAACCTTGAATAATTCACGAATAAATTAATAATAAAATTTCAAAGCAACTTTATTTGCATGCTTTAAAGATTTCTTTACTTAACGCATTCTGTGGAAGATTTAGGATCAAGATCTAGTAAATGAAAAGTGTTGTCACTTTGCTTTTCTGTTTCTGGTCTTAATGTGTATGTGGTTTTTTTTAACCTGAATATGGGGAACGTAAATTAATTTTATGCTTTAGTGGGGAATTCTTTATTCCATATTTGGATTTGCTCTACACGAACGCAAAAACCAGGTTTGGCTTGCCCTCTACAGAGGCTGTAAATAGAATAATATATACTCATCTAACAGTGTCTACCAAAGTTCATTCATTGAAATAGTCGATGGAAGTCACCAACTTTGGGCGCATTCCCGCGTCTTTGGATAACAGGATTTTAGCCAATCAAAATCCATTATTCCTTTTTGTGAATACCCGAAAGTCCGAATAAAGAACATTGATTAATGTGTCATAAAGAATGACCGCAACCTTAATTGAGATAATTTGAACACCTCTGCTTGACATCAGACCCTTAGGCCTTCTTAACAAAAAGAAAATCACAAAACAGGCTAAAAATTAATACCATTACATAATCATTTCATTATAAGACATTGACCATCTGACTCTTAATAATAAAGTTCTCATGTAACATTGTTTGGGTCTTGTAGCATGATACCCCCCCCCCCCTCATAGTTTTTTTTCTATCAGAAAAATGGGTTCGGGTTAAAATTCCTCCCATTGGCGGAAAAATCGCCCCCAGCACATTGTCCTTTCAGAATTTTATCAAATAAACACTGCAATATGACTAATCCGCATTTAATTTACGTGTTTTTTTTCTTTAAAAGAAAAGGTTCATATAATTTTGTGGGCACATGTTTCTTTTAAGACTGTGCATGCTTGCATTTGATTTATACATGTACATGCATTTTTTTTGCGGAAGTATGACCAATTATTATGTGTATATAGTACTTTTTTGTATTGCATTACATACAGATTATCATTAGTATCTTTGTTCTCCATTTCTTTCTAATCTTTTTTTTTCCTACCTGGGGATGGAGGTGGGGGATAGGGTACATATTTAAAACTAATATAAATCTAGTAACTCTGTATTTCCTGGGGAAGGGGGGGGGGGTACTGACTAATAATATTGACTGCATATGCATTATTTTAAAGTCACTATTGTGTGATATTTTGTTTATTTTTCTGAAATTTTAGCTTTCAGGGACGAAAACAATTGGAACAAGGGGGAAATAAGTCATATAATTGCAAAGTTTATTTGATAAAATGAAATTTGTCAGAAAGGACAAAGTTATAATGAATGACTATTTGTGGAATATTTATTGTTAAAATATAAGAGATTCATTGTAAGTTACATATTTATAAATCAGTTTAGAAGCTGAATTTTTTCTCTTAAATTTTTTAGGTTTTTATGAGACAGTAAGAAGTAGTAGATCAGATTAATAAACTAGATGAAATTTTATTTTTGATTCTTGGACAAAAAGAAGGAATGTCTTTGTCCAAAAGGAAAAAAACTAGACATTTTGCAACGTAAATATAGCATTGTAAAAGTAGAATGAAAATTGAAAAATGACTTTGGACCCCCCCCCCCCCCAGAAAACGTGGACCCCATCATCACCACCACGAAATAGGTGTTTTTCATACATAAAAAAATTCGCATAATTCTGTAAGGAAGAACGAAGAAGTAAATTGTATATAGGTGATGAGTTGTTTGTATTTTCTCTATAGGGTTTCCTTTTATCTTTTATACCTAGTGCTAAAATCAATATCAGATAAGTGTCCTTCATTAACCCATTGTTAGAGGATTATCCTTACTAGTGTCCTTTACAAAAAAATTGATATTTCGTGTGCAAAATTTGTACATGACAATTTTTTTGTCATGTACAAATTTTGCACACGAAATATCAAAATTTTTGTAAAGGACACTAGCGTCAGGTCAGAAATCAAGGTAATGGTCAGTGTCAAATGCCATGTACCACGTGTTCTAGACTTAATCAGATTAATTTTTCTTTCTTCAAACTTATTCTTTTAACAAAGAGCTCTGTTTTGATTCATTGGCTGCCCAGGGAAGCGCGGGTCTCCGATTTGGACGGTGTCCCTATCGCCCATTCTTAAAACATTGCTGTGATATGTATGCCATTCCTTTGTTCTTGCTGATCAGTCTAATATTAAGTGTAATATCAGACTGTCTAAGTATCCCTCAAAATCGGACTGTTACTGGACAAAAGAATTTAAAATGTGATTATTTAAGCAAACAGCAAATGAATGTTTGATCTTATTGACGTGTGCAAAATCATTTTAATTAATTAAAACAGAATATTATTTACTGATCAAACTGAATTGGAAAATTAAAAAAAAATGACTTCCAGTTCAAAGAATATACTAAAATAGTAAACTATAAAATAAAACATGAGCTCTTTGAACTTATAATGAACTTGTCAGACTTAATTAAGTGATGTTTTCATTCAGAAATTATCTTATTCTGGGTTTTTATAAAGCAGAGTTGTCTGGTTAATCTGTCATTTTAATCATACATTTAGAAGAATTCTACTTCTAGTAACAAAAAATTATCTATTACACATGCAATCCTTTGTGAAGTTATTCTCAATGTCTGTACTTCGAAATTAATATCCTTCAGCATCGATTTTATTTTCTGTGTTTGTTCAAGTCAAATCAA
This sequence comes from Saccostrea echinata, assembly GCF_033153115.1. Classification (NCBI taxonomy): domain Eukaryota; kingdom Metazoa; phylum Mollusca; class Bivalvia; order Ostreida; family Ostreidae; genus Saccostrea; species Saccostrea echinata. The sequence continues at coordinate 18,165,676 of NW_026889778.1, forward strand.
AATTCCAGACTGCATTTTCCTTTCAACCCCCCCCCCCAAAAAAAAAAAACATTTATAGACTTCTGTATCATAACCCAATGCATACATATTCTGATTTAAGGGTATTTTACCCCTACTCCCCAATCCCAGCAATAACATGTATATAATAATTTTAATTGTTTACCTGATTCAAAAAAATACTGAGTAGTTTTCATTCAAGCATGCATTCTGGAAGAATTGCTTTAATGGTCATTAATACTTTAAATTTTGTCTTTTGTTATAATAGCAGACTGTCTCAGGTAAATAAAAAAGCAATGTTTTAAGTACGATATATGCCTCATATAATTCTGTATGAACAAGAGAGTATTGCGTTAGCAATACTAGTCCCCTACCGGCAAGTGTAATCTGGTTCCCGTTAAAAATTGAAAATGCCTTAATTCCGTCAAAAATCAATGAAGCGGAATGAAATGCAAACTTGATCTATAACTCATTAAGGTAAAGTCACATACCAAAAATCAGCTCAATATCTGCAAGCGTTTAGAAAAAAAGTGCAGATGATACAAACAAACTTTTATCAAAAATTTTGAAAATAACGACTATAGTCATGTTTATTTAAGTAAAATGACTAAGTTAAACCACATAGATTTAATTTTTTACTCAAAGTTTCACAATAATGTGATTTTAGGTGAAAAAAAATAGGTTAATAAGGAGGGTTGCAGAAAGGTGGAATTTTGAACATCAAAGAAAGTTTACAAATTCTTAATATTTTAGAAATTTATTATTTGCATCATTTACAATCCAAATAGATCCAAAATTATATACCAATCCAGGTATCCATTTTTTTGGTTTGTGTCATCTGTCCTTAATCAACAAGCGTCATTTGTTGATAGTAATCGTGAATTTTGGCTTCATCTCCTAATTTGTAAATAGCAATTACATGTATGTATACGAATTGCATTTACTAGTAGTGGTTTTTCGTTCATACTGACAAAAAGACTAACATTTCAATTAACGCGTCATTCTATGTACATTTACAGGAGATGTGTGTTACTATATTGTATATCTATATGCAATCATAAAAATCTGTCTGAACGAACCAAGGATATTAGTAATTTTGATGTTCTGCACAAGAGAACCATTTACCGGATTTTTTTTTTTACCAGGTAATTCAACTGTTTATCAGCTTATTGAGACAAACGATTACATAGTTAAAGCTATAGATGATGGGGAAAAAAAACTTTTTTTTCTTCTTTTTTTTTGTGATTTGTCTAAGGCATATGATTGGGTATGGCATAAAGGTCTTCCTTTTAAGTTACACACGTATGGTTTTAGTGATAAGTTATTACTACGGTTTCAAAGTTATCTAGATTAAGAACACAAAGAGGGTCGTAACATAAAGCTTGCTAAGTTTTTGACTTAAGTAGAGTCATAAGTATGTTTTAGGTGCAATCTTAAGACCTGCCTAAGTACTACTTAAGTATGTCTTAAACCGTAACATAAAACGGACTTAGGTAGGTCTTAGCTAAGTCAAACTTATGTTTAGAATATTTGTTATGAATCATCCTAGTTTTTCAATTTATTTATATATATATTTGTAAAAATGATTTAGTAACGTTTTTAATCACATATATATTAAAGCTGACGTTCTTACCTATCGGATTTAGCTAGGTTGGATTAATTTCGTATTTAATTAAAGTTAATTCTGTTTAAATTATTGGAAATACAATGTATTTGAAAACAAATATTGCACGGTCACAAAATGGCACTAGTGTTTCATTGTAAACGCGTGAATATTGTTTATCACTTGAGACTGCGATGATTTCAGTGTACCGTTTGTTGTTATTCTTTCGTTTGACAAATGTTCACTTGCTTTCAAATTGTCATTCCCGCAGACATGGCACGATAACCGAACGTCTATGTACTTGAAATTGAAACTCTAATAAAAAAAAAAAACGTGCAAAACAATAGGGACATTTTGAATTTTTTTCCTCCCACATCAGCAAGCAGAGACTGCAGACGTTTTATGATATACTTATTACAATTTAATGAAGGATGGAAATTAAAGAATTGTTTTCAGAAAATAATTTTTCGGATATCTCCAACCTATCAACAATCTCTCTCTCTCTCTCTCTCTCTCTGGAACGTTAGTGAATGGTAGTGAACCCTGTCTGAAGCCTCGCTTGTTGCGTTCTACATTCAATCTAATTTACAGAAAATCTTTATTTGTTTTTTAGTCATCATCCTTTGATTCACCGACAATTTTTAAAATCATTTCATCTCATTCTTTCACAGTGAACAAACAAATCCATGATTACTGTATACAATTTACTTATAATGATTAGTGTTTATAACCTAGGTCCCACTCATATTTCAAACGTATCCCAAAAATAATATTTTGCATTTAGATGTATGTCATTTAGAGAGTGATATTGGAATAAGTGATGTATAACACCCCCCCCCCCCTCCCCTCACGACGAAAAACTAAAATTCTTATAACAGTATATTAAATATAGAAAATTATTTCTTAATATAAATAGAGGAATGTTTTAACATAGAAAGTCAACCTTATATAGTTCTAAATATATGTTTAAGAAATTTAAGACATACTTAAGTCACCTCTACCGGCCGCCTAAGTTTTGCTAAGATTGTCAAATCTTAGCACGTTTCTAGTTACGGTCTTAAGTTTAAGACTGTACTTAAGTCTTACTTAAGCATGGTCTTAGACTTAAATACCCTTTATGTTACGACCCCCTGCATAGGAACACAGTGTCTAATTTTAAAACCTTAACGTGCTGGAGTCCCCCAGGCGTCTGTATTGGGACAACTTTTATTTTTTATATATGTCGGTGATGTTGCTGAAAATATGTCGAGCTTTAATTATGAATAATGATTTATATCAACTTGAACGTTTGTCTAAACAGTGGCTATTGAAATTATATAGTTTGAAAATCTTTTTAGTACAACGAAAAATGTAGATTTTCATTGCAAAAATTTCAAGACAGTACTTTAGATCCTCACATAATCACTTAATTTAAAAAAGGTATTCTCTTTTCGCACGACCCACATGGTCACCGTACATTGATTCTCTTGTGGCCAATGTGTATAAAAAACTACTTAAAAAATTATAGTTCTTTGTCAGTGCTAAAACTTTATCATCTCTGAAAAACTAGAAAAATCACAGCTAGCAGTAGCAAGAAAAGTCACTGTTTAACTTCATTAGCATCACGCGATTCTCTGTATTTCTAAAAAGATGGGAACCACTAATTGTTGGAAAAATGTCCAAGTTAAGAACAACGAAGTATACAATTTTTTCATAACATGGTACCTGAGTATCTGAAAGAAATATTTCCTAACATTCGATCACATAAATCAAACTATGTAACTAGACAATATCAAAATCATTGGTAGTCCGCGTGGCGCAGTGGTTAGAGCGTCTGCTCTAGAGTGGCGTAATAAGGAGTTGATCCTTACTTCGCGGGTTCGAATCCATTGCGGGACTTGGAGACCGGTCCTTCGGATGAGACCGTATAAACTGAGGTTCCGTGTAGCAGTAAGTGTTGGGACGTAAAAGATCCCTCACTGCTCAATGGCCCTGAGTGCGGAATATAGGTATAAATTTTAAGCCCTCCACCGGCAAGTGGTGGCGTCTCCGTATGAGAGAATTATTCTCGAGAGGGACGTTAAACAACAAACTATATAACAAACAAAATTATTGCATCCCTAAGTGTAGATTAAACATTTGTAAATCATCCTTTGTCCCAATGGCAAGAAGGGAATGAAACTCTTTACCTCTCTTTACCAAGACAATCCATTACATTGTATAGGTTCCTTCAAAAATAGTACATACTCTCAAAAAACACTCCATCCTTCTTTTCTTTCGGCGATCGTTATTGGAATGTAATTCATACCAGATTAACACACAACAGTGTTTTGGATAAAGATCTATTTAGGTGTAACATTATTAACAGTCCTCTGTGCTCTTGTGGAAAAATAGAAGACGCATATCATTTCTTTTTTTTTCTTGCGCGAAATATACTACACACTCAAAGACAATAAAATGGTGCAAATGATGTTGTCGGGTGTGGGTGGGGTGGGGTGGGGTGGGGGGTTAAGCGTAAAAATTAATGAGATAACAGAGAAAACGCTTTTTAAATAAATCCATGAATACATGTATGTAACCTTTTAGCAAAATATACAAAAATGGAGTGAACAAACCACTTTTTTCTGAGTATAGAATTTTGCAATAGTAAATTTTCCTTTAGATGCTGGTTGCCCCCCCCCCCCCCCCAATTTTTGATGTAGTAAGGTCGAGCACTGTCACATTCCAGGATTTGGTCAGTAAAATAGGCCTTTTTCTGCTTGTCAGATTTCTTTGGAAAGCCCCCCCCCCCCTTTTGAAACCTTTGCTACGGGCCTGAAATAACAGTTGAATCTTTATAATTAATTATTTAGCATATATCTTCAAAGCAGTTATTTGTGAAATATTTTTAATAAATTATAGAGCATAATCACATTACATGTACATTACCAAACTTTAATGATGTGATATACCCATGTATATAGAAGAGAAATAAATAGAATAACTATAAATAGAATAAAAACCGACTGTGATTTTTTATATACCGGTAGTATGGGTATCCCGTATTGTATGCCTGTAAGATTGGAAAACGTTTTATTTTGAGGGAAACTTGTTGAAAATTATAAATAAATGGTACAAAGCATTGTATATCTTACCAATACTTTGAAATTACATTCTATCTTCTTATTTTAAATGTATATGGATAGGCATGAAACATTCGTTGTATTAGTTTAATAGATGAAATAGAATGATGTCATGGTTAAACATGTGATACTTTTTCTTCTATCCAAGAACTGTATTCCATGATTTAACAATGTCTTAAGTATTGTTAGCTTACTATTTTTAAGAGAAAATGATTAACTGAAACAACTGTTAACATTCGTTACCAAATCTCATTAAAAGGAATGATTTTAGAGTTCAAAAGAATGATTTTAGAGTTCAAGCATCATTTGCACATTTTAATACAAACTGTGTAATTATAACTGTAAACAACCATTTTTTTTTAAAGTCTTACTTCGAAGGGCAGATCACTCTAACTGCGTAAAACTACCCTACAAGTAGAACTCTTTAGTGGAAAGTGTTTAGAGTTCCTTAAGTTCAGAATAGCTTTTCTGATTGTCCTATGTCTGTCTGTCTGCAACTTTTTAAAATAAATTACCTCTTCTTAGTTTGTGCACTGTACATACACATTGACATATTAGTATCCTCTTCTCAGTTTTCAGAAAAGATAATGATTTAAAGTATAAAACAATGATTTTTCCTCAAATATTTGTTCATTTGCTTCTAGATATAACTTGCATTCTTGCACTCGGAAGGCATCGCGAATACTAGCCTACTTCGCTTAAACCCCACCCACCATGACGACGGTAGTACAAATATCTTTTCTGCTTGAACTTTCAGTACGGCGTGACATTCTCGGCTATACATAATTATCGTTTCTCAAATAGTGACCTAGATTCTCATTAGTTGCCAGATTAGCTCATCAATACTGAAATTTACACAGCTTTTCATACATGGGTGAAATACACATGGGATAAAAATAGTTCAGACGTCTATGAGTGACGCAAGGAACCAATTACATCGTTTCTTACAGTAAAGAGGTGTGGCTTATGTCATCTCATTGTTTGTTAACAACAATCTAAAGTTGCTAATGTTATTAATTTCTTAACCAATGAGAATATAGGTCACCATTTGAGAGACGCTAATTATGTATCGCCCCACACACACACATTTCAATGCTTGCATGCATAAAAGGAACTCTGTTAATCATGAAAATATAGAAAAATTTATGAATAGTTGGTTTGAAAAATTAAAATGTCAGGGTTTTTTTTTATTTACTGCAATTTTCTTTTGTTCGTTTTGTGGATTTTTTTAAGATTTGAAAAGGCTTGAAAAATTGTTAAGTCGTACGAAAATTTGTTCACCAGAAAATTATGTCCCTTGCCTAGCACAGCATTTCAACCAATGAAATAATTGAAAATTTCCACATCATGCATTTTCTACCAATCACAGAAGAGAGGAAGTGCACAGTCCGAAGACTGTAAAATACTTCAACTCTGTATACCGTCTTTCAAGGAAGACGGTAACAAAGAAAACAAGTAAAATTAATGTAAAACATCAAATCGGTCGCAAAAACAAATTGAGTATTTCAAAAAGTACTTTCGATTCAGAATTAAGCATCCAAAGAAAGCACAAGGTATTCAAAGCTGAAAGAGTGATCATTTATATATTTCAGACCGTCTTCAAAAACAAAATATTTAAAAAAAAAAGGAAAGAAAGAAATTAAAAGCAATAGAGATTTTAGTGCATTTGTTCATCAAATTGATTCATCGATGTAATAAAGTCAGTGATAAATAATAAGAATATTTATTGTCATCAAAATGAAGATGTAGGCCTATTTATATTCAGACCTCAAAATGAACCACGTGTTGATACCTTGGATCTTTGTCAAGTGATGATGCTGATGATTTCTGCAGAGTAGGCTATGCTGCACGACATGGTTCAAAATGTAGGAAAAAAATATCCTTATATCATTTGCAGCTGTAGCATATTCCAAACAATTTTTTACTAGTTGAACAACTTTTCAATTTTTATTCATCATGCACTTTTAGCACTTAATCAATATTCGGAAAATCATGACGATTTGCTTTCATATCTTACACACTCACAGGTTGGGGAGTACTTACCTATATTGTAAACTCTTTTTGTATATATTCTTAAATTAATAATCATCTGATGACAAGTGAAAATGAAATTGAAATATAATAAAAACAATTAAGATTTGGTTTAAAGCAAGTTTTTAAAATATTTTACTCATGATTTCATACATGTTATAATTAAAGAATTATTTTATTGAATTAATAAAGAAATAACGTCTCATTTCCCCATGTGCAATTTCTAACACAACCACAAATAGATCGGCCGCTGCAGTGGCCGATAATGAAAAGCTTGAAGAAAGGGTACGACTTTTCTTATCTCAGTTACCGCACTCTCCGGACTTTACAAGTATGATGTCACAAGACGTTTGTAGATTTATGGTCTGGAGTTGAAAGATTCGGGAAGACGCGGGTACCTAACATATCCCCACTATCTGAAAAACACATGCACTTGTATTAAAGTATCGGGTAATTTCATTTAGACTAGGGAAGTGTGTGTTGTTAATTTTTTTCAGGCCTTAAATTAGATCTATTCAAAATCAAGTGGTATCAGCAGGTATTACATCAATACACATCAACCTCTTGCACCTTGGTAATATTACTCTGCGAATCGCTGAGTGCTATCAGCCGTTCTCAGTGGGGATCTTGGTCTTGTCCGTCACAATCATTTTTCACCTGAATGCACCAATGTGTGAATGTTAAATATTTTGTTTATTTTATTAGCTCACCTGAGCTGAAAGCTCAAGTAAACTTTTCACATTTTCAACTTCTTTTCAAGAACCATTGGGCCAATTTTGACCAAAGTTGGTACAAAGCATCCTTGGGTAAAGGGGAGTTTAAATTAAAAATTTTAGTTAGGAATTTAAGTTAAAATGAAGGGCCAAGCCCCCTTACAAGGGGAGATAATCAAGAAAAGACAAAAATAGGGTGGGGTCATTAAAAAATCTTCTTCTCAAGAACCACTGGACAAGAAAAGCTGAAACTTACACAGAAGGATTCTGGGGTTCTGTAAATTCTAAATTGTTCAAATCATGACCCCTGGGGGTAGGGTGGGGGTACAATGGGGAATCAAAGTTTTACATTGAAATATATAGGAAAAATCTTTAAAAATCTTCTTCTCAAGAACACCTGGGCCATAAAAGCTGAAACTTACAAGGAAGCATTCTTAGATAGTTTAGATTCTAAATTGTTCAAATCATGACCCCCAGGGGTAGGGTGGGCCACAATGGGGAATCAAAGTTTTACATTGAAATATATAGGAAAAATCTTTAAAAATCTTGTTCTCAAGAACCACTAAGCCAGAAAAGCTGAAACTTACAAGGAAGCATTCTTGGGAAGTGTAGAATCTAAATTGTTCAAATCATGATCCCGGGGTAGGGTGGGGGCCACAATGGAGAATCAAAGTTTTACATTGAAATATATAGGAAAAATCTTTAAAAATCTTCTTCTCAAGAACCACTGGGCCAGAAAAGCTGAAACTTACATGAAAGCATTCTTGGGTAGTGTAGAATCTAAATTGTTCAAATCATGACCCCCGGGGTAGGACAAGGCCACAATACGTATTACAAGGGGAAAATCTGGTGAAGAACAGCAGGAGGGCCAAAGTTACTCTGATGAGCGTTGTAGCCCATGGGCCTCTTGTTATAATACCTGGGGAAATAATACCAAAAGATTTGCACCATTCCCTATAAAAATATTGATTGATAGATTAATGCTTGAAGAAACAAGTAAACAAACAAAAGCTCGAATTATGGAATATTATGCATTTAATTTGTTCGTTACAATGAAATTCTGACACGTGACCAGGCAGTCACTTTTTGCAGACGCAGTTACTGTCGGTACATTTACAGGATTGAGGTCCGGTACAGCCCTTTCCGCAAGCGCAAGTTCCTGTAAATTCCACAAAATATTTTTATTCAATTGATGAATATGAACTAGTAAGTAAATGAAAGGAAGAAGCATGAAGTATTTAAAAGTGAAACAGAGAAATTAAATATTCGATAAATATATGAAGCACAATCAATAGAGAGAAAAAGAAACCACACCCCTCCCCGCAATATTTTTGGTAGTGTGATATTCATATCCCCCCAAAAGAGATCAAAAGTTAATAATAAAAGAGATGATTTAACAAAAATGAGGAAATAACCTTTGTTTGTTTATTTTCAAAATTTTGGAAAACTGCCAGTTCCCAAATTTGAATATATTGATCCTCCTCAAATAAGAACAATGAAGTATCCAATTGGCCAGATTTAGAAATATGTGTATATAGTATTTTTTACACACATGTACATGTGAATGCCCTTGCAAATACAAACTTACCGTTACAATTGCATTTGACTTTACATCCGGGACACTTGCAGCTGGGTCCACATTTACATCCGCCCCCACATCTACATCCACTCGATGGGCAGGAGTCTGCGCACAGACATTTCCCGGCTGAAAGATTTTTTTTTATATTTCACACAGACAAGGAACGATAACTCCTATTACACTGAACCATATTCAATATATAAACACTGATATATATATATATATATATATATATATATATATATATATATATATATATATATATATATATATATAAACCTACTTGCAAGACAGTTGCATGGATCAGACATTTTTCTTTATAACTGCTGTTTCCTGAAAAATAATTCAATTAAACTGTGCTGGTTTTTTTGTTTCATCAAAAATAAGAATACATGAATAATTTCGTCAAATTAATGTTGATTATTATTTAAATTACTTTCAATGTCGCCACAGAATATTTAGACAGCTTCTTTGACATACTGATACAATGGACATACCTCCTCAAAATCATGTGATATCCTCACAGAGAGATGTTACACTTCTTATAACATGGATTGAATAAAGTATATGCAATGCATATGCACACTTTATGCATTACACATTTGGTAACGTGTGCAAACCGTCATAAGATGTATAATAAGTATCGTGTGCAAAATGTATAGGGTTCTGTTATGGGAGGGTACCTATATGGAAATTAGGTAAATTATGTTTAGCAAGAGATAACACTATACAAATGATTGTATAATTCACTTTGCACACGGCACTCTGTATGCAATGCACTTATATACGTAAACCGTGTGACAATGAAAGAACGATGACCTTATTTCTATATTTATTCATTGTGTAAATTCCAACATATGACACAAATGGTAAAACGTTTTTTGAAAAACACTTAAAATACTGCTTAATTCATTTCAACTTACAAATGAAGTTATTTAATTGACGCGTTTGGAAATATCAATCAATAATCTTGTAGATCTATATGTGAACACGCAGGAAATTCCTCATCTCTGTTTACTCTTTTGTAATAAAAGTGCAACAATGTACTCAAAAGTACCTAAAATCAGGCATGATTTCTACATATACTTCTTTATGTATCATCATATGGTTTTGTACGCCTTCAAATGTATTTTCTTTTTTGACCCAGTTTAAGACAATTGCAGAAATGTTAAATATTTCAAATACTAGTACAAGTCAGTAAAAGGATATTGAAAACTGAAATATAAAATATCTGTAACTCATTTCATAAAGGTCTATTTTGTATAAAGTACATAATTATTTGTAATGTACTTTTTTTTCTTCCCTATATCTTTTAAATGTATATTAAATGGGTGTCTTGAATTGAGTACAGGTTTGCTAGTCAGACTGATTGTGCACATGAGGTCATGCATCGTCCCTTGGTACCCTCTGTATTCAAGCCACCTTTTAACACTTTTTATATTTATTCTTCATGTTGTTTTCTACCTCTTCAATATTCTCTGACCCAGATTCAGACAATTATGGAAATGTTGACTATTTTACTTTTATACTAGTATGACTCCATTGTAGAAATGACTTATATTTTATAATATACATAAATTTGTACACGCTGAAGTAATTGTAAATGCACCCCCCGTGGCCCTTGATTGGTGAATAAAAAATATTATTTTGTATAGAAACATATGTATTTGATATTTGTAGGTCAATATTAAATATGTACAAGTTAAAAGGTACAATGTTACGTTTTAATTTTTTTTCTTTGCTCGAATCGAAAACTCACCCGTCTAAAATGAATGAAATAATTATTTCTGCACGATAAATATAACTTTTTTCATTAAGATACGAAATATAGATACAATTTTCTTTCATTTCATATTTTCATTTAAAGATTTTGTACTTCCTTTGACTTCAGACTTTCACTGCAATTAACACATGGTTCTGATATTTTATTATTATTTTTTACTAGTATTTTAGAATTTCACTTGCATAAAAATGTAATAATACATCTGATCCATCATGTCAAATTTTCACTAACATCACTACATACAGTGTTCAGACATCAGGCCTCGAAACATGTCAACAGACTTACATGTAAGTCAAAATTTAGATCCAACTATCTTGATTTTTATTTCACACAGGTGAAAAGTTACATGTTTGTATAATATTCAAATACAAACAAGTACTACATTTAAAAAATGTATTATTTTCTAAATTATTTCACAAGTTATATACTTATTTGAAATTTTGACTTAAATCTGTTCTCAGTTTATGGTCTTGGGGCTTGATTTTTATTTAGAATAAAGAATGTAGAATAAAGGGGTTGCTAGTCATATACAGTATGTGCTCGTGTCTTTCTGCTGGGAGGGGGTTCATGGTCTTATCTGTGTCCTCTTTGTGTCCCTTTGCAAATGGGGGGGGGGTGTACTTTGATTATTTAGCCTTCCATAACATTTGAATCCTCATCCCCTAGCAGGGATCATCTTAGTATACTAGATTTAGATCTTTGATTCGAATAGGAATCATTACCCTGTGCATAGTAAAGTGCACATTAAACAATGTGAAATTACACAAATTCTTACACACATACATATTTATCACCAATCATTGAAAAGTACGGGAGAGTGGGGAGTCATAATTATTTCAGAGATTAATTAAAATTCCCTTAAAAAAGAAACAGTAAAACAAACCAACAAACAAATATAAACACCCCATTTATGGAATATTATGCATTTATTTTGTTCTTTACAATGGAATTCTGTTAGGTGACCAGCCAGTCATTTTTTGCAGAGGCAGATACTGTCGGTACATTTACAATTTTCAGGTCCCGTGCAACCCTTTCCGCAAGCGCAGGTTCCTGCAAATCCACAGATACTTTTATTTAATTGATGAATAATTGACAGAAAAAACAAGTGTCTATAAAAGTGAAACAGAGATATTACATAGTCAAATACGTGAAGGCTAGCACAATAAGTGGAGGGAAAATGAAACCACAACCCCTGGTAGTGTAATGTTATGTGCCTAGAAAAAAAATTAATCAATACTGTTTATAGAGTTTAGTACAGCTACAGTATACAGGTATATAAAAAGTGAATTTTGCTTTCCTGAAAAGTTTGTGCGTTTGTTTGTTGTACTGCCCCCTTTCTACATTGAACATATTACGCCTCCTCAGAATCCTATGGGCTTGACGTAGATACTTGGAGAGCATTTTGTATTTCCTTATTTATATGTACATAATACATGACTGTATACAAATGCCCCCTAGTAAATGCTAACTTACCACTGCAGTTGCATTTGACTTTACATCCGGGACACTTGCAACTGGGTCCACATTTACACCCGGCTCCACATTTACATCCACTTGATGGACAAGTGTCTGCGCACAAACAGTTTCCAGCTAGAAACGAGAAAATGTAAATCGACGTATAAAGAGCGACAACTCGAAGTATATTTGGTACATGTATAGAAGGAAAATTCACACAACCTACTTTCTAAGCAGTTGCATGGATCAGACATCTTTTGTATTATTTGATGTTGTCTGAAAAAATGAGAACATGATATTTTACGCATTAAATGAATGATGAAGAAACTGGTCATGAAATTAAAATTAATTTATTTTCTCATACATTTTTTCCACAATTCATACTGTATCGTTAGCCCCTCTATGTTTACAATTCGTAAAATATAACCTACCTTATCGGAGAAAATGTATAATATTCCTTTTGTAGAAAGGGGCTGCTTTGAGTACCACGCCAGTTGAATATATTATATAATACGAATATATGCACACGTTATACAACATATTCAGTATCGTGTGCAAATGATCGATATAGGTTGTATACACAGTATCGTGCGCAAAAGGTATATTAGGGTCTATACAAAGATAGTTGATAAGGGGATGACTATAGACAATACTGTTAATTAATGTAACATTTAGTAATTAAGTAATTATTTATAGCTTACTGCAAACTTATCAATGTAATTCCTGAAATTTAAACAGGAAAATACTGAACTTTATATGTATTTTCAAGGCTTTCTCTAAATTAACATTTGAATTGTATCAATTACTTTTTTAAATGTCGGAGTCACATTGTGTGATGAGTTTCCCGTTTTGGCAAATATCCACATATGTTCTTTTAGCTTTTTTTTTTGGACTTTATACAAAGGATGATAATGCATAAAGTAGTGTTGAATAGATATTCGCGTGTCAAGAGTCACGAGATAAGTAAAACATACTGAAACGTGCGTCGATCCTAGTAAATTTATCTTATGTACTACATGCATTAAACTTAAATGTATTTCTCTCTCTCTCTCTCTCTCTCTCTCTTAATATAGAATCCTACATAAATATACTTTAAATATTGTAGCGATACGATGCAACACTTATTTGATTTTATCATGAAAGTTGGACCAGTACTCCTTTATTTTGGCAAAAAGAATCCCCTATAACAGTTGGACAGACTACCTCGCGGGGGGGGGGGGTGGTATTGGCATTTCCGACATTTTCTATTTTCATTTCCGACATTTATTTGCATTTTTCCGGAATGGTTTTTTTTTTTTTGGGGGGGGGGGGGGGGGAGGGGGTTACTTGCAACTTGCAATTGATGTTAACCAGGTAGATGGTAATAGAATTCTGAACATATATAAAATATTATATTTGTTTTAAACCATATTTTCCAAATAAAAGCAAGATTTAAAATGTAAACTATGTTTGCATTATCATGATTATATTACACGTAAATTCTACATTAATTTCTTCAAATGCTAAGTAAAACTTATTATTTAGATATCAATATTTATTCTTTTATCGTTTTAATAAAGAAGTCTTCAGTTCCTTTTTATTGTCGATAAAGTACTATTTCATAGATGTCGGAAATGAAAAAAAAACAAAACAAGAGGCCCATGGGCCACATCGCTCACCTAAGCACTGTGGCTAGAAGAAAAAGCAAAAATCAGTTCAGTATTGAAAAGCTTTAATGCATAAGTGGTCTCGATCTACCCTAAAGAGGGACCGGGGGGTGAGAGGGGGTATCATTTGAACAAAATTGAATCTACACTTACTAAAGATGCTTAAATATTTCTTTGTCTATGACTTTTTTCCCTTCAAATTTGAACTTTCATCATGGTCCAACCCTACCCCCAGAGGTCATGGTTTGAACAAATCTGAATCTACACCACCTGAGGATGCTTCCATATAGATATGACCAATCATGGCTTTGCTGTTCTTGAGAAGAAGATTTTTAAAGATTTTTCCTATATACTCCTATGTTAAACTTTGATTGTCTATTGTGGGTCCACTCTACCCCAGAGGGTCATGATTTGAATAAACTTGAATCTACACCACCTGAGGATGCTTACATATAGATATGACCAATCATGGCTTTGCTGTTCTTGAGAAGAAGATTTTTAAAGATTTTTCCTAAATGCTCCTACGTTAAATTTTGATTGTCCGTTGTGGCTCCACCCTACCCCCGGGTGTGATGATTTGAACAATTTAGAATACCTGAGGATGATTCCACATGAGTTTTATCTTTCGAGGCCCAGTGGTTCTTAAGAAGAAGATTTTTATTAAAGATTTTTCCTGTATATTCCTATGTAAAAATTTGATCGTCCATTGTGGCCCCACCCTACCCGCAGGGGTCATGATTTGAACAAATTTGAATCTACACCACTTGAGGATGTTTGCATAGAAATGTGACTAATCATGGCTTTGCTGTTCTTTAGAAGAAAATTTTTAAAGATTTTTCCTATATATTCCTATGTAAACGCAGCTCTGTTAAGGCTGCATAAAGGGGGCGGGGCCTAATTTATACGGGAAAAGTTTACTGTGACATCACACAAATATAGCAATTCCTCACAATAACAGAAAATGAAATAATTTGCGAATCTAAACTGCACAAGAGTAATGAACTACATCAAAACTTACCACTGCATTTATTTTTGTCGCTAGTTAAATCCCACACAGCAAGATATAAACAAGTCACTGATCGCAATGCACTTGTCGACATGACGTCATCATGGTAAAGTTTGACGCATTTTATGTGCAGTGAGAGGCGGATCAAGTAATTTTTTCATAGTGAAAAATGCATTTTATTATTAAACAGAATATTATTTGAAAATCTTTGGTAGACCATCAATACAAATCTGAAAAGTTTGTTTAGTTTCATTATCTAAAAAATATCGAGAGAATGTATTGAATTAATTCTACCGTGTTTTTGTCTACAGGGTGTGCATGTTTCACGCCGAGGTGCCTCATTAAATCGCCTTTTTGCAAGGGCATACACTTAATAGATCTTGACCATTTTTTGAATACACATAATGGACATATTCCTTAACTTTAAAAGTGCTGCTGCTTTCCTGAAATCGATAGCATAACTTAATAAATACATAAAATACTTGGTAAAGGTCACACATATTTCGACATTAGCAAGATAACTTGAAATTTAAACTAATAAAATGCGAATTCTATTTAAAGCAGCAGCACTTTCCATAAACTACAAGTTATGTAGAAACAATCTATTACTTTAATTTTTAATTTTAACTAGGGTATGCCCTTGCGATATTGAAATTTGTTTGTGACCTACATACAGTACACATTACATGCATTTATCACGTGACTATCAAATAACGTGACCAAACCAAATTCAGTACAGAGTGGGGTATACAATGTTATTTCAAAGAATGTTAAAGTCATAAGATAATATAGTACCTTTACAAAATTAAAATTCATTTTAAAAAGGTATGTATTTATACACGTTTATATTCTGTTGATTTCTTCGAAGTACGCCTTAACAGTGCTGCGAAACTTTGATTGTCCATTGTGGCCCCACTCTACCCCCAGGGGTCATGATATGAACAAACCTGAATATACACCACTTGAGGATGATTCCACATGAGTTTCATATTTCCTGGCCCAGTGGTTCTTGAAAAGAAGATTTTTAAAAGATGCCATTAATTTTTAACTAATTTGTAATTATCTCCTCTTGGAAGAGGGCGTGGTCCTTCATTTGAACCAACTTTAATTCCCTTTACCCAAGGATACTTTGTGGGAAGTTTGGTTTAAATTGGCCCAGTAGTTCTGGAGAAGAAGATGGAATTCTGAAAAGTTTACAACGACAACAACCCCGCCGCCGCCGACGACGACCGACAACGGACAAATTTCGATCAGAAAAGCTCACTTTTCGTCTCAGGTGAGCTAAAAATATCTGATTCAGAAATGAAAAGTAGAATATTTTTATCGGAAATGAAATGCAGCCGGGGGTCATAGTATTTGGATCCCTAAAATCTATTATTGGTTTTATTAACATCGTCTATTATTTTAGCAGAAAAAAATTCTTTGACCCCCCATACACAAAAAACAAGCATTCTGAGAGTATTGCATTAGCAATACTAGTCCCCTACCGGCAAGTGTAATCTGGTTCCCCTTTAGAATTGAAAATGTCATATCTCCGTCAAAAATTAATGATGCGGAACGAAATGCAAACTTGATCTATAACTAATCAAGTTAAAGTCACATACCAAAAATCAGCTCAATATCTGAAAGCGTTCAGAAGAAAATTGCGGAAAACCCTTAAAAATTGAAAAGGCCATAATTCCGTCAAAAATCAATGAAGCGGAACGAAATGCAAACTTGATCTGTAACTCATCAAGATACACTCACATGCCAAAAATCAGCTCAATATCTGCAAGCGTTTAGGAAAAAAGTGCGGAAAACCAAGTGGGACAGACTGACAGACAGACAGAGGGACAGACAGACAGACAGACGGACAGACAGACAGACAGACGGACGGACAGACGGACGGACAGACTCAGGGGAAACCTATAGTCCCCTCCGGTTTCACCGGTAGGGGACTAATAATATAGCGACATTCGGGGGATAGATAGTTATCATTTAAATACGTATCTAGTAATCTTTAAATCTTCGCTTTGTTTTTGGTTTTCAGTCACTTGTTATATATGGACCAGATAGGAAAAGAAGAAATAGGGTCAGAGTACATACTAGACCATTCGTTCGCTTTAAAACAAATATATTCTCTGTATATGAGAACAAATAGCTTAATCTGTTTATGATATATACAGACATTCCAAAATTATCCCCACGTCATAATGGCTGAGATTTTTAATGCTGGTTGTTGAAAACGAAAAATGTTTTAATTACATTTGATTGCATTTTACAAGGTCATTTTCATTTGTGACAAAAATTTTATCAACATTTATAACAAATTCTCTGAATGGTACAATGCATTCATGATCAGTGCATGAATGTAATGTTTTAGTATGTAGGTTCATGTACACTTAACATTAAATATACTTTCCTGACTCGATCTCGTGGACAAATATAATCCCTGGGGAAAACGTAATGGCAGCAATAATGCTGTATATAACATTTATATTTTGGATGCAATTTTTTTTCTAGGTGGAATGACACCTTGAAAGTAACGCTTTTGAAAAGTTAACTCGAACGAAAGTTGAATGATTTAAGGAAAAAATTACATTAGAAATTTCAGAAATAGATCAAAGATATATCCACAATATGATGCTCTGTACAAAATTCATTTGTTTCAATTCTTTGTGCACATGTATATTAGAAAAATTCATAACACCATGATGTACACATTTAGTACACCTTGAGTAAATTTGCATACTTTTTATGTAAACATGGACATCATGAGGTATGATAAAAATTATGCATGATGTACATGAAATAAACAAAATTTTAATCACTGTTCTTGCTAATTGTATTTCTCTATATAAGAGAAGAACACAGACACTTGACGTTTTAAACCTTTCTCTTCATTGATACAATCCCCATACTATAGTTATTATTATACATGTAGTACAGGGATATCTTTTTTATCAATAAGGGGAAAAGTTTAAACGTCAAGTGCCTGTGAAGAAGACAAGATTATAATATAAGATAGTTCAAAGACTTCTTCTATTCCACTGACAGTCATATTTCATCTTGGGTTTTCCGTCAAGTTTTCGGTAAGATATTATACGGTTCAAAATCTCTGATACACTTAAAAGCTTATAGCAACGTGTATAGGGAGTATATGAGCAGATCAAATATAATATATCAATTTAAAGCGAGTATATGAGCGGATCAAAGATCTAATACGCAGTACGTTAATTCGAATCTGCAGTTTTAGAGGTTGATCTACAGGTTTAGATGACACCCAAATCCCCAGCCCCCCCCCCCCCCCCAAAAAAAAAAATGCCGCAGGTATATTTTTCTTGGATAACGAGACATTGTTTATCTCAATTAACTGCAACTTCTCGGGCCTTTCCGGCAGAGCTTGGAAAAACGTGCTGTTTTTCCGATTGTAGAAAAGGTCCAAGAAGTTGCGATTGCACATAATAGCTGACCGTAATAATCAAATTAGTTTTTGGTAAGACAAATAATGTATGTCCGCATTCTAACTAAACTAGTTAAAAAGAAGCACAATAAATTTCATCACGGATGAAATTCTGCCTGTCAGGTGGACATCGATTTGACGATGCAGGCCCCATGTCAGTTCAGTGTAACTTCATCAGTTTATGATGGAATCAGTCTCCTAATAAACACACAAACCAGCCAAAATAATCTTTGTAGAAAAAAAATAAACATTGATAACATTATAACAATACACAGGGTAAAATATTTTGAAGTTATCTTTAACATGTCAGTCTATTGATCAATAAATAATGTAGGCAGTGAGCAAATTTTGGTCCACAATACTAAAGAATGACAGTTGTTTATTTTCTCAGGCAATATTTCAAATGCAGCTTTATGTATCAGAAATAGCATGTTCCACATGTACATTCAAGATGTTTGGCTATTTTCACAGTTGCTATGGTTATGCAGATAGACATAAATAGATAAAAAATGTTTAATGCTAAAATTTTGTCAAATTCATCCTTTGTTAAGAATGGTTTGGCAGCTTTAACTTTTGACTGGCTTGTCATATGTTGGTACAATGAAACAGTATCAGGGCATCAAACATGTCAAACCAGTCTTTAAAATAACATCATTGTGATTAAAAACTGATGAACTGTTTTCTTCAGTTTTTGACAGTTAAAAGATCCTGAACGCTTAAGTTGTTGGAACTCAAAAATTAATTTAGAAAAGCTTTATCAAGACTGACGGTAACAAAGAAGATGAAAAGCTTGAAAAAAGGGTACGACTTTTTTTTTTATATTAGTTACTGCACTCTCTGGACTTTACAAGTACGTCACAAGACGTATGCAGATTTATGGATTCGGGAAGACGCAGGTACTTAACATATCCCCACTCTCTAAAAAAACACGCACTTCTACTAGAGTATCGGGTAATTTCATTTAGACTAGGGAAGTGCGTGTTCTTAATTTTTTCAGGCCTTAAATTACGCGTAGATCTACTCAAAATCAAGTGGTATCAGCAGGTATTACATCAATACACATCACCCTGGCTTACACCTTGTTAATATTGCTCTTCGAATCGCTAAGTGCTATCAGCCGTTCTCAGTGGGGATTCTGGTATTGTCCCTCACACGCATTTTTCACCTGAATGCACCAAAGTGTGAATGTTAAATATTTTGTTTATTTTATTATTATACCTGGAGAAATAATACCAAAAGGTGTGCACCATTCCCTATAATTGATAGATTAATTCTTGAAGAAATAAGAAAACAAACAAACGAAAGCTCGAATAATGAAATATTATGCATTTATTTTGTTCATTACAATGGAATTCTGTCACGTGACCAGGCAGTCATTTTTTGCAGACGCAGTTACTGTCGGTACATTTACAGGATTGAGGTCCGGTGCAGCCCTTTCCGCAAGCGCAAGTTCCTGTAAATTCCACAAAATATTTTTATTCAATTGAAGTAAATGAAAGGAGGAAGCATTAATTATTTAAAAGTGAAACAGCGAAATCAAATAGTCAATAAATATAATTTATGATGCACAATCGATAGAAAGAAAAACAAACCACGCCCCTCCCTGAAATATTTTTGGTAGTGTGATATTCATATGCCAAAAAAGAGAAAAAAGATCAAAAGTTAAAAATAAAAGAGAGGAATAATTTTGGTCAAATGAGGAAATAAACGTTGTTTGTTTATTTTCAAAATTTTGGAATACTACCAGTTCCTAATTTTGAATATATTGATCCTCCTCAAATAAGAACAATGAAACATCCAATTGGCCAGATTTAGAAATAAATGTATATGGTATTTTTACACACATTACATGTACATGGGAATGCCCTTGCAAATAAAAACTTACCGTTGCAATTGCATTTGACTTTACATCCGGGACACTTGCAGCTGGGTCCACATTTACATCCGCCCCCACATTTACATCCACTCGATGGGCAGGTATCTGCGCACAGACATTTCCCGGCTGAAAGAATTTTTTTTTTTCATCTGAAGCGTGTGTAATATACATAATGTATTTCATACAGACAAGGAACGATAACTCTTATTACGTTGAACCATATTCAAAACATATACCTACTTGCAAGACAGTTGCATGGATCAGACATTTTTCTTTATAACTGTCGTTTCCTAAAAAAAAATTCAATTAAACTGTGCTGGTTTGTTTGTTTCATCAAAAATAAGAATGCATGAATAATTTCGTCAAATTAATGTTGATTATTATTTAAATTAATTTCAATGTCGCCATAGAATATTTAGTCAGCTTCTTTGACATACTGATACAATGGGCATACCTCCTCAAAATTGTGTAATATCCTCACTGTGAGATGTTACTCTTCTTATAACATGGATTGAATAAAGTATATGCATATGCACACTTTATACATAACACATTTGGTATCGTGTGGAAACCGTCATAAGATGTATAATAAGTATCGTGTGGAAAATGTATAGGGTTCTGTTATGGGAGGGTAGCTATATGAAATTAGGTAAATTATGTTTAGCAAGAGATAACACTATACAAATGATTGTATAATTCCCTTTGCACACGGCACTCTGTGTATAAGGCACTTATATACGAAAACCGTGTGACAATGAAAGTACGATGACCTTATTTCTATATTTATTCATTGTGTAAATTCCAACAGATAATTCATGTGAAATCATAGACAAATGGCAAATTAAACATTTTTGAAAAACACATAAAATACGGTTTAATTTTTAATTTAATTTACAAATGAAGTTGAAATATGGCAATTATTTAATTGACACGTTTTAAAATATTAATCAATAATCTTGTTTATGTGAACGCGCAGGAAATTCCTCAGCTCTGTTTACTCTTTTGTAATAAAAGCGCAAGAATGTACTCAAAATGTACATAAAATCAGACATGATTTCTACATACTTTTTATGTATCATCATATGGTTTTGTACGCCTTCAATTTTTTTTTTTTATGACCCAGTTTCAGACAATTGTGGAAATGTTAAATATTTCAATTACTAGTACATTCAAGTCAGTAAAATGATTTTGAAAACTGAAATTATAAAATATCTGTAATTTATTTCATAAAGGTCTATTTTAGTAAAGTACATAATCATTTATGATGTACATTTTTTTCCTTCCCTATCTTTTAAATGTTTATTAAATAAATGTCTTGAATACTGAGAGTAAAGGTTTGCTAGGCAGATTGACTGTGCACATGCAGTCATGCATCGTCCCCTTGGTACCCTCTGTATTCCAGCCATTTTTTTTTTACACTATTTATTTATTCTTCATGTGGTTTTCTACCTCTTTAATATTCTTTGACCCAGTTTTAGACAATTGTGGAAATGTTAAATATTTTACATTTACACGAATTATATAATATACTTAAATTTGTACATACTGGTGTTTGTATATTATGATATAATTATAAGTGATTATGTATTTTGTATAACACATGTCACTATAATAAATAAACACTACTACTACTGAAATAATTGTAAATGCACCCCATGGCCCTTGATTGGTGAATAAAAAAAAATATTGTTTTGTATATATACACATGTATTTGATATTTATATGTCAATATTAAATATGTAGAAGTTAAAAGGTACAATGTTACTTTTTTTTTCTTCGCTCGAATCGAGAAGTAACTATCTAAAATGAATGAAATAATTATTTCTGCACAATAAATATAACTTTTTTCATTTAGACATGAAATATATTTACATATGTAAAGTTTTCTTTCATTTCATATTTTCCTTTAAAGATTGTGAACTTCCTTTGACTTCAGACTTTCACTACACATGCCACATGGTTCTGATACTTCATCATTATTTTTTAATAGTATTTTAGATTTGCATTTGCATAATAATGTTAATATTACATCTGATCCACCATGTCAAATTTTCACTAACATCACTACATACAGTGTTCAGACATCGGGCCTTGAGACATGTGAACAAACTTACATGTAAGTCAAAATTTATATCCTGCCATCTTGATTTTTATTTCACCCAGGTGTTTGAAAAGTTACATGTTTGTATAATATTCAAATACAAACAACTGATAATTTTTTTTATCATTTTCAAAATTATTTCACAAGTTATATACTTATTTGAAATTTTGACTTAAATCTGTTCTCAGTTTGTGGTCTTGGGGCCCAACTTTTTTAAGGATTTCCTTCTATAGAATAAAGGGGTTACTAGCCATATGCAGTATGTGCTCCTGTCCCTCTGCTGGGAGGGGGAGTCACTGGTCTTACTGAGTATCTGTGTCCTCTTTGTGTCCCTTTGCAAAGTGGAGGGGGTTACTTTGCTTATTTAGCCTTCCATAACATTTGAATCCTCACCCCCTATGCACAGTAAAGTGCACATTAAACAATATGAAACACACATACTTACACATATACACATTTATCACTAGTCAAAGAGAGATTGGTCATCTTTATATTCACATACAAATCATTGAAAAGTACGGGAGAGTGGGGAGTCATAATTATTTCAGAGATTAATTAAAATTCCCTAAAAAAGAAATAGTAAAACAGACAAACAGATATAAACACTCCATATATGAAATATTATGTATTTATTTTGTTCTTTACAATGGAATTTTGCTATGTGACCAGGCAGTCATTTTTTGCAGACGCAGTTACTATCGGTACATTTACAATTTTCAGGTCCCGTACAGCCCTTTCCGCAACCGCAGGTTCCTGCAAATCCAAAAATACTTTTATTTAATTGATGAATAATTGACAGAAAAAAACAATAAGTGTCTATAAAAGTGAAACAGAGATATTACATAGTCAAATACATGTACATATAGGCTAGCACAATAAGTGGAGGGAAAATGATGTTTAGTATGTTTTACTTATCTCGTGCATGGCTCTTGACACGTATATCTTTACGCTTGATCATCATTTGTATAAAGTCCAAAAAAAAAAAAATCAAGCTAAAAGTATTTATATGGAAATTTGCCAAACGGGAAGCTGACCACACAATGTGACTCCGACATTTAAAAAAGGTGTCCAAAACAATAACTTTTTGTAGAATTTTCAATACTACATGCATACATTGAAAGTTCGTTATAGCAGGGAATAAAGACATTCATATATTAACTTCTGTAACCTTCTCAATGTTTTGATACTAACACATGAATATTCTACTTACAAACAGCATCGATGGCACTTTTGATATCACATCGCCGATGTCCTCAGCTAAAATATGCTAAATTATGGAGCGGATCAAAGATCTAATATGCAAATACACAGGTTTAAGTGGTTGATCTACTGGTTAAGGTGATACCCAAAACCCCAGCCCCCCCCCCCCCCCTGTGCCTATTATTATATTAGACATTGTTTATCTCAATCGCAACTTTCGTGCCAACTGCGACGAAAAGTAACCCACGTAGAGTATTGACCGGGGATCATTTGTCTACGTAGAAATTTGTCCTCCTGGTCAATATTCTACGCAGACCCACTCTTTGTAAAAAAAAAAATATGGCCTTGGGGTCATTTTTTCTCCATGTGGATTGTAGAAAAAGGACCCTGTAGAATAATGACCCTGTGTCATTTTTGAAAAAAAACTGCATGGTTTTGGTAGGGAAATTCTTGTTAGGCAAATACATAGGGGTTAAATCACGCAGCATTATGATATGAAGTGTTAATTAGTAAAAGCTTTTAAATTTAAATGACAAAATTAAAAGGTTATACTATACTTTATATTAATAATACGAGATGTTTTATCCCCATTGAAGTAAAGCCTAACAAGGCTATAATGATGTTTTATCATTAGAGCAAGAATACATGTAGATATATTTTTTGATTTGTTTTATCACATCTAATAAAATAAGTTTCCACAGTTGTAATTATTTAAAAAATCAAGATCATTTTCTTAGCTTTATATAAATAAAAAATATATAGCTTCCATAATTGCAATCCTCTTTGAGTTTACTTTGAGAAAATAATGTGCAACAAATAAAAATATAGTCTTCCTTTTTTTCCTTTAGAAGTTATAAGAGAGGTTATAACGTTTTGGAACCCTATCCAATTGATTTGCGTGAAAAAATGGAAGATTGATAAGAAAATTCGATCTCGTAAATATCTTTGATTTTCTGTGAATAAAGTCTGAAAATTCTTCTCATAAAAATATAGGGAAGATTACATTTGTGAAAAAAATAACACAGAACTAAATCAACATGTCTCTGATCTTCGATACCAGGGGCACAAAAAGTGATTAGCTCAAAATCTTTACCAATGTCTTTTGTCCTTTGTTAGAGTCAACAAAGTCTTTTTACATAAAAAAAAATGTGATTGGTTAAAAAAGAGGTGTTTGGTATACCAAGAATTGACACAAGTTTATATACAAGATAGCATCGTCTTTCCCTTTCTAGTTACATGTAAAAAAAAAAAAAAAATACCAAAAGAAAAAAAGAAAATGTTGCGTTATGAAAAAAAGCTTCTCAGTCTTTTTCCTGAGTATGATTGGCAGTATCAGCCCATTTGAAATTGCGTGTGCAAAAAAATATAGAACTGTACAAAAAAGTATTGTAACACATTGTGTTAGAATCAAGTACCATGCGAGCTTCGTATAAGCGTATCTACAGTGGCGAATTTTGAAGGGGTTTCGGGGTTGTAACCCACTCTTTAAGTTTACTAGTAGCCTTTAGGAAAAAAAATTCCCTTCTGGCGCTGTACGTCTTTCCTATAAACAAATTAAACGTTCTTGCTGTCTGAAACAAGGTTTAAAAATATAAAAGGGTTTTTAGGATAAAAGTAAAATCTTCCTTTCACCGAAAAACGTCTTATAAGGATTTTATTTACATAATGCATATGTGCATTGTAATGCAGATTTACAAATTTTATCTCTATAATGTTACATGGCTTCAGGGGAGCGGTATGCGCGACAGAGGCAACGTTGTAACAATTTTTAAGCACACATTTTGCATGGCTCTCTTTTTTCATTGAATGGCTCTACTGCTTAATGGAATGATTGTAATTTTCTCAGAAGCATGGGTAAGAACTGTTATAAGGTGAACATTTACTCAAATTACACTGATGGCCCAGCGGTAAATCAGTTAACACTATCCATTCAATTCTATTGTTAGTAGAGTAGTACCATGCAACAAGTAAAGGTTAAATGTGGGTTTTATTAATAGTACGAATTTGAATAAAGCAAAATTCATATGCAATGAGAAAATATGACATACAGGGTAATGCGTAGAACAACGAGGGAGTCATGATGCAAATGCATTTTGGCTAACATTCAACGCAACGACACGGTATCTGAACAGGACAAAAATTATAAAAAAAAATATAAAATGTAAGTAAACTGAATGCATACAAGGGAAAGGGATAGTGAATGATGTTTCGTTTTCATGTTCAAATTTTGTCAGTAGTGTTTCTGACAAACAAAATTGTCCTTTCTTGGTCTTTCTCCAAAGAATGTAGAGACCATTTACCCTTTTAACAAAATATGATCAACGTGGAATACCAATCCAAATGTATTATCATAGTACTTAAATATAAGTTTATATGGTAGGCGAATATGATACAGTTACGGCACTGTATCATAAGCTCAACGTGTTTCCAACAATCCTCCAAAAGAGATTTCAGTTTGTCTTTACTGCAATTGTCAGTCTACATGATCCATATGAGTGGATTTTAACCCGGTATTTTTCATAATGTTTTATGACAAACAGTGCACATGCTAAATAACGTAGACTTACCTCTTAAATGCCAAAAAGATTCCGTATATGGGCAATTCACGCATCCACGCTCCGCCCACCGATGGCAACGAAAGTCACGTGGTTGCAGACTCCGACAAACTAACGTAAACAACATGGATGCGAGTTACAGAAATCGCACGGAAAAACTTTTCAGTCGGCTTGTTTGCTCACGAATTTTTACAGAAACGTTTGTCAAAATGTCAGATATGTTTCAGAGATATTTCAAACACAAAATTTTAGTAAGTAGAAGAATAATTTTAACCTTTACCGATCTATATTGGTACTGCACAAGCATCCGACTTGAAGGTCAGTTCAACTGTCTCCGAAATTTACTTTTCTGATACGTACTGCAGAGTAGATCACGGAACGTTATTAATTTTTAATGTTTAAAATAAAATTGACAATTTTTGTTTGTTGTTTAGTTAGCATTAAAACCTCAACCGCCGAGAGATTTTCCCCCCAATATTCCATGTATTCATCGTTATTGACTAGATCTAATCAAGAAAATGATATGCAATGTATTTGTGTTTATCTATTTTGAAAGGTTGCTTATGATCCGGAAGGGAGTCAGGACTCTCCTATCCCTTGAAATGTTCAGAACTGTCATATATATAACAACCTAAAAATGCACTATTTGGCCCACATCCCTGTGTTTGGATATTATTTTTTGTCAAAGAATTCTGAAAGAACTCATTCATCACCACCCCTCTCCCACAATCGTTTTGATTTGGACAAACTGATTATAGTTTATTATTATATTTTCATTTCTTTCTTTCATTTTTTATTGTCCTCTTCACACAGCACACTTAAGATCGAGTTCTGATTCTGTGGTATTTTTATGCAATTAGAACATTCTGTCCCTAGATCTAAAAATTAAAGAATTTGAAAACTACAATTGATAATAAATTTCTTAATATTTTAATAGACCAAGATAAATGAATTGAATACTTTATGATTCTTCAACTGGATGTATTTCTCTCAAATGTTATAAAGTGCATATTTTTGTTCATCAGTATTACATGTATCTTTTATTATCGGAATCCATTTTTCCTGGGGGGGTAAATGCAAGGTACCCTTGTTGAAAATTCATTGGGTATGCTCAAAATTTACACCTTCATACAATTTAATTTTCTCAATGTCTAAAAATATCCTGCTTAAGTGTATAAAGGGTCCTTAAAACTATAAATGGGGTACACACTTGAGTGAAAAATTCAGATATTTTTTCACATAAATTTGAAGGAAATAAATCTTCCTGTGTTTGTACCATAGTACAAAATAAACTTTCAAGATTTTAGTCATGCATGTTTAAAATAAATATAATCATTCCAAATCCAATGCATGCCCCAGTCTGTTCTAGGCATGGACTTTGATACATATTTCAGATATCCTTAATGGTTCTAGGGTATCATAAGTAGAAATTACATTGTAAAAGACTGTTTAATGATCAAAAACAGTCAGTGTACTTCACTAGTGACACACAAACTTGAGGGGTTAAGGAAAATGTTCACATACTGTTGTACAAATGAATTGCATTCAACAGTTCAGTTTGCTAGGTTTGAAGAACAAACATAAGTCTTCCTCAGCATTGCATTTTCCAAGAGGAATCAAAAATCAATTTTGTATTGATATCATAGATGTTAATCCAAAGATACCCATAAAAAGATACAAGATGTTCAATGAAATAAAGACAAGGTAAGGGTATACAGAAAAGTTTAATGATATTGTACATTTCATATAAAAGTAATAATAAAATTGTTTATGTCAAAATTAAAAATTATTATTTTTCTTCTATCAAATTTCCTTAGGCAGTGATATACATTTATAGGGTTAGGTGTTTGAATATTTAATTTGTATCAGTTGTTTCTCATTGTATGATCACATCACTGTATAAATCATTTACTTACATCAGTATGACGTATATTTTTGGGAATTTCATCTATGACAGTGCTACACATTTCATAATGTTATTCGTGTTATTCATCACCTTTGTGAACTATACACTTGTTTATGCTATTCAGCACATTGTGGATACCATAAGATTACATAAACAAACATGTATTATGCTAATCGAGTTCATTAGATAAGTGAAAAGCCTGCTTCTCCTGAAATTAGTGAAGTCACTGAAAGTCAATCACTCATCTTTAAACCTAACATAACATGCATAAGGTCAACACATGCACATAGTCAATCACTGACACACCAAACATTGATGCTACACCCTTTAATCCAAAATTGTGCCATAGCCACATCAGTGTTGATATACAATTATGGAGTATTTACACAAAAAATACCAATAGTCACTGAGACAATCCTTTTGTCATTTGTATTGCCCCTTCTTTTCTACATACAGTGGAATTGTTTTGATGTCAAAAAATCTAATAAATTTTCAATAATATTTCATGTTGGTATAAATAATACACACATCACTGACATGTATTTTTTTTTACTGTTTTCTTCATGGCAAGTGGGCCTTGTTTTTCTCTTGCTGCTATGTGGAGTTGTAGACGATTGCTTATTCTGTTCTGTAGGTTCTCTCTGTTTTTGTTGTAGTTCTCCAACATGGTAAAATTAATCCAAAGATTTCTTAAAATGAAAAATAAATTCTAAAGATCTATGAGTATAACACAAATAAAGTAAAATATACCAATATCTAAAATGTGCTTTCTGATTAAATTAGAAAGAGATTTTAGAAGTATTGATTTACTTCACATATTACTTCAAGTACTGATTTACTTGGTATTTAACTGCATAAAAAACAATGATGTCAAGAATAAGTGGCTTCAGAGATTTTGATGCAATATGGAAACAGTTACTGATACTTTTCTTTTGCAGTTCCCTTTCTCCATAATCATTTGTAAATTACATAACTAATAGGAAAACTAGGGTGTGGTGATGTTCCTTTTGTATATACATACATGTAGCCTGTTGACAATTCATTTGGACATTCTGTTATGACACATGGGTGAAGGTTCTTTTCTGTTTCCTTGCGTGCTCCATCGTTGATCCTGAATGCATGCAATATTTTATTAAAATATAAATAATGCATTTGACTTGAATTTTTTAAATGCTTTTAAAATCTTGATCTCATAAACAAATTTGCAGTTAACTATTCTCAGCGTTTTCACCAAGACTAAATATTTATCGATAAGGTATAGTACAGAAATGACTATTCATCTATGATTTTATTATGTCAAGTTTTCATGGTATAATGATATCTTCACTTGCATAAACATACTAGCTTTGTAACTAAGTTTCTTCATAACAGATACTTTTCTTAACATAATATCAGTAAGCTTACAACTTGTCTCGATAAATCCAAAGAAGCTTTGTTGATGACTGTGACCCATCTGAGGGAACTGGATTTTGCTGTTTACAGTCAGTATTTCATGACCCATAAATGTTACAATTAATTTAGATTCATACTTACTTATGGTTACTTATGGTATTTTTCCAACACAGGTCCTGTCAAGGTCCTCTTCGTCGGACTCCAAAATTGCTTTGTGACTACTTGGGTGACTACTTGGGTGACTACTTGGGTGACTACCGGTGTAATCGGTTTTAAAATCTACTTTGTAATTATAGAGCACATCCTGGTCCTTCCAGAAGTTGTCTAGTCTATTCTTGAAAGTATTCAGAGTTTTAGCACTTACAACATCCTCTGGTAAGCTGTTCCATAGACTGACAGTTCTAACACTGAAGCTGAATTTTCTTATATTGAGTCTCGGTCTCTGTACAAACAGCGTCTTGGAATTCCCTCTTCCTTGTTCCCTAGTAACGTGGTCTCTCCTTAACTTGATAAAGTCTGCTGCTAATGGGTCATACTTTCCACTTGTTATTTTGTACACTTCAATCATATCTCCTCGGTGGCGCCTGTACTTCAGCGTTGGTAATTTTAGTTTCTTCAACCTTTCTTCATAGCTTAATTTTGCCAATCCTGGAATCTGCTTGGTAGCTCTTCTCTGCACTCCTTCAATCATCTCTATGTGTCTTGATTTGAAAGGGAACCAGACCGAACTCGCATAGTCTAAATGTGTCCTGACAAGTATCTTATAAAGAGGAATGAAAGTTTCTTCGTCCAAATGTTGAAAAGTTCGCCTTAACATTGCAAAAATAGAGTTTGCCTTTTTCACCTTCTCGCTTATGTGTCTATCAAAGCTGAGTTGTTCATCTATGATGACTCCTATGTCTTTTTCCTCTTGTACCTTCTCCATAGTGCGTCCTAACAGCTCATACTCAAAGTCTTGGTCTGGGTCTTTCTTTCCAATGTGCATGTGTTTACATTTTTCTGGATGGAACTTTAAGAGCCAGGTGTTACTCCATTCAGTTAGTTTCTCAAGATCTCTTTGAAGTGTCATTTTATCTTCCCTACCCTTAACTATGTTGAAGATTTTCGTGTCGTCGGCAAATAGGTACACAGTAGAGCTCACGATATCAGGGAGATCGTTGATAAATATGACGAACATTATCGGCCCAATTACTGACCCCTGCGGAATGCCGGAAGTTACGCTATGCCATTTAGATGTTGCCCCGTTTATGGATACCTGTTGTTTCCTTCCACTTAGGTAGTTCCTTATCCAGTCTATAAGTTCTTTCCCTATTCCATATGCTTCCAGTTTCTTAAGCAGTCTGTTATGTGGGACAGTATCAAAGGCCTTCTGATAGTCCATGTAGATACAGTCAACATCATGTCCACTGTCCAAAGCCTCTGTCCATTCCTCTAATACCCTTAACAGTTGTAGTGAAGTTGATCTACCACTGATAAAGCCATATTGTTTAGTTGTAAAGAGGTTGTTGCTTACAAAATGCTCTATTATGTGGTCCCTAACTAGTCTCTCCGTGACTTTACACACCACTGACGTTAAGCTCACTGGTCTGTAGTTTCCTGCTATCGCCTTGTTTCCTTTTTTAAAGATCGCGCTAATACGTGCTGTTTTCCATTCTTCTGGAACTTTTCTCTCATCTACTGACTTCCTAAAGATCCTTGCTAGGGGTTCTGCTAATTCCACTCTTAATTCCCTCAATAGCCTTGGATGCATGTTGTCTAATCCTGGTGACTTATCTGGCTTTATATCAGTGCTTTGATAATTTCTTCCTCCAGTATTCTTAATTCTGTCCACTCCTTCTTCATAGGGCGTTTGTCCAGTTCGGGTATGGCTTCCTCAGGTTCTTGTGTAAAAACGCTACTAAAAAAGTCTGCTAAAATATTTGCTTTCTCTTCATCCACTTCTGTTTTATTGGACTTTGGATTTTTAGGGTCGACACACAGTTCCCCGATTCCTTGTCTCGTTTTACTTTTTGAGTTAATATACTGCCATATCTTTTTTGGGTTAGTTTTTGCCTCTTGTGCTATACTCTTTTCGAATGACTTCCTTGCTTTCCTCACAAACTTTGCCACTTTGTTCCTAGTCCTATTGTACTTTTTCCTTATATTTGGATCCTTGGTAGCCACATATTTTCTGCACAGTGCGTTTTTTTCTTTAATCAAGGTGACAGTTTCTTTGTCCAAGGGCATTTTCGTTTTTCTGCTTGGTCTGATGGTGACTACTGGCACATATTTATCTTCTATGTCCTCAATTTTTTGTCGGAATTGACGCCACATCTCGTTTACTGTGCTCTGTGACTCCAGAATGCTTTCCCAATCTGTTTCGCTAATTTCCTTCTTCATACCGGCAAAGTTAGCTTTCCTATAAGTCCTCCTCTTTTTTGGTCTGCTTTTCAGTATTGCCCTGCAAACATATTTAAAGCAGATAACACAGTGGTCGCTCTTTCCTAATGGGCTTTGGTATTCCATATCCTCCACAGCATATTCGTCCTTTGTGATCACAAGATCCAAAATGGTTGGAATGTTCGTTCCTCTCCACCTTGTTGGTTTTGTGACGGTTTGGAACATGAAGTTGTCCTGCAGACAATCTATGAATTTCTGCTCAGCAGAGTTTTCACTTTTTTTACACAGTAGATCCCAGTCTATATTAGGATAGTTGAAATCTCCCATAATGAGATAGTGTTTGCACTTCATTCTTGAGGCTTCAGTTATCAGGTTTCTTAAACATTCATTTTTTTCTTCGGTATTGTCTGACGGTGACCGATAAATGAGGCCAACTAGGAAATAGCCTGTGCTGTTTATTTTTATTTTCACAAAAAGCTACTCCTCAAAGGACGCTGAAAGTTTTGCCTCCTCTGCATAAAGAGAATCATGTACATATAAAAGTAGTCCTCTACCTATGCTGCTTTCAATATTTACATGAAACATCCTGTATTCCTTCGTCCAATCCATCGTATATTCAGCTGGATTAGGTGCACATGTTGCATTTTTTGCCTTCACTTCTGTTATTCCTATTATCAATGGCTTTGTGTCCCTTATCCTGACCTGGAACTCATTGAACTTATTTCTAAATTGGTCTGCATTGGTGTAAAAGAGCGAAAGTTTGTTTATCACTTTAAAACTATATACATTATTTACATTCCTCTTTGTATCTTCTAGTCTGGATCGCTTACCCTGAGCTTTACCACTTTCCTTGCCCAAGGTGGACCGCGCACACGGTACTTGAATTCCCCCGAATCATTTTTATTCAATTCCTTGGCTTTCATATACAGTTTCTTTTCATTTTCCCTCTCTGTGCGTGTCAAATCATTTGCAAGTCGTACTTCACTGAATTCAATGTTTTCCCGCAACTTTCCACCTCGTTTAAAGAACTCCACTTTTTTTTCTGGGGTTGAGAAGGTAACGAGCAATGGACGGCGTTTCTTATCCTTATTAAATTTACCAAGTCTCACTAACTTTACCATGTTTTCATCTGCGATGTTCACTTCACAAACATCAGCAATTCCTTTCACCTGATCTCTGTCATAGGAACGACGTACTTCCTTATTGTCTGAGTCACTTTCCTCTATCCCATAGATGATCATGTTACATTCTCTGTTTTTCCTCTCATTAATTTCACTCAGTACTGCTGATACTGGCACGGTGTGTTTTCCAGATTCACTCGCAGTCTCGTCCTCTGTATCAGCTTGATTTGATTCTGTTGATTTCTGTATTGCCTCAGAAACTATCTCCCTCACTTGTTCTTCACTGCATTTCTTCTCCATCTCGTCCTCCAGATACTTAATTCTACTGTCGAACATCTTCATCATGTCTTTACATCTCTCCTCAATTTCTCTGTCCACAATGATATTTTTCTTCACTTTTTCTCGGCATGGCACACAGAACCACATGATATCACTACTGTCCATCAGATTGTATTCTTCGACCGACTTGTCCAAGCACTTAATACAAAAGTGGTCCTTGCATCGTTGGCATTCCAGTAATTTGTCACTGGGGTCAGAGAACGAGTATTTGCACAAGTTGCATTTCCAAATTTCCTCCGTGTCATTTGATCCATTTACAAGTGTATTAGGGGAGTTAGTTCTGGAGTTGTTCCTAGAGTTAGATGCTGATTTAGCAGGTCTACCTCTTCTCTTCAGTTTGTTTTCCCCGCTTTGATCGAGTCCGCCATCTTGGATTTGTTTACTAGCCATCCTTTGTTGGATATTTCGTAAATTTCGTAGGCAAAATAGATTTTCTCCACCACAGATTTATTGCAAAACCTTCTCAAGCACCTTAGAGACCTACCACCACCCTTTTTATGCAATTTGAGCTCTTTTAGTTTGCAGAAAAATAATTTTTCTCTCCTTTGTTTTTCCAGTCCATCTACACCGGAAGTCACGTTAAGTCACGTTCATGAAGCTATACACAATCACAAAATGTTTCAAAGTTAAAGCATTGTAAAATTACTCACAAAACATTTTTTGCAGCATTCTCATTTAATATCGAGAATTATATTCAGTTCACCGAGATTAGCTTTAAACGGTCGAGTCAAAGTCCGAGCACATAAAGTGCAAAGTTCGTAAATCACTATTGTACGTGATTCAACATAATCTAAACATTGCTCTCTTTAATTGCCAATTATATTATCACTAACTTTGACATTAATATACCCGAATAACTTATTTTTTAACAGACAGTTGTGTTTCGGTCTTCCACATGACATGCCTTTATATCAGCTGTTTTAGTGTTTATGCAACGTAAACACTTGCTTTTCCGTGTTTTGGACTTAGGAAATGAATAAATCTCACCTTGTGTATTCTTTCCGGGTACCTCGTATCATTATTACATCTATCCCATGCATAGGACCTCACAATTTTTCGCTGCACAGCGGATATGTTGCATTAAACGATGTCATCTCGCTCCTCCGACATGTGTGTTTTGTCGGAGGTAATGGCGGATGATGTTTCCGCGATTCTGATTGGCTGTGCGGAGATGGCAACTACGTCACCCGTGACGACGTGGAAGCGTGAATATGATCTATTTTTGAAAAGTAGGTCAAAGGTCAAGGGTCACGAGGTCAGTAACCATGGTAGCCATAGTGCCAAGCAATATATACTGTATGTGTGCAAAATATCAAATCCACACCTCTTACAGTTCTCGAGATAAAGGGTGTGACAGGCGATGAGAAAACACTTCATAGTCATTTAAAACCTTGAAATAAACCAACAAATCACAAGTTCCTCCTTTTTTTCAACAATTTAGACCTAAACTGCATTTCTTCTGCCTTCTTTAACACTTCCAAAGTCACAGGAAATTAATACATCAAATAAGATCCAGAAATTAAAGTACGTGTTATTACAAGAAATACATACAATGCCAAATTTCTCACATTTCATTTGAAAATAAAAAAGTTATGGTCAATTAAGAGAACACACTAATATGGATTGACTGACCTTAGCATGATAATCATTATAATGGAAGCTTTCAATGAAGATTAAAGTCTTCTTACAATATATCATCTAAGATTTAAAAAAAAAACACATGCTATTACAAGAAATACAATACCAAATTTGCCATATTTCATTGAAAAATAAAAAAGTTATGGTCAGTTAAGAGAACACACAATACCTGCAACTTTGAAATCAAATACAATTGTATGACTCTTATTCTTCATTGGGACTCCTGTTTCATGCAATCCAAAATCACATTTAAAATTCCCAAACATTTAGTTCTGAAAAGAAAATTACCAAACATTCTTAACTGAATCAAGTGGTAGTCATCTACTTCTGTCCTCTAGATGCCGGATGCTAATTAAGGTTATGTTATAAATGTATGGATATTAATTTGACTTTTTCACACAAAATGAGAATGGAAAATATACTTTTTTTAAGGCATGAAAGGGATGGAGTAAGGTATGGAGCCAAGACTTTTTTTTAAAAAGTTTTTTTTTGTTTTGTTTGTTTGTTTGTTTTAAATTTTGTTTTGATTTTTTTTTTTTTTGCACAGGTCCCACCGTGGTGATAAATATTGTATGGTCCCTAATAACAGAGCAATACACAAACATGCCGCTGGAGCTGCTTTTGATTTTACATCCGGTCACTTGTAGCCATCATCACAATTACATCCCATGGGCCCACATAATTCATCTGGTGCCTCAGAATTGGTACCATATACGATTTACATTACGGTCAGGTGTAGCTACCGACTGAAGGAAAAAAAAATTAAAAAATGGCCTATAGACAAAGGACGACAACTCTTATTTCATTGAACAAATATTCGAAACTAAAGTGCATACTTCGTAGATAGTTGCAGGGATCACATATTTATACCCGCACTTTCTAAAGAAAGCTCGGATAGATTGTCATTATTCTGTTCCATTCGTCTGTCTGTCACACTATCTCCTTCCTTAAACTACTCCAATTAACATTTTAAGCAGCAGTCAATGCATCTTTTGAAATATGATTGGCGGTGCCCTCTACATATGCAAAAATTTTTTGAAATTTTCATTTTCACCTTAGGGGTCAAACTGGTTCCCTGAACTCCTCTTACATTTTTGTACAGTGTAGTAGATCATTAATATTTTGGAATTTGATTGGGAGTGTCCTGAAGATGTGCAATACGGTTTTGTTTTCACCCTAGGGGGAGGGGGCGACTGGGGGTAAAAAAAAAAGGACATTTTTCTTCAAATACTGGCTCCCTGAAATCCTCTTAAATTTTTCGCAGTAGGGCATTCATATTTTTGAATATGATTGGGAGTGTCCTGTAGACGTGCAAAAACTTTTCGGAATTTCTATTTTCACCCTGGGGGGGGGGGGGGGATTGGGGGTCAAAAATGACGTTTTGTCTACAAAAACCTGGTTCCCCGAAGTTCTCTTACATTTTTGGCAGTAGCCCATTTATATTTTGGAATATGATTGGGAGTGCCCTGTCGATTTGCAATAAGGTTTAGGAATATCAATGTTCAACCTTTGGGCGATTGTGGGTCAAA
The DNA here is from genome assembly GCF_033153115.1 of Saccostrea echinata. NCBI lineage: Eukaryota > Metazoa > Mollusca > Bivalvia > Ostreida > Ostreidae > Saccostrea > Saccostrea echinata. The sequence continues at coordinate 18,202,068 of NW_026889778.1, forward strand.
AACGACCTTTTTGTACAAAAACTTGGTTCCCTTAACGCCTCTTACATTTTTCGCAGTAGCCCATTCATATTTTGAAATACCGGGTATGACTGGGTGTGTCCTGTAGATGTGCAATAAGATTGAATTTTCGTTTTCACCCTGAGGGCCAAATAGGGGTCAAAAACGACATTTTTATATGATTACTTTCAGTTTCCGGGTAGTCATGACCCCATAAACCATTTAATGTGTCGTAATATAAAGATAGTTTAGGGGCTTTCAGTTTAATTAAAGTTATTCTATTATTTCTGGTTCTAGGGAGTGGGGATGACCCCGGGGACTTAGATATCTAGATACAATTCAGATTATTTTACCAGTATTGCCTTTTAATGACATAAATTACTTTCCACCACTGCAGTGGTGTAGCGTCCATTAAAGCAAAAAGGCAAATGCCTGCACATAATTTTGGGCAAAATTGACGTTCATATTTTTATATAATTTAATTTAATAAATAAACTTTAAAAAAATCACTTTGTACGGAATTGCACTATGTTTGTAATCAAATAAAGTATATAATGCATTCACCGTTCTCTTTGCTCTCAGTCCGCGCTCACCGTTCACTTTGCGCTCAGTCCGCGTTCAGCGTTCACCCACCACTTACCATTCGCTCTGGGTTCGTTCAGCGGTTTGCTCACCATTCACTCGGCAGTAGGGCTGCATGTAGTAATTACGACAGCAAGATTTGTCATTTCGCATAATTTTACCAGGAACATTACTAAACATTACTAATGAAAAAAAAAGATATTTAAATAAAAAATTCATTAAAGATATACTAGTATATATGTACATTGAGGTGACATGCATCTTGAAATGAAAATCTTTGCTTTTTTCAAAAATATACAAAATGTGACTGTTTAATGGGCGAAATTCCCAAAATGCTCCAATAACTAGAAACAAGCATACGTATTTTGTTCAAATAAACAATTTTCTTCTCTTTAAAGCTCTAATTTTGCGTCTATTTTTCGAAAAATTTGTCGGGACCCCCCCCCCCCCCCCCTCAAATCCCCACCTGCGTCGGTAACATTCTTGGCGTGCAGCAAGTTCTGTTTAATATTTTTAAAAGTATTTTATATAACTGTATGAAATTTTAAGACAAAAATCAAAACTGATAGGGGTATTAGTTTGTAGAATTTTTTTTTTATCAATAACATTCCATTATTAAAGATTTCACAGCAGTGTGACACTACCTTTGGATGAACCCTCGTAATTTATAACGAGCTTGTTGGACTTGATTCTATTGATCAGATGATAATGCGTAACGAGCATTTTAATTGACTATCATGGTAACGTATATACACATAACCGTGTGCAAAATGTATAGAATTTAATAATCAAATATTCATAAAAACTTTTATAGCTACACTGTACTCTCTCTCTCTCTCCCCCCCCCCCTCTCTCTCTGTGTGTGTGTGTGGGGGGGGGGGGGGTTGAGGGTGTGTGTGTGTGTGTGTGTACAATTTTTTCCGCATAATTTTTAACATAAAAAGAATCATATTATATCCTATTACATCTGAACTTAAGGATAACATAACGGTAGAAAGAAACCTTTTTTATTCAGTCTGATATTTTCACGGTCAGTATTTGTCTTCATTTTAATCAATCAGAAGTCTCCGACGAGACTGAAGCTCAATTGGTGTGTACTTATTGAAATCGGACCAGAACTAAGGAGGAGAGCATTTGAAAGAGTTTCCAAGATATTTTTATATTTTAAGTAATCATGGGAACACTGTTTGTCGAAATCAAAATCAGATATACAGAATTATGTGTATTAGTGTAGTCTACTTGGGTATCAAGTCATCGAAATTAGACCCAATCTGTAGGAGGAGTAGCGTTTTGAAAGAATTTAACAGACATTTCTATTTTTAGTAACCATGGCAACAATGTTTGTCGATATCAAAAAATGATACATAGAATCATCAATAATGTATCTTTAGTTAGTATAGTGTACTAATGTACCAAGTCTTATTGAAATTGGAAAAAAAAACTGTTGGAGGAGTAGTGTTTTGAAAGAATTTCAGAGAAATTTGTATTTTTTTTTGTAACAATGGCAACACCGCTTGTCGAAATCAAAAATCGATAAATAGAATTATGTATCTAATTATTGTGTACTTGAGTATCAAGTCGTATTGAAATGGGTCCAAAACTGTAGGAGGTGTAGCGTTTTGAAAGAATTTAAAGAAATTTTAATTTTTAGTAAACATGGCAACATGACATCAAAAACCAATGAATAGAATTATGTATCTTAGTATAGTGTACAAAATCTTTCTGAAATTAGACCAAAACTGAAAAATTGTTTACAGACAGACGGACGGACGACGGACACCTTATTGTCGCATATTAAGCTCTTCTGGTCTCTGACCAGTAGAGCTTAAAATAAGCTGTATTACACTTGGACTGAACTAGCTTTAATTATGTGGGTGGAAGGTTGGGGTGGAAGAATGGATTGGTCAAAGAGTTTGAACCCTTAGAAACATAATATCTAGTAAAGATTGGTCTAACCCCCCCCCCCCTTCCTCGAAAGAAATTCTTGATTACATTTCATTTTATTTACAGTGGTGACAAAGCTTCATCGACTTTTATAATACATTCACTGCATGGATACATGAAACAAAATCCACAGCTGTATCTTCTGTTAGTTAAATAATTTTTTTCTGACTCGACCTCGGGAGCAAGTGTGAAAAATTCTCAAAGTGAACGTTAAACAACAAACAAACAGTGTTTGGACCTGTAACTCTCTGGTTTGTATGTCCGAATTTTCTCAACCAGAAAGCTTCAGTTCTGAAGCTACCTTTACCAGTTTTATTTTTATTGCAAAATTAACGTATATATTTAATAAAATACATTTTTGGTTGATTTTATTTTGGCTAGTCTAATTTGTAAATGTTCATTTTCTTTAATATCCTATCTTCATTGTAATTTACATTTATAATGCATTTACTACATGTAGTATAGTACATGTAATACAAAATACGTTGAAGGAAACATAAAAAGATAAATTAATATATTTGGAAAATGCAATTTATTTTGTTCTTCGGTTGTGAAACATAACATTATCCTGATAGTCATCCGCGCGACCATTTAGTCACTTTTTGCAGCTGCAGTCATTTGCGCATGTGCAGTTCTCTGGTCCGGTGCAGCCTTGTCCACATGCGCAGTGACCTGTTAGAATTAAGTAGTTTGCATATATTTTAATCTTTTTCAAATTAACCGTATATTCATATTTTATATATATATATATATATATATATATATATATATATATATATATATATATATATATATATATATATATGTATATATATATATATATATATATATATATATATATATATATATATATATATATATATATATATATATATATATGAAATCGTCGTTTTTTAACCAGCGATCAGAAATGTTTATATAGGATCATTAAATAGCTTTTAAATTAATTATTTAATTAATTAAACTTACCCCTGCAGCTGCATTTCGCCTTACAAGTGGAGCACTCGCAGCTGGGCCCACATTTACATCCGTTCGGTGGGCAGGTGCATTTTCCAGCTAAAAAATTAAAACTCAGGATCAAAGAGCGACACTTCTAATAATTTTCATTATTGCTTGGAACGTATGCTGATGTTTTAAAGAACGAGACTTACTTTCAAGGCACTTGCATGGGTCAGACATTTTTCCCCCCTTTTTAGTGGATATCTCCTGAAAGAAAAATAAAAGTAAAGTATGCATTCAATCTTTAATTGATGTTGCAAAAGCTATATACATACATATAGCCTGGTCACTCAATTGAATTATATTTTTTTTTACAATGTTTACAGCAAATTATTATGTTATCAGGTGTCTTAAATTTTATGATTAAAAAGTACATAATATTACCTTTCTCCGTCAGTTATCCGTTGCACAACAAGTGTGTTGTTCGTGAATTAGGCTCGATCGCGAATTGAATAAGATTAAGTAGTCGGTGAAGACGGGTATAGGGAGTTAACAGTGACGTGTGTAAAGATAGCAGGTCAATTAAAAGTTATCCAATAACATAATTTCCAATGTGCAGTGGTTTTGATACGGTAAACTAGTCACAGCGTTTTCAATTGGAAAACGCATGAATAAAAGATAGCTTTGCCTTGCAGTACCTATGATTTGCATGTCAAATATTTTGAGAAAAGATTCCCTTTTTTATTAATCATTTTGTTTTCACATGATCGAATTATCGTTTCCAAAACAAATGAGACACATCAAAACATGTAAACGTATAGGAAATGAGCAATCAATGATACAGATTACATGTGTTGTAGAGTAGGATTTCCCCTAGAGCTAGCTCGACCCCCCCCCCCCCCCCCCGAAACTCTAGAGTAGGATTTCCTCCCGCGGGGAAATCTCACTCTAGACCCAGATTTCTTTACCAGAGTAGGATTTCCCCCACTTTTTTCAATGATCATATCGACAATATTTTGGCTAAAAGTTTATATGAAAGTCAACTGATTTTTTTTAATGGAAATTTGAGTGTTTTCGACTCACGAATTGTCGAATATAGTTAATCTTAAAATATATATTTAAAATCATCGAGTCTTAACTCAAAATTTTAACTCATAAGAAACTGTAAAATGAGTCTCTCAGAAAATCGTAAGACTCGATGTTTCAACACCCTCTCTCGGTGAAGCAGTACCCGTTTGTTCACAAATTTTAAAATATGCATGACAGGCCACCTTTAGTAATTTGCCCAGTATTTCATTTATGGATCGGCCCGGGTCCTTTTACAAAGAGTGTGTGAGAAAATTCTAGCGAAACACTGCTTTTACAAGACGAAGCATATGTCCCCTCGACCCGAGCGATGTAATATTGGATTTGAATACAAAGAGCAAATACTCTCTTAAAGGTTTGCAGCTTTAGATGAGTGCACTTAAGGACATGCGAAAATTGCGACAAAACAAACTTTCAAAACAAGCATTTTTCTTTTAATTGCATGAATGGTCAACAACTAATCTACAACTTTACGTAATTACATTAAATAAAAGTACGTATTTACAAAGTATGAAGCTGTTTTCTGAAATCTCCGTACGATAATGAGGACGCCCACTTTTTCACTGACTTTATATATAGTCAGCGCATGTTTGTCTATTGTTCTCCGTTTAACAGTAGTTGTATATTTGCAGTAATAACGTTGTGTCAAAAGGAGATTAATAGACAAACATGCCCTCATGCATGGTTTAAAAGAGAAAAAACTGCTTCTTCTTACATTCGCTCTCTGTGTTGTAACCAAGGGCTGTGGCATGTTGAATATTATAATTCACCACGTGATTTCTTAACTCAGGTGTGAATACTTTGAAACTTTGAAACCTTTGTTTATAGTGTATACTTATGCCAAACAGAATAAAGGGTGAGATGGGAAAGAGTAATCTCTTATTTTTATACATATCATTTTTATTTATGTAGTCTAATTTTAGAGCCATTGTTACAATGTTAGCTCCACTTCTCGTGCATACCTAATGTTTACTCAGGGGCAGGTCATTGTAAATTCTCTATATTTGGAAAGCAGTAAGGACAAAAAACATATAATTATTTAATTGTATCACAGTCTATTTAAATTTGGTGCCAAATTGACAGAATTCCATAGTAAATGTACAAAAGTTAAATACGGTTAAGATATAAAAGCAACAGAAGCTTCGGAAAAGGACCCAAAACCCACCGTTGAGTGCAGTTATCCTTCCAATTTTTTTTTAAGAATACATGTAATGACCCATTTTTAGTTGCATGGCAACGGCAGCTATTTTGGATATTTAAACACCACACTTACACATCAATATCATGAACATTTAGTTTGAAATACAATTGGAGAAAAAAAATCATTTGAAATAAAATTCCTTTTTGTTTCCATGGGTACAGTTAAAAATTTGCCCAACCGATTACATTGTACCAATATTTTTTTTTTCAGAAACCAGTTTTACCTCATCAAAAGAATAAGATTTTAATGATTTTAATACTTCAAAAGAATTGGTTGGACGGTTACTGAGAAAAATGAGATTTAAGGAAGCTCTAAACACTGCACACTAAAGAGTTCTATTTGTAGGGTAGTTTTATTGAGTTAGAGTGATCTGCCCTAAGGAGAAAAATAGAATAAATGGGAATCTACAGTTAATGACACAATTTCTTATGAATCAAAGTATTCTTAATGTTATGTTAGACCAAGATTAAGTAATTGAATACCTCACCATAGAATTAAAAATATTAGGTACGAAAATAATATTTACTATCATACCTATCTAATTCACATTAGAAAAATACTGAAGCGTTGCTTTTTAAATCAGAATATCACATTGTTTTCTGTGTTTTTTATTTAAACATATTTTATTGAAACATAATCAATAGGATTGGACACAAGTTTTACCAACTTAGAATTGTCCTCTCCAACACAAACAAAATGACATATACATATACACGTGATGTACAACCAACAAATGTACAATTCAAGGGTAGGGGGTGCAAAGAAAGAAAAGAAAGAGGTTGTAATAGATACAGAATGGTTACGCTGCTTATTCATAAAAATCTTTTCGATTTTTTAATATATTTGTGTACGGCTTTAACTATATTCATATTATTTTGTTGTCCCAAGTTTGAGTCCCCAAATAGAATTGTGTCAAGGTCTATTGTTCCTTTGTTATTTCTTATAGTGTGAAATAATTCTAATCTTATTTCAGCATAATTCTTACAATACAAAAAAAAAGTGTTCAGTGTTTTCATTGGTATATCCACAGGAACACTGAGTGTTATCTGAAAGCCTGGCTTTAAACAGGTCTGACTTAAGGCGACTCACATTGTGTCTCATTCTAGTTAGAATTGAGTTTGTTTTCTTTTCACCAAAAGAAAAATATTTTGGGGGAGATTCACATTTAAGAAGTCTTTTTTTGAAAGCATTTACAGTTTCAAGGTTTCTGATTTCAGAGGGCAAGGCGTTCCATAATGATATTGTAGATGGAAAGAAGGAATTTTTTAATAAGTTCGTTCTACATTTGGGTATAACAATATTATCACAATTTCGTAAATCATACTGGGTTATTTCTGAGACTTCAGGAGGTAAGAGATTCGATAAATAGTCTGGCGCGAGACCATGTTTTATTTTAAACATTAAACATAACTTTCTCTTTTCTCGTCTATAAGCAAGTGTTTCCCATCCTGTTTCATAATATAAAGAGTTACGGGGAGAGTAAATTGGAAGTCCAGTTACAATACGTGCAGCTTCTAACTGAAGTTTCTCTAGTCTTTCACAGTCAGCTGCAGAAATATTATCCCATACTTCTGATGCATATTCAAATAAGGGCCTAACAAATGTAATATATATCTTTGTTAAGAAATCACGATTTAATGATAATTTCAATTTTCTAAGAACTGCAATTTCTTTTGAAGCCTTTTTAATAATATTATCAAAGTGGTTTGTCCATATCCCAGAATTCGAGAACGTAAGTCCAAGATGACAGCGAGTAGAAGATGGAATGATTTCTTGACTGTCAAACTTAAAGCTTAGTTTGGATACTTCATCTTCACTACTGCCAAATATTAATATTTTGGTTTTTTCAGAATTAAATTTTACAAGCCAGTTTTTTGACCATTGGTTAATTTTTTCTAGATCATGGTTAGTAAGTTTTTCTAAATCCTTCAAGTTTTTAGATGTGTTTGACACAGATGTGTCATCTGCAAATAGTCTAGAGAGACCTGAGAGTCCACATGGTAGGTCATTTATATATACTAAAAAAAGTAAAGGCCCAAGAATAGAACCTTGGGGAACTCCTGCTTTGGTTCTTCCCACTGAAGAACTTGATGATTTAATTTTGACCTGCTGTGATTGACCAGTAAGATAATCACTTAACCAAGCAAGAACTTCACCCACAAACCCGTATTTTTCTAATTTGTATTTTAAACCTTTCAACCAAACCGTATCGAATGCCTTACTGATATCACAAAAAGCAAAGCAGGTGACTTCTTTATTGTCTAAAGCAATACAAATGTTATGATAAATTTCTATTAACTGGGTGACTGTTGAATGTCTACGCATAAATCCAGCTTGTAGGTTATATAACAGTTTATGTGATACTAAATGATTATAGATGTATTTAAACATTACTCTTTCAAAGATTTTCCCCATACAACTCAACAAGGAAATTGGTCTGTAGTTTGATGGGTTTGATTTCTCTCCCTTTTTAAAGACAGGAATAACATTAGCATGTTTCCAAACACATGGAAATTTCCCAGTTTTCAGAGATTTATTGAACAGAATTTTTAGAGGGATTGCAATTTCATTACTTATTTCTTTTATTAAAATATGACTAAAATTGTCGGGACCGGAGGCTTTTTTAGAATCTAAAATTTCGATAATATCGATAATTTCAATTTCATCTATTGTGATATTATCAAGTGTGGCCTCTGTCCTTGTTTCGAATTCGGGAAGGTCTTTACCTATGTTATCATTAGAAGAAACTTTACAAAAATAAGCATTCAGTAATTCACATTTCCCTTCATCTGTAAATACATAGGCATTATCTTCTTTTAGAGGTGGAACAGAGTGTGATGGCTTAGAACATTTCATTTCTAAATTGATCAAAATTCGCTCTTTTGTACAGGAAGATCTTTCGGACATACGTATTTTGGATCACTGTATCTAATTTGAGTATAATATAAGTTGCTTTGTGATCACTTATAGTTTTTTCAATATCAATAGTTCCCGATTCAATACAATCAAGGGTATCTGTAATAAGTATGGGGTCAATGCAAGTTGATGTCATATATGTCACTCTCCTTGGCTCGGTAATATAGTTTGTAAGATTATATGTCATAATTATATCACTAATATAGGTTGGAAGCTTCTTACTGAAGTCTATATTCCAATCCCCATTTAATACTAGATTATTAGATTCATCTAAAGCCCTTCCAATTGAGATTTCAAGCCAGTTCCAGAATTCAACCTTGGATGTTTCAGGTCTGTAAATAGTGCATAGAAAAACGCTTTTTGTTTTTAACTTAATTTCTACCCAAATTGTTTCATCTAACGCATTTTCAAGATCCAGGCGTCTCAGCGCTACTAAGCCTTCTCTTATATAAACAAGAATTCCACCGCCATGACTAGTTCTATCTAATCTAAAGGGAGAATTGTACCCTTCAATTGTTAAATTCTCTGTATTTACAAGATCACTCAAATGAGTCTCGGTAAAACATAAAATATCGTTCAATTCAAAGTAATTAGTTATCTTGTCTAATTTGTGTCGTATACTCCTACAGTTCAGATGAAATATTGATAGACCAGTTACGTTTAGCTCTGGACCAGGATTTTCCGCAATATCATTACATAACAAAAGCAAAGTCATAAGGAGAAGAATATATTGGATATTTAGTATATTTCTCTTGATCAAGTCGTGTACTTGGAAGAGGAAAAACAATACACTTTTTGTTAATTTGCCGTATTTTAAAATAAAAAATCTTTTTCTCCGAATGATTATCTTGTGACACACGGAGTAATAATTTCCAATCGCCGCACGATATGTCATTAGATCATTACCCATGATCTAAGACGTCAAATCTAAAGAAATAAAGACAGCTAATTCTCGTACAGCGACGGTAGACAGGAATGTCGACTTCATTCATACAGCGTAACGCGTAACGTGTTTGTAAAGTAAAAATGCATCCATCTACAAGAGTTAGCCTTCCATCTACAGGATTATCATTCTTCAAAATATTTTTAGTGAAAAAATATTAATTATAAAAATTATGCATCTAAAACTTCTGTAACAATTAAAAGAATTATATAATTATCTCAATTTTTAATTTAGGTAAACTATTATTTATAACATAGTTCAGACTTGAATGAGTTAACTATAAAATGGTCCTCATTATTAAACTCCGGTAAGACAATTCATGGGATTGTTTGGGATAATTTCCTTGGAAAGTTATCTCTCTTATCAGAGGGATATAACACCTTAAAATTTTCAATTTTCATACATCGTATGGTCGCCATGCATTTTGAAGAAGGGACACAAAACATGTACATACAAACATCTCTATGCGGCACGGCTTTGAATTAAAGCTGAACACGACTCGTAAATAGGCATACGCCATTTTCGATATTACTATCTGAGATATCAGCACCAGGGTATACTCTTCGCATTCGTTACACCTGACTGCTTTATTGTCACGGGTATCGGCGTGGAATGGCGACCCGTGTTCGTGCTGGTTATCTTGCATTATCTCTGTTTACATTTTATTGCAGTTACTGACGTGTATTTTTGTTTGTTTGTATACTGCACTGACCTGTGCAACTGTTGTAAATCTTTTTGGTATCTTACTCCCCTGCATAAGAAGCACAGTTATTTTTGTCGCTACCAAGTGCTGTATAGCATACGTCCGTCTACACCGGTGACAATTGATTGCACTGAACAGTGACCAAGTGAGCGGCTCTATATATAGGGGTCCTCAGATATAGCGCAAGTCCAACCGAATATGGCGGACAGATTCTTTTTACGAAGCGTGTTCAGCTTTAATGATACAAAACGTGGCTATCTTTTACAGTGAGCACCTTTGAGGAATGTTTACCTGGGTAGAACTCTCATGTGACAACACGTATTTTAAATAATTTATTCCACAGGTGGGTTCAACATAGGTCATACACGTAAATAGCTTTCCCTTGCTATAGAAAAAAAACATTGAACTTTTCATACATTTTTAACATTTTAAGTACAAGCCTAATCTTGTACAAATTTCCTACTTTCATACAAGTTTTATAAATGTATAATGCGTTTTTTGTCATTGTTACAAGTATGGGCTGGAAACGGGGGAGTGGGGTCCCAAATGACTCGGTACACTCCGAGGATGGGGACGGGGGAGTGGGGTCCCCAGTGACTCGGTACACTCCGAGGATAGGGACGGGGGAGTGGGGTCCACCGTGAGTCGGTCTACTTTGAGGATAGGGACGGGGGATAGGCGTCCATAGTGACTGGGTACACTCTTAGGATAGAGACGGAGGAGTGGGGTCCACAGTGACTCTGTACACTCTGAGGATGGGAAAGGCGGGGGGATGGGGTCCACACAGTGACTCGGTACACTCTGAGGATGGGAACAGGGGAGTGTGGTCCACAGTGACTCGGTATACTCCGAGGATTGGGAGTGGGGTCCACAGTGACTCGGTATACTCCGAGGATTGGGGGTGGGGTCCACAGTGACTCAGTATACTCCGAGGATTGGGAGTGGGGTCCACAGTGACTCGGTACACTCTGAGGATGGGAAAGGGGTCCATAGTGACTCGGTACACTCTGAGGATGGGGGTCCACAGTGGTGATGAATCACTTCCTATCGGTGATGGGTTTCCACTGCTGTGAAAGTATTGTAGGTGCAACACTCTCACTGCTTACTTGTGTGTTTTAGGGTAGAAGATGCTCTTCCTTTCCCCATCACCCCCCCTTTTACCTGCCTCCTTCCCCCCACTTCTCTACCTTCTCCCCTATCACCAAAACATACGGCAAGATACAATATAAATGGGAGGAGGGGACAGTACTAATGCATCGTTTATCTCAAAGATAACAATACAGTGTAGGATGAATTAATGTCACTCCTGCTTAATCAGTTGCAGAGCCTTTTATTGCAAAATGAAGACATAGTTCATAAAATAATAAATATTTTACAATTGCATATCTAGCTTTGAAAATTATATTCGCATTGCGATAAAATTACATAATACATACCATTACAAGGAAATAAAATGACAAATCTAACTAGAAAGTCAATTTAATCTGTTCTTTGTGAAACAAAAAATTCCTGATCACCACTGAACTGTTTAGTCACTTTTTGCAGCTACAGTCATTTGCACATTTGCAAGATTCGGGTCCAGTACAGCCCTTTCCACATGCGCAATTACCTGATAAAAAGATTAGAAACTTTGTACAATATTTTTCTTTTTAAAACTGATCGTACATTAATGTTAGTCTATGAGTACCATAAACATCAACGCTTTTAATTTTACACTGCGATTGGGTATTTATACATGCAAGTGTATCCTAAATCCAATTCATTTATAGAAATAAAATATCGTTTAAGGTAGTACAAAACACCCACGAAATCTGTTTTAACTCATTTCTTATAAAATACGTCAGAAAAAAAAGAATAATATTACTAAAATGTCAAAAATCAATGATCTATGTAAGAAAAATAAAAAGGTGTGACATGCTTTTGCCACATTTTGTTGACATTCTGTATCTTGGTTATTTTGGAGTCTACAATATGCCATCTACATGCCATATGACAGTCTGTTATAAAATGCAAAGTAACTTTTGATCCATTTATAGTAGAGACCTGATATTTGGACATATTTAATATTTATTAAAATTCTCCATTCTTTAAGTACATGTACAACAAAGGTCAAGGTCATATTAAGAGGTCAAATATTTTGACGTCATCTACTGATTCTGGTAATTTTTTTTGCATTTTTTTTTTTTTCGAATTGCCAAAATATCTCAAACGGCTGGTTCAATTTTCCTCATTTTGACACATTTCAATTTGGGTTTCATTTCAGTCATTCAGTTGATTTTTTGCAAAAATTGAATTATACATTTAGAACTTAAAGCTATATATTTCGTATCTGAGCTAAAAAATAAAAATATGAGATTGAGTGTAGATGAACATAATATTTATTATTTACTTTCAAATCAAAATTTCACCTATTTTGAACTTGAATAACCTACGTCTCTATAGTTAAATTAACTTTAAACTGTGTCTGATATTTAAATGCAAGTAAATAAATCGTTTATTCTTTTAAATTTTCAATATCTATGAAACGCGATTGATTTAAATTGTGTAATTTACGGAAAAGTCCTATCTATATGCAAAGTAATAAAACAAATAGATCTTTTTAATTTTAGCTAGTCTTTACTTTTCAAAAATATACCATATATGACTTTAAAGTTTAGCTTATTTACATGCAAATTTTCTATGCTCGTACTATGCATGATCTATTTTTACATAACATTTTACTCAAATATAACGGCTTCAAAATATTTTGCTGAATTTTAGTAACAGAAAGGTTGCCTTTATAAACAGCATCACACATTAAATAATGTATATTCTCAAGTCAGATGTTTAATTTCACAATCTTCTTACAGGGGTCTGATAGGCCATATTTCATACTATGTGGGCAAAAAATGTGTGGTTGAATTTTTTTCATATTACATGTATATATAAAGAGGGATTTTTGTATCCTAGAACAAAATATCAAAGTTTCAAAAAAATATAACTGGGCCTATCTAATTGTGTACTACCTTAAATTAACTAATTCAGCAGATCACAGGCACTTGGGGGATGGACCCCCCCCCCTTTCCATTTTTTTCCTTTTAAATTGGGATTGACACACCTTTTTCCTCTTTTTGTATTATCTAATATGCACTATTCATGTATGTTATCGATAATGTAATCCTTATGTTTCAATAAGCTGTTTTTAAATATATCATTTTCGACTGATACATAAAAAGAGAGCCAAAAATGATATATAAAAAAAAACAGCTTATTGAAACAAAAGGATTACATTATCAATAACATATAATGCATATTAGAATACAAAAATAGGAAAAAGGTGTGTCAATCCCAGTTTTAAAAAGAAAACAAGAAGCCCATGGGCCACAACGCTCACCTGAGTAACTTTGGCCTTGCTGTTTTTCACCTGATACCCCCCCCCCCCCCGTAGTACTTATTGTTGCCCCGCCTTACCCCAGTGGGTCATGATTTGAATCTGTACAACCCCAGGATGCTTCCACTTAAGTTTCAGCTTTTCTGGCCCAGTGGTTCATGAGAAGATTTTTAAAGATTTTTCTACATATTTCAATGTGAAAATTGGATTCCTTTTGTGGCCCCGCCCTACTCCCAGGGGGCATGATTCGAACAATTTAGAATCTACACTACCCCAGGATGCTGCCACATAAGTTTCAGCTTTTCTGGCCCAGTGCTTCTTGAGAAGAAGATTTTTAAAGATTTTTCTACATATTTCAAAGCAAAACTTGGATTCTTTATTGTGGCCCCGCCCTACCCCGGGGGTCATGATTTGAACAATTAGAATTTACACTACTCCAGAATGCTCCCCCCAAGTGCCTGTGCAGCAGATAATCAAATTAAACCTTTCAAACCTACCGCTGCAGCTGCATTTCACCTGACATCCAGTGCACTTGCACCCGGGTCCACATTTACATCCGGGTCCGCATTTACATCCGCTGGGTGGACAGGTTTCTCCGCACTCGCATTTTCCAGCTTGTAAAATAACAAGCAGGATCAAAGAGCGATAACTCTCATAATTTTCATGATACAAATCGGATGCGTAAATAATAGACTTACTTTCTAAGCAATTACATGGATCAGACATTTTTTTTTTCGTTATTAGGAGTTACCCACTGAAATAAAAATTAAATATACATATAATATTTTTCAATCTTGAAAAAATATTGCAAAAGCTACATTCATGTAGTCTGGCGTTCAATTCAATTAATTATGCTAATTTTTCTACAAAATTCACATCAATTTTTAAATATTACTATCATGTTTCTCAAATTCCAATATTAAAAACATACCTTACTGCACCAAAGTTATCCTTTTCCTAAAAAAACGTGTTCCTCGCAAGTGAATTCGGCGCCGACTGAATGATGGTCCAACGAAATATTCAGTAGTGGGTGCAAATGGTCCGCTGGAGAATACGGTGTCGTGCGCAAACCGTATATAATCTATTCTGAATCAGTCAAAATAAATAGACAAGCAATGTAAAATTTCAAAAATTACAGTTTGCTGTGGTTTTTTATACAGTATACATGTAGAATTATTGTCGCAGCGGTTGATAGAACTTAAAAAGTGAACTAGAACTTGGTTTGATTGGGGAACACGTGAATATAAGAAATCTTCACCTTGAATATTTGATTAATTAATTTCATTGTGTCAAGCAGGAAGAGACAACTTTATACAATGTTTTAATGACTTTGCATTTCCTTTCCTTTTTTTTTTTGCAGTCTGTGGAAGATTTAAGGGGAAGTACATTTCGCCCCCTCTCCATCATCTTTTTATTCCAGTTTTTGTTTGAAAAAGGTAAAGCGCGTCTACGGAGTAGATAAATATAATTAAAGTAAAGTACTACAACCAAAAACTTAGGCACATTTGTTAACGTTGATTCTTTAATTAATTAACTGGAAATTCTGGATCCCTCTCTGAGTAGGTACGGATATTTAATGGTGTCAAGGTCAAAATTTTGCATTTGTACTCACTCGTGGCTCATATCTCTGCCTGATTTACTACTAACAGTTTTCGAGATTATTTTTTTTAAATTATAATGTGCTTGTATATGTCCACGGTTTCCAAAACAAATGAGACATAAGAAATACGTGTATACTTTATACTATAGGAAATGAGCAATCTTTTTTCAAGCTAATTAAATTCGGTCGACGACCTAATGGGAAACCACAAAGTGGTGGTAATTCCGATTATGATTGTTAGAGAACAATAACTGTATAGTAACGTACAATCAAGGTCATTTGTACACATAATAAATATTCATAACAAATTCAGCACAGAGTGAGGATCCCTAAAGAATAAAGAAATATTGTATATGATTAGAATTAAATGTAAAAATGTTACTACCCGTTCTTTTCCTTTTTTTTCATATTTCCACACGGCACTAGACGCGTAGCTTATGGAACGCCATAGCTGCCTGAAGGTCATTTTCATTTTATATGAGGTGGTATAACCTTTATGTGAAGTGGTGAAGTCATTATATATAGTGGTAAAATCATTATATTCAATGAAAACTTTATTATATGAAGTGGTGTTATCTTTATATACAGTGATAAAATCATTATATACAGTGATAAAATCATTATATTCATTGATAACTTTATTATATGCAGTGGTTTTATCATTATATTCAGTGGCAATGTCATTATATGTAGTGGTTAAATAATGTAATGAAGTGATAGTACCGTTACATTATGCTGTAAAATCCTTATATGCAGTGGTTTTTCCATTATATACATTACTGATATCTTTCTGTGATGTGATGAATTGAATACATACAGTACAAACATAATTTGTGTGATAAAGCAATCATTACATTGTATGAAACCCGCTGCATGTGGAGTGCCAAGTTAATTTCATTCAGTGCGACACCTTTACATGAAGTGAAAAATCTATTATGTGCAGTACTAAGATCATTATATTATATAGTAAAATTATTATATATATTCCTAAAATCATACTTTGCAGTGGTAACATCTTTATATGAGGTGGTTAATTAATTATATGATGTTGTTAATTTGTTATATGATGTGGTCAATTCTTTTTATGCATTAGTCGTTTCATGTTATGCAGTGGTAACTTCTTTATCATCATCTAAACTGGTCCTCTTGCAAAAACATTTTTTAAAAATGCGCGGAGTTCCAGTTTAAAGAGTGTTTGAAAATAGGAAACCCGGGCCGTGGCAAATTAAAAGCCGGGACTATTCGAGATTTTTCAAATTTCTGATTTAAAATTTTCAGACTCTTTTTTTAGGCTAATGTGTTTTCGCTGTAAAAATTGTATTTAAATACTTGGTATTTTAGATTTTCTTTACGATTTTTGGTTTCAAGTAAAATTGGTAGGCAGTTTCAATTTTCTGATTTAATATTTTATCCATTGTGCTATAAGTACTTAGTATTTTAGATTTTTTTTTTGGCGATTGTTGATTTCCATGTTGGTAAAATGTGTAGACTGGGTTGGCGATATTTTATGTGTGTGTGTTTTTTTTGTTGACATATTTGATAAAAATCTAATAAACTTAAAAATTATTCCTTTGTTAAACACTGTATTTTAACTAAAAAAAACTTTTTCTTTTTGATAGTTATTTCTTTATTTGAAAATGCTATTTTTATGCAAAAAACACATTTTCATTAAAAAAAAAGGATTATTAAACCAGATCCGATCATCCGGGAAGAACCTTTTGCAAAACACCATAAATCATTTCTAATTTCATAATATGCAAATGTGCACTTGTATCTATTTGTTAGTAGATGGAAGGAAACTGGATTACGTTAAATATGTAATTTGTTTAATAATTTTTTCGGGGGGGGGGGGGGATGTTAAATTACTAATATCAACTATTTATAAGACTGTTTCTAAGACTTCAGAAAATCTTAAATCACATTGAAATGCTTAAAATAAAAATTGCTGCATGAAAACATTTCATTTTCAAGTTTCATCTTTGCCGTCGCCAACGTGGCACGGTGATTAGAGTGTCTGCTCTAAGAGACGCGGAATAAGGAGTCAATCCTTACGTCACGAGTTCGAATCCGACAGTGGGACGTTGAGACAGGTCCTTCGTAAGAGACCGCATAAAACCATAAACCGAGGTCCCGTTCCACAGTAGGTGTTGGCACGAAAAAAAATCCCTCACTGCTCAATGGCCGTAAGTGTCGAGTATAGGACAAAATTTGCAGCTCTCCACTGGCAAATTGTGGCGTCTCCATATGAGTGAAAAATTATCGAGAGGGACGTTAAACAGCAAACAAACAACCAAATTAAAATCATTTTAGCCTTTTTGAATAAAATGATAAAATTAAGAGTTATCCTTCAAGGCTGAGGATCGGATATCCTTAAACCAAGCAACTTACGCGTGATTAAAGTTTGACACAAGGCTTTGCATTAATAGTCCTATAATTACATGTATATGTGATAATTCTTTAATTAATTTATATTTTATCAAATGGCATGTAGATAATGAATAAGTATTTCGGATTTTTTATGTTTAACTTCCGGGAGATCAAATCCGATTTTAAAGAACCATTGGCATCGGAAGGAAATTGATAGTGGGGTGGCTAATTGAAATAGAAAAAAAAATCAAACCTGAAAAAAAACTTGACAAGCAAAAAAAAAAAAAAAAAAGGAAAATTGTTCTTTCTCCAAACCCGAAAATCCTATTTCGGGGGTGTGGGTGGGTGGGTGGGGTGGGGTGGGGGTGTGGGGGGTTGGTCGAACATCTCTCAGTACCAAATTCTTTTAAACACTACCAATTACCCTTCTTTCACTACAATGAATCGTGCCTGTAGAAAGTGGGGAGGGGGGGGGGGGCTAGACCTACGCCCGAATTTTCAATGCCTATATTACGTCTACCTTTGTAAAAAAAAAAGGGGGGGGGGAAATAGCCCCCCCGGTTCCGACGCCTATGTGAACCAGTTTTTCTTAAACGTGTCATTTCACTCAAAAAATGCCATTCAAAGAATGAATAATTTTTAACATCAGAATAATTTAAAAGTTTATTAGCTTTCTGTCAAATATGGCAAAAAAAAAAAAAAAAAAAAAAAACAAAAAACAACAAACAAAACACGTAAAATTTCTACTTGATTGCCTACCCGATTTACCAACCTCACGGGCGGATTCAGAAAGGGCCTATGGGGCCCGCCCCCTCCCCCCCCCCCCCCTTGTATCCAAAATATACATAAGATTTAATAAATCAATTGTTTTTTGGTTTGGCTGTGGGCTACCTACCCCGACCAAAAACTTGTCGGGCCCCCCTTTTCAAGATTCCTGGATCCACCACTGAACTTGGAAATCAACAATCGCCAAGAAAATCTAAATTACTAAGTATTTTTAAAATTAAATGCAATTTTTACAGCGAATACACATTAACCTATAAAAATGAGTCTTAAAATTTCAGCACAGTTGATAAAATCAGGAAGCTGTATAATAGAATCAGAAATTAGAAAAATCTCGAATAGTCCCGGCTTTTAATTTGCCACGGCCCGGGTTTCCTATTTTCAAACACTCTTTAAACTGGAACTCCGCGCATTTTTTTAAATAAAAGGACCAGTTTAGATGATGATAAAGAAGTTACCACTGCATAACATGAAACGTCTAATGCAAATAAAGATTTGAGCACATCATATAACAAATTAACAACATCATATAATTAATTAACCACCTCATATAAAGATGTTACTACTGCAAAGCATGATTTAAGGAATATATATAATAATTTTACTTTATAATATAATGATCTTAGTACTGCACATAATAGATTTTTCACTTCATGTAAAGGTGTCGCACTGAATGAAATTAACTTGGCACTCCACATGCAGCGGGTTTCATACAATGTAATGATTGCTTTATCACACAAATTATGTTCGTACTGTATATATTGAATTCATCACATCACAGAAAGATATCAGTAATGTATAAAATGGAAAAATCACTGCATATAATGATTTTACAACATAATGTATCTATATTATCAATTCATTACATTATTTAACCACTACATATAATGACATTGCCACTGAATATAATGATAAAACCACTGCATACAATAAAGTTATCAATGAAAATAATGATTTTATCACTGTATATAAAGATAAAACCACTGCATATAGTAAAGTTTTCAATGAATATAATGATTTTATCACTGTATATAATGATAAAACCACTGCATATAATAAAGTTTTCATTGAATATAATGATTTTACCACTATATATAATGACTTCACCACTTCACATAAAGGTTATTCCACCTCATATAATATGAAAATGACCTTCAGGCAGCTATGGCGTTCCATAGTAGCTGCTTATACGCAAATACGTAAGTGTGTACACATCATTTTACAACATAAATAAATAGATAAGTAAATTTAAAAAAAGAATACAAAAGAGAGAGTTGGTTATTTTGAGAAAAAAATCTCAGTACTATATCCGACGATTATTTTGTGTGTCTCAAATTATTTTGTGTCATACTGTTTCGATTCTAATTTTATACAAAATATCATGCCTGTATAATTAAATTTGAAAACTATATATTATTAAATCATTGCCAAATCCAAATAAAATCATTTTCATTAATTTTTTTTCAAAGATCTTTTTGAGAAATCCAAATTCAAACATATCATTGAATGCTACATGTATTATCTACTCGTGTATGATTTAAATACGACATTTTTTTGTTAAAAACAAACATTTATTATACTTGTTGTTGAATATTACAAAAAGAGTATTTGATACCAAAATATCGCTGAAATATTTAGCCTCAACTGCAGGTACAATAAATTTCCATGGAAGTATTACCTTCATGTTAAAAACAATATTACTATTTTTTTTTTTTTTTTTTTTTTTTTTTATTATTATTATTTTCTAAACAATGGCGAAATGCCATAATTTTTATTTTGCAAAGAAAATAAATAAAATATTTGGAAAAACTCAGCTGCTTTCGGGGTTTCGCCCCCTGAGTCCCCACCAGAGTTTCGTCCTGGACCCACTGAGGGGAGGAGGCTCAAGGCAGCCCCCAGGAGCCCTGTCGTTCTCTGTACATCTCACTTCCATTCTGGCTACTTGTCTGTATTGACGGGAAGTTTTGCGGAGAAGTAAACTATTTATAGGTCATTTACAGGAATTCCAAATAGGTTGAGGACATTTTAGGGGGAAAGTTCAGTCAAATATTCATATACCTTTTTTGTTAGCCAGACTATGTCTGCTAGCCCCTGGTCACCAACAGAAATTTTCATAAGAAAATAGTTCATTTTTATACAGTTAAGATACGAGCTTTGCAGTGTGTCACAGAGCATGAACTCTACTGAAATTTATTCTTTTTTCTCTCGATTCGTTTCTATACCTCCACTACTTCCACACTGTTCAATGAAACCTTGAATATTGATATTTGGCTAAAAATGACCATTCACACCATTAGAAATTCTGCTAATATGTCCAGCGCCTATTTCCACCAAGACAACAGAACAAACGCATATACTCTTGACTCTATATAGCTATAGCTCTTTGTTGATGTTTGTTTGTTTATTTATTCATTCTTCTTTAAAAAAAATCGTTCCCTTGAAGGCTCTAAACCTCTATTTACATGAAACATACTGAGGATGTATAGAAAAGACCTCAAAATATTTACTCAAGCAAATCAGATCAAATAAGTTCGACTTCAACAGTAAGGTACTGTGTTTGATATATAGATGAAAGATTTTATTAAAATAATTGGATTTTATACATACACAAACCAATGTAACGCTCTTACACTGAATTTTATTGACACACACTTATCAATTGTTCTGAATTAAATTTTTTTTCTAATAAAAAAAGTAATTATTGTCCCTTTTCCTTTAACATTCCTCCATTGGTTGCCTCATTTGGTAGCCATGACGTCACTTTTTGCAGCTGCTGCAATCAGCTTTTTCACATTTGCCAGGGTTTTGACAGCACTTCTCTGTGTCTACAAGATTCACACAGTATATCTTTTATTTCATCTATTTGAGGTACATTTATATATATATATTTGCATATGCCAAAATATTTACAGTACATACAATATACTATATATAAGAAATTTACTATACAGCGTACATGTACGTATATTTCAATATATAATACCAGAGTGTATTATGATTATATGAATTATTTTATCCATATATATAATTTATTATGTACACCAATGTAGAATACAGACTCAAAGTATGCATCTAACTGAAGAACAAGTTTCTTTCTTGTTTTAAACATAAATTGGATATTACAAGGATGTCGAATTTTTTTCAAAAGATTAATTAAAATCCCCAACACAGGATTTCTTTTCCTTATTATATTTAAACAAATGTTGAATAAGACACAACCTTAGCAAACCGTATTTTAGTTCTTACCCCCGCAGCAGGTTTTGACTGGACGCTTACAGTTACCACAATTACAAATGCCCCCTGGTTCTGTACAGTTACATTCAGGTCCACACCTACAGGATCCGCCTGCTGGTTTCTCCTCTAAAATTAAACAAATGGTCCATATACATCAACGCTAACCTGGTTAATCTTTGTTGTTGCAGAGAAATGCACGACTTCAACATGTAAATTTCAATAATAGACGGTACTTGCGACTCAAATTTAATAAAATTAAATTTATTTTAAGTGAGGGTAATCGCTTTTTGTTTGAGAAACTGTAGCCTTGACCATTTTTAGAATTATTTTCTAAACATGTCTTGTGGCCCAGTCATGTGACAGAAAAAATGAGGACGTGGTTTTAATAATCTTAGCTAGAACTAGGTAATGAAATGAATGGAACTTTTCAAATTGTCATTTCCAAAGAAGAAAGTTTTCAAATGATCTTAAATTGACTGCTCTTCGGATTCATTAAATGCTCCAATGCCAAAATGTTTAACATATGGGAGTTACGGGTCGTTTGAGTGTGAGCTTAAAATCGAGGCCATGTTGCAGAAGGTACTGACACGATTGATTACCCCACCCCCTTTTAGGTAATATTGTGAATAATGCATGTGAACGAAGAAAATATGAACAAAGAGAGATAACTCTAAAAAAAAATACAATACAAAAATGAAGTTACCAGTCCTGACGTAATTAGATTAAGCTTTTTTTGGAGGGGGGGGGGGGGTCGAATGATTTTGAATTAATTTTTGAATTAAACTACATGGACGTTCAATTAAACAGATGTACAACTGCTTTTAACCCCCCCCCAACCCCCAACCCCCCAAAAAAAAAGAAAAAAGAAAAAAAAAGACTTACTTTCAACACCCTTGCACTGTGCTTGGTCAGACATTTCTAGAGTTCTAAAGTTGACAATTAAAATAAACAGAAAATTGTATATCGAATTCGAAATGATATATTACATCTTTTAAAAATAAAAAATTAAATTCTTATATTTTAAATATCATTTTATGTTTTACCTCTGTTGATCTCTCTTACAATGTTGTACAGTTCTCCTGTAACTGATGAACTCACATTGGCGATGTTTAAATTTTCTTTTAAAAAAATTATATCCGTGTGCAGATGAATAGAATGTTGTATTCGATGGATATGGAAAGGAAATAACGCGGCGTAGCAAGGGTATAAAGCATCTACGTATAAAGTATATAATGAATTAACAGATGGTTAATAGTGTATAATGAATTAACAGACGGTTAATTGTATTTACACTCTGGATATCAGATACAATTTCGAACTTATTATTTTTGTTTCTTAGAATATTGAGATTCAATTGTTACCAAAAAGTGAATCTAAATTCACAAAGAAAGAATTTGAAGATTGAAAAGAAAAAAACCCGTACATCTATGCCTATTGATACACGTCAGCGGCGGATCCAGGAATTTCATAAGGGGGGGGGGCAGTAGAAGCCAGGGGGTCTGGGGGCTGTATTGAAGCCCATAGCGGGTACAAGGCAAAGCCCTGGTGGGGGTCGGGGGGTGGGTGGGGGGAACTGACGAATTCTAACAAATAAGTGGTGTTATTTGCTTTGATTTTAGGATAATACAATTAAACAAAATTTTTTAAAAATTCAAACGGGGGGGGGGGGCGTACGCCCGGCGCTGGATCCGCCTTTGCATGTTCTAAAGCAGTTCTTTGATCCGCCGAAGAATTTGATCGCTTTGAAGTGACATATCAAATTCGGTAGTGGATCAAAGATCTTATTTTTGTGAGATTATTTGTGAGAATATGATTTTTTTTGTATCAGCGGGACAACACATATGTTAACGCCACTAGTTCTTTAGGTACTTTTTTTGTATCAGCGGGACAACACATATGATAACGCCACTAGTTCTTTAGGTACGTGAAGTATAGGTAAAAATGAAAATAAAATATTCCTGAGAGAAAGAAAAAAATCTCTGTACAGTCATTTACGATAGGAATGAAAATGTTTTTTTTTTCTAACGTTTGGTAAATATTTGTCTTTTAAAATTGAGTCGTGATTTGTATCATAAATCAATAATGTAAAAATACCCCTCTTTCATTAAACTTTAATATAGTGCATGAAGAAGAGAACGGGTTGTTTGCAATACGGACTCGTGATAAATTATCTACTCTGTGTTAATCTTGTATCTCTACGCACTGAAGCTTAGCAGGCAATTTCGTTACATTCATAATATTTCTTTATGTCCAACATCCATAAAATCACACTTTAATTTACATGTATCGTGTCTGTCTACAGTACAATATCTGACCTTTGACCTTTTCGCTCACTCCTCCGGCTGGAGAAATCTTAAAGTGCCATTTTAACACATATTTGCCCCTGGGTTCAGGCAAAAATTTGGACGCTCGCGCATAATAAAGACCCAGTTAGGGTATATATCCTTTAAATGTTTGCTTTAGATTACATAGACAGATTACATATTATTTTGTGTTGAATGTATCCTTTTTTTAAAGTCCTTTGCAAAATATTGACCTGCCCAAGGATGAATATACCACCGTGCCTATAAGTGAAATCGCACGGAAAATCCAACAGAGAGACCAAGTATAGAAAGCATGCGCATGGATCGTTGTTAATAGCGCACCTGTAATGAAAAACTTATTAAAGTCATCTCTTTACCGGTGATTTTAATTTGACTTTGACAAACTGCATGTTGGATCGCTACGAACCACGAACACAGCGACATAATAGACCGTCTTCTGCTGATCAAAGGTAAATGTTTTAATTATCCAATACAATGCAGTATTATTTGCTTTTTAAGCAAATTTGATTTTTCAGTTCGAATATTCTTAAATCAATTATACATGTATTTCTGTACATCTGTAAAAGTGAGTTTTTAAAAAAATATTTTGGGAATTCTTTTTTGCATTTACATAGACTCAGATGCGAACATTGCGTGTATGCAGAAAGAAATTAATACAAATCCCTAACAGTTTTCGAAACTTAAAAGCAAATTAATCTCTCTCTCTCTCTCCATGTGCGCAGGGGCAAGGGCTCTGCAGTTGTTAATGCAAAGAACTTTTCTTTACTTCACCGAGGTAAAATTTTATTTTAATTAAAGTTGCATTCCAAAACATTTGAGAAAGCATATAAAGTTTTAAGCTTACAGTAAGACGGCTTGTTCGAGGTAAATTGACCTGGTGGAATTTTTGGGTTATCAAGGTGTATTCTTAGATCGTGTAATTAGACAATGACATGTCGGTTAATACACAATACCTGTGTGTCCGCCGATATGTGAGTCACAGCGGTTTTATGAATGAGCGGAGACCCGCCCCCATGTTTAGGAAACCTATATCAAATACATATATTTCATCCGGTGACGATCAACGAATCAATGAGCGTTATGGATTTGGGGGAACCTTTGATCAGAGGCGTTTTATGACGTCATTGCTCTTGTAGATGATCATTTCAGAATCAAGAAATAGATGCCAAAAGTTTCTTTTAAAAGGTCTGTCTACATTTGAATAGCAGAGATAAGTTTGTCTCCTGTTAGGTGGTGGATCAAACTTTTTCAATAAAAACAATTAAGCGACTTGTAGAAAATCCTGACTGCGCCAAGAATATTAAGGATCCTCTGTACACTGCACACCAAAGAGTTCCTTTTTAAAAAAATTTGTGCAGTTAGAGTGATCTGCCCTTATATCTTAAATTAGATAATTAATATCCAGAGGGTAAACTTTCAAATTAGATTTTGAGTAAAATATTCAAATCGGAATGACCTAAAATTTCATATTAGTGAAAAGTTCGGTTTAATGCTTTTTATTGTCTTTTTAAATTTACAGAAGTAGGTAAAGAAAAGTTTGACTTGTACATCTGCAGATATCAAAATTTCGACTGCACTGGGTGGGAATCTCAATTAAAAGGCATTTCTTACACGCATGGTGATAACCTCTAAGAAACAAAGCCCGTGAAAGGGTGACCTGAAATATCTAACGGGGAGATAAACTTTTAAACAATTTAATGTCAGGATTTTTTTTTTATTACATTCTAGTTATTTAACCTGAGGATTGCAACAGTGCACTGAGTAAATAACAGGAATTTGATAATGAAATGGATTTTGATGGAAGTTGATGCCGGGGTTCATTCTTTGTTGAGGGGGGGGGGGGGGGAACTCATTCCAGCTTTTGACAAAATTAAAAAAAAACCAATGTCTCTCAGATATTTTGTACGTAATTATGTCAAACAAAAAGAGAAATAAAAATTTACAAATGTCAAATAATACATGTATCATGTGTCTTTTTTCGTCCGAGTTTTACCGAATAGGTATTTATAATATGGAAAGCAGTCAAGGTTGTGAAATGATGCGGTGGCGTGTTAGAGTTATCGTTCTTGGTGTGTGCAACTACATGTATTATTACGTCGCGCATCGTGTATAGCTCCAAGGTTAGACAGCGCAATAAGAGTTTGTCCTTGAGATTTAATTTGGAAATTATATATTATACTTAATCTGTCTGGAAATTACATATTAATTATGCTTTGTCTGTTGGTGTTTAAGAAATAGAAACAACAGAAACTTCTTACTCTATAAATTGGGTTTCGCCGAGAGCATTATACGGCTTGATGTGTGAGAAAATAGACGTAAGTGCAAAATGTAATTTTCCTTAGCAATTTGTACCTAACAATCGTCCATTTCAACGATCTGTTTTGAAAGGGAAATATTTCAATTATTTTACTTTTATATACCTATTAAAAGAACCTCGGGGTATATAAAAGTGTATTACAATTTAGTTATCTTAACGGTTCGTTTTGGAGTTTTTTTAAAAGAAAAGGTACTATAAGTTTTTAATCCTTATGATGGCCGAAATTTAAAGAAAAAAATGTTCAAAGGTTAAAGATTGTTAAAAAATAATTTATTTCGTTAAAGGAGATAATCTTAAGCAATGTGATTAACTGTCCATGCAGAGTTATGCATCTTTTTCTGGTTGCACGTCACAGATCATTCTTAAAACTTCACTTTTCTTATTTCAGTGTAAAGTTATTTGCTGAATGGCCTCTAGGATTTATCCTTTTGAAAGGTAAAAATATATAATTTAATTTAAATCTAAATATATGTTTAATCAACTATAGAGAAGTTTTTATCATATATAGATGATTTCGTAAAGGCGTTTTAATACATTTAAGAGTCTTTGCTAGTGAGGGTGAGTGCTTATATATATATATATATATATATATATATATATATATATACATATATATATATAAATATATATATATAAATATATATATATATATATATATATATATAAGAAGAAGAAGAAGATATATCTCATTTTTAAAATTGTTAATGCTGTGAAAAAGGATTTATTGAATTTTTTTATTTATTTTCTTTATTAATGTCATTCTTCAAGATCCCCAACTTGTGTATTCAATATGCAATCCTTTCATAACGCACTGGTAAATGGGATTATGCAGTTTGTTTTTAGTGAATAGGAAAGTGATGATTTACCCCCTTTTTTGATGTATAAGATTTGCATCGGTTACAGTGATGTAAAGGATGCACGTCTCTTCCCGGAACGACTTGATGACTGTCCTTACTTCTAAGAAAATACCCATTACCGGGCCAATTTCTCATATACATCATTTTCAAATTGATAATTAATAGGAAAGCAAGATACGATCTGAAACGGGTAAGTTCTGTAATTTTTAATTCAAAAAGCAACGGGTTTGCATTTTGGAAAGTTCTACATGTAGCATTGACCAACCTTACTAAAGATCCTTAAATGATGCAGAAGTAAATGCATGCATTATTATAATAACGATTTGTACATGTATTACATGCACCTAGGAGGTCAACCCACCACAAAGTCTGCTGCGGAAAAGGGAGTATCCTTGATTGCAAAAATCGGTCAGTGGCATGTACATGTCCAATTCAGTATGCATTTAAACTCTTGTTCCAATATGTCTGAGAAACTTTTGGCCATGAAACGTATACAGCAATACAGATATGACAAACTGACATTGATGATTGGCATACTAGGTACTTAGATACCAAAATGCACGAGATGTTTCTTGGGGAAAATGATAATAAAAATAGAGAAGAGAAAAAAAATCTGAACCATGTCTCTCCCCCTCCAAATGTAAAGGGGTATCTATGCTGAATGATCGAAATCGGATTTATCCATGCAGCTCTTCCTTATAAGGTATATTTATAGTACTGTAATAATATTCTAGGGATGCAGGGGGCGGAACCAGGATTTCTATAAGGGGAGGGGTGTAAACTCTTACATGTAAGTAAAGTAAAAATGTCAACAAAATCTTGCATTCCTAAAGAAAAGATTCTCTTTCTATATCCTCTTCTTTAATTTTGTTTCAGAATTTTTGTGCGCACCGCTGCCAGAGAGGAGGAGAGGGGCGGGATGGGGGGGGTTCCTTTTTTTTTTTTTTTTGCCTTTCCTTCCTCCGGCACGTGTCTCCTTCGCATGGAGAAATTAAGAGACCGTTGATTCTGATATTACGGCAGTTTTCATAATAAATATTATAGATAGAGGGGGTCCGTCTGGGACAACTTATGTTTAGTTGATACCGAACATGCATTGTGCATGACATGCACAGAACACAATGGTAATTGTGTATTTTCTGGTGTTTCACGCAATCGTTATATAATATGAAGAGGTGATTCATTTTTTTTTTAATTAATGACGCCATATAGTCTTACTTAAAATGCATCGAAGCGTATACAAGATTGAATTAAACTGTTTTGTCGTTTGAATAAAGTGGAAAAAAATTGTTCAATTAGGTTTTTTTCTGCTGTAAATTCAGGATTTCCCTCAAAAAAAAAAAACTAAATGTTTTCTTTAACATATAAAATTTGTTTAAATAAGATTCCCTAATTGCACTATACATTATTGATTATTTCATCATAGTCATTGACAGAAATAAACACAAACTGCATGGAATTAAGGTTTGTTTTGTTTGAAACGTAAATTGTTTAATGTTGATTTTAAATAGGAAAAGTGCAGTTTTCTTAAAAACAAAATTATAGAAATGATATAAATAACACATATATATTATAATAATCCTATTCACTAAATGTTTTCTTTAACATATAAAATTTGTATAAATAAGATTCCCTAATTGCACTATACACTATTGATTATTTCATCATCGTCATTGACAGAAATAAACACAAACTGAATGGATTTAAGGTTTGTTTTGTTTGAAACGTAAATTGTTTAATGTTGATTTTAAATAGGAAAAGTGCAGTTTTCTTAAAAACAAAATTATAGAAATGATATAAATAACACATATATATTATAATAATTCTATTTTACAAGAGGTATAATAAAATTATTATTATACCTCTAGTAAAATAGAATCTGATTGGTCGAGAACGTCACGTGACCGTCGTGTTACTTAAAAAAAGCATGTTGCTCATATTTAGCTCACCTGAGCCATAGGTTCGTGATCAAAGTTAATCTTTCGTCATTCAGTCCGCCTGTTAACTTTTCACATTTTCGACATATCCTTCATGATCAGTACCACTCGGCTTATTTTATTCACATCTCGCACAAAACCTCCTTATGTGTTGGGGACTCAACTTTTATCATATAAAGGGGAAATAATTACGAAATACTTTTAGTTATACTTGTGACCTTTAAGGTCACGATAGGTACAGTTTTAGTTCGACATAGAAATTGAAATTCTAGAGTAATTAGGCCCATTTAGGACCTATCAAAAATATTGATGAATTCGATATAACGAATTATCGAGTTTTGTTAAAACGAGTTTAATTCGTTATGTCTATTTCTTAAATTCGTTATATAACGAATTAAATTAGTCATTATAAATTGTGGAATACTTTATCCCAAATTTAAAGGAAATGTTTTAACAGATTAATTTCGTTTAAGCGAATTCTAAAATTTGTTATAACGAATTTAATTCGTTTAAAAGAATTCTTTTATTTTGTTAAAATGAATTAAATTCGGTTAAACGAATTCGACAATTCGTTACATCTAATAAATAAATATTTTTCTGGCCCTGAGTACCGACTTTTGATCTAAATTTGAAGGTCTTCACCGGCATACAATACTGCATTCTCGGATACCCACGGGCGATCTCGTCTTTTAATCATCACCCGTGGGCAAAGTCGCCGAAAAATCGTCGTATGTATTTATTATGCGCAGGTCATTTGATTGGCAGCTCGGGTGATGAGTAAAAGACGAAAATCATCCGTGGGTATCCGACGATAACGTATCTATATGAGTGAAAAATTCTCGAATGGGACGTTAAACAACATACAATCAATCTATCAATCATTTCTCGAGTAAGTACATGTTTATGTCATACATAATATATATTAGTCTAGAACTTTCTTTTTTCATCGATCTTATTTTTTAATCAAATATCGACTTAAACAATATTAAAGACATGTCATTTAAATTTATTAAAAAAAAAATAAATCAGAAATTTATACATAGAAGACCTATTCCATAAAGTACACGTGAATATTAGTGCAAATCAGGTTAAATTTAACAACGATATGGTAAATCCTGCTTCTATTTGTATGGATCTTCGTGGGTTTCAGCAAGGTGGGGTGAAAAAGGCGGGTGTCACGCGCGATATTTAAACTTCCGCTAGCCCATTTGCATGCCTGTAGATGCTTTATTTTAGATCTAAATCATCGATTTTATTGAAAAACACGATCTAAGAGCACACCTTCTGTAGAGGTATGAGCCAGTCAGGTAAGTTATTGCAAGTTATTTGGACAGAATGTTATGAAAATTTTCTTTCGACTGTTTGAGTCAATACGTTTTTAAAAAGCAATGAGGTTTTTATTTTTATTTTTTGTTTAATATAAAAATTTTGGCAAAAACATACTACTAAAACATTTATATTCCTTTTATCATATCTTTAAGATTTTTTTTTCGGGCGGGGGGGGGGGGGGTGGGGGGTGGGGGGGGTGTCGAGGAAATTGTAGAATCTACAGTGATTATGTAATGCTTGTTGGGAATGCAATGCAACTTGTTTGCAAGGAAAACACATTTTCAAAGTCTGTTTGGTGTGTGGCTGATTCAAAGCGTACAAATCGTACATCTTTGCAATCGGTTCAAAATGTCGGTGAGAGCATAGTGCAACCTATAGCCGTACATCCTGAGTGTGGTGCATTCTATACAATGACATTACCTGACATACTAATTCTTCGATCATTGACCAGAGAGGATTCTATTTGAGAACAATAATAAAAGACAGGAAATACGAAAAAGTTCGGTTTTATAAATTTGGCAGCTGTATATGTAACGCTATTGGAGTGACATTGTGTGCCATCATGAACCACTGATGTCACACCAAATAAAATTCCGTCTAACCAACGTAACAAGCAAAGGGAGAGAAACCAGTATCTCAGAGATCGTCTCCCCTTCTTTGATTCACTCTACAGGTACATGTATATTAACTCCTTACGTAATACCGAGTACTAAGAACTTTTAATTATTGTAGGGCTAGACTTGTCAAAGGAGCTTTGTAGAAAAACGTAATTACGATTCTGTCGTTGAAGTCTTGACAGAATGAAAGTTAGGTAACAGACGACTGCCTGAATAGAGGTGAAATAAGTAATTATATGTCTCGTTTGCTTGGTTAACCCCTTTCCAGACAGTAACTTTTCTTTTTAACCATTGAAAACAAAACAAATTGTCTTAAAACATCTGTAGACGGTTGACTAGGGTCATCTGTTTCTTATCATGTTCGTTAATAAAATCATCAGCCCCATCGTCGTTCGACGATAACAAATCCCAGTCTCGCGCAAGGCGCGGTAGCGCACGCGCTCCAGGGGGTGGCGGCTTGGAGCAGATGGCTCTATATCCTCATAAAGATCTCTTGGGTTTCAAGAAGTTCCGATTTATATTTGCTTGTGCTATAATCCGAGTATATCTGATTAATCCAATCCTACATGATACTATCTTGCAAACATTCAATACTTATCGTTATGACTGTACAAAATGCACTGACCACGATGGTTTTGCGCATACCTTAACGCTGCATTCATCTACTATGTAGTAAATACACATTACACACTCTCTTAAAATATCTTTCTCAAACCACAGATTTTGATAAATAACACAAGAAAACGGGCGAGGGCACCCGAACAATTTGGTTCCTACGTAATTTTCTACACTGCGCGCATCAAGCGTCTCATCTTACGAGCATCCCCCAAATATGGAAACACCGGTTCGCTGGGGAAGATTCGCGAGTTTATCATGAAAATCAAACGAGGGTTCTTAGGAACACCTCCGGGCTCATCATATACATCTGTCTCAGTATATTTATAAACCCGATCCAGTTTGGCACAAGTGAGAAAAAAAGTTTTCGAGAAACACAAGTAGTTCCTTCTTTTGCTGGGAACGTTTAGACTAGTTCTGTTTTGACTGCTGAGATTTTGGTACACTTGGGATTTTCTTTGGCTGTTACCAGACCGGGAATCACTTCTGTAAGCTTGCTTTCATTATCATTCTAATTTCTTTGAAGATTTAAGGTATTTTGGACCATGTTTTTCGTTGTTAAATGTTTTAAACAAATTTCAATGTACCGGTTTACCCTTTAGTGTTATTACATGTAGTAATGATGATTTAAGTGTTTTCAAGAGGTTGGATTCTATGACCACACTAGAAAAGCCATCCTTAACCATTGGAATTTGTCGCATGTTGTGGTCACAAGCTTAAGATTTGACATATGTCTGAGTCCTTAACAGACGGGAAAAATACATTTCATTGTTATAACACTTTTGGACGTTGACCTATTGTGATTCGCCATCGATTATAGACCCATTGACTCTGTTATAGGATACTGCATGTTTTAATGAAATTTTAATTAGACTTCATGACACAACAATGTTTGTTAACTACGAAACATTTCCAAGACCAGATACCTGTTTTTTCTTCGATACTTTTCTGCAAAATCTGTGTTACATAGCGGAAATGTGCAGAGGTTTTGACAGAAATGCTGAAGTGACATATTCCTGGAAATTCTACAACCGTCTTTGGCGATTCGTCGTCAGGCGGAGTTATGCACCTTGCAAAGTTGCCAAGCTTTTCATAGTTAGTCAAAACTGACAGTCTTTGTCGACAACATATGAATCGTACAAGATAAATAACAAACATCTAGTGATGTCGGATATATCGGAAGCACATGCAGCAAGGTCCGCCATTCCTTATTTGTCACGCATCACTGATAAATCATCGTAAGATGCGAGACTTTGATAATTTATCGAATGAAGTCAAAATTTGTGCGGAAATTAAGCATTTTTGAGGACTTCTTATCTATCCCCACATTATATAATGTACAAATTGTCTTCCGTGTTGGCTTATTTCACTCCTTTGCCAAAACCAAAGCGGTCAAAGAATTACATTTCAAACATTTGTCGCCATCTATCTTTGAAATAAAATCGGTATATATAATACTAGTACATGTATCACCTTTTTAACGCAATTTTAAAGAAATTACTGCAGCGTTACTGGCATTTATTATCTGTACAAGTACCTGTAGTTTTATTTTGATGTGAAACAAGTTGGAATAAATCTTTTCGATGTTTGCGTCCTCACAACATCAGGGGTGTCCACTTGTGGCCTTGATCCTACATATACGACCGTCAGTGGACACAGGACAACCGTCACCGTTTAAAATGTAGTCCTGGTCCTAGAGGACATGGGAACCCTGACGTTGTGAGGATGTTTTTCGACGAGCGACTGCCTATTGGAACAGTTAGCCATTTCTTTCTACTCGAAAAACGAGAAACAATATTTTTCAGGTGTTTGTTATCAAGGGAGGAAAAATAACTGATGGCACGACAAAAACTGCTGCAAATTTATTCCTGATTGACACATGGCTGGCAATAATTGCCAAGAAAATGATATTCTATTGTAATAAATCGGCAACAAAACAAAAGACCATTTTTTCTTTGATCATTGGAACGACCAAATTTTCTAAATGTATACAGTTACACTGAAAAATGTAGCCTGGATACTAACGTTAATTCTGACGATATCCAGGACACTTGCCAATGATATAAATAATTTTAATAAATGGTATGAATGTAAGTTATTCTATAACAACATTTTCGTTTGAAAATTCTGGAGCGGATTTAAACGAGGAAAAAAAACGCTTATGGGTTTAAAATTTTATGTAATTATTTAGTCTCTTCGGCAAAATTATATGAGAAGTTGGCAAATGCGCGCAGTTTTCAATGACTCTTTCATCATTACGCGGTTAATGGAATTTCCTAATGTACGGATCTTTAGTTTTATTTGCTTGGTAGGTAAATATGTATAGGTTGCCTCTTGTCTGGCAGGTGTGTGGTGGAGTTGTTAATTTTTGCAATGCTTTAGATAATAAGAACTTAGACAGTGAAAGAGGATCTTTTGTTATAAAGGTTTTTCCCTAATTGTTATAACTTTGGATTTGATTTTTGAAAGAAATGTAAAAATTTGAATATTATAGTGTTTTTGCTTCTGTAAATAAAAATAATTTCATTTTTGCCGCATATTGTGTCTTGTCGTACCTTATGAGGCTAATACTGTGTTCTCATTATCTTTGATGAGAGGATTGAGTGATGGTAAACTTATCTCCAAGAACTAATATATTGTATTACCACGTAATTAATTAAAGGTTCATAAACCTACTGCTCACTCATATAAAATGTTGCTTTAACTTTTACGATTTTCCGAAAGAAATGTACCTTATAAGTAAAATACAAACAATTATGTCATAGCTTGCGGGGGAGGGGGATTAAAAAAGACATTTCAACTTCAAGGTATGCAAAATTGCTTTTAATTAACGACTAATCGACACCAGTGTCGAAATCAGCTTCAAAATCTTTAAAGGAATAATAGGCATTTATGTCATTAAGAGTTATCTCTCTTGTCAGAGTATCAACGAACCTTAAGATATTCTACATGTGTGGGGTTTTTGCTCACTGAAACCTTTTATTTTATTAAGTTTATACTACTAGCAATTATGCATATGATATCAAATTTATATGCATCACTTCTTCATGAATCCAAACGCACCGTATATTTCTAGAATAGTGATTTTCACTCATTCTGGTTCATTGGGGGTATCTGTCACATACATAAGTGTCAAACGAGTTACTGTTCTTGGAACAGGTTACTTAGATAAAAGCAAGAAAAAAATCATAGCACGTCCTACTGTTCGTGCACAATAATATTACCACACGCTTGTAATCAGATTCATGTCGTAAGACAATCTGGGCGATCGCAGACGATAAGTCTTAAATTTCAAAGAAAATATGGTTTTATTTAGACAGATGGCGCTTCGTGTTGATGGTATGTCGCATGTAATCATGAAATAGTCTCACTGAGGGTCTTGATAATCTTTGATATAAATGATTTCGTGTGTTTTTCATTCAGTATACGTAAAATAAATAATATTATCAGTTTAAGTTGCGGGGTTTATATTAATCACATTTTTGACCCATATGATGCAAATTTAACAACCCAGAAAAGCTATCCCCATAATGTTCAAAATCGGTTTGTAGAAAATTGTAATCCATGTCGGTTCCTGTAAAATTAAGATAGCACTGCTTGGAAATTCCTGTAGGAAGCAACTTCAGTTTGGGGAGTTGGGATTGGGGGGAGTTGGGCATAACCAAACACTTTCATTTTGGGTGGGCACTACCAAGCAAAATTTCCCAGACAAAAAAAGTTAATCAGACGTGATTAATTTTTAGTGAGGGAACGCACCCGTAAACTATCTTTGTTTTTCTATAGTGAACAACATATCAGCAAAATTATTGGGGGGGGGGGGTGCATCCCTTGGTTCCTTTGGCCATGATAGATACTGTGTATCTTTGATTTTTCTAAAAGAATCCGTAACTTAAGAGTCAGTTTTTTCAACTTGCACTATTCACACCCCCAACCCCTCTTTGCTCCAATTTACTGCATGTATACAAAATTATGGTGAGACATACTTTAAAAACCCTAATTGTGCTATAATCTATGATATTGTCTTTTATTGATTTTCAATGACAATAATTCGTCATGTAATAATTGAATTCAAGGCACGCTATTGTGGTTCGGGGGAAGGGGATTTCACAGTCAGAAAATGTGCCATGTATGTGAACGAAAACGTCAGAAAAAGACTGTAGATATTCTTGCATAACAACTACAAAATATTTTTGTTTTAGAGTCTTCTTTTTTTTTAAGTCAACTTATTTTTTAAATCAAATTATGGATACATTGTATACTTTCTTGGTCTGTTTTGTTGTCAAAGTTTATAAATATGATTTTCATTTTAAAACATTTCCTTATCAGTTGCGTGTTTTGGTTTGAACTGAAACAGAATCCACGCTGATTAATTTTAGCAGTTTAATAGTCTCCAAAATTGCAATCTTAATTACATTCATTCATAAGAAATGTTTTGTTTATATTTTAAATATGTATCAAATGTTTTTAATTCATACGATATTACAGATATATGTCTAATGGTGTGCGTATTGAAATATGTCAGTATGAATGTTTCTTGACAATGTAACCAAACTCTTTCGCACGATTTGATATCTTGACATTTAACAAAATACTTATTGTTTTATTTTTATTCATTTACAGGGTCAACTAGTTTGGAATAACTCGGTGTGAGAATACGAGATTAAGAGCTTTCGTGCCTACACGTAAAACTGAGAAAATATACATTTATATACATTCACAAATTCAATTGAACTGATTCATAAACTCTTAGTACGCTAAAACCACTCGACCGTGTCAGACTAGTATAAAAGCGACACCATGGCCGATAGCGAGTCACACTTGCTCGGAGACGAAGAGGACGAGGAAATGCCTCTCACTGAACGCGACCTAGCGGACGACGCGCAATGGAAGTTAATTCAGAAAAATACCTTCACCAGGTGGGCTAACGAACACCTGAAAACTGTTAATAAGGTCATTAACAACTTAGAAACGGATTTTTCCGATGGATTACGATTAATTGCATTAGTGGAGGTTTTATCAGGCAAAAAATTCAAGCATGTCAACAAGCGACCTAATTTCAGAACCCAAAAATTGGAAAATGTTACCATGGTGCTGGAATTTTTGGAGAGGGATGAGGGAATCCGAATCGTCAACATAGGTAAGTACTGTGTCATTTTATGCATGTTGGATGAAAAAAAACGAGGTCACGAATGACATTAGCCAGAGAATCGTCAAAGTGAAAGCGAAAGGTGAATACGTTCATAACGGCCACATGTGTTTTCAGGTGCAAAATGGAAGGTGTTATATCTATGCAAGGTTTTCATTTTGAGGAATTGGAGGGTTTTTAGTAGGCAAAACTTTTTATGTGTGTATTGTCACTAGCATGCACGTGTGCAAGAACCCGGGAAAATAAAAACGTAAACAAACATGGCGATCGTCAGTCCAATACACACCTGTTGGATTACGCACACACCTGTAAAACCGGCTTTGTCAACTGTTTACCTGTCTTAGGAGTGTAAATCCTTCACAAACAGTTTAATGGCTAAAACATATTTCTCTAATCCAAGCCCAAGAATCCTATTTCAGAATTATTAATTACCATCACAAATATTATTATAAGAAATTTAATATGTGTCGAAAGTAAAGAAGTGGGCGTTGCCCTCCCAAAAATTCAAATAGGTTTCTTTTGTTTGCACATATGAATGATAGAGTAGGGGAGGGGTCTTAGTTACTCAAGAATGAAGGATAACTTATGTTTTGCAACCCCCATCAATAGAAAAAACTCTGATAACATTGATCCCCCTAACATTTCAGCAGTCCATTTTCACTTATTATATAACAGTGCATATTACACCCACAGGTGACAGAGTTTAAGTAGGTCATAGCTGGTTTACTGCCCAGTAGCCTATTAATTAGCAGGCATTCCTTTATATCTTGTGTGTGTCACATAATTAAAAGGAGTCACTCAATGAACACGTTTAGCTGACCCTACCCATGCACATTGTTTACTGATTTAATTTCATGCTGGACAAACAGGATTCACATCAGGAGATGAGATTAGCCAGGATGTTTCTGGTGTTAAATTTGACCACTTGGTGGGGTGGGTGGGGACTTGACCAGTGGATCTTACACACAACATGGGATTTACCCCCTAGAGGTTAAAACTTAAGATTTTCAGCTTGCCAGATACCCTTAATTGGTAAATAAACTAATTGTGACCCTGTGAAATCACCCTTTGTTGTTGAAAACAATCTGAATGGACATAAAGCAAGGCTGACTTGTTTAGCAGCAGGGTAGGGGAGAAAGGAACAGACATTTGATTAATTAATGCAAGATCATGGGCAGAAAAATGGATATGCATACAGTTAGCATTTATTCAGTAATCACACTGCATTGAAATCAGGC
Source organism: Saccostrea echinata (assembly GCF_033153115.1). Classification (NCBI taxonomy): domain Eukaryota; kingdom Metazoa; phylum Mollusca; class Bivalvia; order Ostreida; family Ostreidae; genus Saccostrea; species Saccostrea echinata. Next base: position 18,240,113 of record NW_026889778.1, read on the forward strand.
AGCCAGGTGTAAGTTTCAGAGGGAGGGGGGAGGGGAGTGGTAGGGGGTCTTTATGATGTTGATCAACCACCCACCCCCACCTCCTCCCCAACTACACACATCAACAGAACAAAGCACATATCATCACAATGGGATGTTAAGGAAGAATTAACAATATTCAGTTTCTCAATCATTATTAGTGGTCCATATAAACACTTTGTTCATGATAAAATAGGGGAAAATGTACTTAATGGAGATTTTAGAGTAAAGTGCTTCATGGAAATTGAAGCAACAAGGAACAAGCTGATTCGTTTGATCTGATTTAATGCCTTTGTAATTCTGTTTCCCCTTTTGGGATATGTATTTATAGTTATATTACAATGCTGTCATGCTATAAAAAAATCGTGGGAATTCAGACACAAATTCACATTTGGTTTGATACCTTATATGGTCACAGCAAGAGTAGATTGGAACTTGACTGTAATTCGCTGAGTTTTGCACGCTAGTAATTTAGTAGATATATCATTCCATCAAAATGTTTTACTGAATATGTCCTGGGGATATGTATACTGATAGGTAAAACATCAAAATACAAAGGTTTCCTTTTATTCAGCATTTTCTTGTGTTATCTATCTTTTTTAACTTCACTAACTTTCAATTATAGTAGTTGTAAACATGAAAACAGACGCTCAAGGTGTCTCAGAAGCTTTGAAAAAAACAAGCATATTTTCTTCTGTCTCTTTTGACTTAAGAATGTTGTAAGTTGATTTACACCTTTTAAAAATTTGACCTGAAGGTTTTTGACTTTTACCTATCTTTTTGAAATTCTGACCTGCAGATAACTGACACCAATTAACTCAATGTATATGGATGTATATGTAAAACTTGCAGGTTATTTGGCAATTCTTCATTTCTTCCTAACTATTCCTCTCTGCTATAGTGATATTCGATAAGATATGAAACCTGTATGAGCCATGATATGCCATGTAAGGTTGTCAAAAGTGTGTTTAATTGGCCCAATGTTTCAATGAAATGCTAAAATAACATGACACATTTTCACAGAAGCTTTTCATTCACAGGCTGGGACCACCTAGGTACAAATGTCCTTTGCCAGCTTTAAATTTGCATAATAAAAATGTCATTAAAATTTTGAATTACCCTCTGAAGTGGTCTCAAAAGTTGTCATAGACTATAGGGTTAAAACCATGAATTACACAACTGTCTCCCAATGGTGGAGATCGAGCTATAATTACTGCTTCTCGGCAAAAGTGGTTTCTCATTGGTATTCAAAGAAATTAATATATATTGATCTCCTTCAACTCTATGCATACTATAAGTTTATTTAATCTATAAATCAAATGATCTCCATATGTTCAAAAATCAAGTGCTGTAAACATGATAAAGATTGATTAAAAAAAGAAAAACCAACATGCATGGTCATGAAAACTCTATATTTTCTTGGTAATTTTGTGATGCTGTCAATGTTATACGTTCTTGCTTATTTTTGGTGTAAAAATGATTTTGAAGCTTTCAATTTCATACCTGCAGATATTACATGTGCTCTAACTGTGATTGTGCAGAACTGCCACACTAATTAATATATAACAAAATATATAAACAACTAATATATAAGAACAATACATTTACAATTTGTATCTTCTTATTTTTTTAGCATTCAGTGATTTTTTTTTTTTGGTGATTTTGTTAAGCTGTCATGGTAATAACTACTTATTTTTAGAATAACACAGTGATTTGTAATTTGACCTTGGCCAGGATTATAGTGGTTTGTAAGCTCAGCTGGTTCCCGGCTCATAAAACACAAACAATAGCAGACATAACAGTAGGCCCTTCCTGTGTGTAATGTCTGTCCAGTCAGTGTACTGAACACAGATTATAGAGACTAACAGTTAAGAGGCTTGACTCCCTTAATCTTCAACAGAAGGGTCAATCCCAGATGTGTATAGCCAGATTTTCTTGTTACATTACCTTCTAAAGAAGACTATATTCATTCAAACATTTCCTAAATTTTTTTGCTTGAAATTGGCTCAGATTCATTGCTGCCGATTAAACTTAGAATATATCATATTGTCATAAAATTTATGACTTTAAAAAAATCAAAGAAACAGTCAACAGACACTGCAGAAGATAACAAACTTAAGATTGGGATGTCTTTATGCAGCTGGAAGGTGCAGATAAACCTATACACATATGCAGGGTTCATCAAGATGTCAAATGGATAAGACAGCATGCTCAGTCCTTAAAGAACCATGCATGCACTTTTTTGGCTAGACTGCATGGACTCAATAAATGATTTGTCTATTAATGTACAAAACCAAAGAGCTGCAGAATTTTGTCACTGTGTATTGGCCCACCAGTTTTGAAAGGGACAAACTGTCTTCAGAATGCAAGTTAAATGTTTAAAAAATTCAGAGAAATTAAATGTTCAACATTTTCAAAAGCAATTAAACATGTAATCCATGCTACTTAAGACTGTTACAAAAATGAGGCATTTTCAAATCTATTTCAAAGAAAGAAAGAAGTGCCATTTAAACTTTAAGTAAATTAAATGTTTCAAACACTTTCAAAGCCATTAAACTTTTGCTTGTTGTTAAAATTGACTGGCAAATTATCTAAATTAAACTTTAATATTGAAATTTGACAATGCCGTCTTTTTGCTGATAATTTTAAAAGGACAAGGAGATTTATTGAGCACTGAGTCGGATTACAGGTTAACCATTTCCCCAGCGGTACTGTTTACTTAAGATTTTGATATCTTTTTGCAAATTTGTGTCAAACACCACCTCATGTTTACGAAGATTCGTGTATAGTTGGACTGAGTCAACTTTTTGAAGAGTGAATAACTTTGTTGTTGTTATTTTCCTTATGACTTGTTTTCAATATTTGGATGTGAGTCACCTTAAATTATGTTTTAGGTAGCTCACCCATCCCAAGATAGATTCTTTGAAATATGAGTTCACAGTTTATGATAAAAAAAATGATGTTTTACACAGCAAATTTTTGACAAGGTCTGCATTATAAAATAGTGTTGTATGTTATTGATTTAATGCCTCGATGATTGATAATTCTGTATGGCACATTCAAAGAGACCATGGATGATTTATTGATCTGTTGAATTCAGAAAGATTTTTAGAGTGAATCTGTCTTTAATTCTTATCTTATGTTTAATAAATTACCTTTCAAATCTTGTGAAACTGCATAGGAAGCATTCAATGTTTAGAAATTTCTACAAGTGATCAAGCTAAAGAGGAGTGAAAATAAGGAGAGAAGGGAAAAATTGCTGAGTTAGCAAAACTCTTACTTGGAATCAATTACAGGTAGAAATGTCTTAGTTCAGATAAGCAAGATATGGATTTTAAAAACAGAATTGAAAAGTTGGCATGTTAAGCTAATTAGAAGTTGTAAGAAACTCATGCAATCAACCTCACTCTCAAATGATTCTTTAGAGGGCTGATGTATAAATCACTGATAAATTAATGGCGATAGTTGTGTAAATTATTTATTATTTATTAAAGTTGTGGTCCACTTCACAGAACATTAATTGGGATGCTCTTCCTTTTTTTTACCCACTGATCAATTTTATGTGAAACTTAGGTTCAAAGTCTCACTTTGTTCCTTTTTCCTCCATTAAAAACTTTAAAAAATTCACCACACAGGTACGATTTTCACATCACAGTGGGTCTTTTGACAGCTGCATCCTAAGTAAGCAATTGTAAGCCCTAGTGACCACGTTACCCAGGTGAAATGAAATTTCATATCCTGAAAAAATTACAGACATTACACAAACATTTGAGTGATTTAATGTTTACATAAGTTGAGAGAAGAATATAGGGGGTGCGTACTCTTATTAGGATTATATGCATGTCTGCAGTTAGCTTAGGATCATCCCTAACATATATTTTTATGCATGAATTATTTTTGGAAACCGAGAAAACAAAGCACTGAAAATCTATAGCCTTACTGTATATAGTATATCTGGGGGGTTACTCATTTTCTGGAGATTGAAAAAACAATAGTGAATGGGGGGGTAAGGGGGTGCAGACTCATGAGACATGCCATAATTCTCTGGGCTGTCAAAATCGACCCTATCAAATGTCGAGGGAACGAGTTGCCTGCTCAAACATGTGTTTTTTTAGTGTCTGCAGCTACTTAAAAACTTATCAGAGTTGATTGCTATATGTTTCATCAGCATGTTTCTATTAGGGAAGATCTTTGTGGCTTACTTGCCTGTGTCAGCTGCAAAAGAAAAAGTATGCAGTTCAATTTGGATATTTGATCATTAGCAGTTTAAATAAGTATGAAATGGGGGTTGAAGATGATTGGGGTAAGATGAAGATGAAAAGAATTGAGGGAAGACTACAAAGAAAAACAGTGGGTTATTGTGGTAACCTTCCATTAACTAAAAACTGTTGGCTCTTGTTGGCTTTTTGGGGCAATTAGTCACACTAATTCAATCAAGCATGATGAAGCATGATGTTCATAGAGATACACAGTGATATTGCACTTTCATTGATTGAGCTAACACACACTACTGTAAACAATGGGAATCACACACAAATCCCTCTGGGAACATTTTAGGAGGCAGCTGAAGAGATGATGCCTGTTGATTATCAGTGACTAATTGTCCAGATTGCTAATTAATTACCCCTCCTTGGTGAGTGGTGCCCCCCATGCCTCCTGGCTAGCTCAGCTGACAGAGTGGTGGCTCCCTCCGGTGCAGTTAACTGGGAATTTGTGGTATCTCACCCTATCTACTGAAGATTTGCTCTAATTATACTGCCCCCATGTATTATTCATCTAGTCTAGAATTTGTCCATCTGTTTCTGATGTTGGTTGGGCAGACAATGGCTGCATTATTTTTTACTTACTCATTGTAGATAAGGGCTTTCAGATTAAGGCATATTTATGCAGTTAACCTGGGCCAAGAATGCTAGGAAATGCAGTAGGAACAAAATTGCCAGACAAATTACCTTGTACCATGTTGAAAAAAAAAAAAAACTATTTAGGGAAAACCTGCTCCGTGTAATTTGCAAATCAACCCCCAAAAAACCTAAACCCTATTTCTGGATTTGTTCAACCTGTACCTTTCTAATTTAATGTAATTTTCCCAGCACTTGATCAATTTCATGGAGATAAATTTTGCAATTTGTTTAAGACCTTGTTTTAATGCCTGTGTAAGTATAACACACACATGGGGGATCTTTGAATTGATCTACCTTACAGTGCAGATAGGAACATTAGAATGCATTTAGCCACATAGTAATATCTGTTATCTCTCAGGAAGAAATAAAGACATATTATTAGACTGGTAGATGCTTGATGGGTATCTAGGCAAAGAATTATGTTCTTAGCTTGTCTGCATGTATCTGACCCTGTAAACAGTGTCGAGTCTTAGAGATTAAATGTACGTCTTGAACTGATCAAAAGAGAAGTGGTCGACCTCAAAATGTACATTTTGAAAACTGCAGAGTGCACCATATATACAGCTGAACCCGGAGAATGTTACTGTCAAACAAGACCATGAGTGGCCTCAGAGGGCATTTAATGGTACACTGGTTTGGGTCAAGAGCTGTCTGCATAGTATATAGTATTACATATGGTAAATTGAAAAGGTAGGGGGTGGGTATGGGGGAATGGGAGGTCAAACATATGAGAGATGAAATTTGTGAATGATGTAGTATCAGTGAAAATTGATTTATTTTTAGAAGCAAAAAAAAAAAACAAAAAAAAAACCAAAAAACAAACATTAAGCATAATTGGATATTTAGATGATAAGAAAAAATATTATACACATGCTGTTTTTGTCTGATAGCAATATTCAACCGGAACCAATTGCAAACTGTGCTCAAGCAGACAGTTTGAATGTCTGATGTAGGTATTGATAATTGATTAATATGCATAATATAAAAACATGATTTATATTTTCAATGAGGACAGCTTGCAATAGCAAAAAATAAATAATAAATAAAGCATAAAGATCATAAATTGCTATTTCCTTGCATTAATTCTACCTGTGTTGCCAGCATGATCGAATGCTGTTAAAATATTAGTCTTTATTGTCTATGTTGCAGATGTGCATGTATTACATAAACTTGCTGTAAATTTAACAAATAATAAATTGCACTAGGGCCTAATCAGAATGATATATTATGCCCTGTTCTTGCATTAGTTGTTAGATATTGATCTTAAATTCAAAATGCTTATATATGGTTTGAGTCTGGAAATAAAACATGTATTTGATAAGGAATAGGGTCATGTTACACTAGGCTTAGATCTGCAGAGTTTAATTTTGAATGCCCCTGGAAGTCCAAAATTTATTCAATTTCTAGGGCAGTATATGTGCATTTGCATAGTAAACTAATTATGCTTATGTGGACCATTATACCTGTATGTATAACCTGTCTGGTGGGATTCTTCACTTTTGTATAAGGTCACGAGCTAAGGTAAAATAAGGTGTCTTATTCAAAAATGAGGTCAAAGCAGTCCAAGATTTTACCTAAATTAAACACTGATGTCCCTCGAGTGTTTGAATAGGGATGTAGTGGTCTCAAAAGAGATTTTATTAATCCATAGATAGTCTTTGGTTATATTAGAGAAGTTGGACATATTTATGGGGTCTAGAAATTGATTAGCTGACACTGCCAGGGGATTAGGGAAAAATACACCCCCACCATATGATTACAAGAGGGCAGAATTTGACAGGTGACCTAGGTACTGGGATTTCTTTTTGGGCCACTTATTTGTATGCAAACATCAGTCGCCCACATGGTGCAGCTAGTGGTTAGACCTTAATATTGTGGTTTCTTCTTGAGTCACATAGTCAGTATTAGGATTGTCTTTTTCTTCATGGGTTTGAATTCCACTGCAGCAGAACATGGATACAATGTTTCTATGGATAAAACCATATAAACTGAGGTCCTGTACGTGACATAGAAGATGATATGGCACAAAAAGTTCCCTCACTGCTTGCTGAGTGCTACAGCAGCCTTCCTCAAGCAAGTCTGGTGGTGTCCCAGTTAACATCACTGCAATTAAACAAATAAAATTGTATCAGGAGAGCTGTGCATTTTCCAACAAATAGAAGGTGTTGGTAAAATTATGTCAGGTCAATTTTAAATTACACTTAAAAAGAAGATAAGTGGTGTGTTGCAGAATTTTTATAAGTTATTAATGTGTTGGTCAGTGAATGTCAAAAGTTGTTGGTATAGTCTAAGCACACTTGTACCCATGGTAAATGATTAAGTTGTAATAAACTACTTCTCTCAGCCTTTTTTTTCTTCCAAAACTTTTCACAATTATAATGAAAAACAACTGGTCCTTTGTTATGCAAACACTTTGTATGTTTTCACTGATTTTGTAAATCAGTCAGAAGCATTTACCATTGTTGTTGTCAGAGAAGTAATCAAGAAAAAAATCTAACGTACTGGAAGCTTTCAACTTCAGAAATCATTATATTAAGTTGTGTGCATGCCAAAAAAATGTTGGCTTTCAAAGTTCACTGACTTAATTGGAATATTGTTGAATATAAGAAATTGAAATTTTAAGCCTCAGAAGTTTTAATGTCCTTATGTTAGTCTGAGAGAAGAGATTTGAGAAGAAGACATTGTACATGTATTAAATGGAAGATGGTTGATATTTGAAGAATTAAAACAACCCAGTTCTTCTTTCAGCAAACATCATGGTATAGGTTGATGGTATGTTTTGCCTGAGCTTTGATCAAAAGTTGTATAGTGCTCTCCTTAGCAAATGATTGTTGAGGCAATAAACTACCTGAAAATCACTTGAATAAATGGCCAATGACCCAAATCTATCTGTAGATGCTCTCTGTTGATTGAACAAAGAATCAGCAGACATCCTAGGAGTTATTGAAAGGCTGGGCAACTTTTATCAGGGTAGATAACTCTCCATTCAAATCGATCACCCTATACACAAAATTGATGAACAACTTTGGACAGATAAGGCTACTGAATGGTTTTATAAAGCTGGACAGTGGGTGTTAGAGTGACATTTATGGTGTAGAGTTTGAGTAATTACTTTAGTCTGGGATATGAGTCAATATTGAGGACTGCAAAGTTTCACTTTGACCTGGAAGCTTAAGCTGAAAGATGGATGCAAGGATACAAATATTGACACAGCTACTGTTTACTATAAAGCTAATTAATTGATGTACCTCTCAATTATGGCAGTTGTTTATTTCAGTTTTGTGGCTTGTACCTGTTTGTAGAATGAAGTTGACCATTCCTCTTTAAAGTGCCACAGGGCAGTGTTATGTAATTCAGTGCGTAATTGATGTTTTGTTTAAAAAACACTCACTCGATTACATATTAAAAACAATTATGACATGAGTATGCCCTTCCTCTCAATTAAAAGCTTAGATGTACCTGGAAATTAAAATTAAGTAAATGATAACACCTGCTAAGTAAGAAAAAAGAAAATACCCATTGTCATTTGAAAAATTTCTATATACATGTATACATGTAATAACTATCAGTATAAAACTCGCCCATTCAATAAAGTACAGTGTAGGAACTCTGGGTTTATAAAACTACTGTAATATGTACATGTAACACCTACTGAGATCGAATTTCAAGAGTTTCAAGCACCTCACAAGGAGCTGATTTCCGGAATCTGCTGGTTTAAAAGTTCACCATGAAGTGTCTCGACTTCCCCTCCGTACCGTGGAGGAATGTGTTGACAATTGCAGAACATTCTCCCTCCTTATCAGTATATTGCTGATGTTTTGAGTATACTCGTAGATTAAACTCGAGTGTTGAGCTAATGCATGTGGTGGGTGGGAAGGTTATTCTGTATGAGTGGAAGGTTGTTGGGAGACTTTAAGAATATGAGGGGATTAGATTTAGAATATATAGTTGTCTGATAATGTGTCCATAATCACTCCATCTTGTAAACTCTTTATTGTAATTAATTAACTACATTTATTATGATTATTTTTCCTGTTAATATTATTTCTAAATACTTGAACATGTTAAATGCAAAGCAACATAAATTAAATTCTTTGATTTGAGAACAGTTTTGTTGTCTCACATCATGTTGGAGCATTTCTGGAATTTTAATCCCCTCACACTGCATATGAAAAACAGCAACTTGCAGGAATGTCAGATCCTAGGTACTGAAAACAAATGAGGGGGATGGCAAAATAAACATCTAGATACTACAAGTGATTCACCCGAAAACTTTGATGTTATTTTTTTTACTTTTTTATTTGGTACGTAAAGATAAGATTTCTCTCGGCCCACGTAAGAATACAGTTGTTGCCGATACCTTCGCGTACCTGTCCGCCTACACCAAAATTCTACCAAAATCGTATATTCATTTTTTTTTTTTTTTTTTTTTTTTTTTTTTTGATAAGGCATTCTTCTGTGTTGTAGAAATGTTTATGGTGAAACATCATGCAAGAATTTCATTCAAGTCTACTCTTAGATATGTAACATTATGATAATTATCTACCGTCATGCAAATTAAGTTTCAGGTTTGGTAATAACACTGTATGAGTCATCATTAGTAAAAGTTTTTTTGATTTAAAGGGAATTTTTAAGACATGGAATAAGAAGATAAACAGTGAAATTAAAATGGCATAAAATTTAAATTATTTTTTGGTTGAAAATCTAGATTTTTAGAAACAGGATAGAAATTTTTTCTGCCATGCTGTTGGATTAGACAGGCGAAGTGAATAAAATTTAAATTTAAGATTAAGCCTCAACCCCCCTTCCTCCCATTTGTCTTTGAGGCAGGCAGACTATATTTTTAAGTAACCTCATCATTTGTGTGATAATTGCATTCAAACAGGAAATTTTCAATGCACATATTGGCTGGTCCAGCTTGAAAAGTTGGTAGAAGTGAGATGTGTAAAATCGTTAATCCGTCAACCACTGGAGGTGTTTTTCCTGAAAGGTGTTAAATTATTTCTTCCCAGTAAACAAATAAAGGCCCGTCATGTAATCTATTTTGCTCAAAGCATATGCATACATTGATAGCTGTATACTCTAAGGTGAAAAGAATGACTGACCACATACCAAATAAATAATGGTCCTCATTAGTACCAGGTGGTCAGTTTGAGATGTGTATTTTATGTACCTTTGGTGGATGGTACCTTAGCTAGATTGCAGGTCGGCTGTTAGAGAGGCAGCCTTCTTGTATAGACAGGTAAAAATTAGCAGAATGATCAAAGAGTTAATTAGCTTCTGATTAACAGACCAGTAACTGACAGGAATGGGGGGGGGGACTTTCTCAAAACTCTTGATTTTGGATTGATCGAGACTTCCGTAGCCTGTGAGAGATTTGAAGGGGGGTTGGACCCATCTTTGAGGGAGGGGTGGGGGAAGGGGGGGGGGCATATGACATCTCCTATAATCGGCTGTATACCTTTGTATTATCTTTGTAACCCTCTAACCAGAAATCACTCCCAGAAACCTTCAAAATAAGTTAATTCTTTTGAAACATTTTCAGTTTGTATCATTGATGATTAAGGGACAAAGTAAATAGAACATATTTAATACATACATGCATGCATTTTGTAAGAACTCGGTGATATAATGTATTAAAATATATTGTCACATGTATGATAGAGAATGATATCATCTGAGTTTTTATCAAATCATTTGATCCACAGATCTGTCTGTTAAAAATGCCTTTCCTTTAATTTAATGTCTGCTTATCACACACTTCTGATGTACCAGGTAGTTAGTAGATTTCATTTTGTAATACTTAAGATACCCCCTAGTATTAAATTACATCTACACAGGTAAAAATCTTTCCACCTAATCAGCAGAAATCCTATCTCAGTTATATCATCAGGTTTTAATAAATCTAGGTTTATTCTCCCATATCAAGAAATCAACAAACAGATCATAGGTATGCAGAGTAATGAGATTTGGCCCCCGATGGTTTAAGGCAAAGACGGTGAAGTATTTGACTCAGGGTTATGTTATGTCGAGGGTCCACAAGTAGCTATAACCACTTTGTGGAATTATTTTTCGCATGTTTGAGTGTCTGAATAGAGGCATGGACAATGTGTTTACTGGTAATAGTAAGCGCGATCGGAAGTGCCCCCGTGTTAGGAAACTTTTGATAACGTAAATAACTCCTGTGTTTACGATGTTTTACGCTTATTTGATTTCTGGCCTTATTTGGGTCTGGGGAAAGGTGCTGCTTACGTTGAAACCACAAAATCTGCATTAAAACTATGTCTGTGGTATGCAGACGGAAATTATACTAACATGCCTTTTAAAAAAACTTCTCATTAAAATTATTTCAATGCATTAGGGGATGAGATTCAAATATAAAAAGTATTCTGTAGCCTACTTAGGGTTTACCTGTTCAATCAAATGATTCACTCAAGTTTTTTTCTGCTTTTCATAAGAAGAAAAAAAATATAATGATGAATTAAAAATGTAAACACAGCATGTTAGAGTTTTTCAAAAAAGCTAATTCTTCGACAAATATTGGCACATGATTTAAAGTGCCTGTTTACAAATATTTAAATCTAATATCATGGATTAAAGTGTGGTTATTTTGAGAAGTTTTAAATGCGTTTTCAAGATCATTTCTAAAGATGGTGCAGTTAACTGCGAAAACCTGAAGCAGCTTTTCAGTTTGTAGTAATTAATCTATGAATGCAGAATATCAAAAACATTTATTGTTTTAGCAGAGAAAGATTAAAGTCGGCAGTTGGAGTAAACAACTGGGTTTTAGATTGTTATTATCAGAGTTAGGGATCAGCTGTTTGACCAGACTTCACCGGGCTTTACAGAGATGTGTATCGGTAATCTGTTTAGAGATGCAGGAGGGGTAAATTTTTTCAAGTCTGTAAAAATATACTTCACAAATATTGAAAGATAAGGGAACACAGGGAAAGTGAAAGTGGTCAGATATTTACAGGACACACCCACTGGAAATTTGAAAGTGAAAGTGGTCAGATATTTACAGGACACACCCACTGGAAATTTGAAAGTGAAAGTGGTCAGATATTTACAGGACACACCCACTGGAAATTTGAAAGTGAAAGTGGTCAGATGTTCCCCTTTGTAGGGGGTCAAAGGGGAACACACCCACTAATTCCCAGTTTGAAGTGCTTGCATATTTTCTTCCTTTGAACTTAAAGTACACAATTTCAAGTGCTGTACACTTCATCATTTGAAAACTCGGGAACCTTCAATGTTTACGCTTATGTAAAGAGGAGAAGTCCTTGAGAATAAAGCTAGAAAGATCATATTGCATCTGAAAACACATCGCCACTAAATGCGTGGACATTAAATAATTTTGCTGTTATATTTCACCAAACTATTACCTATATGATTGCTGCATGTATATAGATTATAGATATATACAGATATAGATATACACAATATATACAGTAAAACTTGTCTTATCTGGACACCGAAATTAGCCGGATAAGACAATATTCCGTATTAGACAACATTTTAAACAAAGAGTATAATGCAAGGGACTTAAAGTTTCACAGTATTAGGCAAGATTTCGTATTTTACAACATCTGAATTAGACAATTTTCACTGTAGGTATATATATATTGACTAACAATGCCATCATTTTTGTCTTTTGCAGACAGCTCAGATATAGTAGACAGCAAGATCAAGTTAATTCTAGGCTTAATATGGACCCTTATTTTACACTACTCTATCTCCATGCCAATGTGGGAGGGAGAGGAACCGACCCCCTCAGAAGGTGGACCCACCCCCAAACAGAGACTGTTGAACTGGGTCCAGAGCAAGATCCCAGACCAGCCAATCAAAAACTTCAGCACAGACTGGAACGACGGACGTGCCATTGGAGCACTTGTCGATGCTGTTGGACCTGGTAAAATTGCTTTTAGTCTTTATTATACAGAAATTGTCAACAATTTAATTCTGAAGATATGTCTTAAAATTTATATGAATTAAGGAATGTCTAGTGTAAAATCTTTATTTTTGTTATAAAAAATATGCCTTAAATTTGACAGCTAAAGAATTACATGAAGTAAAAAAAATGTGGAGAAAAATGTGGTTTTCATGGTTCAGTTAAATTGTCCTGAAAAATTCTACAAATTATTTCTTCACATCTGAACCATGAAAATTACACTTCAGCATTCATGCAATCCTCCATATTGTGTTGCACTTGGCCTAAGGTATTATTGTAATCTGCTGTACAAGCAGTTTAATCTCAGTTTTGATCAAGTGTGTGCATATTTCATTTTACAGAAAATTAAGTGCTACATTTTTCATAACAAGGTGGTTGGGTGTTTGTCTTGAGGGATGGGGGGTGGAGAAAGGCATTCACAACATGAAGATATCACTGGAAATGTTGAGAAATGAGTCTCTATAAGCCCTTTCGATCATTTTACCTGGTTTATATAGAATATCAAATCTGTATTGTTAATGGAGTCTTCAGATGATATATTTACACTAGCAATGAATTAAAAATAATTTATACATCAGCCATGAAAATGTCATAGCCAAGTCTTGCTCAAGGCATCACTTTACGAAGAGGACCTTGTATTACCTTGTTTAGTAAAATGATAATTGTACCAGAAAATGGAAACCCAATGCCTGATAAATGATGCATCTTTACTGACCTGCCAAAAACACAATGATACAGACCAAGTTTCCAGGTCGGTCATTAAAAAAAGTTTTCTTAAGATTTAAAAAAGAAGATTTTACTAACAGGTTTTAAATACACTCTGTTGGAATTTGATGGAAGCTTTGGTATCATGGCTTTTAATCTATCGGTGGGCGTTCTTTGATTATTCAAACATAAATAACTGAAATTTTTTTTAGATAGACAGATTAAACTGCATTAAGTTTTGTTAGCATGTGGTTCGGGACTCAAAAGCTACATCAGACATTTTTAGCTATAGTTGCTTTCATAGCTTTACAAATTGACAAGCGTTTGTGTGTATAATTATAGATAGAAGTATGAAAAAGGTGAAAATATAACGAACAGTGATATATATATATATATATATATATATATATATATATATATATATATATATATATATATATATATATATATATATATATATATATATAATCATACATATATAATATGTACCTTGAAGTGAATTTAGAGGAAATGTATTATTTTTCAACCAAGGCTGCATGCATTGGATTGCGACAGCTGAGTCAATTTGTGACTAAATTTGCCCCAAGCTTCTTTTTACATTAATTGCTTCATATAATATTTAGTGTATTTACAATGACATCTATTTATATTCACATTTAATTGATATTAAGAACACCCAACCAGCTTTCTTTATCAGACACTTTTTGACTTAAACATGCGAAAGTAAATTGAGACACTTTGATTAACGTGTGCTGACCCTCCAATGTCATAGCGTCAGAATTGGGCTTTGTAAAAATGCCCCCCTTTTATGGGCAAAATTGTATGGGGGCCTTTGTTGTTCTGTCAGACTTGCTTCACAATTAAGATAACAATGTTTAGGAGGTGTTTTCACCTTGGGCTTTTGAAAAAAAGTATTAAATGAGTGACACCTGTGGCAGACAGGAATTATATAGATGAAGGTTTAAGTGCACTTTTAAGCTTGTCCTTAACTACATGTCTAGATATTACATAGAGTGCAATATAATTCAAGGATACAAGTAATTAAAAACATCCTTGATGGGAATAGAGTGTAACTATTTCAAGATTGCATGCAGTGCAGCAGCCTTGATTGCAGATGATAGAAGTGTCAAGGAGTTATCCTTCTTTGATGTAACTCTCCTGTTTTTTTGCTAGGTCTCTGCCCTGACTGGGAAGATTGGAATCCTAAAAATGCCAAGAAAAATGCCAAAGAAGCCATGGACAACGCTGAGAAATGGCTGGATGTTCCTCAGGTATGCCCTCAGAGAGAGCAAGGTTGAGAAAATAGCTCTGTAGCACACCCCTGCTGGTAAATGTACAAAGATTAGGGAGAATATTTCAGAGATACAAGATGAAATAGGCTAGTTATGACAAAATTAGGCACAAAATAGTCTATTTATAGGAAAAGAAGCAATTTGCTTACACCAGAGCATCTTTTTGAATGTTGTACAAACAGTCACTATCATACAAGTGATTTGTAAGAATTTTTGTGATGTATAAATTAAGTATTATCATGGAAACCTTAAAGTGCAACGAAATTCAGATTCTAAAAGTTTTGCATTGATATGTGATTTGAAAGAGAATATAAACATTATATTTTGAAAATGAAAATCAATAGTACAAAGATATTTTTAAAAATTTTAAAAGTGTTACTGCAGTTTATGTATCATGTCAGAGTCTTAACTTTCAATTGAATAAGAACTTGAAAGAAGAAACATTAAGGTGTTTTGTGCAGTTAACAAAAAGAAAAAAGAAAAGGTCTTTTTAAAATACAAATTATTTATTCAGCAACAAGGAAAAATCTCTGTAATATATTCAGAATACAAGTTTTAAAGCTGGAAGCAATAGTTGACCCATAAGCAACTATATAGATAAACATCACCATGCATAGAATGTAGACAAAGTGTGCTCTCAGGAAAAGTTTTTAACACTTAAAAAAAGTGGATAGTGTTGAAAACAGCTAATCCCTTATAAAAAGATGTTCTTTATATTTTTTCCTGTTTTTCTTAAAATTTGAATTTATAGTGATTATGTGCAGACAGCATTATCAAAACTTTCTCGTCGTTTGATATTGTATAGATAGGCATGGCAGAAATAAATATCTGTCTGCTGAACTGAATGTCTACTGCACTAGCAGACAGAGATAACATCTTTTTTCTCGTTTAGCCTCTGGAGATTTTTATAAAACTAGTAAATGAATCATGTCCCCCCCTTTACACTGTTGAAATGTTTATGCATAGACCTGTGTGTGAAGCAGATATCAAATTGTGTAAAGTATCATGACACAGAGATTTTATTTTACCATCTACATGCTTAATATGATATCAGATCTTGATGTAAATCCATATTTAATAGATTTGGTTGCATGTCAACTTTTTTTTTTGGATGAGTTTTTAAATTACATAAAGTGGTAAAAGCTTAGTGTGTGTAATATTATATCTTTACTGCCAGTGCATTTGGGATTTTTCTGTAACCTGAACACTTCCAGGTCAGTTTTAACACCTAGCATTGGTATAATGTCTGTAAAAAATATATCACTCAGTTTCCCAACAAGCACGCTGTTAGATTTTTATATTCAAAGAGGGATAACTCCTATTTCTTACAACAAGCAGATTTGCTGACAATGTTTTGTTTTTTAAACAAAAGTCTAAAAACTAAAAGCTATGTAGATTATTTATATGACATGTGCACTAGCCCAAATACGTTTAGTTAACAATATAGAAAATTCAAAGATTTTGAGGGGTATTTCAGAAGCATTGTTATATATATGGAGATATTTGATTTCAGAAATGATAGCTTTAAATGTCTACTTCATTGAACCAACAAAATTCCTCCTATTGAAAAAGTTTACAGCTGGACTGAATTGATTATAGGGTACACTGCTGTACAGTGTATTTCAGTGGAAATGACTTATTTTGCAAGGGGGTGATGTGGTAGTACGTGCTTTGAAAACTTTGTGTTTTAGATCTATAGTGAAAACAAAAATGGCTTGTTCAGATGAAAATAAAGTGAGTTGATGGATATTGTTGATTGAGGAAGTTCAGTCTTGGTGGTTCATATTCTTTTTATCTGATGATGGATATTCAGAACTCATGTTTTTTTCTTTCTTTACAGCTCATCAAGCCCGAGGAAATCACAAATCCCAAAGTGGATGAAATGTCCATGATGACCTATTTAGCCCAGTTCCCCAAGGCCAAGCTAAAACCCGGTGCCCCCGTTAGACCACGCCTGAACGCTAACCGTGTCCGTGCTTATGGACCGGGTCTGGAGCCCAAAGGTAACCAGGTCGGAGCACCTGCCCGCTTCACCGTGGAGACCTTCAGTGCTGGAAAAGCTACACTTGAGGTCACAGTGCTCAACCCCAAAGGAAAGAAAGAAACTGTAAGTTTTTAGATTTCAGAGAATGGGTGAAGGCTATCATGTATATATTTTATGTTTTTGTTTGCTCCAATAAATGGATACATTTAAAAGATGTGATATTTGATGTTATTGTTACACAACTGGGAGGGATTATGATGATTACGTTGATCAACGTTGTCTTTGAACTACTTTATTATTTTATGTTGACTTGGTATGATTTTCTTTACAGTGTGAAGTTGTGTTCAATAATGACAGAAATCTGACCTACTCCTGTGTGTATGTACCAAGTATGGAGGGGGAGTACAAGGTAAGACAGAAATCTGACCTACTCCTGTGTATATGTACCCAGTATGGAGGGGAGGGGGGAATCTGACCTACTTTTGTGTGTACATACCCAGTATGGAGGGGGGTACAAGGTAGAGGATGGAGGCTTGTGTGATGATTTAAAGAAAAACAATGGAAGGTTGTTAGCTCTATCATTTGGAAATAAGTCTTGTGCTTTCTGGATTTGAAGAAAAGTAGAAGCAAGAAATAAGAAAAGCTCAATATTTCAATAAGCATTGGTTATTCAATGCAATGTCACATTTCTATAAAGATTTTTTAACAGCTGTTAAGTTGTGGAATTATGTCACTAACTTTGATGTAAACATAAGGATGTAAGTTTTTCAAAATTTCCAATAATTGTAAAAATTCCTGAGCCAAAAAAGCCGTCAAAGCTTTGTCAATACAGAATATCATGAAGAACAGAGACACCCACGCAGTTTTATGTACGTTTTATTTGTTGCTGTAAAATTCCATCTAAATCATAAATACACAAGTCCTTAAGTGGTCCAGTTTTATGATGTGTAAATAGATACACAGCTTTAATGTCTGGGTCCCTGGTCAGGGTTAATTAAACTTCAAAATGAAAAGGAGCAAAAAGAACAAGGTATATATTTTTTCTTTATTATGAGTGATCAATGTATAAAGTAATTATTGCATCAGATGAGGTGGGGGATATTTATATAGAGAGCACTTCTATCCTTCTGAGACTGTCTGACAAGTTTGAGGATACGCCTTAGTTGGAATTTTTATTTTTTTTCCTCACATGGGACAGTATTATGATGATAATTTCTGAAAAACAGTCTTTATGAAGTTTCAGTGATGAGAATTGATAATCTTGTATAAAATTTTCTAGGTTATCATCAAATTTGGAGAAAAGGAGATCAACAAGTCACCATTTTCAGTCAAGGTTGAGGGCGCAGCCGGTGACCCGACCAAGGTCACAGCCTCAGGACCGGGTCTGGAGAAGACGGGTGTCATAGCAACAAAGAGGACTTACTTCGAAGTCTTCACAAAGAGTAAGTTTGTGTACAGTGTTTGTCAATTCAAGGCAGTAATTACAGGGGCGTAATTCAGAAACAGTATGCATGTTCATTTGAGTGTAATTTTTTTTTTTGAAGATAATAATAATAAAAAAAAAAACAATTTTTTTCCTTCAAAAAAGTTTTGTTTTGTTTTATATAAGTAATAGGAATGTAAATAGAATTTTTTTTTCAATAGAAAAAGTAAATGTAGCAGTTATTTACATTACAGTCTAAGGGAGATAACTCAATCATTAATCTATGCATCCTTGTTCTTGGAATGTAATCTCTAAATACTTTGATAGACTAGATTTTTTTGAGTGTGTGCTGACTTGTTTTATTAGATGCAGTTCCAGCAGAATTATTAAGTGACATAGGTAACATATTTTATTTTAAATCTGGTAAATACGGTGAATATATTAGCTCTCACTCTAGAATATATAGCTTCTCACTGCCTAGTAACCCTCTTCTTATATTATATCAATCATGTATCAAATGATTAAGAGCAGTTTCAGATTTTTTTTTTAACTTAACAAAGTGAATTAAGACTTAATCATTCACAGATTAATTTTAGTTTAATTTCACATTGGTGTATATACATAGTTTCATTTGTCAGTGACTTAAGAATTACATGTATTGCAATTAAGTATTGAGGAAAAATGAAATAATTAAGTGAAGTTATTTTGTCATTGCAATAATTAATTGACAGCTTTGTGTGCAATAACATCACATTTCTTAAATATCATTAAAAAAACTTGGCATTAAACTTAATTCTGCTTTCATGTACTATATTTTTCATTTTCTTGATGTAAAATCTGTTTCTATTGGTCAATATTATGACATATCT
Organism: Saccostrea echinata; assembly: GCF_033153115.1. NCBI lineage: Eukaryota > Metazoa > Mollusca > Bivalvia > Ostreida > Ostreidae > Saccostrea > Saccostrea echinata. The sequence continues at coordinate 18,259,256 of NW_026889778.1, forward strand.
GTTATTATATATGAGCACTCCTCAGCCTTTTACCCTACTTCACATTACTATAGATGCAGTAAAAATAGTAGTAGCCCCAGGAAAGAAAGGTAAGACTACCCACAATGCACCTGTGTATCCACGGCAACTCCCAGCAGCTGTTTCATAGCAAAGAAAAAATACTCTCATATCTGATATTTATAAGGTAAATGGTATGGAGACATGAGGGTATTTTTTCTGGCTTTGATAAGGAATGGGGATCCACCTAACCTCCCACTGGGACCCCATGACCTTTATGCACTCCTTATTTTGAGGGATGAAACACAAAGTACACATGTCAATCAAGGACAGCAACTCCTGTGAAATTTGATCACTTGTGTCTTAGTTTTCACAAAGGCATGCCAGAAAACTCTAATTCTTTGTAGTTCATTCTTGAATATCTTTTAACAAGAAAATAATTGGACTGGTGAAATGTCTTCGTGCTAAACTTAGAACGATCATATTAGCATGGAATCAAAGTTATTTGACTAACACATCTGTCATTTTGTTCATTGTCCGCGGCTTTATGTTGTCATTGCTCTTTTTTTGTTGACATTTTATTTTCACATTTTTCTGTCTTGTTTTGATAACAAACCAAAGTTTTCCTTTTGAAGTATGTTTAAAAAAAATTTCCACATTTTTTCTTTAGTTTCTGCGTTAGCAGTCATCTGACAGTAATGTCAGTTTACTAGATTTTTGGAATGTACACAAGAATTTGCATGATCCACATTTTGGTGTTGTATTTGTAAAGAGAGGGATTGGAATATACTTAGATGTATTTGTAGAAGTACTTGTAATCGGAGGATATATGGGCTGCAAAATATTTAGAAATTAGAATTTATTCACACAGAAAGCATATTAATTTAATTGTTTTACTGAAGCTTGAGTAGAAATTTGTACTAGTCCAGATGATTTAGATTTTGAGATCCATGCAAAAAATTTTTCCTTGAATTGTTGTGAAATTAGTTATAATTAACATTTAATATAGAAAAAAGATTGAAAAACCTGATAGTGAATGTTAATTAATCTAGAAAATGCTCAGCTTTTTTCATCAGTTAGTGAATTAAACTTAATTAAACCCTTTCATATATCAGCAACTACATGCATGGTTGATGAAAATTAAAATTTGACCTTGACCTGTGTTTGAATGTTCTGACCTTGAAATTGACAGATGCAGGTAAAGGCAGCATTGATGTGGTTATTCTGGACCCCCATGGCAGGAAGGACACAATTCGCCCCAGTATCGCCCCAGTCCCCGGAAAGGAGGGAACTTATCTGGTAGAATACATCCCCATGGAGCAAGGTGTCCACTCCATCAACATCATGTTCGCTGGTCAACAGATTCCCAAGAGCCCATATGGGGTCAATGTCTCACCAGGTAAAGGCCGGGGGTTCTCCACTTGAAGATATTTTGTTGAAAAAAAAAAGTTGGCAACAATTTTAAGATGGATGATCTAATGCAGAACTACAGCATATATTATGACAACGTTATTGCATAGTAGTGAATGAAGAAGTTCAATCATAAGAAAAAAATGATCAATTTTGAATTAACAGTAAATTTTTCTCTTGTTTTAAATCAGAAATATACATGCATTATAAAAATTCAATTAAATATTGTTTTATACAGCTTCTAATGCCAAGATGTGCTATGCCACTGGCCGAGGTATCCAGCCAAGGGGGATAAGAGTAAACGAGAATGCAGAGTTCAAAGTCCACACGAAGGGGGCGGGAGCAGCAGAGGTCAAAATTCATATCATTGGTCCAGGTAAATGGATTTTACTTATTCAGCTTGGCATAAATATTACATAGAACATCCTCAAATGAGTGTTCTTTTTTTCAACTGTTCCATTTGTCAGTTAAAACATCAAGTGAAATTCACAATCAGAAATGTTTTTTTTTTTTGAGCTTTTGAGCTTTTAGTATGGATGTTTTGGCAGGAAAATATTTGACCATGCAAAGTTCTGACAAAAAATTCATTTAAAAAAAAGAATCTATCCCATAGCATTTACATTAGATTTCTTGAAAAAAAAAGAGAAGAAATTAAGTGCCCTTATTTCTTAGAAAAAAAAAATCAATTAAAGGAATAATGAGCCTTTAATAGAAAAAAAAATTATTTTCTAAGTTTTAACATTGTTTAGGTGGAATTGATGTCAAATGTACCTCAAAGAAGAGTACAAAAGAGGAGGGAGTGTATGAATGTGTGTACGTCCCCCTAAAACAAGGCCAGTATATCATCAACATCACATTCGGAGACCAGCACATTGCCAAGAGTCCATTCAAAGTTGACGTCGGTCCAGCTAAAACATCCAAGATTCGAGCTTACGGACCTGGTCTGGAGGGAGGAGTGGTCAACCAGCCTGCTCGCTTCACTGTGGAAACCATGGGAGAAACTGGGGCCCTAGGTAAAGGGGTTAATTGATTGTGGAATATTTTATTCAAAATATTCATGATAATTATTTATTGGAGATGAAGATATGTGTGCTTGTTTTGAAGACAAAAATAGTTCAAAAGAAGATTGTATAAAAATTAGAATTGTTGCAAAACATGTGTCAGAATTTTAAAGTCAACCTTGTGGATGAGTGTCTCTATAAAAATTGTATCTGCAAAATTCATACAAAAAAGGCACATGTATATCCAGTAACTGGAAACTAAAATATTTCAATTTCTGTACTAATGATCCCATATGTTGTAGGATTTTCAATTGAGGGACCGTCCCAGGCTAAGATTGACTGCAAGGACAACTCTGATGGGTCAGCTGACGTGACCTATTACCCCACGGCCCAGGGAGAATACGCTGTACACATCTTGTGTAACGAAGAAGACATTCCCAAATCTCCCTACATGGTCCAAATCCAACCCGAGACCAAGGCATTCAATGCTTCAAAGGTAAGAAAAAAATCTTGTGTTAGTGATGAAATATTGTCTCTAGTCTACATGGCTCTTTTGAAAATTACTGATATTCAGTGTTTCTTGCAAGGTCATAAAAAAAACTTGTGTTACTGATGAAATGTTGCCTCTAGCCCTCATAGCTCTTAGAATTACATGTGTACGTACTGATTTAATAGAAATAGATTTTTTAGCTAGTCATGGTTTGGTATACTGTGAACTAGCTTTGCTTCTGGTATGATTAACCTTTGTGAGTTGTTCTAAGGAAAAAGAAATGATGAAAGGTTGTCACCTTGAACAATGATGTACTTAATACTTCTCCGTTGAACATTACAAATGGAAGAGACATAGATATACATATACATGTAAATCTGGCAACATATGTTTTAGAGATTACATGGAAAATAACATATCAAAATTTTTTACTTATTTCACTTAGCTGCATATACAATTTATGTTTTGTTTTTAATATTTTTCCTTTAGGAAAATAATGATTTAGAAAATGGTTTAGTGGAAGTACAGGTTTGTTGTATAAACCTTAAACTGCATCTGATTTGACCTTTGATGTAAAAAAAAAATCTTAAAAGTATTCAAATATTCAATGATATATTTCCATTAAGCATGTGCCTGAGCCATTCTATTACATGATATCATCTATGATTCATGTGTTCCGCAATGTCCCAAGTATATAGACTATTGAATGTATTGAATGTTTTTTTTTCTCAATTCTACCACCATTTAAACATTTTAAATTTTTTTTTTCTCATGGTAAGTATAGAACCACAAAAAATGGAATGGTATACCACGTATATTTACCTTTGTCATTAAGAGTAATTATAATACATGTACATACATTTATGTATATTTCATTACATCATGAAAAAACATATACATCAATATTTTATGTATATTTTATTTCATCTTGAAATTCTTATTATCAACAGCTACTATCTGTCCATGGGTATTGTAAATTTACTTTCACATTAGACATCATAAATCTCTATAAAATGCTGCATTTCACAAAATAAAATGCTGGTGAAAAAAAACAATTTTTTTTCCTTAATTCAAAAGATTATACATCCACAAAGATTTTCTAATTTTGATTTTTTTTTTAATTAAAGTTTGCTTTTAACAAAAAAAAAAAAAAATATAGAACTGAAAAGGAATTTTAGTATTCTCTCATAACATTTTTGATTCACCAGCTTATCCGTAAGAATTTTTTTTTTGATTTTGAGATGTTTTGTGATTTTTCCCCTATGTGACAGGAAGAATTTCACAAAGTTAATTACTCTGAAAATAACACAGCCATGGACCAGACAATGTCTAACTTGAGCGAACTTTTCAAAAAGCCCCAGGTACATGCATTTTTTATACGCCTGTCTTTTGATGGGCTGATTTATGGTATGGGTTTTCTTGTCTGTCTGTATGTAAGCAGTTTTGTGTCTATGTCATAATGTAGATTCCTTATTTTATACTTTATATCGTGAAATACTCGTAGACGTCAAATTGCGAGATAATGAATTTACGAGTGAACTGTTGATCGAGAGTTTTTACATGTGTTTCAGTAATATGAAAATAAAAATCTAGAATTTTTATTTTTGTGTGAGAGGTGCTTCTCGAAATTATGCAATAATTAATTCCTCACATCTGTGTGGGGATCTACAGATTCCTCTTTATATTATGTGAGGCCTTGGGACAGTTAAACCTTATCATTTGATGCATCTTGTGGAGAAGGTGTGTCACCAATCAAATTATAGTCACCTTGACTTCACTTTGGATTTAATTTCTATAAATAGTCGAATAATTCCAGACAGGCATATAAAAATCCAGTGGTGCACTTTTTGAAAATTTTTTTTAGTAATTAAGACAAGAATTGTTGTATTGAATGGGACATTTTTGTTGCAATGATTTTTAAATGCACTGCATAAAACTTATAAATGTAGGTGGTGCCTAAAATCTTCAGCTTTAACAGAACAAAATTCACAAGTGCTTTAAATTTCCACAGGTAACTGCTTTTGGACCAGGTTTGGAGAAATCGGGAGTGGTTCAGAACAAGTGGACAGAGTTCACCGTAGACGCCAAGAAGGCAGGCAAGGCGGCACTGAACATCAGCTGTTTAGATGTGGACCTGAAACCCATCCCAGTAGAGATTGTGGACAAAAAGGACGGTACCTTCCAATGTAAATACATGCCCAAAAAGTCCTGTAAACACACCATCACCATTACATGGGGAGGAGTTCAGATCCCCAACTCACCATTCAGGGTAAGTATAGAGTTATACAGAAGTGGGGGGGGGGGGGGGTTATAGGGGGGTAATTCTTATTGAGGAAACAGAAATAGTATGTCTTGAATTGAGTATAAGGCTATTTATTTGGGGGGGGGGTATAAGGAAATAATTGTTGTCTGAGGTGGGGAGCACAATACAAATCCTTCACACAGAAAAGTTTGACGCTATATTCAGATTTAAAACAACATAAAAAAAAAGGTTTGAATTCTACATCTGTAAATGAAAGTAATGAATTTAGAGTGTTTTGTAATGTTTACACAAAAAAGCAACATATAAAATTAAGTTTGGTTTTCTTTAATCAGAAACATAAAAGTTTAACTATATAGTTTTTTTTATGGTAATGAGAGAAAATGCTCATGATTTCAAATTCTCCATGTCACTTAAGGTATTCAATGTATAATGAAGGGATATTGAACAATTTTGAATCATTTAAACTAGTTAAATATATAATGCTAGATAACGATGAAAGTGAAATAAACTAAATTCACATGACTGATAACATATAAGAAGCCGGCCATTTTGCACCTTAAACGTTTTTGAAGAGTTATCTACCCTTGATGAAAACAAGAAAATTTTAATTTTGTCAAAATATCTGTGGTAAATGATTCATTTTATTTCGTATTTCAATAAAGAGAGAGTTTATGCGTATTTTCACCAAGTGATTTGTATGAAGTTCAAATTACTTTTTACAATATCTTAGTAAAACATGCACTGCCCATAGACTTCAATGTAAAAATCAAGGTGCAATTAATTGGACAATAATCAAATTTTTGTAAATTCCTTTGGTGGAGTGTTTTTATTTGATAACATCTTCAAAATGCTACAATGATTAAAAATGTCCGACCATTCATTTATTAGGTACAAAATATGGTCGTTATACATTGAAAACCTTAAATTCTACCTTTCATTCTAGGTACAAGTTGGAGAGCCTAGCAAACCAGCTAATGTCAAAGTGTATGGCCCCGGTGTCGAAAAGGGAGTCAAAACCCACGTCAGTACCTACTTCATTGTGGACTGCACTACCGCTGGACCAGGAGATATTGGCATCGCTCTGACGGACGCAAATGGACGTGACGTCCCTGTCAAGACCACTGACCAGAAAGATGGAACCTTCAAAGTGGAATATGAACCAGTCAACCCAGGCACATACGTGGTGGCTGTATACTTCGCTGGAAAGGAAATTCCCAGTAGTCCTATTAAAGTACCAGTGGAGGCCAGCATTGACCTTAGCAAGGTCAAGGTCGTAGGACTTGACAAACGTAAGTTCATTATGCTGACCCATTTTAATTTTGATTTTTGGAGTCAATTGGTGGAGGTTATGTTTTACATTTCAACTCACTTTTCTAGTTTTTCACATTTTCTTGAAGTAATTGTCTCAATTCTGAAATGAAGTCAATGTTCCTGATTAGAATTCAATTACAGAAAACTGTTAATTAACCCTATCTGTAACTTTTTTTATCCAGTCCTGTTTTTCAAATTCTGCCTTTCAAATTTTAACATTGTTTCCATTTTAAGCTTGTTTTTTTCCTATCTAAATGTTAATGATTTGATTTTTTTTTTCTGTTCCTTTGTGTTTTAATTCACATCTTTTAAATGTAGTGGTGTCATAGCAACTGTTTTTCTGTAGCCATGACAGTCAATAAAGAAAGAGAAATTCAGATTATCACAAAAGCCGCTGGTAAATCTACTGCCTCACCTCGTGTCACCGTGACAACTCCCAGCAAAAAGAAGGTGGAACTGAAGGACAAACCTATCCCCGAGGGTTTCCAGACTTTCTTTACCCCAACAGAAGTGGGCTCTCACAAAGTGGAGGTAACCTATGGTGGCAAACCTGTACCCAAGTCACCGTTCACAGTTGATGTCTTGCCCGATGCTGCCAGCAAAGTTAAGGCCTATGGTCCAGGTCTGAAAGGGGGCAGTGCTAATGCTCCTGCTGAGTTCACCATTGATTCTCGTGCTGCCACAACCCCAGGAGAACTTGGGGTCACAATTGAGGGACCCAAGGAGGCTAAGATTGAGACCAAGCAGAACCCTGATGGAACTGTGGGGGTCACATACTACCCTGAGGTACCAGGTGAATATAAGATCAATGTTACCTATGCCAATTCTCACATCAAGGATTCCCCATTCAAGGCTAAGATCCTACCAGAAGAAGCTGCCAATAAAGTGAAATGCTATGGTGATGGATTGACCACAGGAAGTGAGGGACAACCTGCAGTGTTCACTGTGGACACAAGGGAGGCACCTAAACCTGAAAAGAAGGTGGATGTGAAGGTCAAAGGTCCAGGCCCGGCCAAGGTGGACATGAAGAAGAAACCAGACACCACAACTGAGGTGACATATACCCCCACAAAGCCTGGAGATTACTCCATTGATGTGACCTATGATGGAAAACCAGTTAAGGACTCTCCCTTCAAGGCCAATATCAAACCAGAGGATGCAGCCAACAAGGTCAAGGCCTATGGACCCGGACTCACAGGAGGCAGTGCTAATGTCAATGCTACCTTCACTGTGGATTCCAAAGAAGCACCTGCACCAAAACAGAATGTGGATGTTAAGGTCAGTGGACCAGCACCAGTTCAACCGAAATTGACCAAGAAACCAGATGGAACAGTGGATGTGGATTATGTTGCAACCAAACCTGGTGACTACTCCATTGATGTTACCTATGGTAATAAGCCCATCAAGGATTCTCCATTCAAGGCTAAAATTGTGCCTGATGACTCTGCCTCTAAGGTTATTGCTTATGGTCCAGGGCTTACAAACGCTAGTGCCAATGCTCCTGCCACTTTCACAGTGGATACCAGGAGAGCCCCTGCCCAGGGCCAGAAGGTGGATGTAGATGTCAAAGGCCCAGCCCCTGTCAAACCAACATTGACTCCAAAAGCAGATGGCACTATTGATGTGGCTTACACAGCTACTGCCCCAGGTGACTATACTATTGATGTCACCTATGGAGAGAAATCCATCAAAGATTCACCATTCAAGGCAAAGGTAACAAAAGATGTGGCCGACTCTCGTGTCAGAGCCTATGGACCAGGTCTGGAGGGAGGAAATGCAGAACAGCCATGTAGCTTCACTATTGATTCTAGAAGGGCCACTGTTCCAGGTCCTGTTGGGGTCAAAGTTTTCGGACCCAAAGAAGCAAAGATTGACATGAAATCCAACCCAGATGGAACCTTTGGAGCAACTTATATGCCTACAATGCCAGGCGATTACACAGTGGAGGTCACTCATAATGAGAAACCTTTGGAGGAATCTCCTTTCAAGGTGCACATTGGCCCAGCCACAGGAGAACCTGTTGACACCACAGACAGTGGTGTCAAGGCTTATGGCCCTGGATTGAAGAATGCTGTCACTGACAAACCAGCTGTTTTCACTGTGGATGCTAGGAATGCCAAATACCCTGGAGCCATCGGTGTAGGAATTGAAGGACCCAAGGAAGCTACCATTGACACAAAATCCAATCCTGATGGTACTGTTGCTGTGACCTACTTCCCAACGGAACAAGGAGAGTACACAATTAATGTCACCTATGATGATAAGCCCATTAAGGAGTCGCCATTCAAATGTAGAGTCAGACCATCTGCTGGAGAGAAACCCCTCACAGAGGCTGACCTCAGTGGGGTCAAAGTTTATGGACCTGGCCTTAACCCTCAGGGTAATTTCTCTCTACCTCTCTCAGCATGAGGAATGACTGATCAATGGCTGAACAAAGCACACAAGAGTTGTCTTTCCCTGATTTATTTTAATCATAACAGGTGGAGCTTGACGGAACTGATGGCTTTTATTAACTCAACTTCAGCAGGCTTGTGTTGTGGCTTTTGTGGGCATGACCTTTGAACTTTCTCTACATGCGGATGTACTTTCATTTTACCTTCGCCTGACTTATTTCTTCTAAGCTTTCATTTGATTTTTTTTCTTTTAAATTTTGTTTTGCAGGTTATGCTTGTTTATTCAACTTTAGCTTCATTTGTATCTTTAATATATAAATTATGTATATATGTATACCCATATGCACCCCTTTAATTTATAATACCTATAGATCTATTTCAAAGTATATCATTCTTGGCTGTGCATTTTCAATAGAATTCCCATCATTTAGTCATAGTAGATATATTGTAAGTATCAAATAGCACCTCTCTCCAGCATATACTTACTATTCTACTAAATATTTAGCTGAATAGCATGACAAAATTTTAATGTACTCACTTGAATGTAAAAAAAAAAATCCCTCAAACCCTATAGGCTTAGTGATGAAAATTAAAGCTGTTAGTGTAATATTGAACATTTTTGTTGAAAACTAAGAGTAACTGTTGTTCTACTAATTTATATGCTAACATTATGTAGTATAAAATTTACAACCATAATTTTCAGCAGTTATCCAATATGAATATTTTTATTTTAGCCTAAGTTAATGTAACAGTAAATATAATGATATATAATCTTAGATATCTTTTTTTCCATTTAACACATACAGTAGTAGAATTTCACCACAATATCCTATTATCAAACCTACACAGTGTAGAAATTAATATTCCATATAACTTAGCATAGCAAAATGAATTTTCTTTCATTTTGACATACTTATTTATAGCATCTGTTTCTGTTTTAGGAGTGTTCCTGGATTCCCCCACAGAATTCACTGTGGACGCCAAGTCTGTTACCCCCACTGGGGAGGGTAATGTAAGAGCTATTGTCAACAACCCCTCTGGTGTCAAGAACGATACCAAGGTCACTAACAAAGGGGATGGTACCTACGACGTACTCTACACACCTGTTGAAGAAGGTAAGGGAGGCAACTCTAGAGTAATCAAATTTTAGTCGAAATCACATTTTAAATATATACCTGACAGACAATAGGAGAGAAATAAAAGATAATTTTAAATTCACTTTGTATTACAGCTTTAGGTATAGCTAGAATATTTTGATTAATATATGTGTAAAAAGATAGCTCTAGGTATTAGCAAGAAAATTGTTTTTGAATTTTACAAAAGGTAAAAAAAAATATTGGAGATTGAGAACTGTGTCATCTGCCTAATGATAAAACTAAGGTATTTTGTCTTTGATGATTCCATTTGTATATTTGTGTGTTTTTAGGAACAATTGCCATGGATGTCACCTATGACAATATGGCTATTCCCAACAGCCCATTCAAGGTCAATGCTGTGCCAGGCTGCGATGCCAGCCGTGTGAAGGCCTATGGACCCGGGCTTGAAGGAGGCTACACCAACCAATCCCAGGTGTTTACCATTGACATTAAAGGAGCCGGTCAGGGTGGTCTGGGACTCTCCATCGATGGACCCTCAGAAGTCCCCATTAACTGTAAGGACAATAGGGACGGAACATGTACTGTGGAGTACATGCCAAGCAAACCTGGGGATTATGATGTGTCTGTCAAATTCGCTGACCAGGAAATTCCCAGTGAGTCCTTGTTTAGTTAGAAGCTCAATAGAAGTAATCTCTGAAACTCTCATTAACTATATTTCCAGAGCTTAGACTGAGGAAGTACCTCCTTTTTGCATATCTTTTCTATCACACAAGGTTAGCTTCATAACTTTGTTTACTAAGAATTCATTGAGCCTCAAAGGATATTGAATTTTTTTGTTCTGTTGATAGGAAATTTTAAGGTTATGAAATAGCTTTTCAAGAAAAATGCTCTATTAGAATCAATTCCATATAATAACATGTATCTGCCAAATAAAAAAAAATGTACAAATATTATCTAATCTCTAATTTTAGACTCACCTTTCCGAGTGGCTGTGAAGAACCCAGTCGATGCCAAGAAGGTCAAATGCTATGGACCTGGAATAGAGCCAATGGGAGTGAAGACTGGTGCCCCAGCAACCTTCACCGTGGATACCACAGAAGCTGGAGAGGCCCCATTGGAGGTCACATGTACTGACCAGAGAGGTCGTGTCCAGCCTGCCCAGCTGACCCCTGTGGCTGAGGGTGTGGTCGATGCCACTTACTACCCTGTGGAGGAAGGACCGTGCAAGGTGGACGTCAAGTACGCAAACCAACATGTACCAGGAAGGTAAGATGGAATTATTGCAGAAATGGAGTGTTTAGATTGAAACATCTATTGGGATATAGGGAAACAAGTATTGGGATACATAAATTAAGTGTGAAGATATCTAATGGATAAAAAAATTGTTAATTATAAATGGTTAAAGGGAGAGTATAAGATATTCCCTTGTATTTTTCCCTTGAAAGTGACCATTATCTTCATAAACTTATTAGTGAACATTAACTAAACTATACATATTGTACATTGCATAATGTTGACAGTCTTTGCTTTCAAGACCCGCTATTACTAATGTGGACCCAGGAATGATGCTCATACTAAGCTTGATCTTTTTCTTCAGTCCATTCACCACCAATGTGGAGCCAGGGGTGGATGCCAGCCGGGTCCGTTTATCTGGAGCCGGTGTCCAGGAGAATATCCCAGCCAGTTTACCGGTCAACTTCCTCATCGACACCAGAGAGGCTGGCATTGCTGACCTGGAAGTTCTTATTAAGGTGAGGGTCAAAGGTCACAGGTCAAGAGACAAGCCAATAGAAGATGCAAGGATAAAACATTGTTCTCTATATTCCTTGCATTTTGCACTCTGTTATGAGAAGTACAAAAAGCAAAATTCCTCAAAACCACAAAGACTTCACGTTTTCTTGATGACTCAAAAGAAAGCTAAATTTGATCGTTTTGTTAATGAAATGAATGAATTAAGCAATTGCATAACAACATGTTTTGTTCACCTCAAAGTGATTCAGTGAATAGTTGCTCTTAATCATGGGTGTATAGACAGACAGAAAACATGTGAACCTTTGCATTATAGTGCAGTGAAAACAAAAGTGCACACACACTGTACTATGTCTTATAAAGGGAGGTAACTCTTCAGAGCTTGATATATACAACTGCAGCTTTTGTCTAAAGATGTCTGGGTATTCTCAGTTTCTGATAAAATTCAATCATCACCTCCCCCCATCCATCTTGCTTCTTGTCTGGGAGGGATTTATTATCCATTAACATCAGGATAATGTGGGGTATCACCTGATATTGACACAGGAATAAGACATTTAGGGCCTTCTGGGAAATCTCTGATACCTGTATAAATGTTGGAAATGTAGGTCGATTTTATTTTGGGTTGTGCAATGCTTATATCAAAGCAAAATTATGATGTATCCTTGACACATACACAAAAAAAATTTATGAGTGTAAATTTTGTGCAGAAATATTTTTTGGAAATATATGATATTTAGGAGCTAGTAAAGTAAAAATAGTTACTGTACAGTAGTCTGTGGAGGGACTAATGCAGTTGGACAACAATGTCTTAAATTTTTGTATATGTAAATCCAAGTGCACCCCCTGATTGTTAATTTTTTTTTCAAATGAATCCCCACTGTTTGGCAATTATAATGAGTGAATAATGTTTTCAAATATGGCAAAGCTATGCTACTAGATTTGTACTTAAGGTAATTGCATAGGTTGTTGCACTGGTTTGCTTTCAAAAGATGTGATAATTGAATGTGAACCTTGAAATTAAAAAAAAATATTACTTCAAATGTTCTGAAATGATTTATGTGAGCTGAAAAAGACTTGAAAAAACAATCTATAGCCAGATTGAAAAAGTGTAGGAAAACGAAGTATTTGGGAGGACAAAGGACTATGTACAAGATTTTTAATGAAGTGTAAAGCAACCATTACAATTAAAGTGAATTGGCCCCCACTCATCATAAACAATCCCACCCAAAGGATGAAGCACTCATATTATCAGAGAATAGGGGGGAAAAATGCTAAATGTTTTATGAAAACTTTAAAAGATTGGGGAGAAACTTTTAACTTGAAAAAAAAGTTTTTCCACAATCTTTCAACTTTAAAAATATTTAAGAAAAACAAAAGAAAACCAAAAGAAAAAGTAAAAAAAAAATTTGTAATCCATTAGAAGATTCCATAAAACTGAATATGCTGTACTGTACAATTTGCCTATTTCTACAAATACAGCTAAACTTGGGTATCTCAAACACCAATATCTCAAATACCATAGATATGTTGAAGTGATTTGGACGTCCCAGACACTTTAAGTATTTTACTTCAATATCTCAATCCCTCGGATATCTTGATTTTTTTTTCTCGGTCCCATAGAGTTCAAGATAACGAGATTAAACTGTATCACTTTTACAATATTAAACGATTTTCTACTACTGTTCTTTACAGAGGCCTGATGGTACATATGCTCACCCTCACATCGTGGACAATGGAGACGGAACCTTTACTGTGTCCTACGTACCAGACGACCTTGGAACTTACGAGATCCTGATCCGATTTGGAGGACAGGTGGTACCCAACACGCCCCTCAAGGTCAACGCATACCCAGTGGGTGATGCCAGCAAGTGCAGAATTACAGGTAAGTTACAACACTGAAAACATTTAAAATATGAAAAAAAAAGATCAATTTATGTTGTGATATTCAGTCATGTGTTTTGGAAAATTGCTCCATTTTGATTTGAAATTCAGTCAAAGTTTGATATCTGGAACTCGTTAGGATGACAGAAATCACTGTGATATCCAAAGATATTGAATTTAGATATCGAATTAATAAAAAAAAATAGAATGTAGATTCAGTTTGAAATATCTATTGTATATCTGTATGTAATATATGTATGAGATATTAATGTAAAAATATATTGAATGCAGAATACATTTTTGTATAGAATTCAAATAAGCCATAATCATTGAAATTCTTGCATTTTAGCTTTTGAATGCCTTTTTAAACCATACTAAATTCCCAAAATTTATTTGTGAGATTTTTTGCTGGTTGGTATAACGCTAAATTTGGTTTTGTGACATTTACAGAGGGTCTGGAGAACACCACGGTCCCTATCAACAAAGAAACGGTCATCTGTGTGGACGCCTCCCAGGCCGGAGAAGGAAAGGTCACCTGTCGCATCCGCAGCCCGAGCGGCAACGACATCGATATTGACATCGTGGAGAATCCGGATGGAACCTTCAGCCTCCTTTTCACACCCCAGATGATGGGTGCTTACACCATTAACATCAAGTTTGGTGGACAGAGTGTGCCCGGTGGAGAGTACGACATCCAGGTAAGGAAGGAGTGGACACTGCCCACTAGCTGCCCACTATAACAGTTACTGGGCAGTCTGCTTTGCCTACCCTTTTAGGGAGTGGCAAGTGTTGATGTATGTGGTAATGCCTGATCCTAGGATTTATATTGTTTGGCACCATAGGAGTAGGATATATATAATATGTTTGGCACTATACAAGTAGGATTTATCTAATGCCAACTGCATGACATAGAAAATATTTGTTAGCATGCACTCAATGGTTAGGAGTTGATTAATTGGAAGAAAAGGAAATTTTAATTGTCTGTTTGAAACAATTTAAAAGCAATCATCGGTGAATATGGAAGTCTTGAAATTGGTTTCATTTGATTTGAATTTGAAATGGAAGTCTCTGTGATTGCTTCATCTAGAAGTTTTCAAAATGAATCCCTAAGATCTAACGAGGTTTGAGCTGTCATGCCCTTTTTTTAAGTGGAGAAAAAAAAATGTAGATTTACGTTAGGAAAGCACCCAAACACATAATAGAATACAGGAAAAGAACAAATCACTAGATGTCTCGGAGCTTTTTGTTCTGTTGGCACAAACTGAGAAATATTCTAAATTCTGAAGGTCTTGCATCAACAATTGCTGCAAGAACAGATATTCTATCAATGCCAATTATTTCTGGCCTTGGCTTTTCCCAAAAAAAAAAAAAAAAAAAACCTTTCTTGTTGACATTGGTAAATATTTCATGTAGACATCAAACAGATAAAAATGGATAACTTTATTATGCATGATTTTGCATGCGAGAGAATTTGAACTCCCTGGTTTTGCATGAGATGGAAGGGAATAAGATGTTTGTTTTTTCTTGAAAATGTTTTTCATTCAACTTTAAATTTTATGAAGAGAGGATAGTTGTATAAGGTGAACGTCTTGTAAATCAGGCTTATTTTCCAGATACCTGGGTGGGTTTGTGAGTGGTTCAGATAATCAGCGTAAACTCTGAATCAGTGATTGTCAGTGAAAATTCCAGGAAAATTCATCTAGCAAGCTTTTGGAATGTGGAAACATGATTTTAAGAGTTTCTGTTTATGAGAAAATTTACATGACTGGAAATTTTTTTCGTGGGAGTAGTTGAGTATTTTGTGTACTTTTCAAGGACCAATTGTCTAGAAAGAGTTGAGATTTCTAGAGGGTTCGAAAAAGATCGACCAGTAGATGTAATTATGTGATTAAGCTTCAGTTAAAAACATATAACAATTATGGTTAATTGCTTCAAGAACAAGAAAGTTAAAATCTGAAGATGGTTGATTTTTTGTGTGTGTCAAATGGTGGTAATTTGTTAAATAAGAGAAAACAACAAAGAAAAAGGTTCACATTAGCAAGTCTGTATAGAGAATCACAACTGATTCATAAAGAATTGTTACAGAAACTTGAACAGTAGACTGCAAAAAGATCACGATTTATGAAGTATTGCAGAGAAATATGGTCTCAGAATCTCATTTGGAAAGTGAAGAACATGCATTGATATATGTAGATAGAATCGTTGTTGCGAGAGTTGCTAAGTTGATGGTTTGACAGATGAGGATGATTTTCCTGATCGCGTGCCTTGGGTAAAGGAAAGAATTCCCAGCATGCTTTGTTAACATTTTCATTTCTTCTGGTCATTAAGAAAACACCATCAAATGCTGCATATTCAGACTCCAAGTAAATTAATAACATTGTTGTTTTACTTAATCAAAAAGATTTTTCAGTGCATTTCATAACTGAAGAAAAATTAGTGGGAGAGAGATCAGGGTACCTCAATTAATCATAGAGTACTTCTTATTATTGTTTGCTTCATTAATCAAATTCCAGAATGAATTTGCATCCTGTATTTTCATTGAAGTTTGGCTATTGTAAGGAAAAACATTTTGCTAATTAGATATCTGTGTTCCGAGTTTTGTTGTGAAGAAAAACAAGATAAAAACATAACGTTGCATTAAGATAAGATGCATGATGGGAAGGAAGAAGAAGACATGGATCTTTTTTTATGAATATATGCTTTTAGGATGGGTTCCAGATTGTGTTACTAAAAATAGCCCTTCTGGCTTATTTTGGGAAGGCTGGTAAATGATCTATTAGATGAAGATAAATGCAGGTATTTTGATATCGCTCTCAGCAACAGACGGCAAAGTCTTCACCCAGAGTCTGACCGAGATTGTTGAGTGACATTTCCAAGAGCTTCTGAGGAAGGACCCCCAAAATTGTTCCTCCGACTTGAAACCATAATTTCAAAACTAATTGTGAATGAAACAACATATTTTTATTTTTTCAGGTGCTTCTTGTGTTGGGGAATGTTATTTGTAAAGATTCTGTGATCTTTCAAAAAATGCGACTGTTTCTTTTTGAACGTAATAAAAGAATGTTTTGCATTCGGCAAAAAATTCCAAACTGCATTAAATAATTCCATGTATCAATATTTTTTAAGTTATATATATAAAAGGTTTTTGGAACATGTCTAGTTTATAAGCTTAGTTGGTTTCTGTATGAAAGAGAAGAGCATTATTAAGATTTCTCCTGTTGGAATTCAGACAGAAGCCACAGAGCTTCAAAATGACAAGTTGTATTTTAAGTCGGAGGAAATGATGTTCATCTGCGATTCATGGCTTCCTGTCTGTTTAGAGGGGAAAAGAACATAATATTGTTCATCTTAAAAAGATCAAGGTCAAATGCAAAGCTGCCACTTATTTATTCCTCGCACAATTTGTCTGTAGTCTTAATTTGCAGAAAATTAATCCCAATTACTTTATTGTTTTAAAAAACTAAAAATGCTTTTTGTTAATAACAACTGCTGCCCTCCAGGTAAAAATATGGCTCCAAATTGATAAAATTTAATTCACTGCTGTTTGAGTGGGTTGGATGAATCACTTCAGACATTGCAGATCATTTGTAAATTTCATATCTTTCTCGTTTCGTTTTTTGTTAATTTTTTTTCAGTGTCAATCATTTTTTTGGTACCTAGCTCTATCCATCAGAAGTGTTCCGACATTTGTGAGAAAGTATATAGAAAAGGCAGTTGTTATCAGGAGGTTTTTGTTCCGTTTTTTTTGCCTTATTGGCGTGGATGATATGTCTTATTTGATATTCAGAATGAAGCCAACTTTATTTAATGCCCAAAACATGCTGTCTAATTTCCTAAACATCTTCATGAAACAAACCACTTCATGAAAAAATGACTGCTGCCAGAAATTGAAGGAGTTAAGTGGTAAATTAAAAGACAAATGAAATTAAGATGATAAACCAGTCTGTATCTTTGGGGTTATGTCCTTAAATTTCAATTTAACCTCATGCAGTGCTTGTGGTTTAATCAGGTCAAAATTAATATATAATGTGATGGCATTGTTCAACTCAAATGTAGAACACTTCTGTACCTTTTCCAGTTTTGGTAGTAAAAAAAAAGGGAAAGGAGGTTCACAGAAAGAATAACTTTGATTCTCAAAATCTCATTTTTTTCCCCTCAAAAATTGAAATTCAGCATTGTTGCTGAACTCATTCGACATTGAAAAGTTCAAGTTCTACATTACTTTAATTCAATTAGGGACCGATCATCCTTTGGTTCATTGAGTTTGTTGTAGTTGTACAGGTTCTATCAGTTGCAGTGTTCAGGGTTATATGGTAAGATCTTGATAACTTCATACTGGATAACTACATCTAAGAACAGAATTCTTTCAGTGTAAAGATTTTGAAAGAGCATTGTTTAAGTTCAGTACATTGGGTATCAGTGGCAGATTTCTATGGCACCAATTGCCTCATCTTCGTGTTTGTAAATTCTCTGGAGCAGTACGTATGACATTGGGGGGGGGGGGGGGGGATGTAGTATGTGTGTGAATGAGTTGTCTACAAGGATTGATTAGAAACACAGATATATTGTCTATGAGATTTATTTTGGTAGAGCACTTGTAGATAAAATTTGGATTCAAAGAACCGAGCTTATCTGATGTTGATGGACAAGCTTTCTGATGAATGGACCTCGTGGTCAGACTACAGTTTTACAACTGGTCACTTTGTTGGCTTGTGTTTGTACCAATGTTACAATGTTGTAGTTGTCTTAGATGTCTTGCAATCTCCCTTGTAATTTCTGCTCCCCGTGTTTAGGTATGTAGGGTGTACATCTCGTGAACAGAATGGGTGCAGTACATTAGAGGCTATATGGGCAGAAGAATGCTTGTATTGTATCATTTAAGTGATGGAATATGACTTGCAAGGAGCTAAGAGCCACCACAATCTGTTTGGAGAATGTTCAACATTTCAAAGTTTTCCTTATTCATGAAAATTTCATAAAGTTGATCATCATCAAAATATTTCATATCATTTATTCATGTTCATATGTGCTCCTTGTATTGTTGAAAAAGTGTTCTCATTTTTCATTTGTATTTTTTAACTAGGTCCTTACTAATAGTGATTGGGAAATTTCGGTAAGAAGTCTCTGTATTTTTTTCATTTCTCAAATATATACACATATACATGCATATTTTATTTGCATCCCAAAAAACTTGTTATCTTTGTGCATGGAAAAGTCTTTCTGTATCCACGAGATGGAAATGTTATGATCATGCAGCCAAGCAAAGGGAAAAATGTATATGAAATGACTGGAGAGGGAGTAACTATGAAAAGAAGATTTATTTTCTTACAACTTGTTTTTTTTTTCACAGCTGCTAATGTGGAATGAATTTTGCAAATGCAAATCTCTAACAACATTCATTATATATGTATATATAATTATATGCTGCTTTTACTGATGTTCATTCACATTTCAATTTGTAAAGCGGTTTGTCACTATTTCTAACCATGAGTCCAGATTAACATGCAATATATCCTCATATTGCCCTCTGTTCAGGGCGATATTTCTCTGATTATAGTGAGAATAATAATGTAATCTGCAAAACTTTCAAATGATCTAAAATTGCAACATTTTATAGCAAAACCAAGTATGATAGCTCATGTAAATGATATGCTGGCAAAAGGAAATGTTGTAAATATCAGAATTATTGAAGGTAATTAAGTATTTTGGAATCTGGAAGAAAGATTAGAACAAACAGAAAACACCTGGTCCACATGGAAAAAGAGTCTAATACACACTATTGCCAAATGCCAATCTCAGCTAGTGGGGTATTATTGGCAGATATTTCACAGCAGAAAATTAAAATCTCCCATCGAAACTCTTGTGAATCTACCGATTACAACATTTTAAAATAATTAAGAGTAAATGATTGGACCTGAATCACCTGATGGGTTTATTTATTACATTAAAGGTGTTACGTAATTTTTGCAATGATTTGTAATCTCTTAAATTGACTACCTTTGCTGAGATTTGGCCCATTTTTTTTTTTAAATGTCATGAGGTCAGATCTATTATTTTTGTATAAATTTTATTTGTTTTACTGTATATTTCATCTAGTTGAGTGGACACTATTATCAGTCTTAACCATGACATACCTTATAATAAAAGGGTATATGTAAACAATAATTTAAGGCCAGTTGGCACATTTTATTTCATGTTCAAACTTTAAAATAAACATTAAAGTAGTCCCCTAGTGTGACAGTGTTTGATTGTGGATGTATAACTTAGTGGGAATTTTGTGATAAACTTCAAATCAACACTCTCTTTTTCATCTGATCTTCCATGATAGCACTCTTAACACACATCACAAAGATTGGGATGAGAGATACTCCTCTGATAGGGGAGGGAGGAAAGGTACCAACAGACATCATTAAACATTTGACGACAATTACAGATATTCAGGGTCGCAGATTCTCTATTGATACTGAGGCTGACCAGGAAGGCATGTAAATACTGCCCTCTGGTGGCAGTCTGATGCCCTGGAAAAATGCAGCCAATCACAGCCTGGCTTTAAAAGGCCTGCATTTTTGAAGTGAAGTGAAATGAAGCTCATCCCCCTTGTAATTGACTGACAGGCGTGGGTTCCCAGCCAAAGCATTTCAACCATTTTACTCAATTTGTAAAATTCAAGGTTTGTGTTTCGTAACTGCTGCCCCAGTGATACATAGGAAATTCCGCTGGAAGTCAGTGATAACTTTTGTAAGTAAATTTCCTTTCTTCCTTGGATTATGTCCCTTTGAATTTTTTTTTTTATTGCGGTTGAAATTATTTTGATAAAACGGGAAAATTCTGATTGTGATGGAATAATATTTGTTTGAATAATTGTTTCAAGTTCAAAATTAGAATATTTTTTGAATCTAAGCTGTGAGATGAGTTGTCAAGATTGAGGTTGCAATGGATTTAAAAATGTAAAAAAGGATTAAAGGATTTAGGACAATTTCTAACTTTGAAATTTTAAAGATTTTTGTGAATTCACAGAAAAGGTGAGATCATGTAATATAAATATTTTTAATATAAAGAGAAATATATGGGGAAAAGATAGAGTAAATATTGATATTATTTTTGAGAACTTGGATAAGAAAGAATCTTATTTAATACAGAAATGCAGATGAAAAAATCCGAATTGATGGATCTAGAAATTAAAATAACATGAACCGTCAACTATAGCTTGAGATAAGATCTTTGTGAGCTATCTCTGTAATGATAACTGCAGACTTCTGTAATCAAGTAGGGAATCATTTTGATGGCGGATTCATCAGAAGTTATCAGCTCTGCACATGCATAAAATCACTTAGAGCCCCTAATGAAAGTCACTTGTTGGTGGAACATTCAGACTGATGTTTCAAACATGGCTACACTCTTGGGCACATCTGTCCAGAGAAATCATTTAGTCAGTATGAGTTACATAGGTTATGTATCAAGACTAAATTAGATACATCTAGATACTGCATCTAGAAACATCTGTCCTCATGTAAAGCATAAAATTTTATTTCACAGCATTATTTAAGGATGCAGAGAAGATTTTTTGAAAAATTCAGTTTTTGAGAGTGTTCGATTGGCATGTCTTGTAATCTAGACACTTATTCTCTTTGTTAAAGTTCTATGGATATTAAAGTTAATCAGGTTATCTTAATGGGTTGATAAATTTGGAAGTGGGTGTGATTGATGGATGATTTTGTGTTGGTAGTTCAATACGACTTGGAGTTTGTGTCCTAGGTCATAAAGACCACAGATATACAGGGTTATCTTCTCCTTGCCAGGCTTCCTTAAGTATGGTAGTTTATATGACCATAAAATACAGCAGGAGGCTCCTATTAAGTGGTGAGGTGTCTACAGATAGCAAATATTTTTGTAATTCAGTCTAGTGATACTAGAGCTATGCCATATAATTTACCAAATAAATTTTAATGATAATGTTGCTTGAAAACACAGAAAAATGCATTTATATTGAATTTTATATCCCCTCATCTTATTAATGAGTATCATTTGCAAAGATGCTTGGGGGAGTTAAAGTATAGATTTGTTCAAATTACAAAATTTTGAATGTGAGTCTGTCATTCCTGCAAATCACTAATTAGTAGGCACAGTAAATATGAAGTTCCCCTTCATCATTAGCTGTGTGTGGAGTTGTTTACTATGCCTGATTTTTTGTGTTTTTCCTGGATTTAGGGTCTCCCCATGCATTCTTTCTTATCTGCCTTGCTCTCTCTGCTCTGAACCTTCATCAGTAAGCCTTTATCTTCTCCTAAAGAATTTTGATAGCTGCAGATACTGAAGTGAAAATTTCCCCCATTTTCATAATGCTACACTTTTCCCCATCACAGATAAGAGGGCCCATGTCTGCATAGGGAGGAATTCGATCCCCATCACAGACCCTTGAACATTTCCATTACAATTTCTATTGGTTTTGATATCTTTGGTACATTAAAAGAGAATTATGATGAAGAGTAGAGTTAATAATGTCTGATTGGTATCTTGTCTACAAAGAAAGATATATATGCTATCAAAACATTTTTGGCATAATTGGCCCTCTCAACAATCCATATCCCTTGTTCTCATTTTGCACGATTTTAGCTTCAGAAAATATTCAGAATCCTAATGATTGTTAAAAATCTCAGTCAAGATAACTTTTTTTTTGAAGAAATCAGAAGAAAGGTGGTCTTTTGAGTTTATCAAGATTCTTGTATAATGGGTTCGCATTAAATGGATCACTTGCGTAACATGATTTCCGATAATCAGGTTATCTGCGGCTGCTGGTTGAACCCCCTAGTGTTGTGATATTTGATATTCACGATATCTTCTTTTGTTCTCGTTTTTTACAGAGGTGTGACTGTTTACTACTGTTTAAACATAATTAAGATATATTTTTTTAAAGTTTATTTTGAATGCTTTTAGCCATCAAAAGGTTTTTACTACTGATAAATGGACATTTTTGTTGCATATGTTGCATTACCTGGTAAATGCAAAAATAGTAAAATCGGCAAAAACAAATCAATGTCTGATAATGTTGTTTATCTTTCATAAATTCAAATTGAAAATATTTCCCTTACAATAAATTATTTTTAAAAAAAAGAAAGAAAAAGGATCTGCTTTGGGGCAGGTTAATTCAGATGTTATACACACAAAGACGCATGCGATCCATAATAGATGCCTGTCAGTGAATGTTAATTTAGAACCTGTTGAGTATATGTCTAAGGAGATCTGTTTTGGATCTGTGATTTATAACGTCAAGTTTCAGCTTTTAGATCTTTCTGAATTTTCACAACCTCCACTTTCAGCTCTTTGTGAAATACCCCTCGCTCCGTTTAGCCCAGTTAGTTTATGGCCTAGATCTCAGACTTTAACAGGTGTGATATGTTATATTAAGCAGTTATATTAGGAGTTATCTAAGTGATATTGATATGATCATTTGGCATCCATACAGTAGTGATGTTTTAACAAACTGCTTTTATTTTCAGCAGATCTAATATACTTTGTATACATATATATATGCTATGATTCTGACATCACGTTTTGATCGCTTATTTCACTTTGATAGTCTGGCAGTATGAATTTTAGAAATTATAGATTAAAGAATTGGTTCTTAAAGTTAGGAAAACATAGATCTGCATTATTTTTCTTTAATC
Source organism: Saccostrea echinata (assembly GCF_033153115.1). Taxonomy (NCBI): domain Eukaryota; kingdom Metazoa; phylum Mollusca; class Bivalvia; order Ostreida; family Ostreidae; genus Saccostrea; species Saccostrea echinata. The sequence goes on from NW_026889778.1 coordinate 18,282,516, forward strand.
ATCAGATAGTTTCTAATATGGAACTTTACCTTTGAAAAAATTTTGAAGATGCTGAAATCGACATATCTAAAAAATGGATTAAAGTGTCTGAAATTAGGACATTTTTATAAAAGCACTTTTTTTTAACAGTAAAAAAAAATTAAATATATCAAAAGATATATATACATGTAGTTTGGTAAAGATGAGGTTGGATAATGGAATCTTTTTTAAAAAGGGGGGGGGGGGGGACATTATTTAATAAGCATGGTGTGTCTTGTACTGCCAGACTGCATGTTTCTGTTGCATGTGTTTGTTGACTTGCCTTTCTTTGTTATTTAGGCTGTTAGTCCTGAGGAGTATGAGAAATACCTGGAAGATCAGGTAAGTTCTAACCTACACTAACAATGTCCGACATATCAGCTGGAACTGACTAAAAAAGCTTGACGTTAGCAACTGTGAGATGAAAGCATGAAATATTCTTTCATTCTGAAGTTACTATCTTGAAATTTATCTTGACAATGTATGAAGGTGAATAATGTTATTAATTTTTTTCTAGAGAACTAGAATGCGATATTTAATAGCATGTGTTTTTGCATGATAGATTTCCTCAAAAGGGAGGTAATTCAGGCATAAATTGTTAGGTGTAAAGAAGAGTTATCTTCCTTGTTAATAGGTTGGTGCCACAGAAGATCTGATTTCCCCAGACACAGTTGACGCAGTACATGCTGGCGCCCCGGGGGCAGGGCTGTTCCAACCAGTAGATATCCGTATCCCTGTCGGACCTATCTTCAACTTTGTCTCTGGTTAGTGATTTAAATTATTCCATATAAAGGGGGGGGGGGGGGGGACACAGCATATGATACTTGTCGTTACATGTATGGTATACAGTTGAACTTCGGTATTTTGATCTTAGATATATATATCTCATGTACCATGGATATGTCGAAATATTTCAAATAGGAAGTCCTAATTACCTTTTCTTAGTGTATTTTATTGCCAATATCTCACATCTTTAGGTATCTTGGAGTTTTTTTCTTGGTCCCATCAAGTTTGACAAAATTTGACTGGATTTCTGAATCTGAGACACTTAATCCATGCACGTGAAATTGTTGTATTAAGTGACTATTCATTTGGAGATTAGAATTACAGATGAAATCTTTAAATATTGATTAAACAATTTTAAAACTGCAAAAATAAGGGAAAAACAGAATTTTTAAAATGAAAAGTTACTGTAGAGGAATGTTGAATATGAATAAAGTGCCCTAGGTATATAACAATGATATCAGAAAACTGACATCCATTATGTTTAATTTTTTTTGCAGCATATGTAGTCATGCCCTCTGGAAAGAAGGCTTACCCCAAAATCCAGGACAACAAGGATGGTACCGTCACCGTTAGATACCAGCCCACTGAGACCGGACTTCACGAACTCTTTGTCAAATACAACAACGATGATATTGAAGGTAAAGGTCAAATATAACAATGATGATATTGAAGGTAAAGGTCAAATATAACAATGATGATATTGAAGGTGAAGGTCAAATATAACGATGATTATATTGAAGGTAAAGGTCAAATATAACGGTGATTATATTGAAGGTAAAGGTCAAATATAATGGTGATTATATTGAAGGTTATGGTCAATTACAACAGTGATGATATTGAAGGTAAAGGTCAAATATAATGGTGATTATATTGAAGGTTAAGGTCAATTACAACAATGATGATATTGAAGGTGAAGGTCAAATATAACGATGATTATATTGAAGGTAAAGGTCAAATATAATGGTGATTATATTGAAGGTTATGGTCAATTACAACAAATTTATAACATAATTGAAGAGTCTTCTTAGTGTATGTATAATATTTGAAATGGAAAATGCAGAAGATTCCCAATTGAGAATAAAAACAGGGTAGGTGAAAGGAGCTTATACAATTAACACGATCACTATCATAGGAAATATTTCACCTTGAGTGATGGATCATGAGAAATTGATAGATTAAGCAGATACCTGATTAGGATTCCCAGAATTCATTCGTTTTACTTCATTCCCCGTTATCTCAGAAACAACTCATGGCCCCTGGTTAACTAGAGATACACAGAAAGTCAGTAGTGCCAAAATATCAGAAATAGATAAGGTTATAGGAACTGTTCAATAATTATTTTGGCTGTGTTGGGGTGAGGTAATGGAGACCAGGAGAAGAAGGCAAAGATTCAGTTTTACTCTGGATCATCTTCCAGGTTCAATGTCCAGCAATGTTTACTACTTTTTTTGAGTGCAATTTTCTTTGACGTCTTTTTTGTGAGCTATAGCTAGCTGTTGCAAAACTTTTGGGATTTGTGAAAAACATGCAACCATCTTCTTCAATCTTTTCATGAGCTATAGTTGTGGAACTATTAAAATTTGTGGAAAAAAATGTGTAACTCATCTTCCTTCACTAAATTATTCTCAAAGTTTTTCACTTAATAGCTGGTTTCTTTATATTTCTGATTGATAGATTGTTTTTATGGCTATGTCCTTGAAGGTTTATTTTTAATCTTGTTCACAGGAAGTCCATTCAAATTCCATGTGGATGCCGTTAACAGTGGACATGTGACTGCTTACGGACCAGGTCTCTGTCATGGAATCGTTAACGAGCCGGCAGAATTCACCATCGTCACCAAAGACGCAGGTGCAGGTAAGAACGTGAAATAGATTGCTGTCATAGCAACCAAGCAAAGTGAATTTTTATTAATTTATAATTACATAAAAAAATTCAATACAAAATAACTGTGATAAAGTTTGCTTGGAAGAAAAGTATATTTTACTGCTGTAAATTTCAGTGATTATGTAATTTGCAAGAGAAAAGGCAGATTTTCTTTGTAATCATCTTGACATTTCTAAGTATTACCCAAGAGCTTGCATTTGATAAAGACGTAGGTGTATAGGGCATTGCATTGTTTGTATTGCAATCTTTGTGTGAGAAACAACTTTAAGGAAACCTCTTATAAATGGATTAAACAAAGAAAAACGAGTAAATAGTTGTTTGGTGTTAATTATGTTTTGAAGATTCTACAAATCATCTTTCATTGATTTGGCATTTATAAAACAAATTTTTGTGAGAATCAGGTACATTGGAAAAATGGCAACTGCAGATTGATTAATAAAAACTTTAGTTAAATGATTGGCATTTGTTTTTGGACACTGTTGATAGTGAATTAGTATGTTGAAAGTTATTTTTGTGAATTGCTAGGTGGACTTTCTTTGGCCATTGAGGGTCCTTCTAAGACAGAGATTAAATGTGTGGACAATGGTGACGGAACCTGCACGGTCAGTTATATCCCCACCGCCCCGGGAGAATACAACATCACCGTCAAATTCGCAGACAACCACATCTCCGGATCACCATTCACTGCCAAAATTAGTCGTGAGTTTCCTTTAATTTACAGATTCAGAATTGAAACTCCTAAGAGTGAAAACTTTCCTTGGCCATATTGTTTTTAACTTGAATATCATTTGACTTCTTTTTCTTTGTGGATTTGGTTGATAAAATGTCGATACTTGAGAGAAAATAAAAGCAGGGAAGATTGTTACTTCATTTAGCATGTAGTTATGTAATTTTTTTCTAACATTTCATCCTTTTTTTTTTTTATGTATAAACCACTAAAGAACATGAGCATACTTCATTATTCATTGATTTTCAATTAGCATTTTATTAGTAGTGTGAACTTGTTAACCTACATTTGGGACCTGACATTTTTCTATCAGTAGTTTCATGGAATATCAATTATCACTTTGTGTTATCTCCCTTCGATAGCCACCGCTGGGGAACCACGCAGAAAGGCTCAGATCGGACGCAGTAGCGAAGTCTCTTTGAAGGTCATGGAACAGGACATCAATAACCTGACGGCCAGCATTCGGTCACCCTCTGGCCGCGAGGAACCATGTCTGCTTAAACGATTGGCTAATGGACATCTCGGTAAGAAATAGCTGCAGCATGTTGTAGAATAACAGGTAAATGAATGTAAACTTCTCTTGTTGTAGAAAGCTCAGATGGCTACATTTATGTAACAGATAGGAATGTTTTCACATACATGTATTTACCAAAGTAAAATTGGTAGGCAGTTTGCAAATAGGGTAATTGATTTAAAACAGTCCAAATACATGAATGCATAAAGCAAAAGTATAAAACTGATTACGAGGTTTATTCTGGATGTAAGGTTTTCAAGTATGGACAAAACACCTTCTAATGACAATATTTTCTATTTAAGGAATATCCTTTACTCCACGCGAGGTTGGTGAACACTTGGTAAATGTCTTCAGAAATGGTCAGCACATTAACGGCAGCCCCTTCAAAATTATTGTTGGTGAGAGCGAACTCGGGAATGCTAGCAAAGTCCGCGTCGCTGGACAGGGATTACAGAGCGGCATGGCTAATGAGATTAATGAGTTCATGGTGGACACTAGAGATGCAGGTAAATAATGGGGTCAATTTGTGATCTTGAACTCATCTTAAAATTTAAATTTTTCGATTTTTTTTTTAAAATTCTAATCTATGAACTTTTAATTTTTTGATACTGGTGGTGTACTTTTTAGGGTATTCTAATTTTAGGACATTAATATGTTAGCTCAATAATGAATAAGCATTGACGTCATTTACAATTATCACTTAAATGTAATCTCAATCTGGCCATGATCAGTACATTAACAAATTTATCATTTAAAAATCAGAACCCTGCTAATGTAAGCTCACATACAGTTATTTTAATTCCAATATCAATATTGTCTATCTACTTGCATTTACTTTTATAGTTGTGACACAGAATGAGATCGTTGTTGTTGTTTATAGACGATGGTCATTAACGGTTTTAATTTCTGACAGGATATGGTGGTCTGAGCCTGTCCATTGAGGGCCCCAGTAAGGCCGACATTGAGTGTCTGGACAACGAAGACGGGTCGTGTCGCGTGACCTACAAACCCACCGAACCCGGGAACTACATTATTAATATCAAGTTCTCCGACGAACACGTGCCAGGTAAGAAGCTAATCCAACATGTTACTGGAGGATGCACTTTGCATGTAGCATTTTGCAGGAAAGATTATAAATTTTCTATCATTGATAATTAAAATTGTGGGAGTAAACGCTATTCTAAATTGAGTTTGGTAAGTGTTCCACATTTCCTGTTATGACTGACTCTGACTTAACCTCTGAGGTTAACAATTTTTATTGACTCGTAAGGTTTGTTGACTCTAAGTCAGATTTCTCATGTTATTATCCCCTCACAGCAAAGTTGGATGGGATATAGTAACATGCATGTATATGTGTGAGTGAGTGAGTGCGTGCCTAGTGGAAGTTGCGCAAGTAATTATTTACATTGGGATTGATATGCTTTTCTGTGAGGGGATGCTCCGCTTTGTGGTGTCCTGTTTTAAGATGCCATTTAATCAGATGTAAAAAATATTGTTAACTTGTGCCTTTATTTGGTTGCCTGTTCAGATCTATCAGTGTTACATTGACTCACTTTCCTGCAGGTTCTCCTTTCAATGTTAACGTTGGTGGTGAGCCGTCGTCCAGGATGACCGAGAGAATTACCCGTCACAGAGAGGCAGCAGATATTACTCACATTGGAAGTCAATGTGAACTCAGTCTCAAGATTCCAGGTCAGTGTTTGAGTATTACTCACAAAGATAGACTCTAATGAGTGTCTCTCACATAAGTCTCAAGATTCTGTGGTAGGGGTTGAGTATTGCTCACAAAGATAGACTTAAATGAATGTCACTCATGCAAGTCTGAAGATTCAAGGTTAATGTTTGATTATTACTTGCAAAGAAAGATCTTATGAGTTTCTTCTCAACAGTCTGAGTTAAGTAGTTGAGTATTACATTTTACCCCACCTCTGATAATATTTCAATGAAATCCTGGCTTACGATTGGTTGACATCTGTCACATGAAGGGAAGGAGGTATATTACTTGTACACATTACTTGAAAATCAAAACACAGTCAATATGGAGTTATTATTCTATTATAACACTAAGATCTTTCTTCTGTAAACAAAAAAGCTGAAACGATGCAGACAGAAGTAAAGTTGTAAGTCTCTAAAGCAAAAGACATGGAAAAAAAGAAATAGGTTCCATTACATATGTGAAGTAGTTACCGTTTTTTTCTCCAACTCAAATTCCTCGTTTTTGATTGTCAATAGACACAAGGTTTGCTGAGTGTCTGTTGACAATCAAAAAGTTAACTAATGTCAGTGACGAGCACACATTATGGAACCTTTCTATCCCTTTACTCAAATTCTTCAAAAACCATCTGTATGTTATTACTGCTCAAAAAGCTCACAAAACTATGTTATGTAACTCAATGTGACATCATAATGATGATGAAACTTATTGTGGAGAGAAACATTTTTACATTCATAGACATCTGATTATATGTCATAGATAGGGTAAATTCATTACATAGTTTTGTAGTGACAGGGTACGGGATGATACCTGGTTAGTAAATTTCATATCTGTCTTGGCGATTAAAACTGTGTAACTAATAGTACTCACAGACTTAAATGAATGTCACTCATGCAAGTCTCCAGATTCTAATTTAGTGTTTGAGTGTCACAAAGATAAACTTTAATGAGTGTCACTCAGATAAGTCTCAAGATTCTGAGTTAGTTTTTGAGTCTAAAGATTCTGGGTTACTTTTTGAGTGACACTTACAGAAAGGTGAACTTTTAAGTAAGTGTCTCTTGCAGAAGTCTCAAGAATCAAGGTTAATGTCTGAGTGTAACTCGGATTGGTGAGTTCCTTGAGTCACATAAGTCTGGTGTTTTGGAGTCATTTGCAGAGGTTGACACATGAGTTTCAATTATAAAGTTAGACACAGACAAAATAACAGTGTCAGTTGAACAGATATTATTGATGGAGGGAAGATGTTTTTTTTTTCTGAAAGCTTAGAAAGATTTAGAACAAATTGACGAAGAAGTGAACAGATAACAAATTATGCAACAAACTAAGGTTGACTTTCCAATTATTTAATGAGAGGAATGCACACATAAAAATAATGTTTGGCAATACCTATTTCTTATTTGTAAGGAGTTTCTTATTGAAATTAATTTATCAGTAATAAAAATTGTGTTTACATTCTTCTCTAAAAACATGGATTTCTGGAAGTTCTCAACTCAAATAAATAATCTCTAGAAAAAAGCAGAATGATGTCACGGTAATTTGGGGAGATATTAACAGTCAATCCACAGTTAATCTTACGATTGGTAGTTTCATTTACACATTATTTTGTACATAAAACAGTGGAATCAAAAACTAATGAAAAACTGATAGATGTAAATCAACAGTTTATTGGAAACATTTCTAGTTAAATCTCCTGTTTACATTGGTTGAGTAAGAAGTTGAAGTGAGATTTTATAACCAGCAATCAAGAGTTAATTAAGGAGCTCTAAATCGTCTCCTCAGGAAATAACAGTAATTCCTGAAGTGTGCCATGCTGGCCCTGCAGGGGTAGCAGACGTGATCGTAACTGATATTTTGTCTGTGGTTCTGATCTCCTCGTATGATGCACAACATCACAAGTTGGCAGACGATCAGAAGCCGGGCTCCTCTCACTGGATTTACTTTTATTTTCTCTGCATTCCACAAATGTCTGAAGTGTGTGTGTAGACTTTGATGCCATTCTTGATGTTCGCACAAGAGCCTGTTAATCTAGATTGAAATCTTTAATGTATCTTGTAAAGTACTTCTGCAGGTTGATTGCCTTTTCATCTCAGTAATAATTTTCTTATATCTCATTTGAAGTTGTTATTTAATATAAATAACCATCATTAAGGAGATGTTTAAATCTATACTTCATTACCTATATTTAGATGCACTGTTTTAATTATCTATTTTTAGTCGCATTCTTTGCAAGATGCGCTCAATACCAAGAGGAAACTCAAATTCAAACGACAACAGGTATAGCTTGTTGCCATGGTGAGGTTTGTTGTGGTTACCATGGAGATGTTTGTTGGAGTTTTCCCTCCTCAAAAAACACCCTAGATACTCTCCAGTCTCCAAGAAAATGAAATAAAAAGATTCTTTTTGTCAAGCTGCAAATGTATGGAGCAAAATTGATTTTGTCTGATTGTCAAGCAGCAAAAATGTTCTCAAAAACCCTTTTGAACCAAGCACTGCGAACAAATTATATATCTGAAACCCATATACATTTTCACATGAAACCTGTTTGTTTTGCCTATTTGAAGTAAGAAACGTTGCCATCCAACTTTTAGTTTAGTTTAGTTTTGATCCTCCTATTTTAGCAATCCTAGGTGTGAATTTTTTTTACCTTTAGTTTCAGGTGTGAATTTCTGACAGTGTTTGTCCTTTCCTGTTGTTGATGAAATTCAAATCTACTATGAACTTTTTGAACAGTTAAGCACTATGAACTTTTTTGTTTTGTTCTTTAGCAATATCAGGTCATTCATTCCTCTTAATATTTCCATAGGAACCAGTCCTTTCGACATGACTGCCTCGGTTACCAGCCCCTCCGGTGTGACTGAGTTGTGTGACATTGTCAGTCTAGACGATAACCACTACAGCATTAAGTTTGTTCCCAAGGAGATGGGCGTCCACACAGTTAGTGTTAAACACAAGGACATGCACATCCCAGGTAGGTCAAAGGTCAAGGTTTCTCCACACCAGGAGCTATTTTGGTAATGATAGAAATAAAAAAAAAGCTCTGATGAATGCAATCTTTATTGGGCATTGCTTACTATTAATTTTGTACAACTTAATATTTTATAGGAATTTCATTTCTAATGTTAGACTCAGCTTATGTACAATTTATCTATAACCATGATGATCACATCTTGAGGAAAAAGCCTCTTTCAGATATCAATCTTTCATGACTTCATTGTAAAACAGGGAATTATAATTTTATTTCCCTGATGTTTAAAGGAAGTCCATTCGAGTTTACTGTGGGTCCCATCACAGGAGGTGGATCACATAAGGTCCATGCTGCTGGTCCAGGTCTGGAGAAGGGAGAAATCAACCAACCATGTAAGTAATATAAAATTCGGGTGGATCCAGGTTTTTTTTTTAATGGGAGGGGGTCTGTAAATTGAAAATGCTAGCTGTAATGTTAAAAAAAATCAAAAAAGAAAAGAACATTTTTTGATGTAGTTGAATTTTTTTCTTTCTCATATTTAATTTTGTTTTAATATTGATGAAAAAAAAATTTCTTCTTTTCTAGGTGAGTTTAACATTTACACACGAGAGGCTGGTGCTGGCGGTCTGTCCATTGCTGTGGAGGGTCCCTCTAAAGCGGAACTAGACTTTGATGACCGTAAGGATGGGTCTTGTGGTGTGAAGTATGTGGTCACTGAACCAGGGGAGTACCTGGTGTCTGTTAAATTCAATGATGAACACATCCCCGAGTCCCCTTTCAAGGTCTACATCACACCCAGTATTGGGGATGCCCGAAAGCTGTCTGTAGCAGCACTGCAACAGAAGGGACTGCAGGTATAATATGTATACATTTTATATTTCTAAATGTCTCAACTTAGCTTTGAATCCTGAAATTTTGATTTAGACATGGCTAGGTTTGTTGAAGAAATGTATGTACCATAGATTTATTGTCACATATTTCCTATTGTGGTTTGTACATCAACAGAAAAATTATACTATTTAAACACAACTGTGAAAGGTCATATTTCAATGGGGAGTAATTGCATATGTGATAGGATGAAAATAATACAGTGCAAAAAAAATTTTCCATATGATTGATGTTAGGTATTTGTAAAGTTCTAGACTTTAAAATTATCTTCATTTTAGGTTGGAAAACCAGCAGCCTTTGTTGTCAACTTCAATGGTGCTTCCAAGGGTAAACTCAGAGCCAGAGTTATCTCCCCATCAGGAACTGAAGAAGAGGCTCTCATCCAGGAAATAGATGATGGTAAGAGTTATTTCCCTTTGACTCAATCTTGTTTTGCACTTGCAAATTCCTAAACACATTTGCAGTGATTAAAATTTGAATTGAAATAATGATCAGTGATACAATAATGGATTTCTTTGCTATCAGGAGAGTATGCAGTCAGATTCATCCCCAGAGAGAATGGAGTTCACAATGTGTTTGTAACGTTTGATGGATGTGACATCCCAGACAGTCCATTCAGAATTCTTGTCGGTAAAGTGGACGCTGACCCAGGCATGGTTACAGCATCTGGAGATGGACTCCGCACGGGACAGACAGGTGAGACGCTTGACCAACTCAGGGGTGTACAAAAATAGAAAGAAATTTACTTCTTATTTGGACTTTTTAGGATGTTATGCTGCTGAGCACTAGTACAGTGTATCAACTTTTCCTGATTTATATAATTAAAACCTTCCCATCTACCCAAGTTTGGTGATTTTATTATTTAAAAAAAAAATATTGAGCTTCATGGAAAAGCTGCAAATTCATTATCATCTCTTTCAGGTCAAACTTGTAAATTTGTTGTCAACACCTGTAACGCTGGAGCAGGTGCCCTGGCAGTCACTGTAGAGGGACCCTCCAAGGTCAAACTGGAGTGTAAAGAAGTGGACGAGGGTTATGAGTTCACCTACAGCCCCACCGCCCCCGGAGACTACATGATCAGTATCCGATACGCTGGGGTCAATATTGCTGGTAGTCCTTTCAAAGCCAAGATTGAAGGTAAGGGCTCAGAAAGAGATGGATTGTCATAAATTTGTGGTATTGCACATTGACCTCTACGTAAATGAAATACAGTAAACCTTTTGTTATTCTTGAGCAAGAAATATCCACTAATATAAGTTCCATGACCTTCTTTTACTCAGGAATATTTCTCATCGTAAACCATTAAGTTAAAAGTATATTTAATATATAAAATATTACCTCAGTCACAAAAATTAATAGTAGTGGATGGATTTCAAACTTGCAAATCATGAATAAAAAAAAAATATTGTATATGCATGTAATAGTTGATTTACAATAATGTGTTTATTTCTCTCCCAAATTTCATAATGTAATCTAGATTTTGAGAGAAAGTTCAATGTTTTTGTTAAAGGACCAGGCAAACCAAGTGGATACCATGAACAGGCCTCCGTTGTCGTGGAAACAGTAACAAAGACCAGTGTTATGAGTAAGTTCAGTGGACTACAGAAATTCCAGTCTGATGCTAGCCGGTGTACCGCGGAGGGAATGGGTCTGAAGAAAGCATTCAGAGGAAAACAAGCCACGTTTAGTGTCGACACTTCACAAGCTGGTGAGTACTTTTCAAATATTAAATGAGGTTCAGATGCTGAGTATTGTTGCACAGTGGCTCAACTCAAACGTTGGACCTGATAAAGAGCATGTTAATTTATATACAATCTGCATATACAGTTGTTGACTGGCTTAATGTAGTGAGGTTTAGGTTCAGCAACTGAATTTTAATTTCCTTGGCATATTGAAAATATTTAGAGATTTTAAACAAACAAGTTTCAATTCTTAATAAAGATGTTTCTTTTGCTCCAGGTAATAACATGATGTTTGTTGGAATGATGGGCCCCAAAGGACCTTGTGAAGAACTGTGTGTCAAAAACCAGGGAGGCTATGTGTACAAAATTAACTATATTGTCCGTGAGCGCGGGGATTACATGCTTGTCGTTAAGTGGGGAGACCAACAAATCCCTGGCAGTCCGTTCTGTGTACATGTCGATTAAAAGTGTGTCTGGATTTTATTTTAGGTTTTTTCAAATTATGTGTGGCATAAAGTAATATATATATATTTTCATTCATTCATCTATTGACGGACATTTTTATCTCATGTGATTGTAACATTTTTTCATACCAATGTTCAAAGATCTGAAGGCCACGGAACAAGTTCTTATTTCAAATTGGTGCTGCTAGAACTATAATTATCGTTTTTCAATGGGATCGTGTTTTTTTTTTCTAGGTCTATATTTTATTACAGTTGAAACTCAAATTATGCAAGTGAATAGATAGGTAGACAGAATTTTTTAGTATGCAGTGCACTATATCTGGTATATATGTGAGGACAAATGTACTTAATACCCGAGTTTGATAAATGGTGAATTTTTTCCAGCATGCTTTATATGTCCATATCAAATGCTCAATATTTTCGTAAGAAAGGCTGAAATTTGATCAATTTCAAAGTGATATTTTTAGGAATCGAGGGCATTGTAAGGTTTTGTAATGTGCAGTGCACTTTTCAAGTTGTGCTATTGTGCAGTGCACTTTTCAAGTTGTGCTATGTACAAGTCTTGCCATTGATTTATAATTACCCACAAATGACACAGTTTGCATGTACTTGATAAATATCTGGACTTTGTAGAACAACTTGTGTCATACTGTATGGTATTAGAGAAAAAAAAAAGAGATCATTGACCTTACTTTTCTTAGTGGACAAAAATTGTGCTTCCCTATATATTATATTCTTAAATAATTAATGGTTGAGTTTTGTATGTTGAGTAAATGTATATAATTATACATTAATATTAAAGTTATTGCTTTATTTTCATGATATTTGTATATGAACTTTAAGTATTTACTAATGCAATAATATGTGTTTTTGATGGATTGTTATTCATAATCTTTATGTGCAATTACAATATTGCAAAACAAAGAAAAAAAAATTTTCCCGTCTTTATTTTATTGTTTTATTAATTTCCATAGGTGTACAAATGTACTTTTAATGCTGTTTTGTTATGGAAGTATACATATATATTTAAAACAATCATAATAAGCCTATTATTTTTGTTTATTTAGTTAATAAGTTAATAAATTTTGTTCCAACAAGGTCTTGTAAAGTGTTGGAAGATTCTACAAATTGTTCCAGTTTATTTTGATACAGATTTACATATAAAAATTGTGGTTCAAAAATCCACATATAAAATATATATGGCATTTCTGCAAAGGGTATGTATTTTTTTTTAATCATGCATTTTTCACGTATAGTTAGGCTTAGCCCCACCCCCTTTGCTTTATTGACATATGATCAGAGTTAACTGCCCTTTACACTTTTACCACTAGATGTCGCATGCCTTGTATGAGAAAGATTCTATTATGTTGCTACTGTTAATGTATGCTGATTTATAAAAATAAATCTATTGAAAAAACATTATGTTAGTTTTGATATGATTAAAGATAGCTATATTGGTACATATTTTATAGTAATACAACTTGCACATTAAGGATATTTTAACACCCCCCCCCCCAAATGTTTGAGAAAATTGTATCTTAAAAAAAGGTGTAAATATTGAATTTCTTCTGCTTATTTACAACATAGGGAACCTGATATATTTCTCCAGGATAAATGTTCAAAGACAATAAAGTGTAATGGTTTGAGCCATGGATATCGGCCTGGATAGCTCAGTCGGTAGTGCCCCTGATACAGTGGTTCCGGGTTCGATTCCCGGTCCATACTGTCTTTTCCTTCCTATTATAAAAGTGTCATTGTTTTTCAGTTACACTGGGTAAAGAACTTGGAAATAATGATTACTTAATCTTAGTCTAATATAATGTTCAGAATACCTTAATCTTGTTCAAATTGTGTCATTTACTGTATAATTCTGTTTATTTCAATTTACCTCAAAGGGCAGATCACTCTTACTAAGAGCATAAAGCTACCATTGAATTAGAACCTCTTTAGTGGGCAGTGTTTAGAGTTACCTTCCTGAATCAAAATACATATTCTTTTACACCAGAGAATAAAACAAACATGAGTAAAAAACAAACACTTATAATTTCAATTTTGTTAGTGAAGGTTAGTGACTTCATGCTCATAGATCAACATCTGCTTTTAAGAGGAAACCACAACACTGAATCAATGTTTTAAGTATGAAGTCTGGGATCATTCTTGCTGAGTTAGTATATGCATGTTGAAACCACAAATTAGAACTACTTCATACCTCAACCACTATTTTCTTTATTTTGTGATGACATTGCATTATTACTGTAATACAAGATCATATTAATGATCCCGGGCATTGTATAAATGTGGTAGTTGAGTTGAGAGGTTGACTAAGGCATGATGGTCTTTAGCAAAGGATGTATTTCCATGTTTTGTTTTTTGTTTTTTTTTATCTGAGCAAAAACAGAATGACAAATATCCAATTTTATGCTCACCTGAACCAAAGATCAAAAAGAGCTTTTCTGATCACCTGTCTGATTAACTTTGTCTATATGTCGGTCTGTCTGTTAACTTGTTGACTTCTCTGTTACCACTAGGCCAACTTTAAACTTGCCACAAAGCATCCTTGGTTGAAGACGATTCAAGTTTGTTGAAATGAATATCCATGCCCATTTTTAAGAAGAGATGAGACATAATGAAAATATGGTTGGGTCATTGAAAAGTCTTCTCCAGAACTAAGCCAGAGAAGATGAAACTTATGTGAAAACATCGTTAGGTAGTGCAGATTCCTTTGTTTAAATCATGGCCCCCAGGGGTAGGGTGGGGACATGATAGGAGATCGACTTTTTTATTTGAATGTATAGGGTATTCATCTCAAGAAAACCAGGGTCATGACAAGTCATATTAATATGCAAATATCCTCAGCTAGTGATTCCATTTGGTTAAAATCATGGCCAACCAGGGGTAGGCCCAGTTTTCAGTTTCAGCGTTACTTATTCTTTGAGCCAAATGACACATCAAATTAAATAATATTGTACGTTCAACAGGATAGAAAAATACAAAAATTGAAACTTGACATTTGCAAAATATATAAAGAATATGAATATACCAATGAAGAGTTGTGCATATATACAAGTCATGCTTAATAACACCTAATTACATGTAGATATATCTGCTTATTACAACTCAGGCGCGGATCCAGGAATTTTTTCCAGGGGGTGGGGGGTCCACCCAAGTCAAAAAAATTCTAAACCGGAAATTTCTTTATAAGCAAAAACAAAACAAAACAAAACAAACAAACTAACAAACAAAAAATCAAAACAAAACAAAACAAACAAATTAAAAAAAAAAAACATAAAAAAACTACAACAACAACAACAACAAAAACAAAAAACAAAACAAAACAAACAAACAAACAAAAACAAAAACTAAAATCCATTTCCCTAACGTGTAAAAAAATCCTATTTCGTGGTGGTGGTGGTGAGGTCCACGTTTTCTACGGGGGGGGGGGGGATCCAAAGTCTTATTTGCTCCAGTATATATACTTTTACTAGCTCTGCAATTTCCTGGAGGGGGGGGGGGGCTCGGACCCCCCGACCCCCCTCTAGATTCGCGCATGCAACTTCATACTCTGTTTGCCTCCTACATGTAGATGCCATGGAGCAAAGAAGATTTTCAAGGAATAATGTAGTTTCATTATAGATTCAACACAGCGCCACCCTAACACCAGAACCCCTTAATTACCCGGGGGCCACGAAATTCACAATCTTGGAAGAGCCATGGTTAGGTTGGATAAAGTCAGGGATCAAAGTGTACCTAGTGCATGTATACGGGGGGGGGGGGTCTAAAAAATTCTCCACAACAGTAGGCCACATTTATCATTTTGGTATTGAAGCATTTCCATGTTATATGAATTCAAGTTATATATGTTACATATCCATTTGGGGGTAGGGTGAGGCTACAATATGGGCACTCAAACTCAATAAAAGGGTGCAATTACTGTCGCCTGTGAAATACTTTCAAACTATGCATTACATTTCAAATGATTGAATGTTATTTTAATGTTTGTAGACTTGTTAAACTAACCCTTATGTAACAGCTGTCTGACTTCATTAAAACTTGCGTAAATTACCTCCAAATGTGTTATTTTGAAATGTTCGTTACTGTCGCCGGTAACAGAGTTTGAACTTAAGGTGCTTAATTTTAAAACTTAAAGAAAAGAAACCGTAAAAAATAACATCATTTAAGATTAAACGTATCAAAGTCTGAAAATTAAAAATAACATCTATGTTTTTTGACTGATTTTATGTTCTGTACTTGATTTTAAAGCGATGTCGCCAAATAAGACACAAGATAAATATCGCCAAATAAAAATATTATGAACGTTACTTATCAAGACACAAATATAACTACAGACAAGCGATGCGAATTTTTATGTAGCTAACTATCATAAACATCCTTTTTTAATACATATACATTTCAACTTTCATCCGCATAAATTTAATTCAGTCTGTAACTTTGCCTTCTTTCTGCGATGAAATAACAATGAAATGTTCGTTACCTTATTCATGCAACTAAACGTACTATCTTCACATCGGCTGGTTATTTCATTACAAAGCTAATGTGTGTCGCAAAGAAAAACAACATTTATATCAGCAATCCTACTTTCATTCGAATCAATATTCCATGGTATGTGCTTGTTTGAAATGTTCGTTACTGAAATGTTCGTTACATAGTTTTAAATTCAGTCACTTTAAACGGCGAGAAAACACAACTTCAAGCGTTTTTAGGATAGAAGTTACAACCCGCCATTATATTTGAATGTCAGTGTTGAAGGTGAAACACTCAAACATTCAATTTCTTAAATACTTCATGCTGAAGACAAGGTTGGTCAATACACTCATGTGTACTGTGATTTATGAACAATATTATGATATTTATTTATACAGAACAACTGAGAATGAATAAATAGACCTCTGCTTACAATTTGACATCAATGTTTGTGCTGTATGTCTATAGTATTGCTCAAAATAAACAAAGAAATGTTCGTTACAGATGGTAACGAACATTTCACTTTCGGTATCTTATCGTATTGAAGTATTTTTTAAATTTCTTTATCTGTCTATGAAGTTAATTGGATTAGAAACAATGTACCACATGTATGATAAGTTGAATTTTGATTTGTTTATATAATTAAAACAATAACACTTTACAGTGAACACAGTGTTTTAAAAGATGTCATGTTGATATTGTTTTGTTTTTTTAATATTATTCTTGATCTATTGAAATTTTGACAAAACGGCATTTTGTCATTTAATTTACTGTACAGAAAGTATGCACACATTTATAATCATGTTTATCATGGATGTTTCCTTCTCAAAATTTAATATTTTTTCAAAATTAGTCTAATATTCATAAGTAACGAACATTTATGAAATGTGGTAACAAACATTTCTCATCATGTTATGTAATTTTATTTCATTTCTATTTAAATTAAATGGAAAAATCACTAGCTGAAATTCAGAAAGACTACCGAGAAAGACTTAAGGCTAAGGCAAATAAGAAAGAATGTAATTATAAGCTATATACAGCCGTTATTAGTATTTGTGAAATGTAACGGACATTTCTAACGATTGCAAATTTAACAATTTTACAGACTGTAAAGTAACTTTCAAGAAACAAAAATGTTTTCAGAAGTGAGGAAAAACCTTATTGTATAATTTGGTACAAATGATATTTTAGACATGCATGGAATTAAAAAAATGGAATATTAATCTGTTGGTAACATACATTTCCAAAGATAATGACTATCACAGTGTAGGAAATTGACCCGTTTTTGACTATTCAATAGAAATCAATATTCTTATTATGATTGTTTCTCATCATTATTATGAATATTTACAAAAAATTTTATCACGAAATCCAAAATTATTTCTCTAATGGCACAAAATTGCCCTTTTCACAATCAAATGACTTCAGAATCATCTATTGACACCTGCATAATATATTTTAGCACTAACTTGTGTGTTATTTGCGTCAATTGAATAATTTAAACTAAATTTGTTTAAAAGTAAGTGAATAAGTATTGTTAAAATCTAATTTTTAACTATCTATATCAAAACATGTTTTTTCATGAAATGTACGTTATTTTTAGTCCCTTTTTGTTCTATGATTGCAAAGACAATTGCATTTTGTTTGGCGAATCCCAAATTCTTTTAATGAAGATTAAAACACATATTTTCAATGTTTGTTGTATCATATTTCTTCTAGTATAACATTCATAAATTATTTGTAGAGTGTAAAACATGCAATATTTTTATATTCCTAAAAAGGGGAAAAGTCCAAATAATACTATTTCCTTAAACATACGGTATATCACTAAATATAAATCTCATTCCGAGTATTCCATGGTTTTTAAATACGTACACAAAGTGTTTTTATTATACCTTGTTATAATTTGATATTTATAATCTAATATTTTGTGTTAAGCCACTGAAAAGTAATGAGACCCCCTGGTAACGTACATTTTTAAGGTTAAATTTTATGATAAAATGTCATAACTTTAAAATGTCACAACTCAGAAACCCATCAATTCTTGTTGAAAAAAAATTGTATTTGTAATGTTGAATTATTGATCTTTAACTATCAATCAATGTTTTTCTTTTTTCTTACAATCCATTTTATGACCAATGCCACTGGGTCTTTGCACCCTTTTATTGAGTTTGAGTGATGGGTTGATTTTTTCGTGTGAAAAGATAGGGAAATAAACCTTTTTTTGTACATAAATAAATAGATAAAAATCTTATTAAGTTGACTCACTCTGCATTGTGAGCGTTGTGGCCAATGGGCCTCTTAATTGATGATGGTTGCAAACAATATTTTATGCAGTGAAAAATATTCAGGTTAAGAGTTTACACAGAATTAAGGAAGCCATCAAGTCGTCTAAGTACATGTATATATCCATGAGCACGAATTCATTCCTTATTTTTACTGTT
Source organism: Saccostrea echinata (assembly GCF_033153115.1). Taxonomy (NCBI): domain Eukaryota; kingdom Metazoa; phylum Mollusca; class Bivalvia; order Ostreida; family Ostreidae; genus Saccostrea; species Saccostrea echinata. Next base: position 18,301,084 of record NW_026889778.1, read on the forward strand.
ACGTAAATGAAGTTACATGTACATGTATCTGACTAGTTTCCGACTTTGGATTGTAACAAGTAAAACACTTTGTATCTGAATAGCTTTTGATCATTAAAAAGCATTATCATGAAGGGTATATATAGTGTCGAAAATTAAATCAAAGTACAGAATGTACTCATAGGAGTTAAACTTTTTCCAAAACTAAAAAAAAAAAAAAAAAAAAAAAAGATTCAATCAATCAGCAGGGTAATTCTACTTTCTACTTTCTCTTTTTTTCCTTTTGTTTGTTTGTTTTTCATACATGTACAGTTATTATAAGTACTTTTTCATGCATGCATTACATGTACATATGTTTCGTCTATTTACTTCATAAAATGTGCATGTATATAAAAGATATTTGGCAGGCCCGTAGGAAGCAATTTGACTTTGAGGGGGCACAGCCATACATTTTCAGTTGGGGGAAGGGCACTATCAACTACAAAAATTCCCTGACAAGAAAAAAAAAATCATCAGACGTTATTATTGAGGGGGCACAAGCATATAGTAGCTATGTTTTCTATAGTATTCTATATATCGGCAAAATTATTACGGCCGTGTGTTTGTGGCATGAAAAAGAAGACTGAAAAAATTATATTTTAGATGTTTGGGTAAGATTTAACCTACGCAACATGTAGGGTGAGGCCAGAATAGGGGCTTTTGGTTTTACATGGAGTATATATAGTAAGTAAAACTAGATGCTGTCATAATTAACAGTAATACCTGCACATAAAACGTTTGCCTCTAAATGTGCGCTAGCTCCCTTAAATTGTACCTGGGTAGTGAAAAAGCCACAAAAATTATAAAAAACTATAACTTACATAAATTATGTATACATGAATCAAATTAAGCATAAAATACAGAATGATATGATCATGCAACCCATGTATAAGTACTTTAAAGTATAAATTCATTACCGGTCTGAAATTAAAGATTGTGATGCAGTCAATTCTGGTTTTAAAAGAGGGAGTTTCTGAATTCCATGTTTCAGAAATTTTTTTTCTGTAAAGAAAAGAAAAAGGAAGAAAAGAATGACCCAAATTAAAACTTAAAAATTCAATTATATTTTACGCCCAATTAGACCCAAAGGTGAAAATGAAAATTCTGAAACCTTATTTACATCTGCAGGACACCCCCGATCAAAAGATTAAATAGCAACTGCGTATAGGGGACATCCGGGTAATTCCGGACAATACTTAGGTGAGCACTGGACATTTAAACCATAAATGTTTCGTACACATGATTCCTGCAGATCGCACGCCAAGTACGCCCTTCTTCTTTACTTAGAATATAGAAACTCTTTAAAATGTTTGATTGGGAGGTATATTTGTAAGAAATTTTACATCTTATCTCGTACTCTTTAATTCAAAGGTATTTCAAAGTCTACAGTGGAGGATTCTAAAGGTGGGGGGACTTGCAGATTTTGGAAAGAAATAATCTTTCCTCCACTGGGAAGAAAAGAAATAATCTTACCTTGAGTGAGGGTGCCCCCTCCCTTTCTACCAAATACAAAAAAGAGTTTTCGGGTTTGGTTAGAATTTTCTGTTCAAAAAAAAAAGGGGGGGGGGGCAATTTTTTCTCGGGAAGAAAATGATAGATAAATTGTCTCTGGTCACCTTGGAAATAAATATTCTGTCCTGGGAATGAAAATAAATGATATGACTTGACAAAAGAATGATATGATAGTCCTTAAATGGCGAGCCAATCTGAGTTTAACAGACTTCATCGATCTGCGGCTCTTTCATGAGTCCCTGTAACTATATAAAGTGTGGTTTCGTTGAAATTTTACAAAGTGTGGTTATGAAGACCTTTCAATTAACTGTATAAATATTTGAATTCGTTATTGGTAAAATAAGCAAATATTATACATGTAAGCCATATGTATGTAGAAATGACGCGGATACTTTAAACCCCCCCCCCCCCCAAAAAAAAAAAAAAAATCCTCAAATTGAGTTGGTACCTATATTTACGTATATGTAAAAAAAAAATTAAAAAAAAAGTTATTATTAATTTCTATTTCCTAAACAAAAATCATTACTATGTAAATCAATGTACATATTTCGTATGTGAAGTCGATGGAACTTTGCCCCCACTCTACAAGGATGACAATGAAAGCTTTGAAGCCTTATTACACATCTGCAGGACACCACCTATCATATTCCAAAAGATAAATTGGTTACAGCTTAAATTGTAATTTGCAGGATGAAGAACTTGTTATAGATAGACAGACGGACGGACGGACCAGGATAACAACAATATACCCGAGCATTCTTTAAAGAGTGCAGGTATAAAAATCTTTTCAAAAGAAGTGAGGCAATAGCTATTGCATGTATTTTAATATGCTATCGTTCTTAAGTTGTATGGATTTAAGAATTTTTCTTTCAAATTTTGGATTGTGGAGTTGGGTATGGGCTACAATTCTGGATAAAATATTATATAATACATGTAGGATAAAAATATTTCTATGAAACGTTCTTTCAGAACAGCAAGGCAATGTAAGTGATATTGATATTGAGGCATCCCCAGATCAATTTGTGAATTCAAGTTAGGTTTAATCATAGTATATTTTATCCTTGGGCTTGGGTGTTCCACAATATGGGATCAAAATTTTCATGAAAATAAACAGGGAAACAGATCTTTTTAAAATTATCTTCATAGGAATAGCAGAACCAAGGTGACTCATGTGAGCGTTGTGGCCTATGGGCCTCCTTTTACTTCAGAATGTAGACGAACGCAAACCAAAAGATGTATTAAATTCAGCTTTTGCAAAATGGACTCCATTTTTAATCTATGGTCATTTTATAAATTTTGTATCAACTAAATGTTAGACTGTTAAGTTTAGTTGGAAACCCATCCCTACCGGATAACATGTGTGTGGATTTAAGATTTCGGAAGGCGTGACGTAAAAAGACCTTGTTAATATTTAAACACGACGTCAACAGTAACACTGCCTTCCTGCCTATTTCCTTTTTATAATATTTAGTGACAAAACAGTAAATTATAAACTTGAGAAAATTTTCGAATAAGGTAAGAACAAATGATTAGACTCATCTTACAAGCACAATTATTGGGCTTTATTAGTCTTCTCGATCATTGTATAATTTTTTTTCTATATATTTTTTTAACTTACCTGAATTTATAAGTTCATTATGTTACAATTGATTATAGAGGCTTACATACATAAACAATAATGACAAATTGAAACAGGTTTTATAGCATTTGTGAGTATATAGGGAGATACACAAATAGTACAATTCATGTATCAATGGATCGGGGAACACGTTTACACCAGGTAAATGTACACAGTTTTCTTGAAATTTATTGCTTTTTTATTTTAATTATTCCAATACTTTGAATGGCTCTTCGGAATGAGTGCGCCACAGTATGTTAAGATAAATAATTAAATTTTCCCTAACTAGGTGTCGGTTATTTTCTGGGTATCATTTAGTTTCCCAATAAAGGATGACTGCACTTAAGGACATGCGAAATTTGCGACAAAATAAACTTTCAAAAGAAGCATTTTTCTTTTTATTGCAAGAATGGTCAACATCCATGCAATCTACAACTTAATGTAATTACGTTTAATAAAAGTGTGTATTTACGAAGTTCGAATCTGTTTTCAAAGGCAGGGGTCATCACAATTTCTTGAATCTCCGTGCGATAATGAGGACGCCCACTTTTTTACTGACTTTATACATTGTCAATGTATGTTTGTCTATTGTTCTACGTTTAACAGTAGTTGTATATTTGCATAAATAATAATGTGTCAAAAGGAGATTAATAGACAAACATGCGCTCATGGTTAAAAAGAGAAAAAAAAAACTGCTTCTTCTTACATTCGCTCTCTGTGTTGTAACCAAGGATTGTGACATGTTGAATATTATAATTCACCACGTGATGTCCTACCTCAGGTAACTTTGTGAATGCTAAATTCGGTCACGTGACTTGTATGGTAGCATTATTGTGTAACTATAGGACATTGTGTTCGAATACGTTAAGTCATCTGGCATTGATATACAATCTGCTTTAATTACTAGTACATTGACGTGCTCATATTGGTAGTTTCGTTTTGAAACCTTTGTCAGAAGTGTATTTGTGCCATACAGAATGGAGAGGGAGATTCGAAAAAGTGATCACGTTCTTTTTTTTCAAACATGTCATTGTTATTTATCAAGTCTAATTTTAGACCCATTCTTACAATGTTAGCTCCACCTCTCATGCATATCTTATGTTCAATCAAGGGCAGATAAGTGTAAATTCACTATATTTGGAAAGTAGAAAGGACAAAAAAAACATTGAATCATTTTATTGTATCACAGTCTAAAATCATTTTAAGATTTAAATTTGGTTCCAAATTGACAGGATTCTTTCATAAACATACAAAAGTGAAATAAGGTTTAGATATAAAAGCAACAGAAGCAACCGAAAAAGATCCAAAAGCAGGCGTTAAGTGCCGTCATCCTTTATATTTTAATATTAAGCTATTTCAATATCCAAAATGTCTACTGAGAGACAAAGGAGGGAAGTATTTAGAATTAAAAGTAATCAAGACAATCAAAAGAACTTAAGAATTTTTCCCGAATACTTTGTACAATAGTTTACCATGTGAAAAAAAGTGAGAATAAGAACATTAAAATATAAAGTTCGGCTCAGTATTAAAGATTTTGAAAACATGTTTGTCAAATGAGCGAATATCATATCTTTGCACTTTAATGTAAATCTCAGACTCGTAGGAAGCAATTTCAGTGGGGGGGGGGGGGGGGGGGGGAAGCACAACATTTTCAGTTTGGGGGGGGGGGCACTAACAAGCAAAAATTTCTTGACAGGCAAAAAAAGGTCTGTATGTCAGCAAAATTGTGCTCAAACCCAAACCCCCCTCCCCGATTCCTACGGCTATGAATCTGTATAAATATTGTCATTTATTACAAGTGTCGATAAACATTCAATGACTCACTTTTCCCACGTCGTTTGAGGGGATGTGTGCCGAAGGTAAAAGAAAGCTGGAATAGAGGATCCTTTAATCATTCGGATAATTACAACATATATATGTAACTAGCATATCATTCTTCCTGTGGAAAGTGAATTGTCTACGGATTTTTCCCGATCATGACAAGAAGCACACCGCGGGTGTGACCGCTCGGCAGGGCATGCTCTCTCCTTCATGGCACCTGATCCTACCTCTGATGTTTTAAAGGTCCATGTTTGCTCTGCTCCTGATTTGTATTGTCAGAATGGATTTATGAGCTTGAATAATGTTCGTTATCTCCGTATTTCAATTCAAATGAAACTAATGTTCTCTACAATCTGCATAAGATATTTTGATAGTACAATAGCTGAATTTGCATTAATATCCCATGGTCTGATCTCGATAGGATCTTAAGCATGTTCCTATCTTTAATTGTTACTTACAATGATATTTAAATTTCCAAGATAAGTTTATTACAAGTACATGTATATCATGGAACGACAAACCCAACAGTCTAACATCTAACGCCGTCACCACACCCTCACTATCGTTTTGCAGACAAATTTTTGCCTCACGAGGGGTATATCTGTTTGTAAAACATTCCTTGTCTCGAATTCATTCCGTGTTTTAAACGTTTAATTGCAAAAAAACTTATTTGCACAATTGCTCATGATTGTAGATACAGTGGCATTGCTACATCTCCTAATTTCTTAGTGTATTCAAAACGCAGTGGCCCTGGATAGATTTTTTTTAAAGTCTGAAAAACACGGTCTAGTAGATATGCTGTTTAAAATGACATATACTAGAGTGTGTCTCGTGCTTTTCCGTGATCAATGAGTAATCAAATACACACGGATTTTTAAATCTGAGAAAATATCTGTTTATAGAGGAAGTTAAACTCGTCTTACGTAATCAGTAACAGCCCAAAGACACAGGTAGGATTGTTAAAATGGAATCAATTCATCTACTTAAGGGTACTTGTTTATAAAAATTTTAGTGTGAGAAGATATAATTAGGTAAACATATTATTCTGCGAACCTGAGAAAATTAATAGCATGTCTTTTAAATAACTTATTATTATTGATATACCCGTCATCAAGGAAATATTTGATATTTAGAATATGTTATGATCGCAGAAGTTTAATTAGATAAAACGTGATTTAGAAGAAAAGAAACTTGTTCATTCATTTATAATTTACTGTAGGTTGGACATAATTTGATAAATTTTTGATATTTGTCAGCATTATCCTCTTCAACATAAATCCTTGGCTAGCGAAGATGAAGAGTTGTTAATAAGTTAGACGGAGACATTTATGATTTTGAATTCTTCAATAATAATTTTATTAGGTTTGTCAAATTGTTAAAAATCAAGTAATCGGAGGTTAGAGGTCGTTCTTCCCAGCTAGATTTGTCAAATTGTTAAAAATCTGGTAACCGGAGGTTAACGGTCGTTCTTCCCATCTAGATTTACTTTTTATTTTATATCTGGAGTACAATAATTTGTATACGATTTACATGTGATTTCTTAGAGGCAACTTCAGGAGTCCAATGTCAGATACAAAGGAGGCAAGTTCAGGAGTCCAATGTCTGTTATACAAAAAACAAAACAAAACAAAAAAAACATAATTTATGTTTTTTTTTCAATTTGAAAAGAAAAGAACAGAATAAATTCATAATCGGCGCTAGAAATCCACCTTACTTGGTTACAATTACATGTATGTTCATAAGCTCCATGGTGTCGATTTTACTACAAATGTTATTGCGATGAATATACCGTTTATTCAAATTTATTCTAGACAATACACCGATATGTCGGCAATTGTATTACTCAACACTTCAATTACCGTAATTTCACAATTTTATTAGAACTTGACTAACTGTACAATTTCATGTTTCAGACAATTAAGATAAGTAAATAAATACTTATTTTGTACAGTGTATATCAATCATTAAAACAACTTTATACATGTATTATAATCATATGATACGATTTTTTTCCCCTCATGCAGTCAAACAATAAAATGTCTTTTTAAAACAAGTTACAAAATGGGTTGCATATTTACAAGGAAAAAGAAATTACTTGTATTTTTTGGTACATTATAAAATAACACATCGGGAAGAGTGCCGATATCACTGCAGTATTATTCTTGCCAAAATGCACAAATCTGAGTAGGCGGTATGAATTCAAAATTCAAAACAAACATTTAAATCTATTCTTTTCAAATCAATACCGAACAAGAGGCCCATGGGTCACATGGCTCGCCAGTGTTACTTTGGTTGTGTTATTCTCCATCAGCAGATTTCCCCCTATATTTTCCTATGTAAAACTCTGATCACATATTGTGGCCCCACCCTAACCCCAGCGGTCATGAATTGAACAAACTTGAATCTACACTACCTGAGGATGCTTCCATATAAATATGACTTATCATGGATTAATATTGTTCTTCAGTTGAAGATTAAAAAAATGTCTTATATATAATATAATATTATATATTTCTGTGCAAAACTTTGATCGCCATTGTGGCCCCACCCTAACCCGTCAAGATTTAAACTTATGTCCATCGGACACCCTTCGATCAGAAAAGCTCACTTGACCCTTCTGCTCAGGTAAGTTAAAAACAAATAGCCATCCAGCAAGGCAAGCAAGCCTTCGGCGCAGGTGAGTTAAAAACAAGTAGCCAATCAGCAAGGCACGCGAGTTTGTTTTAGTCGAATTTGAGCAGGTGCAGGGCCTTATACCCCTGTCAAATACACACGCGCAAAATTCAACATGATAATTTAAAAATTCTGGTATAATCAGAAAGTTTACGTATTGTTTTTCTTTTCATAAAAAAATTCAGTCCAACTCTCGTGCAGAAATGCCCAAATGGGAGGGGAAATTCAGTAATAATTTTGCAAGAACCACGTTTTGACGTAAACCCCCAATGAAATACTGTTACGACACCTGCACATAAACTAAAGATTTGTGCTTGTCAGTAAGGTACTATTTTCCTAAAGTATGATGGATATTACATGTAAATGCGACAAAGCAAGTTTATTTAAATTCGTTTCTAGTTAAGAAAGATATTGACAACAACTGGCGTGTCTGCGGTGAACCCCGATTTCTAAGAATATTTCTAAAAATATGGCAAAGTTAAACTGTATTCAATGCTCTATACGTTTGCGGTTTCTGGCATTTAAACATTGTATAATGACTCGCATAAGGAAATTAATTTGTGAGAAATAGGCTTGTCCTTTATAATACAATCATAGAAGTGGCGTTTTCTTTTAAAGAAAGAGGGAGGGTAAAAGTGCTCTGAAATAAACATTTTTTTTTATTTCCCATGGTTTTTTTCATTAATTAGTATTGTTTTGTAGGAAAAATTTTTTTTTTTTATGAAAACACTTTTTTTTGTCCCCCGTTGTGTTCGAAATTCGCCGACATAAAGACATACCGGTATTCAGAAATTTTATTTTACACCGGTTTGGGTCTAATTTATTAAAATTTCTAAATTATAAAATTAACTATGCCTAAATATTGCTAACGAATGTGATTGCAAGCATTTTTTAATGTTAAGGTTCCCTTCAGTTTTCATGCATTTCCCTAGCCTCAACTCGGTTACGGGTACGTCAAATTCAGGCTTTCGTGTGGTCAAGACACATTATTCTACAGGAAATCTGGACTGTTTTTCTGTGGGCTATTAAAATCAAAAGAACAGCAATAACGGCCTTTAACTGCCATTTTTTCAGGCTTTCTTGTGGTCAAGATACAATATTCTACAGGAAATCTGGACTGTTTTTCTGTGGGCTATTAAAATCAGAAGAACAGCACTAACGGCCTATACACCTGCCATTTTTTCTCATTTTTCGTCTAAACACAAGATTAAACCTGAAATCTCAGACTACAATATTGCTTAATGTCTTTTTAATTTTAAATTTATGCTGCAGGTGTCACTGCAGTTTTAAATTTTGCTGTATATTATTCTAAAAGTGCACAACTTTGAGTAGGCGGTATAAATTCATAACAAACCTTTTCAGAGTTTTCCTATTCAAATCTTTTAAATCAATTCTCAGTTTATACATTTCAGAGCAAAACATTACATAACCATCCAGCAATACATGCAAGTTCGTCGAATTTGAGCAGGTTTACGTCTTGCCCCCCCCCCCCCCCCCCCTTATACAGCACACACAAAATACAGAACGCCCAAAATTTTACGGCTTGGCCAAGATCAGGTGCCCATGTTGGTTGCAGATTAACAAAAAAATGAAGTCAAATGAAATGTATTACAAGTATGTTCTATGTAACACTACATCCTTTTGGCAGATTGTCTGAAATTTCTGTCCATTTCTGTCAAGTGGTTAAAAAGATTTCACTCTTACTATAGCAGAGACCCAAGTGGGCTACGGACTATACATATTCAGGCATAACATTTATCTTTATCATATTCAACGTAACAAAAAAGTATAATTCAAATACAAACTCCTCACAAAATATTGTCTGAGCAAAAAAAATCACATAATTCATTTCCATTTAAATGTTACCGTATATAAAGGACATGGGTAAATTTGTTAATCTTTGAGAGTTTTTCTACTCTTTATATTTGGACATTTGAAATAAAAATACATTAAAGTACTTTCAATTTTTCTAAAGATACTGTATATGGGGATGAAAATTTCAAACTTATTTGGCAATACTCAGAGAAAAACTGTTTCAGATATTTTTTGATTGACTATTTTGAGACCTTGGGCTACGGACTATACATATAGTATTTTCATTGAATGAGAGACCACAGAAAAATAGTTGCTTTTTTCAGTAAATATTTGTTAAAATTATCATCTTGGAGTTCACAACACGCATTTAATAAATCCTTTTATTTGGATATTAAATCAATTTATACAAAATCCTGTGAAATTTAACAAAATAAAACAAAAACTTTATATAAATTCACAATAAGAGTAAAATAGAAATAGTCAGAACAAAATAATACATGTCAAAATTACATGTAATGGGTGTTTTGATAATAAAATATTGTTTAAAACCATCTTAAGACCAAGAATGAGCTTTAATTTAGCATTTAAGAAGGATGAATTTCATGAGTACGGGGGCTACGGACTATACCGTTAAACATCTCTATTGTGGACAATCAACTTAAAGAAAATTTAATTGTTTAATTACATTTTGGGCATTTTTTTTTATTAATTGGTTTTCTATAACATTTCACACCACTTAGTTTGAGTATTTATAATATCATACTTAAAAATCATTTGTCTAATGTACTGTGTACTTTCAATGCCAAATGAAATTCCAGTTCAACTAATTAAAGCATATATGGTGTTCAAACTATAATGAATAAAAGCAACAGGAGCTGAAATTAAATCAAGGCTTGATTTGTGTGTGTGTGGGGGTGTTACGGACTATACTGCTTCATTTTTTTTTCTCGATTTAATGTAATGCATTTAACTCAAGATGGTCATTCAAAAGGTGTATCAGTATATAATTTATCATAATCATATGGTGTAATTCAAAAAAAAAAAAAAAAAAAAAAAAAAAAAAAAAAATTGCAAAACATGATTGACCATTTGAAGTAAAAAACATAATAGTACAATATTTACCCATAAAGAATCAATGCTTTTTTTTTTTAAATTAACAATTCAGTGACAAGTAGATTGGGGGCACAATTATAAGAGTGAAGGCCTCACTTTGTACTAAATTGTAAAGTAAGGAGTTGATCCTTATGTTTTGGGATCAAATCCCACAATGGATGTTAAGACTGGTCGATGAGAACTAATAAACCATTGAATCCCCATTTTGCAGTAGATACAAGTAGGAAAAAAATCTCTTGCTAATACAGAAGTGCGGTTATATGGTCTGTAAATTTGCTAAATTTATTTGTAGAGTCCGTAGCCCTTTTGTAAGTAGGATTTTTGTAGCTAAATATTCTTTTAAAAATATTCCAATGCTAATCATTGTAAATGGATTGATAGTATGTATCACAAGAAGGAATAATTTATCATGTATATGTAGAAATATGTTGTGACCACAAACTACAATAGGAGGCTACAGAAGCAAGCCTTTACTTTAAAAATGTTAATTTTCAGATATTTAAATTTTAATTAGTGGTATTTTTATTTAAAAATATTGCATTTGTTCGAATAAACATATTTTTGCATTGTAGTTATTGTATCAATAATGTATATGGCTTTTTCTGGAAGTTATTATCTTGGGGCTACGGACTATACAGGGCTACGGACACCAATCATTCTTCTATAACTTCTTTTGGTGTTAGCGCAAAAGCTATTCATTACTGTTTTTTACTTTTCGGTAACTGTGAAAATATTAAACAAGAGCATGATTAATTCTACATTCTTTTGTTGAACACAAACTATAATAAAATATGGGGCTACGGACTATACAAAATATTAGACCAGTATGGAAAATAAAATACAAAATGCGCACACATTTTACAATATAACCACTATATTTTTCTCAAAGTACTTTTTTTCTTAAGTTAAATAAAAAAATTTAAACAAATTATATTTGCTCTTTTTTGATAGAAATTATGCATTTATTCAAACATTGATAAATCTTTAATTTTATAACAAAGGTATATCTGCACACATTTATTCATAATTTCCACAATTTTTATCCTTTTTCTTTTCTGTAAGAAATAAACTTAACCAGAATGATTTCTCTATAATAAAGTACATTTATTTTGGAATGTTTCATTCAAAATAATTTTAAATAACCATTATTTAAAATGTAAAAAGTCAACTGCAACAGCATAACGCTTCAAAAATCATAAATCTTTGACTTTATTCTGTTGTTTTTTCAAAAATGCAGATACTATATATGTGATATTATATACCAATGGAAAGCTCTCATTCTGCTCTTTGCAATGCAACAAAAGTCATTTAGTTTACATGTAACTATAAAGAGTTACATCTATATAACATCATTTTGTTGGAAATGGGCACCTGATCTTGGCCAAGCCGTTTAATAAATCTGGTATAGGCTAATCAGAGAGTTTACGTATTGTTTTTCATCTTATAAAAAATTTAAAAGTCTTGTGCAGAAATGTCCAAAATGACCTTTTGACGTGAAACTACAAAGAATTACTGTTATGACACCTAAACTTATTGTTATAATTGTACATATAATAGCGAAGAATTGCAGATTTCAATATATTAGAGAAACAAAATAGCGACTTTAGTATCCCATATATATAATTGGACCTCCCAGTGAGTACATGTACGTATACCCGGATAACCGGGTACTCTTTGGTAGCCATAGGTAATTAATGTTAAATGAAACAGCACATGTTTAGCTTTAATGCTACACCTAATAGTATATTCATATAGCTGTACAGAAAATTATATATAGAGATTTATTTTACTTCTTGTTTTAAATGGTTGATTGCATTCCTCACTATTGCCGTACTTTGATGGATGTCATATGAAAAACACAGCAACATTTTTGAAAGGGGGAGGGGGCAGAGAAAATTAAAATTCAACTTACCTGAAAATACCTTACAAACAAAAAATAAATAAATAAATAAAAATAAATAAATAAAAAATAAAAAAGGAGAATTGTCCATACTCGAAAATCCTATTTCGTGGGAGGGGATGGGACAGGTTCCAAATTCTTTCAGTACCAAATTTTATTCATACACTCCTACATTATACCCTCATTTGGCTATACTACTACAAAAAGTATGGGGGACCAGCCTTTCAATGAACAATTTCAATAGTAAAAAAGTTGTTTTGAAAGAGTTGGTGTGGGGGGTGGGTGGGGGTGGGAAGCCAGCCCCCCCCCCCCCCCCCGATGTTAAGTGCCTGAAACTTTGCAAGCTATGTAAATTACTGCTGGAGTATTTTGAATTAAAAACCCTTTAAGGACCAACATAAGGAAAGCAATAACTTAAATACTAGTAAGTGCATGCCTCTAGCCAACTATTTTTCTGGCACTATCATATTGTGTCTTACATGGATTATAATTTCACATCGTTAAGATCTATTAATTGCTACAAACTATAAATCATTCAGAATTACTGCTACAAACTATAAATCATTCAGAATTACTGCTACAAACTATAAATCATTCAGAATTACTGCTACAAACTATAAATCATTCAGAATTATTGCTACAAACTATAAATCATTCAGAATTACTGCTACAAACTATAAATCATTCAGAATTACTGCTACAAACTATAAATCATTCAGAATTACTGCTACAAACTATAAATCATTCAGAATTATTGCTACAAACTATCTATCATTCAGAATTATTGCTACAAACTATCAATCATTCAGAATTACTGCTACAAACTATCAATCATTCAGAATTACTGCTACTAACTATCAATCATTCAGAATTATTGCTACTAACTATCAATCATTCAGAATTACTGCTACAAACTATCAATCATTCAGAATTACTGCTACAAACTATCAATCATTCAGAATTACTGCTACAAACTATTAATCATTCAGAATTACTGCTACAAACTATAAATCATTCAGAATTATTGCTACAAACTATAAATCATTCAGAATTATTGCTACAAACTATAAATCATTCAGAATTATTGCTACAAACTATAAATCATTCAGAATTACTGCTACAAACTATAAATCATTCAGAATTACTGCTACAAACTATAAATCATTCAGAATTATTGCTACAAACTATAAATCATTCAGAATTATTGCTACAAACTATAAATCATTCAGAATTACTGCTACAAACTATAAATCATTCAGAATTATTGCTACAAACTATAAATCATTCAGAAGTATTGCTACAAACTATAAATCATTCAGAATTATTGCTACAAACTATGAAATTATGAACTATGCATTTTCATAATAGTTTCTTTAATACATGTAATTTCTTTTATTGTAAACATTACTGACACTAAGTATGCAAAGGGAACAGTCTTTATCCTGCCTTATAAGATGTGAGTAAGAGAGAATTACATAAAGTATGGCTGTAAAGTATGAAAAGAAAATACCTGCATTGAAATCTAATAAAGATCCTGGATATTACACAAATCTTCAGTACATGTGATTGTCCAATCAAAATTATACTTTATGATTACCAAGAAAAAGGAGATGTTTAGCAATTCAGTGCCTTTATACAATTTGCAGTACTGATATCCAAATTTTGAAAGATGTTAAAGTATACAATGTAGAATAGATACGTTTAGGCATTCTATGTGTTGAGTCTGCTGTTTTTCAAACTATATGTATGTATTTATTTTAATGCAACAAAAAAGAATGAATTATAAACAGTTTGCCTTATAGTAAAGACCTTTTTTGTTTCCGTTTAACAAGAAACATGGTTCTTTATGATATGGGTACTAGTATATTAAAAGTAAGCATTTAATCCCATATGAGTATATCAAAATATCTAACGTTTGCACATGCACTTATATTTTCCAGAGATATTTGAAACGAGAGAGAGAGAGAGAGAGAGAGAGAGAGAGAGAGAGAGAGAGAGAGAGAGAGTTGGCATAAAAAATATGATGCTCTTTCGCATTTTGTTTAGAAGTCCATGATATCTCTGCCAGTTATTTTCATAAGTACTGCTATACTGGTAGGGTTTCTGGCAATGTTTTGGACACGTGACAACAGGAATCTTCCGCCGAGGGAACCTGGACGTCTGCTCGTTGGAAACGTAGACATTAAACCAGATGCTTCTATGCTACTGTATGCTATTTGACTTTTTATCTTGAACATTTAAAACTATGCAATGTATATGTAGTTGTGAACATGAATTTTATTAAAAAAAATTACAAATGAAATAATCGATAAATGGAATATATATATATATATATATATATATATATATATATATATATATATATATATATATATATATATATATATATATATATATATATATATATATATATATATATATATATATATATATATATATATATATACTGTATCTAGCTAATCCTTTCAAATTTGGCAGTACATGGATAGACATGAAAAGAGAACAAACATCAAAATTTTTTGGATGTAATTCTTAAACATATATTTTCCCCACAGCGACCTACAGAAGAAACATGGTGATTTGATAACGCTGAAGGTTTTTGGTCAAACTATCATTGTTGTTTGTGGCTATGACACTCTCAGAGAAGTTCTTGTCCAGCATGGCGAGTCAACATCTGCCCACCCTGCAACTTTTGGATTTTCGGAATATTTTGAACTAACAGGTAACTTGCATCATACTTGAGATGTTAAGCTATCTGTTTTTTCGGGCATAGGGCATTTTGGTCTACTTATCTAATAATGAAATTATATAATTCAATAATTTAAAAAAATGACATAATCTAATATCCTCCAACATCCCCCTCTCCAAAAAGAAAAAAAAAAACACTCCCAAGACAAAACAAAACAAAATAACAAAACATCAATATAAGATAACGTGTGTATTACTTACATGTACAAAACAAACTTAAATATATGATAATGTTCATGTACATTACATTTTGTCCACGGGAGCATTATTTACGCTAAATTTCAACTTGAGAGATTGTCTCTGTACGATTTGCTTATTTCTTTAAAACAGAAAGTATACCCTAATTAATATTACAGAAAGTATAATACTTAGTATAATGAATATTTTCAACCGGCCCTCGAAAACCATTGTTGACCTCAGCTTCGTGTCGTTCAATCATGGTTTTCTTGGGGTGACAATTTGCAATGTTATCCCCCTAACATACTCATAGTACCTACAATTATTACTTATTCATAGGTATTGCTGGGGGATCTGGCACAATTTGGAGGAATCAACGAAAATTTGGACATGACACATTGCAGGCCATTGATTCCGGGAGTAATAATCTCGAGTCCCGGGTTTTAGAAGAAGTATCGGACTTTCTCAAGGAGATAGACAAAATGGAAGGTCAACCATTTGATGTCAGCAGGCTCATCAAAACAAGTCATTACAACATTATATCATCTCTCATATTTGGACACAGATTTGAACACGACAACGCCACTCTCACAAGACTCGTGGATTTAGTCGACGAAGCTATGGATATATTTCCTGACCAGGGAATTCTGAACTTTTTGGAATGGCTAAAATACGTACCAGGGGATCCATTCAAAGTTAGAAGGAGACGATTCTTGGTTGATGAAATCTTCAAAATTGTTCAAAAGTCAGTTGACGAGCACAAAGAAACACTTGAAAATCCAAAGTCCTCCGATTTTATTTATAGTTTTTTGAACGAACAGAAAAAGAGGAAATTAAATAATGAAAGTTTGGAAGGTTTTGGAGGTAAGTAACTCCATCCTTATCTCTCTCTCTCTCTGTCTCTCTCTCTCTCATTTCAATTATGTCATATAAAAAACAAGCATTCTGAGAGTATTCAGGCGCGTAGCCAGCATGGAAATGAAGTGTACGCAGAGAACGGTCGGGGGTCTGGGGGCCGCCGTAAGGCCCCCAGTGGGTCCAGGGCGAAGCCCTGGTGGGGGCCCATGGGGCGAAGCCCCCGTAAGCTCCTGGATTTTACGGAATTTTTTCAGTCATTTTACCGCAAAAGAAATCACGCTACATCCTTTTTCTCTAGCAAATACGTGGCTAAGTTAATGCCTCCATGGATACTTCAGGAAGAGTATGATACATGTAATTTAATCAATAATTATATTAATTTACGGATATATTGATATCTTCTTTTATTTCAAACTTTCAGAAAAGAAGTGTAATAAAATGTTATTCCACCAAAAAATAAAATACTAAATTTAAATCAAATATTGGGATAACATACTGAAAGCATCAATTATGAAATTGATATTTAATTAAAATCTTTAAGAAATAATTCAGTACAGAACAATGACAATTTACTGATTTTCTTTAATTGTTAAACAAAAAGACAAGGCGTCTACTTTTGCCCTGAGCAAATTCTTTCACCACAGCCTCGGCGTCAACACGCATGTCCTTGTGGGCATGAAGCATAGCTAAGCCTGATAATCGCTCTGTGGACATAGTTGATCGCATGTAACTTTTTACGCGTCTCATTACGCTAAAAGAGCGTTCTGCAGAAGCCGTGGAGACAGGCATGGAAATTAAGACAGACAACGCTGTAAATATATTTGGATAAAGGTCAGGATTTATTGAATGCAGTGTATCCTGTAGAGATGAAGGAATGTGTTCTTCATCTTCTAATGACCACCTTGTGATCCACCTCTTTACCTCTGTGTGAAATACAGCCACTGGAACGGGTATGTCAGCCTTGAAAGCTTCATACAGTGCATTAACTCTGTTGTCAGAGAGCTGTCTAAGGTTGGAAGGTATGAGGTACTGAGCTAGAAATCTCTCACCGCATCCAAGAAGACGATCATCAAGTTCCTGCAAAACATGATCATAAAAAGGAAAGAAGACAGCTCTTTTCCAATAAACATCTATCGAGTCTGCAGGTATGTTAGCCTGATGTGCCTGACGATGAGCACATCTAGGAGATGATGGTTCTACATCAATTGTAGCAGCAAAATCCACCGCCGATGCATACAAGGCATCCCACACCATGTCGTCATTACGCTCGTTTTGAATGACTGTATAGACTGCCTTTGTCTCCTTCATTGCCTCAATAAGATCCGAGTCCTTAGCCTGAAGCAATTCTGACAGGGGTGCTAGTATTTGTAAAACATGCTCGCAGACAATAAGAGGGAGAATAAAATCAAACCTCTCAATAGAACATACGTATGTGCGAGCCTTCGTATCCGACATTTCGTTTGCTAATCGATGGAGAGTGTCATTGATAACTTCAAGAGATGCTTTAAATGTAAACAACGCGTTGGCTTGCGAAGACCATCTTGTCTCACACAGAGTCTGATTTTTCTGTTTTTTTTCCATAGAAGCTTTTGCTGTATTGTTATCCTTCAGCTCCTCCTTAAACACGTTGATACGTTTGGCAGAATACTGAAACGCAAAAGCAATTTGCTGAACAATATCCATCATGTTTCTGATTAAAGGTAATTTACATGCATGGGTTATAACAAGATTTAGGCAATGTGCCTTGCAATGTGTGTAAATAGCCCCCGGAATAATTTCACTTATTCTAGCCTGCACCCCTTTTCTCACCCCTGACATGTTTGCGGCACCATCATAGCCTTGCCCCCTCATCTTATTTAGAGTTACCCCAAGTTGCCTCAGATTATTCAGAAAAGCATTAGCCAATTCCTCGCCCGTTGTCCTCTTCACCTCTGAAAAACCGACAAACTCCTTTCTAACAATTCCCTTCCCTTTATCAAAAAATCGAAGGACCATAGCCATCTGCTCCATAGTTGAAGCATCTGTTGCTTCATCAGCAATAAATCCAAAGTATGGTGATTTGTTGACATCAAGAACTCAACTATAGAGCCAGTTATTTGTTTACAGCACAGTGAAATGAGCTCATTCTGAATGTCTGGTGAGGTGTACTTGGCTCTTGGATCAGCATTTTCTAAGTGATAGCTTAAAACTTTGTCTGTTTGGGCTGTGTGGCGAAGAATTGCAATGAAATTGCTATCATCTTCTGTATGGCCACGCAATGGGATATTCTGTTGAGAACACAATACAATGACATCAATAATTCTTTTGAGAACTTGTATATTTTTTTCTACAATAGCATCATTTTTACTCAGTATAAGACCCTCGGGATCTCTTCCTGGATTTTGCAGAGTTGAAAGAAAATGCTCAGCCGCATCAACACATCCGTGGTGTTTCGAAGATGGTGCGAGATGTCTAGAAACGTATTTTGAGAAGTTAGACCAATCTCGAATAGGGGTAGAGATGAAAGATTTTTCTTTTACTTCTTTTCCTTTCTTTTTCTTCTTACACCAAACAATACACAATACACACAGTATACCCCATCGCACGAAATACTGTACCGAAGCCAGGGGTTCTCTTTAACCCATGTTGAATTGAACTTCCTCTTGCTCGCGCTGAAAAAAAAGTTTCCCAGTGTGACAAGATACAACAGAGAAGTCATTTTTCAATATCGTTATCATCGGAGTTTAAATATTTTCAAAATATATTATATAGGACGTGAATACATATGATATTCATGCAACTATAATACTCCCGTCCACGCCATTTTTCTGTAATGAACATTTCTATAATAAATTGTATAATTGAATTCTACAGTTTATTATAGGAATGCTCATCACAGAATATTGCATACAAATCACAATAAAAAGTTCTATGAATGCGCATTTTATTCCTGTTTATTAAAATGAGGATATAAATTATTTTGACAAATAGACGTCTGAACGGGGGGGGGGGGGGTATCTTGTTTACCTTTATATACTGATAGCTTAAACAAGATGAGAATGGTTAATTAATGATTCTATAAACTGGTAATAACAGTAAAAGAAAATATTCATACATGATCTTTATTATTAATATTTACTTTGTTCAGCGTAATTAAATGTTACCATTTTTTGTTTAACGAAATTTTATTCATTACCTCAACGGAAATTGAAAATCTTGTATCGTCGACCAAGACCCTTGCAGCAACTTTTTTTTTTAGATTAGTGTCCCTTAGTTCGCTTTCATTCATCAAATTTATGTCCGGATAATCAGGATTACACGGATTAACTGTTGAGCATTTTGGTTTCACGACAAGGTCTTCCTCGGGAATATTGGATGATTTTTTCGGCAATGATTTTATAAAAGACTTTAAATTTGATTGTACAGACATGCTGAATAAGATTTGAATCGGAACAATAAGACACATAATAATATGAAACACGGATAGTGCTGGATAGTAAATTCTTTTTCTCCGAATAAATCTCTCTCTCTCTCTCTCTCTCTCTCTCTCCCTCTTTTTTTTTTTTTGAAAATGATGTGTACGCACTTGCGTACTTGCGTATAGGCAGCTACGCGCCTGGTATTGCATTAGCAATACTAGTCCCCTAACGGCAAGTGTAATCTGGTTCCCGTTAAGAATTGAAATTTTCATAATTCCGTCAAAAATCAATGAAGCGGAACAAAATGCAAACTTGATTTATAACTAATCAAGGTAAAGTCACATACTAAAAATCAGCTCAATATCTGAAAGCGCTTAGAAGAAAATTGCGGAAAATCCTTAAAAATTGAAAGGGCCATAATTCCGTCAAAAATCAATGAAGCGGAACGAAATGCAAACTTGGTCTGTAACTCATCAAGATACACTCGCATACTAAAAATCAGCTCAATATCTGCAAGCGTTTAGGAAAAAAGTGCGGAAAACCAAGTGGGACAGACTGACAGACAGACAGAGGGACAGACAGACAGACAGACAGACTCAGAGGAAACCTATAGTCCCCTCCGGTTTCACAGGTAGGGGGCTAATAAGGTCATGTGATACAGTTGCATGAAATAAATATCTTTGTCTTTTATTTATCTAAAAAAAAAATCAAATGAAACGTAGTTTCAATCTTTTAATTTTCGATAGAGACTCCATCTATAGCTAACACAATCAATGAATCAAAACAGATAAACCTTCTAAGAATAAGTCGAGGGAAAAAGTTTACATGTTTTTTTTCTTTTTGAAACTTGTTTAAAGCTCAAGTTCTCAATCATCAGATCTATGTATATATAAGTTTAATGTTAAGGAAAAATGTACCCATGTTACCAATATTAGCCAGAATTGCTAATTTTTTATGTGGTACATTTGTTTAGATGATTATATTATAAGATTGAACAAGCATTCTGAGAGTATTGCATAAGCAATACTAGTCCCCTACCGGCAAGTGTAATCTGGTTCCGTTCCCGTTAAGAATTGAAAATGCCATAATTCTGTCAAAAATTAATGAAGCAGGACGAAATGCAAACTTGATCTATAACTAATCAAGGTAAAGCCACACACCAAAAATCAGCTCAATATCTACAAGCGTTTAGAAGAAAATTGCGAAAAACCCGTAAAAATTGAAAAGGTCGTAATTCCGTCAAAAATCAATGAAGCGGAACGAAATGCAAACTTGATCTGTAACTCATCAAGATACACTCACATACCAAAAATCAGCTCAATATCTGCAAGCGTTTAGGAAAAAAGTGTGGAAAACCAAGTGGGACAGACTGACAGACAGACAGAGGGACAGACAGACGGACAGACAGACAGACAGACGGACGGACAGACTCAGAGGAAACCTATAGTCCCCTCCGGTTTCACCGGTAGGGGACTAATAATTCCTAGCTCTCTGATTGGCTGAGATCCAATATATCGTAGGAAGAATACTACGTTACGTTATGTTTACCTGCAAGTGACCTTCAAGGTGAACATAAGGGGTTTTTTTTTGTTTTTTTTTTTTTACAATCGACTTAAAATAGATTGAGAACATCCAAATCAATACAAATAGTTCTGGAGAGTTATTTCATTTGCTTACGACTTCCATCAGGTAAACAGAACATTCCGGCACATAGAATCGGAGGGAGGGAAGGGCTTGCCTCTCCCTTCCCACACTTATTTTGCTAAACGTAAATTTTTACTTTTTAATTTAGTATGAAAATGTTCATTTAAAGGCTTCCCCTCCCCCGTTTATGGACCCTTAGTACATCCCCTCCCCAAGTAA
Source organism: Saccostrea echinata (assembly GCF_033153115.1). Lineage (NCBI taxonomy): Eukaryota > Metazoa > Mollusca > Bivalvia > Ostreida > Ostreidae > Saccostrea > Saccostrea echinata. Next base: position 18,322,598 of record NW_026889778.1, read on the forward strand.
ATTTTGGAGTTTGGAGAATTCTGTTAAGGGGGGCTAGTCAAAGATTTTTTCAGGTAAGTTGACAATTGTTTGCCATTTAATGCCCCCCCCCCTTTCAACATCGATCCTAAGTGCCTTACATTAATTTTTTTCTATATTGCACCTTAAATAGATAGATAGAAAACCCCGATTCTCTCACTGCTTTGACTAGGACTTCAGCAAATGTAAACAAGTGAGATGGCATGGAATGCTTAACGAGTTTTTGTCTTTTAAATCGTTGAACCATATAATAAAACAATGTTTTGAGATCAATACGATGATTTAGCAACCTTTGAAGTACAATATTCACCTCGTCCTTCGGGCTCTGTGAATCTTGTACTCATCAAGTGGCTTCATCATTGAATTAACATCACAAACAACTATAATTATTGTATGTTATTTTCTGTTTCAGATAGGGACCTCGTGGTTATGGGATATGTATTATACTTCACCAGTACCCCATCCGTACATGAGTTATATTGGTATATTTTATACCTTTTGCACAACCCAGATGTAGTGGTACGCATGCGCACAGAAATTCAAGAAAATATTGGAACCAATAAGCCGATCACAATGGCAGATCAAGAAAAGCTTCCCTACTGTCGTGCAGTAATGTATGAAGTCCTGCGTTTATCTGTTACCGTCGTGGTTCCTCCGACCCATACATTCTCAGAAGACATCACCGTCAACGATTTTACTCTGCCAAAAGATGCTTGGGTAATGGCGGCCTTATGCACAGTCAACTTGGATCCAAACATTTTTCCGGAACCTGAAAAATTTAAACCAGAACGATTCATCAATCAAAGCGGCCAATTGTTTGGATATGAAAAGGTTTATGCAGCCTTTTCATTGGGTATGTTTATATACATGTACTATGTTTTTATTAAACCATAAACTTGTTAGAATTATTTACGTAAGGTCTAATTATGAAATTTTGAGCCAGATGTGTTTCTTTGATGAGACACTTACATCTATCTGAATTCGTTTTCTTTAGGTCCCAGAGACTGTCTGGCCAAAAATCTTGGTAAAATGGAAATGTTTCTTTTTCTCACAACACTGGTACAGAACTATGATATTGAAAACGAGGCTGGAAAACCTCTTCCGTCGCTGAAAGGAATGTCTAGGGGATTCCATGTTGCAATTCCCTATCAAGTTTGTTTGAAAAAGAGAGATTGAAGTAAATGTCAAAAAGGTACTTCATCCCTTTATGCATATGACAATTAAAACTTCAAACTTTAGGATACAAAATGAAACAAAGGGATGATACATTATGTTTTGGCCAGAAACTAAATGAGTAAATAGATTTCTTTTTTAAAAAAAAATGAATTATTTTCATGTTTATATTATATCAAATATGTATTTATGCCAAATGCTGCTTAAAAACTGGTAATTAAATTTCATTGCAATTTTCTGCCACTAAAAGAACTCAGAACTTCACAGCTGTATCTTTTGAAAATCATTGCAAAGTAAATGATATACAGATACTGTCCAATATATATATGTCAATTGACCCTAAAATGTCCATGTTGTTTATTTTATCTTGTCTCTATATAAAGGACACATTCTTCCTCAAATGAAAAGTTGTTTCTTGGCGTATTGTTTAGGTTTGTCTCATTTGCGAATGTGTAGGTTGAAAAAAGTATTAGTCTGTCTGAATAATAAGGGTATTATGATTGATATTTTTTATTTACTATAAAATGGAAAAATTCATTTAAGTATTCAAACTAACAAAATCCACAAATACATTGAGGTCCCTCACACACAAAACAGAGAGAAAAAGAGTCTTGCAGTTAAACATAAATACATGTACACATTCCGCTAAAAAAGCCTGCATATTGTGCTGTTCTTGACAGACCAAAATTTCCATAATTAGTAAAAGCGAAAGTGTCGTTGATTGGATTGGAGCAAGCACGCAGAAATTTAAAATTTTCGAATCAGTATCTTATTGATAAAGATGCATTATTAAGCTCTAAGGATGAAATTCTTCAAAATCACATTTCAGTCTTTAATACTTTAACATTCTAGTCAACGAAGGTGAGTTCTATCTATCCTACCTATACTGGATTCCTAAACGTCATAAAATCTTACAAAGATAAATTGCCGAGTCCAGCAAGTGCTCTACCAAGCCCCTATAGTTACTCCTCAACAAAACAAAAAATAACTGCTTTAAAGGAGAAACTTCAAACGTACTTTGGTACACCCAATCGCAACTTTGTTTTCTAGGGCCTTTTTGACAAGCGGAAAAACAACCTCGAATGTGTTACGTAGATGTCCAAGACAACCCCCTTCTCATAAGCATTGAAATAAATGTAGGGAGACTCTTATCTGTAGTGTATGAAGCTTAACTTCACTGAAAATTTAAAATCACAAAACTGTCAAAAGTTAGTAACATCAAAAGGTATGACTTTTCTACACTTTATACAACTATTCCTCACGATAAATTTAAAAAAAAAAGGCTTTATGTTATCATAGACAACTACTTCTTCAATAAAAATGGAACTTGGAAATTTTCATTTTTGTTTTGTAATTAGTCATCAACAAAATTACTTTGTTAAAAATCATTCCGACTCTACACACAAGTACTCTGAAGTTAACATTAAAAAGGTTGTTGGAGTTCCTCATTTACAATATCTATGAAGTCTTTGGAGACCAGGGCTTCCAACAAAATGTTGGAATTTCGATGGAAACTTATTGTGCTCCTTTTTTAGCCAACCTGTTTTTATATTCTTTTGAAGCAGAATTTATTTAGAATCTTCTGCTTGAGAAGAAGAAAACACTTGCTGTCGCCTTCTACTCGACATTAAGATCTATCGAGGACATTTTATCAACTTATAATTGTTACTTAAATTCATACGTCGAATTGATACAAAATTAAAGACGCTTTCGAGTCTGTCACATCTGTTTCATATTTGGAATTATACTGACTTTCTACAATAAGAGTTAACTAACGACTAAATTGTATAATAAACGAGATAACTTCATTTTTTTATCGTCAACTTTCCTTATTGCTGTAGCATATTTCACAATCACTAGCATATGGATTTTTATGTCTCCCAACTTATTTACTCAAGAGCATGCTCTGAGTACGATCAATAAACCGAGGCAGGCTACTGACAGACAAGTTGATGTTACAGGGATTTCAACAACCTCGTAAAGTCAGCATTTCGTAAATTCTGTGGTTGTTATGACAACGTTGTTAGCAAATATAACCTTCCGTTGTTAGACTTATAGGTAAGCTTATCCCAACCGGAAAATATTCGTGTTGCAAGGTGTGACGAAAAATGACGTCCACACCCACGGTTACTTCCTTCTTACTCCCTTTTTTTAGGTTTTAGTGACAAGCAGTAAGAAAATGGGAAAAATCTTTGAACAGGGTAGGGGTGAAACCAAATTTAAAAGTTTGATCCATGTCTTTTCATTCTCAATTTCGTATTTTGAAATTCAATTCTATGCAATGTATTCATTGTCTGAGTGCCATTAAGTCCCCCATCTACTTTGAAATCATCATTGTTAGTGGAGGGCCAATGTTCATGGATTTCGTGGATCACCTTTAACCCTGAATCAACATCCCAACGAACTACAACTATGTCAACGTATCGTTTCATTGAATCTTAAATGTAAACAAATTATAACAAAACCTCGAACCAGTAAAATTTTGGTTGTCAGCGAACATTGACCCCACAAATTAAATTATATTCATTTTTAGCTATTTCGACATACATGCAATTGTTTATTAATAATTAAAGGACAAGAAAATAAGCGCCAGCTTCAAATTGACCTGGTCAGCGCAGCCTTGTCAATCACGCAAATTCGGATCCACGATTGCGTTCTAGAAATTGATTGACATTGAATAACTAATCCCAATGTATATCTCGTGGCAATCATCAAATTAACTTCAGTTATTTTATGCTTACCGCATATACCTGTGCGACAAAAGGATCACTATTGATACGAAAATTTTTGACTTGATTATATACTGGAAAAGAAAGTCAAGTATCTGCTGAGAAACACAGAAGGGAGAAAACATTATGTTACCAGTGCTATATGCAATTGAATCAGATAATTGAATGGTATATACTCAAAGGCAGATTTGTTTAAATATCACATGCTCTGAACTCATGGAAGGTTACATACTTTCCAATCATTGTTTTTATCATAAAAGTATGAGTTTTCCAAGACCGAGTTATTCGAAGGGTACTATTGAACGACTTATCCAACTAGCCTAGACAAAATTTAACAAAGCCCGACGCCGTAACATCAGAAAATTAGAATGAGGCCCTTTTGCAGTCAGTGTCATTTTTGACAAATTACGAAAAACAGAATTTCTGAAAACCAGTTCGTGCATTAATTTTCCATTACCAAAAAAATTAGTCGCACAAATGGAATCTCATTCATGAATGTACATGCAGTGGAATAGCTTACCAAATTTTTAGTCTAGTCAAACTCGAAGCTAGGACAAGAGGTAGATTTTTTAAATGTCTGAATTACACGGTTAAGTGGATATTATCTTTAAAATGAAATACAATGTATTCTGTCTGTAGCTGATATGACACAATGGACAACAAACAACTGCCTTTGTTGAGAATAGAGGAACCTCGACTCCTATGTAATAAAAGGAAGCCTTCATTAGTCTCAGGTATGATGGCTTGATTTAAAATGGAAACAGTTCTTCTACTTTTAACAGATTTTATAAAGACTCATGTTGGATGAAAATTAGTTCAGTGCGTAAATGTTAGAACGAACATACGAAAAATGATAGTACGGAATTAAAATAACTCATCATTACTGCCTTATCGTTAATTGAATAAATATAATAAATAAGTTCCAAGTTTCAAAAGTTTCAAGTGTAATGTTATTGCTGATGTGAAAGTTCAAAAAAATATATTGATTTTAAAAAAGGAAGAAGAAACTCAGTCATTTACAATTTTCTGTGGGCGAAACAAGATTTTTTTCTTGAAACATCTATGACCTTGGTGTTTGACCTACTTTTCAAAATCTTTAGGCAAACTCGACCTTGACCATACCTTTTGAATGGTTGGTACTGCGGCTTTCATATAAGCCTCCGTAAGCCTCTTAAGCCTCCGTAGTCGGAGATTCGGCGGAATATACACGTAGTTTTTGGTCTGTCTGTCTGTGTTTCTGTTTGTCTGCCTGCAAAAACTTTAACGTTGTCTATATCTTTTGAATGACTTGTGCTAAGGTTTTCATATTCAAAACATGTTCCTTGCTTTTTTTCGGGTATCAATATTTTTGACCTCATGACTTTAACCTTTTAGTTTGACTTTCATTAGAAAAACTTTAACCAAACTTTCACATTGGCCATAACTTATAAATAGTTGATGGTACGGCTTTCATATTTCACATGTGTATTTTTTGTGAAAAGACCTTTATTTGGGTACTAACATTTTTGACCTCATCCCTTGACCTTGGAGATTTGTCCAACATTTGAAAAAAACTTTAATCTTGGCCAGAACTGCTATACTGTTGATGCTTGGACTTATATATTTAAGTGTATTCCTTATAAAAAGACCTTTCTATGGGTATCAACATTTTGACCTCATGACCTTCACCTTGGAGTTGACATACTTTTAAAAGTTTATCCTTGGCGATGAGTTGCCATACGGGGGCATTAGTTTTTCACAAACACTCATTGTTTTTATTTAATATATATTGTCAAATCGATAAAATTAAGTATCGATTTACAGGTCTCTTTTTCGCACCTAGACTTACTTTTTCTTTTATATCTTTCATACACATATATATATATGGAACTCTTCATATATGAATACTCATGGATTAAAGGGGTCTAGACAGTTGCATTGTTTACATTTTAAATGTCTATTTTTATTCAAAAGCAACTTCAGTTTTATGATTTAAACTTACATGCATATTCTAAGAATTCAATGACAACGACATTCTTCAACATCACGTCAAACATCTGTGTATGTAAACAGTGCAGGGGCTTTGCTATTGTTAGTGTTTATCTTTTATCGGGTATGTTCAAATTGTTTAGTTTGCACACATCACTAAGCACGGACTGACAATACTGGTTAGTTGGCTTTGCTTTCTCGCATTTCCACTCTAGAATTTTCAGGATTATAGTTTTCATATTTTTCATTAAAACACAACAACATTTTTACCTTTCTTAAGTATTACGGATAAAGTTTACTTCGTAAACATGCAAGGGTATGTATCAACCAAACGCGTCCCAAAATTCGGAATTTTAATAATTTCCAGAGAAAAGAAGATTCTAAATACGCTTTAATATATTTCAGTGTGAAATGGTCCAGCAACGTATAAGCCATGATATAATATTAAAAAGTTTAGAAAATATGAGCTTCAAATCTGTGTCCCAGCCTCTTTAATTAATAAAAATGAAATCATAATCTTTAAAAAAAATTAACAGCCCTCTATTCACTCATGTAAAATAATTGCTGATCATTTTCCTTCAAAAATCTAATTTAATATTAAAATACACTAAATACACCCAATTTCAGCAGACCTTGCAAAGTTTGAAAGAAATGGCTTTTCAACTTAATATCTTTAAGAGGAATAGAAGTGATTTATCCCAAGCAGAGCTATCTCTCCATCGATCAGAGCGGCAATGAACCTCAAAAAGGAACAACATTAACCAGTGAAGGACATTCAACAAACAAGTACATTTTATATATGTGCATGGACTTCATTGGACCGATTTACACAAACGTTTTTTAATCAAGGATATCAACTTCATTAAAAATAATATGTCGGAAGTGGCATTTCCCAATACGTCAATATTCATGGAGCACACTTGAAAATAGACCTTGTCTATAACAGTACAATTTATTTCGAGAAATACACTTTATGATACGATAGAGAATGTACATTGTAAGTGGATAGGTTTTTTTTTTAAAATAGTGTACATGTATAAACCGATGATTAGAATATCAAAATATTAGAAAATCATATAACCTACAAAGGATTTGCACACTTGCAAAGATATTGAAATAATCGTCAATGTTTGGTCATGTTTTCGCACTGTGAATATGATATACTTTGGGAAGTGGCGCGGGTTAAATAAACCACATATTTACTGTCATCATTGTACCGTTGTACTGTATACTATTATTAAGGTCAAGATCTAGTAAATGACTTTAGACTAAGTTTTTTGTGCTAGATCCATTATGACGTCATAATCTTTGTCAACTTTCTTTTTCCCGTACTTTACGGCTCTAATAAAATTATGTAAAAAATAAAGTAGTTTCATGGAATCAAACTGAAATCATGTGAAAAGTAATCCCGATACCTATATTCAATTTAATATTATTTTAAAGAAGAGGCCAAGAACATACAAATTACCGTTTTCTGAGAGACTGTAGGCAATCTGGAAATATTTCATTTGTCTGATTTGGAAAAAAACCTCCCGTATTCATGAAAGATTTTCTTAATTTTTCATTGAAAATGACAGTTTAAAGCATGATTTTTCGTCTTATTTACCTACAAATTATGCCCCGAAACAACTTCTTTGACCAAGCTAATACCATAAAGCATCATTAAAGGAATTCATTTCTCAAATTTGAGAAATCTGTAGGCACCTTTCATTTACTAGATCTTGACCTTAAGCTCACATCTGTTTCATATTTGGATGTTTTACTGACTATAGACGACAATGGCCAATTAACAACTGTATGACAAATGAGATGCTTTCAGCTTGTCCATCGTCAATATTCCATTAACATCTGGATATGGTGATAATCTCTCCCAACTTATTCGATACGCAGGACTATGCTCCGAGTACGATCAATTTTCGAACCGAGGCAGGCTACATACAAATAAGTTGATGTTTCAGGGATTTCAACAACCTTGCTTAAGGTCAGCATTAAAATTTCTATGGCCGTTGCAATGACTTTGTTCGCAAATACAATCTCTCACTGGGTCGTATGATGACTGATATGTTTCACACCCATTGTTAGGCCATTGTTTTTATATTTAGTTTGACTACGGAATATTCCTGATCAGTACACATTGGTGTGACCGTCGACAGGGGATGTTAACTCCTCCAAGGCATCTAATCCCACTTTTGGAGTTTTCCAGGGTTTTATGTATTGTATATGGAATTTAGAGATCGATATACTGTGCGTTATCTTCACCTTTTTCATTGTTGTTGTTAAAGTTAACATTAATTCAATATTTAAAATATTAAACGCAGATTTTCATTGATTTTAATTTATTTTAAATAACAGGGTAGGGATTTTGGTCGTTCTAGCTAGTGCGTAGTCGTAGATAACGCCAATTATCTCAATCATGTGTTAGATGGTACATAATTTAGTCAGACAAGTTAATTATTACTTGAGGCGTTATCTCAAGGACCAATGTTTAGGCCATTGATAGTCATTCTCTATGTTAATGACTACCCACACTGCTTACATCATCTAACAGCTCACTTGTATGCAGACGTCACAACCCAGGAAGTATAGATACTATTAAAGAAGTGATCTAATCAATTCGTTAGAAAGAGAAAAACAAGCTTAGAATAAATCCTTTAAAATCAGCGTCTGATAATTGGTACAGAGCTAAGGAATTTGTAAAAATCTATTCATACAATGAAATATGTGGAGATAACGAACAGTATTCGAGTTCAAAAGTCCATGAAACATTACAAAATAGGAGCAGAGCAAACACGGACCTCTAAGACACCAGAGGTGGGATCGGGTGGATCCCATGCCGACCGGTCACACCCGCCGTGTGCTCCTTGTCATGATCGGGAAATAACAGAAAAATCCGTCGACAATTCAGTGTGTAAATAATGGCCTTACAATTAGTATGAAAAAAGTCAGTCAGCATTTGACTTAATGATAGATTGTATTTGCTGACAAGGTCATTGTATCGACCATAGAACTTGCGAAATGATGACTTTAAACGAGATAGCTGATATTCTTGTTTCATCAACTTGTCAATAACTTACCTCGTTTTAGAAATTGTTCATACGTAGAGCATGCTCTGGCGTATCGAAACAACTGAGATATATAAACCCCGTATGCAGCTGATAAGGGTACATTGCTGCATAAGTAAGTGAAGTTGACGATTGAAAAGTTGAAGTCACCACGTTAATCATAAGGCTTTGTTGTTAGGTTACCATTAACGTCTTTTTCTTGTAAAATATCTAAATATGAAACAGATGTGTCAGAACCTGTGGTATCTTTAGTTTCAAGCTCACTGGGATATATCGAGTCGACATAAGAATGAAAATAACTATTGTTAATTGATAATACATCGCTGATAAATCTTTGAAAAGCAAATGATAATATGTGTTGAATTTAAAGATACTGTCCAATACATGTATGTCAATTGATTCTTAAAGGTCCATGTTCTTTTAATTATCTTGTCTCTTTCTAAAGAACACATTCTTCTTCAAATAAAGAGTTGTTTCTTGGCGTATTTGAAAACGTATTAGTCTGTCTGAATAATAAGGGTATTATGATTTATATTTTTTATTTACTTTATAATTAATGGAGAAATCCAATTTAAGCATTCAAACTGATTAATCCATCAATACTCGTACATTGAGGTCTCACACACACACACACACACACACACAACAGAGAGAGAGAGAGAGAGAGAGAGAGAGAGAGAGAGAGAGAGAGAGAGAGAGAGAGAGAGAGAGAGTCTTGCAGTTAAACGCAAAAACACATTCCTTTAAAAAAAACTTGCATATCGTGCCGTTTTTGACAGACCCAAATTTCTATAAATAGTAAAAGCGGAAGTGTCGTTGATTGGGTTTGAGCTCCTTTAACCAAGGACTTCTCGGCTATAAAAGCAGGCAGAAATGTGAAACTTTCAAATCACTATTTTATTGATAAAGATGCATCATTTAACTCTAGGATGAAATTCTTCAAAATCACATTTCAATCTTTAATATCTCTAACATTCTAGTCAACAAAAGTGAATTCGATCTACCCTACCTATACTGGATTCCTAAACTTCATAAAAATCCTTACAAATGAAGATACATTGCCGGGTCCAGCAAATGATCTTCCAAGCCCGCGTGGCGCAGTGGTAAGAGGGTCTGCTCTAGAGTTGCAGGGTAAGGAGTTGATCCTTACATCGGGGGTTCGAATCCCACTTTTGGACCTGGAGACGGGTCCTCCGGATGAGATCGTATAAACCGAAGTCCCATGTCGCAGTGGGTGTTGGCACAAAAAGATCCCTCACTGCTCAATGGCCATGAGTGCTGAGCATAGGTCAAAATTTGTAGCCCTCCACCGGCAAGTGGTGGCGTCTCCATATGAGTGAAAAATTCTCGAGAGGCACGTTAACCAACAAACAAACAATGAAGTAAAGCTTCAAACTCTACAGTTACACGGGACCTCGGTTTATACGGTCTCATCCGAAGGACCGGTCTCCAGGTACCGCAGTGGGATTCGAACGGATCAACTCCTTACTCCGCGACTCTAGAGCAGACGCTCTAACCACTGCGCCACGCGGGCGACTTAACTTCATTGAATGTAAATTTATACTTAAATTCTACAACAGAAGGGATATTCAACTGTGTATATCCAAGACTCCAATAAATAAAAAAAGACTCCATTTTGTATAAAATTTAACATCCTGTTATATAAATACATTTAAGGTGTTTTTCCGCACAAACTAAGGCAGGCTTTTGACAGATAAGTGATGTTACAGAGATTTCAACAATCTCGTTAAAGTCAGCATTTCGTAAATTCCATGGTCGTTATAACGACCTTGTTAGCAAATATAACCTTGCATTGGGTCCTATTTTGACAAGTCTAAAATATATCATGTTCATTGTTAGGCCTTTGTTTCATACCAAATCTGATTACGGAATATTCACTTAACAAATACATGTACATAGGACTAATGGGCGGGTGTGACTGGTCAACAGGGGATGCTTACTCCTCCTACTTTCCTTCTTGATGCATTAAGACTCTATATCACCTGCATATGGTGTTTTTGTCTCCCGACTTCTTCGATACTCAAGAGCATGCTTCAGAAAGGGAGATTTACAGTAAAAAATAGTATGAATTTCAATAAAATTTAAAGGTTGTATATAGCCATACGCTACTTTTTGGCCCCTGCTTTGGAGTGTCATTCATAATGATACACAAGTTAATAATTAAAACCGGTAGTCATCCTTGTTTCAAGATTAGTATTGAGGTCACACAAAGGTCGCAAAATGTGTCAATTTCCGTATTTTTTTTATTTTATTCAAATTTTCAACAATTTTAAGGCACATACATATATACATCTTTATACAATATGCTATACTTTTCTGAAAGTGAAAAATCATCTCCAGTACTTAGCGTCTCTGGAAGACAGAAGTCTTAGCCGACACATTGCTTTAAACCCCTTCAACCCAATCAAAAAAGGGTTTTGGACCTACTCTTGTACAGACCTCGTGTCTTGTTCTATTTTTCTAGGTTTTAAAGTATTGCATGCGGAATTTTTTTTTGAAAGTTGTTTCTGAGGGATGAGTCTTGTATAATGTTTTAATACAAAGTTTCAATTCTTGTATCAATAATTACAATACGACAGTTGGACTAGAAAGTGTCGTGGATATTATAAAATTGGCATTGCTAGATGTAACCAGGAGTGGCAATAAAACAATTAATATATCAAATGATTATAAGGGTTCACTTAAAGTGACTTTCTCCTATCATGACATTCACTTCTTGTATAAAATACCTAAACTACGGCTTTGTGTATATATTTAATCCGACTCCGAAATCCACGATTACTTCCTTCCTATTTCCTTTTTTGTAGTTTTTGATGAGTTTTTAGTGACAACGAGTGAGAAAATCTTTAAACAAGGTAGGTTTTACATCAACTTATTAAACTTTTGAATCAAGTCTTTTCATTCTCAATTGTGTATTATATACAGAATTTATGACATGGATCATTGTTCATGATTATCACGTTTTTTCACTCACTCCTTAAAGGTGCATAGGGAGTCAATATCAAACATTTCTTTTATGATATTTGTATCATAAATTGTAAGATGTATAAAAAATATGAGTATGACGAAATCGTGACAAACTCAACTGCAAAAAATATGTAAGTGACGGAAAAGTCAAGGCTGTATATACCTCACAGTTGTTATACTCCATGTCAACATCATGTGACTTTATAAATAGCATAAAACTCGAAAACAGCAAAGGTAAATATCTATCAAAATCCTCGGTATAACGAAATTTCACTTCTTGAGACTTGAGACCATGGTAATTTTTTCATGTTTTCTGTGCACGCGAACAGTAGGAAGAAAAAGTGTCTTGGGCCAGACAATTTATTTATTCTCCATAAAAGTATCTTTTAAGATTCAGAAACTAGTAACTTTATGAAATCTTATACTTTCAAAATTGAACAAAATTTGCATGGACCATATAAAAATAATTTTTCTTAATTTTGCATCACTGTTTCTCTTAAAGAACAGCTGCTGTGATTAATTGCTTCATTTTTCCATATACATTTTAAAAAAATACAAAGCAGACCTCTTGATAATCAATGCTTTAAATGTCGCTTCAGGATAGGCACGCATTGGCAAGGAAGTAAGTATAACGTGAAATTCAATTCTTTATAATGAGCTGTCCGATATCGATGTACATATATTTATTTTCTGAGTGCCATCAAGCTTCCCATAAAGCTTTTCAATCTACTGTTGGATCATGATTGTTGGTGGGGGGATCAATGTTAGTGTGGATTTCGTGGGTCATCCATCCGCACGAACGACAACTTTGTAAATGTATCGATTCATTGAATCTTATATGTAAGCAAGTAACCCATGAAATTACATAATCACATTTGAATCCAGTATAATTTTGGTTACTCACGAACATTGACAACACGAATTAAAATGAATAAAGCGCTACTATTAAAGCGAGCGGCGCGAAGCGCTGCTCGCGTAGGGAGCTCAATAGACAACGTGTACGAACGGAGGGAATTCGTGCTGAAATCTACGCATAGTTCAATGAAATTTTTATGAGTCCACGTGAAAAAATTCTAAACTCCCAATAATACTTTACGGCATGGTGGCTCAGACAAAGGAACAACTTACTTGGAAAAAAAGCAAACAACGATTTAATGCAACTTCCATGCCACAAAACTATTGTTTGTGCCCTCAGACAACATGACTTTGTATATGACGTCATTTCCTGATTTGATAAAATACTGGAAAATAAAGACCAGTATCTACTGAGAAAACAGAAGGAAGAAATAATTTCTACTACAATTATTACCTCCAATATGTTATATATGCAATTGAATCAGATAATTGAATGTTATATATTCAAAGACAGATTTGCTTTAATATCTCATGCTCTGATTTCCATGGAAGATTACACATTTTCAATTAGTCTTACCGGCCACGGTAACCTAGTGGTAGGGCGCTCGCTTCGTGATCGGGAGGCCCGGGTTCGATTCTCGTTCGCCGCCCCGAGTCAAAACTAGACGTAAACACAGGTAGTGATTGTTCCTTCGCCAAGCGCCCGGCACTAGAAGTGAAAGTTACTGGTCTTTCGGATGAGACCTTAAAAAGTGTCACGGTAGGCGTTGGTACGATAAAGAATCCTCATTGCTCAATGGCCATGAGTGCCGAGTATAGGTCTAAATTTGAAACCCTTCACCTTCATACGCTGACGTTTCTATATGAGTGAACATTTTTCGAATGGGACGTTAAACAACATACAATCAATCAATTATTTTTTCTTACATGTACCATAAAAGTATGAATTTTACAAGACCGAGTTATCACAAGAATATCATTGAACGACTTATCCAACGAGCCTAGTCTAAGAAAAAAAATCTAACACAGCCCGACGCCGTGGGAAAATTATAATTTCTGAATGGTAGGCCTACCCTTTTCAAGTCAGTATGCGTTTTTGACAAACAAAATGTTTTTCTCAATTTCATTTCATGCATAAATCTTTTCATAGCAAAAGATTAGTCACACATATAGAATTTCAGCCATGAATGTTTTGCAGTGCGATAGCTAACCTTTAAATGGCGAAAATACACGGTCTAGTGGATGTAATCTTTAAAATGAAATAAATTGCATGATGTCTGCAGCTGATATGATACAATGGACGACAAACAAATAGGAATGTTCGCTGTGACGTAGTAAATTGGTCACGTGACATGCTGGTTGGCAAAATATTTGAAAATAGTAATGGCTGCATGCTGAGTAAACACAAAGAAAACGACGACTTTTTATTTCTCAGTACAATCTCTGTTAAGAATTGAGGAACCTCGACTCTTCTATGTAATAAACGGAAGCCTTCATCAGTCTCAGGTAGGATGGCTTGGTTTAAAATGGAGACCTTTAATTTAAAGTTACTTATAATAGATTTTTGCTTTTAAAGATTCATGTTGAGTGAAAAGTTCAGTGCATAAATAAAAAAAAGTATGCAATCAAAATAACTTATCATTGCTGATATCGTTAAATGAATGCATGTAACAAGGGATAAAAAGTTAATGTAGATATTGAATGTTATTGCTGATATGAAAATTTAAAAAAATAATTATAATATTGATTCAGACAAATTAAAGAAGAGACTCAGTCATTGACAATTTTCTGTAGGTGAAACATGATCTTTTTTCTTGAAACATTTTTGACCTAATGACCTTGGCGCTTGACCTACTTTTGAAAAACTTAAGACAAATTTGACCTTGGCCAAAACTTTTGAATGGTTGGTACTATAGCTTTCATATTTCCCTGATGCCCCCGTAGTCGGAGATTAGAGGTAAATGATCTTTAGTCTGTCCTTCTGTCTGTTTATGTGTTGGTCTGTCTGCAAAACTTTAACGTTGTCCATACCTTTTGAACGGTTGGAGCTAAGACTTTCATATTTCACATGTGTATTCTTTGTGACAAGGCTTTTTTCGGGTACCAATATTTTTGACTTCATGACTTTCACCTTTCGTGACAAGAACTTTCTTTGACTACCAACATTTTTTACCTCATGCCCTTGACCACGGGGTTTGTCCCACTTTTGAAAAAAAAACTTTAACCTTAGCCGTAACGTCTGAACTGTTAGTGCTTGGGTTAATATATTTTACAAGTGCTTTCTTTGTGACAAGACCTTTCTTTGGGAATCAACATTTTTGAACTCATGACTTTGGAGTTTTACCTAATTTTGAAAGTCTAACCTTGGCAATAAGTTGCTATACAAGGGCATCAGAGTTTCAAAAACAAATATTGTTATCATTAGAAATGTTTCTGAATTTGAATCGAATCCGAATCTAACAAGAATAGATATGGGCTACCCAATATCCAAGATATTCGACTTTTAATATACTTGAATTTTCACTGCTCAGCTTATCTATTAGGAAAAAAACTGCACTTGTTATGAAAATGGTGTATAGTTCATTTTCGTAGGAAATACCGTCACCAGTCTTGCGTCACTGGCAAACAGTGCACACACCTGTGCTTGCAAAACCAAATCCATGAAACCTAAGTCTACACTTGTGCAATCAGAAATATGTGCAGGTAACGTTACGTGTTGTGTAACTACTCGGTCATTAAACAACAAAAGAAAAAACAAAACAAACACTTACAAAACAAATGATAAACATTCTTTTTCAGAAGAAATTGTATGATAATTAAAGAACAATAATCAACTGATAATCATGAAAATATAATTGGTGAAAAATTGTCAATCGAAGAATGACCTATATATTTTCGTGAAAAAGACTGAGGAGGCAGCTAGCGTAGGAATATGAATATACTTATTTACATTTCTGGGGAAAAGGTGATTTTCTTAAAATCATCTAATGGTAATTTTGTTTTCTTCCACGTATTACATATACATCAATATTCTAAACATTTGTTGTAATGGTGTATCTTCTGATCATGAATGGAACTATATTTTTCAGAGCAATTGTATGAAGAGTACCTGACTTTAGTAATATATCTTGAATAGATAGTATGCACTGGTCGAATATATTAAAAATGAATCTGGAACGTATGGTGGCATATTTCTGCCCCCTACATGCACGATAATTTATGTTAACATGCAAGAAAAGTATGTCAACATGCAAGATAATTATGTCAAATTGCAAAATAATTATGTTGACATGCAAGTTACCAATCTTTTTTGAGAATGTAATTTTAATGTTGGTAAAATTACTTACTAGCGCCACTATACAACATCATACTAACAAGCAGCAACAGAATTATGTTGACATTCGACTTATTTATGTTAACATGCAAGATAAGTATGTTAACATGCAAGATATTTATGTCAACATACGACTTATTTGTTAACATGGAACATAATTATGTAGACATGCGACTTATTTATCTCAACATGTAAGATAATTATGTCAACATGCAACTTATTTATGTCAACATGCAATTTATTTATGTCAACATTGACTTATTTATGTCAACATGCAATTTATTTATGTCAACATACGACTTATCTATGTCATCATGTGAGTTATATTTTTTACATGCACGGTATTTATGTCAACATTCAAGATAATAAGTTGCATGTTAACATAAATATCTCGCATGATAACATATTTAACTCGCATGTTTACATAATTATCTTGCATGTTGACATAAATACGTTGCATGTCTTCATAATTATCTTGCATGTTGACATAAATAAGTCGCATGTCTACATAATTATGTTGCATGTTAACATAAATAAGTTGCATGTCTACATAATCCTGTTGTATCTTGCTTGTTTGATGTCATATAATGACATTAGTAAGTAAGTTTACCAATATTAAAATTATATTTTCTAGAGAGATTGGTAACTTCCATGTCAATATGTTTATTTTGCATGTTGATATAAATAAGTCGCAAGTCTACATTATTATGTTGCATGTTAACATTATATCTTGTATGTAGGGGGCAGAAATATGCCACCATAGAAACGAACCTGAATTTGAGGGATCGCGATTCCGATTTGAAAACTGAGAAAGCCGATTTGAAAACTGAGAAAGATATCATCGTATGAAAATTTCTTAATTTTACAATGAATAATAATAATAATAATAATAATAAATGATAATTTCTGTGATTTATATTTCTCAATTTTACGATGACGAGGAATAAATCGAATTTAAATTTGAAAAGTGCTTAATCCTCCTTCTCCTGATGCATTTAACTAGTTCATAATTACTTTTGCGAAATACCATCGTCGGATACTCACGGGTGATCTCGTCTTTTACTCATCACCCGGTGATGAGTTAAACACGAGACTACCCTTCGGTATCCGACGATGGCGAAATACAAATACCTGTATCTATGTTTAATATGTCATTAAAAAGTGGATGATGTTTATTTTTTTGTCATTGGGATGAGGGTGTTATGAAAGGGAGAAGTTAAATTCAATAGACTAAATAACAGAACAGGTACTTTTTCAACACACGAAAAAACCCTACTCGTAAAAGTATCATTGTTGTATTAAATACCTATTTACATTATTTTTTCTTCGCAAGAATAGTTTTCTGGACACTTTTTTTAAATATAATTATTCTAGGTATACATACGAGTCATTTTATATATTTATATGTAATTGAAAATTATGTCGGATAAATAACTTTTTCGCAACCCAGTGGCCACTTTCTCGCAGCCAATTTTTTGGTCGAAAGTTTTCGGCGATTTACATTGTTGTCTAAAGTTTTAGTTTAAACGTTTCCTTTCATTTCTCGGAAAAATCCCTTGATTGGCGAAGAATGTAGTTGTTAACAGTAGAAAAGCTTGTCTCCTACATCTGAAAGAACATAATTCTCCCGAGGAACGAATATCTTGTGAGGTGAACAATAAAATAATACAAAAATGATAGCTTTCTTATGTATTGAAAAGACACTTATAACTACATGTAGTATGTAATTCGGCTTATCTATAGTGTAACGTGTAAAACTACTGGGTTCTACAAGGGACAAGGGTTCTTTAAAATATAGTTTTTCTCTTACTCTATCTGAGTTGTAAGTGATTGGATCTATGTCCATATAATTTAAAATGGTAGGCCGTGGTTCCAGAGCAAGGTAACCTGCACTGTGTTCCTGGAACAGCCAGAGTTCCTATTGTTCTGTGAAGTACCAGGTTCTTTCACCCTTATTCAGAATTACTTCGCCCCTGTACCTCACCACAATTCCTCTAGACTGCTACCTTTCCACTAGTGTCTTACTTCTAACCTTCGCTCTTTATATTGTTTTTCTTAAAGAGTGGCTTTATAACCTCTCGTCTTCAGCTTTCTTCTGTGTGTTCACAACCACTGATTCTGTCCGAAGAGGCCTGACATTTGCTAGCGTCTCCTTTTATACACTTGGCTTATTTTACCCACCAAAAGGGTGATCAGCCTATTGGAAGAGTCCATTTTCCAATATCCCCATCAGATTCAGTAATGATAGGCATAGCTAAATACGCTACCCATTACAATAGGACGCAGTTACAGTACGGGAATGGGGAGCAACTGAACAAAAACAAAAGTATACAAACTTTTTTATGAGGGACATAACCGTAATTTTGATAATTTTTCAGAGTTATTAAATTGTATGTAAAATAGTTAGCAAAAATAAACTTGTCGACCCCTCCCCCAACCAACCCCTTCCTTTGGGTAACACGCACGCACCCTTCGTAAGCTGGTCGAGGAGAATTACACAAGAATGACAACCCCACCCCACACATACAGATAATTTTTTTTTCACGTCTGGAGAGAGTTCGAATACCCCCCCCCCCCCCCCCGAAAAAAATATCCGAGTCGGAGAAATAGGGATCAGACAGGTTTTTTTTTTTCACGACTAGAGAGAGTTGGGATTATTTTTTTTGGTCAAAAAATATCCGAGTCGGAGAAATAGGGTTATTATTTATCTCCCTTTGGGAATTTATTAGTATGTCCCCCTCCCATCCCTTAGAAAATTCCTGGTTCACCCTTGACATTTCAAACACACTACCAAGCCCCATAGTAAATATAAATCTAGCTTACTTCATAAACTTTTTTTTCACATTGCTTCAAGTTATGTACAAATTTAACATCCACATACGATTTTAATTTATGGACTTCTTACTCCCAGGATTTGGTCTTGGTTGTGTTTCTTTTTTTTTTTTTTTTTGGAGGGGGATGTCACAAACACATTAAACTTTCTATACAGGATACAGATTGACATACCAAAGATTGATTAATTGATTGCATGTCCCAATCGAGAATTTTTCACTCATATGGAGACGTCACAGTATGCGGTGAAGGGCTTTAAATTTAGTCTATACTCGGCACTTAGGGCCATTGAGCAGTAATGGTTCTTTATCGTTCCAACGCCTATCGTGATACGGGACCTCGAGTTTTAAGGTCTCATACGAAAGACTCGTGACTTTCACTTCTAGTACCGGGCGCTTGGCGAAGGAACAGTAACTACTTGTGTTTACATCTTGGGTTTGACGCGGCGCAGCGAACGAGAATTAAACCCGGGCCTCCGGACCACGAAGCCAGCGGAAGGCCCGTGTTCGATTCTCTTTCGCTGTAATGTAAAAAATAGTAAAACAGAGTAAAGATTCATAGTAATTCAAAGTATTAAAATAACTACCGAAGTTACTATAGTAAATTTTTAGGGTAGTATAAAAAAGTAATCCTATCGAGCTTATTTACAATTCTCATATTCATTTAATTTTCTCTTAATACAAACATAAAATAAGATGTCAATTTATTAAATAATATAATCTAGACACATTGTACATAGTGTATTTTTTTTAGTGTAATACACTGTAATTTTCCTGTACGTCCATTTTTAACTTCATGTATAATCATTTCACCTAAGACGTCTTAGTTTAGGACGACCTTAATGCAGTTTTGATTTACATGCGTACGTTTGTCTAAGGATCTTCTTAAAATTTCCCTAAGATTATTGTTAGGAACTTTCTTAAGGCAATTCTTAGGAAAGTTTCGTAAACATGTCTGCAGGGGTATTATTAGGTGTCTAGGAAGAATAAGCATACCATGTCGACCGGTCACATCCCCCCAAAACCCAATGTATTGATCATGTAGACAGAGTAATTTGTAGTCAAATTATTATAGAATCAATATGTCATGTTCTAAATTTTGAATTTACCGGATGGGAGTAAATACAAAATTTAGAATTTACTCCCACCTGATAAATTCAAAATTCAGAACATGACAAAGGACCAAACAATGAGTATGAAACATATCAGACAAAGTACGACCCAATGACAGGTTATATTTACAAAAAATGTCATTATAACGACCATAGAATTTGCGAAATGGTTGTTGAAGTCTCTTTAATATCAATTTTATCATTAGTCGGTAGCATTCCTCGGTTTAAAATTGATCGTACTCGGAGATGCTCTTGCGTATCGAATTAGGGAGACATCAACACCTTAACATTGCATGTTACGATGGAATATTACTACATAAAATAAGTGAAGTTGACAATGGAAAATCTGGATCATCCCGTTTGTCAATTAGTTGGTCATTGTCATCTATAGTCAGTAAAACATCTAAATATGAAACAGATGTAGAAGATTTTTGGTGTCTTTTATTTCGAGCTTACAGTGATATATCGTGTCGACATACGAATGTAGGTAACTATTGTGCATCGATATACTAGTATCTAAATGTTTAAATGAAGGCCACAGCAAGAATTTTCTTCTTCTCCTGTAGAAGTTGTTGAATAAATTCTGTTTCATAGGAATATGAAACCAGGTCGGCAAATTAAGGAGCACTTTTAACGCCCATCGAAATTCCAACAGATTATAGCAAGACCTGGTCTTCAAAGACTATATACGTAAATGTTTTGTATGAGGAACTCCAGCATATATATACTTTTAATATCAACTTCAATGTACTTGTGTATAAAATCAGAATGTTTTTTAACAAAGTAATTTTATAGACGACCAATCACGAGATATGAAAATTTTGGAGTGTCTAATATTTTATTGAGGAACCAGAATCTTCGTTATGCCCCTGCTTGCTACTTGACAACAAACATCATCTACCTTTATTATGCAAATAAAATGTATGGTCTCTAGAATGATTATTCAGAAAAGTATTTAATTCATATCAGTATATCAAAACATTTGTTTCGGATGAGACCGTATAAACCGAGGTCCCGTGTCGCAGTAGGTGCTGGCACGAAAAAGATCCCTCACTGCTCAATGGCCGTAAGTGCCGAGTATAGGACAACATTTGCAGCTCTCCACCGGCAATGGTGGCGTCTCCATATGAGTGAAAAATTCTCGAGAGGGACGTTAAACAACATACAATCAATTAATCAAAACATTTGCCAGTTGTAAATGTAAGTGTCTTTCACAAGGATATGTGAAACATTCTGAGAGAGAGAGAGAGAGAGAGAGAGAGAGAGAGAGAGAGTATAAATGTTGCATGGCACAAAAATGTGATGCTCTTTCCCATTCTCTTTAGAAGTCCATGATATCTCTGCCGGTTTTTCTCCTAAGTACTGCTGTACTGGTCGGTTTTCTGGCAATGTTTTGGACACGTGACAACAGGAATCTTCCGCCGAGGGAACCTGGACGTCTACTAGTTGGAAACGTAGACATTAAACCAGACGCTACTATGCTTTTGTAATGTTCTTGATTTTTTTCTTTAAAACATTATAGAAAGCAATACATGCATGTACTATTTAAAATGAATATTCTGAATATAATCTATTAAATTATAAATTTTGAAAATTGTAATTTCTATTAAAACTTAATTAACAGTGTACATGTACATACAATAAACATAGAAAGAGAGAGTAAACATAGAAAGAGAGAGTAAACATAGAAAGAGAAAGTAAAAAAAAATCAGCTGTTTTTTGACGTAGATGCTTAATAATTTCAGCAACCTACAGAGGAAACATGGTGATTTTATAACGCTGAAGGTCTTTGGTCAGACTATCATTGTCGTTTGTGGCTATGACACAATCAAAGAAGTTCTAGAAAAGCATGGCGAATCAACATCTGCCCACACTGCAACGTTTGGATTTTCGGAATATTTTGAACTATCAGGTACATGTAACCTTCAATTTAGGTAAAGCTGTGATGCTTTGAGTTTCATGGGCCTTAAGGCGCTATACTTGTAGAACTTTGTCTGATACTGGATAGAATGCAATGAGAAAAGTTAGTAGATTTATAGTCCATCGATGTAGTTTTAAAATCCCTTTAATAGAAGATAAATTTTAATAAAATGACAATGCAACTTTCAAAAGAAAAACTGTAAATTAAATTTTGTTCACAGGAACTTTATTCAAGCTAATTTTCACGAGATTTATGCTACAAAAGAATCTTATGAAAGAAGCATTGTGCAACATTACATAAACAATACTAGTCCCTTTCCCTTATGAGCAATATCAATAAACGTTTCAGAAATCAGTGAAGCGGAACAAAACGCAGACTTGATCTTTAGCTCTTCAAAAGAAACTTACATACCAAAAATCAGCTTAATATTCTTAAGCGTCCATAAATAGAGTCGGAAAACCATAGAAGAGTGAAATTATATAATTATAAGTGTATCCAGTCATGATTTATTAATAGGTATCTTTGGAGCATCTGGTACGATATGGAGGAATCAACGAAAATTTGGACACGAAACATTGCGATCCATTGACTCAGGGGGTAACAATCTCGAAACTCGGGTTTTAGAAGAATTACCGGACTTCTTTAAGGAAATAGACAAGATGAAGGGTCAACCTTTTGATGTGAGCAAGCTCATCAAAACAAGTCAATACAATATCATATCATCTCTAATTTTTGGACACAGATTTGACCACGATGATGCAACTCTCACAAGACTCGTGGATCTACTTGAGGAAGCCATGGAAATATTTCATGATCAGATAATTTTGAACTTTTTGGAATGGCTGAAGTACATACCAGGGGATCCATTTAAAGTTAGAAGGAGACGATTCCTGGTTGATGAAATCTTCAAAATCGTTCAAAAGTCAGTTGACGAGCACAAAGAAACACTTGAAAATCCAAAGTCCGACGATTTTATTTATAGCTTTTTAAGGGAACAGAGAAAGAGAAAATTAAGTAAGGAAAGCTTGGAAGGCTTTGGAGGTAAATAACTTGTGTAATTTTGTATTTTCGACCTATGAAAAAAATGCCAACCGGCAATGTCATGCCGTACCTAAATCCAGGCAATGCGATACACATGAGTAAAATAAATTGTCTCGTAATCATCCAAACACGATCAAACGCCATAGTTTCATGCTTTTAATTTCCTATTGAAAAATTTTCGCCAACACATTCATTCAAAGCAGGCAAATAAATCTTGATGTAATTTAGTTTGTTAGAATCCACCAAAGAAATAAGCAAGCATGTTTTTCCAACTTGTTCTCAATCGCATCAAAGAGACCCAATAGGTTCAATGTTATAGAAAGATGTGGTCAACATTCGTCAGCATTGCACATTTTAGTATTTTACAATTGTACATACGAGGGGTTATCAAAAAGTTAGTGGACTAGCGTCATAAAATGTAAAACCGCTTGAGATATATCAATGAATTTTTAAATATTGAATAAGCATCTTCTTTTCTATCTGTAACATGAAATACAAATTATAAGTTTTATTTTTTAGTGAATCGTAAATGTTTTTATTAGCAATGGTATGTCCATGTGGCGCAACCTCGAACGTGACGTATTTTCTACCTGCGTGTATCTGAGAAAAACTCTTCTAATATGAGCATTTGTCATCCGAAAATCCTATTAATTCACTCATGTAATATGACACAATTTTTCTGTAAAAGTTGCAATTTTTACCTCATTCTGTATATTCTAGGATATTTTATCGTAATTTTTATATTGAATGTCCAAATAATAAAGGGGTTAAAAATGACGTCGAAAGGGGGTAGGGTGTCATTTGAAAACATTCTATAAAGTTTCAGCCCCTGGGTACCTGAAATAGACCTAGAAAATGTTTAAGCAAGCTACAGAGAAATAAAATACACCCAGAGTACTTGTTTTTAAATACTAAAACTAATTCAGCAAGAAAAGAGACACAGGGTTAATGTCGATTTGTAGTCAGGGTGTCCAAAGTCAGTCACGTTGAAAAGTGACGTTGATCATTGGCTCACATTGAACTCCGAGAAGAAAATTATTCTGGCAAAATCAAGCGAGGATCTCTACCTATGTATAGATTTAATTTTTACAATATTAATGCATTGCAATCAGGTGTTCATGACATTGTAAAGTCATATAAACAAGACGGTTTTAAATCTTTACTTTACTCCTGAGAATCTCATCAAGATAAGTGTGTTGAGGCAGAGAGAGCGGGCATTAAGAAATAATGACGTTGTCGGACGTCATGAAACTAAACGGCGACAGCGCCGGATAATCATATGATGTCCTTCTTATTTTATGATAATTTGGCAAATTATCAACATATCAAGCTGAAATTTTCAAAATTTCTTAAACTTTTGTTGTTTTATGTTCCCTATAAATTTTGTAATCAACGACTACATAGTATTAATTTTATCGCATCAGTCCACGAACTTTTTGATAACCCCTCGTATACATATACATGTAGGATAATGATAGATGCATTTTCTGTTTCAGATAGGGACCTCCTAGTTTTGGGATATGCATTATACTTCACCAGTACCCCAGCCGTTAATGAGTTATATTGGTTCATTTTGTACCTTTTGCACAACCAAGATGTAGTGGTACGCATGCGCAAAGAAATTCAAGAAAATATTGGAACCAATACATCTATTACCATGGCAGACCAAGAGAAGCTCCCCTACTGTCGTGCAGTAATGTATGAAGTCCTGCGTATTTCTTTCACCACCGTGATTCCGCCAACACATACGTTCTCAGAAGACATTACGGTCAATGGTTATACGCTGCCAAAAGATGCCTGGTTGATGGCAGCCTTGTGCACAGTCAACATGGATCCGAACATTTTTCCGGAGCCTGAAAAATTCAAACCAGAACGATTCATCAATGAAAACGGCCAATTGTTTGGATATGAAAAGGTTTATACAACCTTTTCATTGGGTATGTTTTTCATAAATGATAACTGTTCTAATTTTTAATCATTTTATGCATCTAGTTACGATCAGAATAATAATTTTTTTGCCATTTTTTTTCCTTTAATGAGACCCACCTAACAAAAAATACTATAGTTAACTACAGTTTAATATAGTTAACTACAGTTTAATATAGTTAACTACAGTTTAATATAGTTAACTATGGTTTAATATAGAATCAAAGTTTTTACTAATAGTAAAGCGGAGTATTTTTACTATGAATTTCAGATAGTTATATTTGATGTTCTCTAATTCATACGTGCATATTTTTATAATAAATGGAACTATTACTTGTATATTCACATATCATTTTCAAATTTTACATCAGTGTTATCAAACGTAAGAGATTTTAAGCTTTGAAATCTCAAAAAGAAAGTTCAAAAGTAAAGTTTTGTAGTAAATCAACGTATCAAACTTGACGTGTTTATTATAGTAACCTATAGTAAAGTATTAATAGTTTACTATAGTTAACTTAAGCAACTTTTTGCTAGGGTTCGCATACATAATAAATGTTTAACAACATAAACTTTGAAATTGTTTATTTTAGGTCTCAGAGACTGTCTTGGCAAAAATCTTGCTAAAATGGAAATGTTTCTTTTCATAACAACACTGGTGCGGGACTACGATATTGAAAACGAGGCTGGAAAACCTCTTCCATCATTAGAAGGAATGTCCAGAGGATTCCGTGTTGCTGTTCCCTATCAAGTTTGCTTGAAAAAAAGAGAATAAAGTAGAAGTACAAAGAAAAATTTGTTACTTTATTAGTGTATGCATAATTATTATCAATTGCACTTTATACTTCATGCAATTTACAACATGAGGAAAAAGTTAGGATGCAGATTTTCGGCTGCAAATAAAACGTGAATAAATATTTCTGGAAGAAATTCTGAAATATCCTGTATTTTGTATTAGAAATGTACATGTATTGGTATATATGCCTTATGCTCCATCAAAACTAGCAACCAAATTTCATTGCAGATTTCCTAACACAAATAGCACTTTAATTATATTGATTGTCTTTATATGTTTTGAAGATCATTGAAAACGGGAGTGGTAATATATCTTGAATTTCAGTCCCTGAAACGTTTTACTTTCCAATTTTGTCCGTTTGCTCACCGTTCGTTCACAGTTTTGCGTTCACCAGCAGCTCGCCTCCACCGTTCACAAAGCATTCAGCTCCCTTCAAAAACTGCCTCTGAGGTGTATTATCATTAATTATAGATAATATTATGGACTAAATAATTACAGTGCAAGTGTTCCTTTGTAGTGTAGTAAAAAAAAAAATCATAGTAATCGTAATGAACGAACAAACAAGAAAATTTATGGCGGAGCTGTAGGGAGATCAGCTTTCCTATTTTATCTGATATCATACATGCAAGATGCAACAGAATTATGTTGACATACGACTTATTTCTGTCAACATGCGAGATAATTATGCAGAAATTCACTTATTTATGTCGACATGCGAGTTAAATAAGTCGACATGCAACTTATGTTGATTCGACTTATTTATTTCAACATGCGAGTACGTGCAAGATTCTATGTCACCATTCAAGATAACTAACATTCAACATAACTATTTCGTATATTGTCATAATTAACTTGCATGTCAACATACATAATAACCTCGCATGTTTAAAACATGCTAGTAAATAACAGAGTTAATTTAGCTTGTTCACAGTACATGATGATATCAAATGTTTTTCTTGATTTTTCTTGGTTCTACTCACAATATTCCAGGTCCAGGTTTTAGAAAATAATTTCTCCCGTTAAGATACCATGATTCTTGATATATCTGATTAATCAGAATATTCTTTTATTCCCGTTATATATACTAGGACATTGAATGTTAATTTTTTGTTCAGTAGTAGTAATTATCTGAAAAATATTTTCGCGTTATTCTTACACATGTGCCGATATAATTGTGGTTAGGGTCAACATTTTAGCTCACCTGAGCTGAAAACTCAAATGAGCTTTTCTGATCACATTTTGTCTGTCGTCCGTCTGACCGTCACACTGTAAAATTTTCACATTTTCAGCTTCTTCTCATATTGGCCAATTTCAACCAAACTTGCCACAAAGCATCCGTGGATAAAGGGGATTCGGGTTTGTTCAAATGAAGGGCCATGTCCTCCTTCAAGGGAGGATAATTACTGGCATCTTTTAAAAATCTTCTCAAGAACCACTGTGCCAGAAAAGTTGAAACTTATGTGAAAGCTTCATTATAAAGTGTACATTGAATTTTATTCAGACCATGATCCCCAGGGAAGGGTGGGGCTACAATAGATGATCAAAGTTTTACATAGGAATATATAGGAAAAAATCTTTCAAATCTTCTTCTCAAGAACTATAAGAGTTGCTTCTTATGTGAAAGCTTCATTACATAGTGTACATTCAAGATTGTTAAAATCAAGACACCCAGGGGCAGGGTTCGGCCACAGTTGGCTTTCAAAGTTTTACATAGGAATGTATATACATGTATTTAAAAATCTTCTCAAGAACAACAAACCCATGATTAGTGATGATTATATGGAAGGATCCTCAGGTAGTGTAGATTCAAATTTCTTCAAATCCTGTTCCCCGGGGCTAGACTTGGGCCACAATGGGCGATCAAAGTTTTACCCAGGAATGTATAGAAAAATTCTTTAAAATCTTCTTATCAAGAACAGGAAAGCAATGATTAGTCATATTTATATGGAAGCATTGCCATGTATTGTCATTAATGTCATGTGACATGTACCGATGGACGACGATATATGCAGCCGGCGAAAATATGAACAGGACGACAATATCTACCGTCACGATCGCGCTGCATGAAAAAGCATACGAGACACGTCAGTTAATACAAGTTTGTCCACACCAATTAATTCACAAAACTACGAAAAAACCCCAAAAAATCTTTAAGGAACAATATCTGCGGCGCGACAATATGTGCAGTGAGGGTAGGTTACATAATGTCGCCAGCGACAATATGTAGATGTGTAACTTCTCAGCCGGTTACAATATGCACCGATGGACGACAGTATATGCAGTGAGGGTAGGTTCATATTGTCGCCGACGACAATATGTTCAAAACGACAACATGTACCGTCACAGGGTGCCAAAGAACATAGCTATACAATTTCTATCAACATGAATGTTTTAAATGAAACTGGCATTTTTATAAACTAAAAATCAGAGGCAGTTTTTGATTTTACGTCATTTCTTAATATGTCCCTAATGAGTGCCATATGTTCTTCAATCACCAGCAAAGGATGACTGCACTTAACGCCGGCTTTTGGGTCTTTTTCGGTTGCTTCTGTTGCTTTTGTATCATACTCTTATTTCATTTTTATATATTTATGAAAGAATCCTGTCAATTTCGAGCCGAATTTAAATATTAAAATAATCTAAGACTGTGATACAATAAAATGATTCTATGTTTTCTGTCCTTATTCTTTCCATATATAGAGTATTTACACTTACCTGCCCTTGATTAAACATTAGATATGCATGAAAGGTGGAGCCAATGTAAGAAGAAGCAGTTTTTTCTCGTTTAATCCATGAGTGCATGTTTGTCTATTAACTTCCTTTTGACACAACATTGTTAATGCAAATATACAACTACTGTTAAACGGAGAACAATAGACAAACATGCGCTGACTATGTATAAAGTCAGTGAAAAAGTGGGCGTCCTCATTATCGTACGGAGATTCAAGGAATTGTGATGACCCCCGCCTTAGAAAACAGCTTCGTACTTCGTAAATACGTACTTTTACTTAATGTAATTACATAAAGTTGTAGATTAGATGTTGACCATTCGTGCAATTAAAGGAAAAATTCTTGTTTTGAAAGTTTATTTTGTCGCAATTTTCGTATGTCCTTAAGTGCAGTCATCCTTTGGAGAGTTCTTCATATTTGTTTTATTTTACTTTCCGTTTGAGAAAGAAGGAAAAATACTATGCAATTTCTTTTCGAATGAAACGATATTTTATTTAAAGTTACCAAAACCTTAATTATGCACATGCCACCCTTGCAAAAAGGAATATAACGAGCTTTAATGATATTTGATAGTTATGCTATACATGAAGTTCTCTGT
This sequence comes from Saccostrea echinata, assembly GCF_033153115.1. NCBI lineage: Eukaryota > Metazoa > Mollusca > Bivalvia > Ostreida > Ostreidae > Saccostrea > Saccostrea echinata. The sequence goes on from NW_026889778.1 coordinate 18,351,677, forward strand.
ATTTGAGGAAAAATAGAAATATATTTCTTTTTCTGTCCTGTTCACAAAGACCTAGGTTCACTAACTCCATTAAATGCCCCTGTACATATACCAATTAATTAATTCCCGATGTGCCATTTCAAACATCAATATAAAGTAGAGACTTAGTGCTTTCATTTCCTATAAAAAAAAGTTTCCTCTCGGAGTCCATGTACTGAAAAACAGGCTTTGTAACATTGTAATGTTCTTGAATTTTGAAGAAAATGGGTATATTTGAACAACTTTAGAAAAGAATTAAATTATAAGCCTTACTCGCTCATTCAAAATTACATGTCCAAATCGAACGCAAGAAAATGTCAACCGAAAGATCATTGAACTTTTTAAAATGTTTTATTAACACTGCTGTGGTGAAAATAAAAAAAAAATTATGGTTGACAAGCTCAATATAACAAACAGTGATCGATCTCATAAAAATGTACAGACAATACAAATTTGTGTGCAGGGCATAAAACACGGTTTGGTAAGGGTACCAGATAATCTATTTCCTTGATAACAATAAAGATTATAGTGAGGTACAAAAGAATTCAATTGAAAAAAGAATAAAACGAAAGCCAACAACATCAGATCAGTATTTTATTTCTATAATCAAATATGCAAAGAATGAATAAAACCATTAAAACTCTCTGTTCAGAGTTAATTAAACTTGTACCCAGAAAAGTAATTGTAATAGCCTCCATGAATGAGAGAAGCCTTACTACCAGTCTTGATCCATACTCTCATCCCTTTCTTTAGCTCCGTGACCAAGTGACCAGTTGTAGATATATAGTCACTTTGTTGTTTTTCAATGCAGGTTTGAACACGGACGGTACCATCAACCATGGCGAAAAGGTAAACGGTTCCACCCTTATTAGATAGAAATAACTAATCTAACGAGTAAAGACCACCCTCCGGTGCTGTAAAAATTCCTGTTGTCGGATCATAGCCTTTGCCTTTGTTTAACTGGACGTTGTTAAATTTAATGTTGGTTCTTACAGGAACATTCCTTAGATCATTTTTGATATTGGCATGAAAGGCAATGGTCTCAGAAAAAGAACCTAAATATATTCAATCCAATTACTTATAAGATTTCAATTCAAAATTTTAATCATTTGCAGTCAATAGACTCTGATTTTATAGAAATTTGATGTGTTGTGATGATAAAATAAAATCAGGTTAGAATGAAGAATTACAAAATAAAATAGCATTGTGTTTTCACTTTGTATTAAGTGTAGACCCTCCCTGCTGTATTTTTACAGGGAGAGAATGACGACTTCCCAATAAAGTCAACTTTGAAACATTCATACATATCACAAAAAGTCTTGAAAACAAGGTCAATTTAATATCAAAGCTTTAAATATTAAAGAAATTGCATTGGCACATTTACTTAAAAATAAAAATATTTGCGAGTTGAATTACTGTGTGTTTATTAATATTTTGAAAGTTTATTATGGAAACATGCATTTCTTGTGAAATCTTTATACTGGTACATGTATAGAGAAAATTAAACAGAACATGTACATTTTCAACATAAATCCTTCGAAATGCCTAATCATTGACAATTCAAAACACGCATGAAACAGGAATGACATACAGAAGCAATATATATATAAGTATTTGAAACAGTACCTTTTCTTTCATATCTATTGTTTGAATTTTACTTTTAATACAATCATCTTAACTTCACCTTTTCTTTCTTTACATGTAAGTCGTTGACAAACTTCATGTAACTATCGTAGTCTTTGATAAAGGCTGTTGGAGGAGATGGGTCTACCATGGAAGTGGTCAGTAATAGAACAAAAACATTCACACAGCCGAGATATGCCATCCTGACTGAAAATAAATATAAGAAATTTCACTCACAAACTTATATTCCAAAGTGAGGAATATTGAATAAAATAAAGATCCATGCTAATCATCAGGAGGCGATATATTTTAACTGATATTTGAAAATTTGAATTAATACAAATTTAACATCATTTCAAATGTAATTTCAAAAATGAAATTATTATATAAGATACGAATTCTGCCTTGTCTTAAACAGTTACTGCTTCATCATACTAGAGAAACAAGGTTTCATTTCACATTAAGTTGTAAAGCCACAGATTATGTTAAATGAAGATAATGTTCATTTAAGTTTTCTGCTCTTCTATCTAGTAATCACATAAATAAATAAAAATGTAATCAAGCACGACATTTAAAAAAAAGTGCGGGCTTATGATGTAATGTAAAATCAAACACTGTAAAATACTTATTCAAGTACTTATTATTTTTTAATTCTTGTCGAATTTCACCCTCTGATTTATTATACCCCTTTGTTATTGCATAGTCAAAGCGATTTAATAGCAAAAACATTTGAACTAAACTTACACGAAAACTATCTTCATTTTTTGAAAGAGGTTATAATATAGTTCAGATATCGTGCTTTCTACTTACACTGTGTCTTGTTTTCAGCTCTATTTTGTTTACCTCTTATTTCATTACAGATTTACATCAATTTGTATGGACAAAGTCTATGTTTTATCACACGCTCTTTTCTCATAATGTTCATTTTAAGTCACACAACGTGTATTATATTACCGATCAATTAAATTTCGCTATCTTCTATATCTTTCTCTGTAACCAACAGGAACTATATATAGAAGCATATATATAAACGATGAATATAAAGGGAAAGATCATAAAGTAAAGGACTAGGGACGACCAATCTGTAATACAACTTCGATATTTGAATGATAAAATCACCGTTAAACTAAATTACACTGAAAACCAATAGCTGTTACCAATCCATTCACAATTAAGTACATGTAGTAAGAACTTGCAATTTTAAGTCCATGTATATACAGACATTCAAAACAATATTAACGTACTTTCACCCTATTTATAAGAATAATTTTTGCAGATATAGAATGATATCTACTATAAGTTTTCACTGCTTATCCTGGTGATGTGTTTCTGCAATGTTGCAACCGTTATCCCTGCATTAACAAACATTGATTTTTTAAAAATCCTTCTTTCATATAGAAAAGTTTTAGAAAAGAATCTGTAATTCTTTAACATGCATCGTATCTGATTTTTAACATTCCAATCTAGGCGCATCAAATAAGTTGAATTTATTGACAGTGCATTTAGCTGTTTTTCATATCTTTATGTTGTAATTTGTATTATAATTATCATGATTATGTAATCTGATCAACCTTGAAATCAAGTCGTTTTGAAACAAATACATGTAGCATTGGAGAGTGCCTTATCAATATAACATTCTAGACCTAGGTGACTGTACGACGATATCGCTACGGTGGTGCCGATCATATTACGATTGTATTACGCTTCTAGTACGATTTACATGGTAGTGGGAACGTAGTAAGAACGTAGTGGGAGCGTTGTAGGAGCATACTTGATAAGTTCCCGACTGTACTACGCTTTTACTGCGCTTTTACTACGATCACGAAGATCTCTCCACGATGCTCCCGCGCTGCTTGTACGATTACGGCGCTTCTACATGTACTACGCTCTCTTTACGACTTTACCCCGATTCTTGTTGGCCACGATCCCGCTACGCTTGTTTCGAGCATGTTCAAAATAAGCGTGGCGAGAGCGTAGAGCTCTTCGATCATGAAGACCCTACCGCGATCATACTGCGCTTATGAAGACTCCAATACGTTTCTCCTGCGATTTGTCACGATCGGCCACGTTTTCGGCCACGCTTTAATTTGATCGTAATAGAAGCGGCGTCTATGTGTGAATGGGGGCTAATTATACAGTATAACTCGCTTTTAAATTCATTCCTGACATATTTTCATGTTGTGCATAATTTATTCAGCACTTACATGCTGAATTTTTGTTGGATAACCGACAGAGAAAAGGCTGAATGTCGTCGATCAAGGGGGCTTCAGATCAAATTATCCTACAATAAATAATATTTTAGTCTTACAGTCATAAACAGAATTATCCAGTTTATTGAAAAAAATATAATTCAAGAGAACTAGAATATCCTAAATTTTATCAGCTGGTGCACCGAACGTTTAGCAAGATATTTCGACAGAACTTCTTTCTTATATGTCATTTATAAATCTATAGTGATTGATCTCGTAGTGTATTCAACAGTGCATTGTCCCCAGCTATTTGTCGTTTCCTACCTCCAATGCGAAAGAGTTTATTTAAGTAATCGCGATATCAAGTATTTCACCTTTCTCTTGATGATCACTTATATTTGTTTGATAAGTTAATTGTTTTAATTTTGTTATATGGTTGTGAGGTATAGGGTTATGGTAATGTTGAAATTATAGAAAGAGTACATCAAAAATTCAGTAAACTGTTTTTTCATCTAAAACCATGTACTCCAAATTATATGATTTATGGTGAACTGGGGAGAGTACCTTTAACTGTACATATTAAAACAAGCATTATTGCATATTGGTCAAAACTTTTATATGGAAAACAATCAAAATATTACTGTACGACGTATAAACTACTACGTGCCAAATTAGACAATGGTAATGAATCAAAATGGCTAAAGAATCTGAAATCAATTTTAGACGATTGTGGATATAGTAATATGTGGAATCAGAACCAATAATTCAATAGTACATGCATATGGCTAATTAAAAGATCAAAACAAAAATTACTAGATCAATTTCAACAAATTTGGGAATCAAATTGCAATAATTCTTCAAAAGGTGTGATATATAACCTATTCACGAATTTAAAGTTCAGCAACTGGATGTCAATTTTATGCAGACAGTGTCTTAAGTAATCGTAAGAAACAGATTTTAGCTACATTTAGAACTTCAAATCACAAACTACCTATTGAAATGGATACAGTGGCTGCAACGTTATTGTTGACAACATACACGAGATTTCACGTTACACGAACGATTCCAAAGGATTAACTCACGATTAAACCCGATACGAGAACGATTCTTCACGCACACGATCCTAACGATTGCTAACGCCAAAGCACGATTCTTTATGCAAAATAGTTTAAAATTTTTAGGAATGTACATTTTCGAAACGAAATAAGACAGCAGTAATTGTAGATAACAACTATTTAATATTTATTTATGTAATTTATTGTTGTCCATCTTAGGAAGACATGAAAATATTTTTTTCAACTCTTTGATATGTTAATATGAGTTTATTCAAAATACAATTACGAAACTTTTAATCGACTAACGCGTATTAAGTTGACCCTTTCGTTCTGATTCTGTTGGATTTTCTTATGCAGAATTTAAGGGGAGGATGGCATTAAAACAATAATGATGATTTATTTTGGCTTGAAAAAAAAAATGAATTAATATATATCCTTCTTCACATTTGTGCATCTACAAAATCAGCTATTTATTCAATTTATTCATTCGCCAGTATCCAGGATAACCGTAATCCCGTCATGTATATTTGCCGACATAATTTTTATAAAAGAATTAGGTATTTTCTTTTATTTTTTGTGAAGTTATACCTTTCCAATGACTTGATATAAAAATACATGGAACTCGACTAGCAGTGAAAATAATTGACATTAGGAAAAAGCATCATTAAGCATTTTAACTCGTTTACCTGAAATTAATAATAAATTTCAGGTAAGCTAAAAAAAACATTGAATCACCCAACAATATATCGATCTGAAGATATAATGAAATCCCAATCACTGTCATATTCTGCGAGAAAGCATAGAAATTCCCCATCATATTTTGAGACATATACGTATATTCCTTCGCAAAGATAAAATAGTATATTAAGAAGTGTAATACTAAAATCTTGATTTTGTGTAAGAAAACCATCAGTTGAAATAAAGAAATAGTACAATTAGGAGGTGTTTGTAATTGAGTTACAAGCAGTATTACCGCTGTTCTCGTCGCCCGTGTGGCGCAGTGGTAGAGCGTCTGTTCTAGAGTCGCGGAGTAAGGAGTTGATCCTTACGTCGCGGTTCGAATCCCACTGTTGGACGTCTAGACCGGTCCTCCGGATGAGACCGTATAAACCGAGGCTCCGTGTCGCAGTAGGTGCTGGCACGAAAAAGATCTTCACTGCTCAATGGTCCTGAGTGCCGAGCATAGGTCAAAATTTGCAGCTCTCCACCGGAAAGTCACTCTTACTCCTCTCTCTCCACTCTCACTCCTCTCTCTCCCCACTCCTCTCTCTCTCCACCAGGGATGGGCACGATTACTTGAAAATGTTATTGATTAATAGTCAATTTCTTAGAGAAATTTTGTGTAATCGATTATTAATCAATTACAGTCATTTTTGTCCTGTAATCGAGATATAATCGATTAACAATCGACTACTTCCAAGCATTTTTTCCTCAAATATCAAAGCAGAAAAATATTTAAATGGAATGATATCCAATGATGTTTGAAAGTATTCATTATGTTCAGTTTCAGTGCATAAGGTTTTTACTGAATTTAATATTTTTGACCTAAAATGCTGACAAAATACAGTTATGTTTTAATGAGGGATTCTCTACCATGAAGAGTGGAGACATGGTTCCTACAATGAAACGCTTCAAGAAATCCATTATTCTTTTCGACTTTGGATCTGAACCTCCATATTCATTGACTTTTGTTGTAGACATGGTTCCTACAATGAAACGCTTCAAGAAATCCATTATTCTTTTCGACTTTGGATCTGAACCTCCATATTCATTGTTTTTTGTTGCAGAAATTATTTAATATTTTGTTGTTCTTTAAAAGTATTTGGACTGTTGCATATTGGCAGTACACATGATGCATTCCTCTACCTTCTTTAGAAAAATAGATTAGAACTCTTAGTAATAAACATTTGAATTAAATGTGCCTTTAATTAAGTAAAACAAATAGCAGCAATTACTTTTCGTATTGAAACAAGTGTCTTGAGAGCTATAAATTGTTCTAATAATATTGTTTGTTTTCATTGGAGCTATCAATTATATAAGAGTCGAACATTATCTAGTTCACAGTTCACACTTCATTATCTGCAGTCAGGGATGTCCCAATCAATTAGCCAAGATAAACATATACTAAGACTCCTCTTTTTTAATACAGACATAACTTCTCAGTGACAAAATACCGCTATGAATGAAAACATGTAAATGATTTGTAAATTTTGAAGTTAGTAAAAATATCTTTGAAGTTGCTTGAACATTACCAGAAATGAATGAAGTATTTCCATTTTATATTTTCAAGTAGCATATTTACAATATGATAAAAGTTATTACCTGGTGGTTTGTACATGATATTTACGTACGACTATAACTGAAAACAATTCTCCAAAATAACAATCATTTATTTATAAACTAATCGAAAGTAATTGAAAAAGTAATTATAATTACACTGAAAATTTCACCTATAATCAATTATATTACGATTACAAGTAATCGAAAATATCTTCGATTACAAATTACTGTTGTTTACTTGGAAATAAGTAATTATAACAATCGATTACGATTACCCCATGCCTGCTCTCCACTCTCACGCCTCTCTCTCCCCACTCTCACTCCTCTCTCTCCACCTCTCCCCACTCTGACTCATCTCTCTCCCCACGCCTTTCTCTCCCCACTCTCACTCCTCTCTCTCTCTCTCAACTTTCTATCTCTCCCCAATCTTACTCCTCTCTCTCCCCACTCCTCTCTCTCCCTCTCTCTCTGTCCACTCCTCTCTCTCCCTCTCTCACTCCTCTCTCTCCCCACTCCCCCTCTCTCTCTCCCCCCACTCTCACTCCTCTCTCTCTCCCCACTTTCACTCCTCTCTCTCTCTCCCCACTCCTCTCTCTCCCCACTCTCCCCACTCTCACTCCTCTCTCCCCACTCTCTCCTCTTTCTCTCCCCCACTTCTCTCTCTCCCCACTCTCACTCCTCTCTCTCTCTCACTCCCCATTCTCATTCCTCTCTCTCTCACTCCCCATTCTCACTCCTCTCTTTCCAATCCTCTCTCTCCCCACTCTCACTCCCCCTCCTCTCTCTCCCCACTCTCACTCCTAGCTTCTCTCTTCACACTCTCACCCAGTCCTCTCTCTCTCCCGACTCCTCACTCAATCTTTCTCCCTCCTCTCTCTCTCTGCGTATGTGTGTGAGTATTTAGTGTGGAAGGAGGGGGTGGCTGAGAGTTTTAATTTACTTTCTTAAGTTTACATTTTGCTTTCTACCTAAAAATACTCTTTGTATGAAAATTTAATTCAAATAATTAAGTGTTTTAGGTCTACGTTTATTATTATCGCCAAAAATTTCAAAAATGGTTGAATACATACACTTAAAATTACAACCAATAATGCTTTAAGGTACAGGTGAAAATTCTTGAAAAATAAATTTTCCAAATAAATATATCTGTTTAATTTGCAATCCTAAGATAAACCATAGAAACGCGCAACGTATATAAAACGTCTACGCCCAGAATATAAATATAGCCCCTGAACAACCAGTGATGCTTTTCTGACACAACTTTCCGCTTTATGATGAATTTTTATAATCAATATTTAAATTTTTTTCATTATAATGTTGATTTAAAACAAAGACATGATCTAATCCTACATGTTTTTTTTTTACACAGGCGTAGCACATTGAACGAGCTCCTCTGTACTCATTACTCTAAATACACGAACGTTAAAAAAATCTAGACTTCATCGTTTGTGTACATGTATAGGATTCTAAATTCTTTAAACATGATTAATGTCCTTGGTTAAACAGAGTTTGATATCATAGTATTTGTTTGCACTGTTGTACTCTACTGGCCATAGATTTCCACTTTATTGCCAATGGTATAACCCTGATGCCTGTACGGTTCTTTATGAATGGGGTGTAAATTGGTTAATTATAGGACCAATCAATTGTAACGTTTACCAAACCTCCAGGCATTATGATTACTACTAAACAATGTTTTTATTTTTATTATCTTGTATTTAATAAGATCTCTGAAGACATTTTATCACCGTTCTACGCGTATTAACTTATCATAGTTGTTTTAATATTAATAATTTAAAATCAAAGTTTAGAATATGTATGACTTTTGTTATCAATAGCTGAGAGAAAGGGAAAATGATTAAGTTACAAAGTAAAGAAAACTTTTTTAAAAATAATGTTCAAAGGCCTGCTTTCTTTGATCACATGTAACGTTATAATAGCCGTAAAGTGTATTTTTCACAAAAAAAGTTTACATTTTCTTGTTGCAGAACTTGGAAGATCAGAATGAGAACAAGCGCTTAAAGCATAAGCATTGAATCCGTGGCAAAAGCTTTCAATGAACCATGCATCAAACCAGTTTTTATTTAGTGTGAACAGGACGGCACCACTTCCATGAATTATAAAAACTTCATTTTCTGAAAATTATAGAGAGTTACATCCCTATGATTTTTTTTTTTTTTTTTTTTTTTTTTTTTTTTTTTTTTTTTTTTTGCATAGAAATTCAACAACTGGTATTTTCTGCATAAATGATCAAAATTGAAATTTGAAGTACTATTTCAAACGTGAATCAGAAATCTTTAAAGACATACAACACACATTCTCTATCCAGAGTTGCACTCCGGTCTTGTAAAGTAGGCATCGCCCTCTAAAATCTTTCCCTCCGGAAAACTGGCTCTAGAGTAGGACCCCCCCCCCCCCGAAAAACATAGGCTCTAGAGTAGGGTTTCTCCCACAGAAAAATGACTCTAGAATAGGATTTCCCCCACGGAAATCCCGCACCAGAAATTTTCCGGGAAGAAATCCTACTCTGTGTAGTAGTTATTGAGTACGATTTCCCCAGAGCCAATCCCCCACCAATAAAATGTAATGACTGTACTTATTTTATGAGGAGGAAAAGGGGGCACATTGTTACAAGTGTACCTTCTTCAAAATGGTGACCAAATGTATCGAAATATACGAAGAATGAAAAATGAAAATTTAAAACACCGGTACGCTCCCAACATCTCTGTCAACGCTCGTTGTACAAGATTCTTGTACAAATTTTGAAACACTGAAGATTTGAAATTAAAATAGTTATTAATTATTGTAATTATCGATAAAGATGATAGATGATCATTTATTTTAAATCCATCATCCCTCAAACGATTTATTTTCTCAGTTTTTAGGTAACTATTTTGCTAAAAAAAAATAAAAACTTAATTAAAAAATTCTTCTAAGAGGTAATGAATCAAAATAATCCTGTTTTCCGATAAGAAATCAAATTTAATACGATTATTAATACAACTCTTGGATAAAGAATGCTAAAACACAGTAGGGGAGATAACTCTGGCGATTTCAATCCTCATCCTCAAACGTTTAATGTAACTTTCATGTTAAGCGTCAAAATGACGAGCGATACGATCCATTTATCTATCTCTCTTTTAAATATTGCAGTGCACTCCACTCAACGTGTCACCGTTGATCGTTTGCTTACTGACAATAAAACAAATTTCTGCCTGCTTTATGTTGTAATCACTTTTAAAATTGCACGTGCAGCTTTTAGATCCGCTCCCGAGAATCGTGTAATTTTTCCAGTCGATTTATTTCTACGCAGCTGTCGGCATGTAAATTTCGGGCATAATTTCTTGAGTTATCTAAATAATGAGTATGTACATGAAAAGTAATATGTTTTTCATTTCACTGAAAATGAATTATAAGCATTGACTATATAAATTATTTTTTTCGTCGAGAAATGAATCTAAAAAACGAATCGCACACTTTTTAATGAAAGCCTTCACACTTTTTAATGAAAGCCTTCGGCTTTCATAAAGTGTGAGATTCGTTTTTTTTTTTTTTGTTTTTGTTTTTGATTCATTTCTCGATGAACAAAATAATTTATATAGTCAATCCTATATTAAATACATTACTCTTCTCAAAATTCCAATTCTCCTGAAAATCTTGTTTACGATTAAGTGCTTTCTATGTGACCTTTTCAGGACTTTAATGATAGTTTATGAACGGGACCTAATGTTGGTTTGTGAACCAGAATTTTTTTGTATAAATTTGGGGGCGAGAAGTTGGGGTGGACACATTAGTCGTCACCGGAGTTATATGCAATGATTCATTGCTATCACAACAAATACAGTTGTACTTATGTATACAAAGGAATTTGAATCCTTGAAAATGAAATACCAGCACTGGGTTTTATTGCATTTCTTGTATAAAGAGGAGATCCAGGTTTCATATACATGTACATAGCTGTTATTTTGACCCCCCCCCCCCCCCCCCGGGAAGAAGCAAGGATTTGCTACATGTATTTACTTACACGTAACCTACACTGAGTATCAAGATTCTTTCGAGACAGGAAAAATCTGTTTACACCAACTTAAATCGCCTGAACATATGTGTATACTTAAGCAGATCAAGAATCTTAGCGGGATAATCTTTTAGTATTCTTAGAAAGTATTTCGCCCATACTATTGTTTACTTAAATTTCTTTACATAAGCCCCAGCTTTTGGTGTGGCTAAAGTAGCCAAATCAATAAACTGCCTACCAATAATGCGTTGTTTAATTGCATTAGTAACACGCATACCAATCATGTGGATGGATGGAACAGGAATGGTATACACTGTACCAACATCTATAGAAAGAAGCCTAAAATGAAGATGGATGTATGTTTCATTTATTCTATGTGTTTCAAAGACAGAACTCAGGCGCGGATCCAGGAATTTTTTCCCGGGGTAGGGGGACCAAAAAAAAAACCCAAACTAAAATCCTTTCCGAAACCCAGGAATATTTCTTGAGGAGCAAAAAAAAAAAAGTAAAATCCATTTCCTAAATGTGAAAAAACATATTTCGTGTTTCGTGGTGGTGGTGGGTGGGGTCTAAAGTCTTTTTTTTTATTTGCTTCAGTATATAATTTTAATAACAAATTTCAGGGGGATGGCACCCCCGACGCCCCCTTCTCTTCTAGATCTGCGCATGGAACTACCCTTGGGGTTACATCCCCAACAAGGAAAAAATGAATGCGTTTAAATTCACTATGCAATCCGATAAATCAATATGATCAAAGTTAACTAACTTTAACCTTAATATCACATTCCTGCATGATACAAACTGTATGAGTATTTGCTTTAAAAAATTAGTCGTGGACTAAGTTAAAAATGGCCACAACAGACGCTTGAAAAATTGGCAACGAGCTGGAATCAAGGATCACCGGAAAACAATGAGGCAATACTACCAAACCACGACCAGTTACAGATAAAAGTATATGAATATACATGTATATGACATGCTTTGGTTTTTTTTTTGTTTTTTTTTTACTTTCTTTTTAGCAATAAAATGCACTTAAAATTTGCACCAAGATCCTTTAGCAGAAAGGGAGGTAAGGGAATCTGACCCAGAGAGAAAACATATAATCCTATTAGTTAATTTAACTTTAAAGGCAGATGCATAGAATTCAAATGGAATTGGATGAGATAGAAATCTATCAATCTACAATAAACTCAAGGTTATTCGTCTATAGCAGTGTTTAAAATTCAATTAATTTTCGCATTGCGTAGCCATTATGCATTTAAAATTTCCTGATGGCTGCATGAGTTCATAAAGTTGCTTTTATATTGCAAACATTGAGGCGGAATATGAAAAAGAAAGGGAAAAATCCCACATTGTTCAATTCTTTTGAATTTTTTAATGTATGTTTTAAGATTCAAAAGGTGAGGAAAATGCCTAAATTTAAAACACATTAGCAAAGAAGAAATCGGAGGAAGTAATTGAAAGTATAAATTTTCCTCATCAATTCAATAGAAAGGACGTTACGATAATGGTGTTTAGGAATGAGAAGCATAGATAGAGATTATTATAGAGAATATTCAATGTCTTGTAGTTGGATGCCGATGTCATTTCACGATTTTTTTTCACGGGTGCGAAGCCAATCAAAACAATATTGCGCGTCATCCATGTGCTTAATTGTTGCCATTCCCGTAGGTTATATTGAATGTAACAGAAAATGTGTTTACTTAAGCATGGACCTTATATTCGAGTCTCTGCGGGACTGGCATGTCGAAATATGATCTTTTTTTTTATAAAGTCTGGGGCGCGGAATGATGTTCAATGATAAAAGGTGAGGAATATGAAATCTGATGTTAAGCTCGAGATTTTTTTTTTTTTTTTGTTTTGCTTGTTTGTTTGTTTGTTTGTTTTTTTTTTTGGTTTGTTTTTGTTTTTGTTTTGTTGTTGTTGTTGTTGTTGTTGTTTTTTTTCCCTGTAGTTGTTGATGCTATTGATGTTTTTATGTCCTGATAATTGGATTATCTGGTTGGCTGGAATACCGGCATCTGATAACCTCTGTACCAAATTAGAAAAGAAAACATTTTCTAGTTTCTCAATTTCATTTTTCAATATTCTCTTATTTTGACAATAAATTTCATTCTTTTTTTAAAGTAAAACGACAGACCACTCTTAGTTCAGTCTGCATCTGCAAAAAATACCCACGATTTCAGTAAATCTCATGTCACTTTCAATCCCTGCAGAGAACCTTTTTTGCTTAACCAGTCCATACAATTTATTGACACCCATGGTCTTTCTTTTGTACCAATAATTTGCTGAATCTTCTTGAATATAAATTAATTTGCAATAATAAATTTTGATTTCCTCCATCTAAATTTTAATTATATTTCAAACTAGTTTAATATAAGGTTTAAAAGCAAATTTCAAAATTTTTACCCAACTCAGCATGTGTATGGACTGCCAAGAAAAAAAGAGAGTTTTTTTTCTGTTTAGTATCATCAGGTCGCAAATCAATGTACTTTTTGTAAAAAAGAACGGGGTTTTTCTCGGGTTAATCTGGTGTTTCATAAGCTCTTGGATTTAATTTCCTTACATCTCGCGGATTGGTACCTGTTCTTGTTTTTGATTGTCTTTCCTGATAGAAAACGATGTATTCTCAATTTTCTGCTGCGTCATATTTCAATTGAATGTCTCCCCAAGTCAGGTCATGAATTTCTCTGCCGGGCGTCATTCCAAACTGATAAAACTAATGCAAATTGTAAACATTGAACTTGTAAGGGAGGAAGTTGTATATGGTCTCAATATTTTTTCTCTTAGAATAGTCTTAATTCGTAAGTAAGTTCATCAACTGCCATTCCAAGTGACATCAGTCTTTTGTTTTGTTTTGTTTTATTTTCAAATTATCACGTGTCTTGCTGAACTGCAAGTCATTAATTACTGAGTACCCATACTCCTTCTGCTACTAGGATCGATTGTATACCATTTCTCCATATGCCTAGATCGCAACAAAATCAACTAAGCGATAAAGAATGTTAAATGTTTTTAGATACATAATTGGAAGCTTAATATCGATTTTCGAATTCATGATTGAATTAAATGTAATTAAGTCACACAGCAAAATACGACAGGTTTTGTATACACTTTAAATAGGGGATCCCCATTATTCTGAAAAAAAAAATGCTTCCTTGAATCAGAAAAAATTGGATTGAACATGAAGTCAAACCCCATTTTTATAAAACATGTCATTTTCGATTTTTGTTTCAAAGAAGCACATTTTTTTTTTTAAAAAATGCAGAAATTGAGGGAGAAAAATATTTCTCCAAATGATAGACATGTACGTTAAAGAACTGTGTATGTTAAGCCCTGTGGTTTGCATTGTAAAATCGACTAAAATTAAACACACGTTCACATTATATATGTATTAATTAATTGTTTCCATGTGTGTGAAATGGGTAACAATTTCTCTAAATTCAACTCACGTGCCTAGTTTATGGTAAGTTGTAATTTTTTTTGGATATTCTTGCATTTAAAAAAGTCATAGTTATAATACACAATTTTAAAAGAACAATCTTACCTTGTTTCGTCTTGTAAGGAAGAATTGTTTGTCTGATGAAATCTCTTCCTCAGAAAATTATATATTCGAACAAATGATTATAGTCTTTCCAGCTACATGTAACAAAGATACTATAAATTTAGAGAAAAGTTCTATGGGGGGGGGGGGTGTTGGAGGGGGCATTATGCAGTTTCAAATAAGTTTTTTTAAATCAATTTAGAGAATCTACATACTAAATTTTACGTAATGTGAAAATCAGCAAGTCAGTGTAGACGTAGTCACGTCAAAAGTTTTAGAGATCACTCCTAATGTGTCGTAGGTATTTAAATGACTTTCTCGATTAAGGAAATAATTACAAGTTTCTGCAACAATTCTCTTTAAGTTTCAAATTATTTAGCTAAGATAAGAGAGTTTTTGTAATTTACAATTAGCCCAGACAAATCCAGAGCATGTCCATTATTTGGCATGCATGAATTTAAATGATTGCTTTAGATGTACACTGTATAATCAGTACGTGATTTGATGAAAAATTCAAATCATTGTTTACAGAAAACTTTATTGATGAACTATACAATCTGAAATATTCACAATGCATGCAAGTACGTAAATCATGCAGTATTCAATTAACGAAGCATTATTTTAGATTCTGATTTGCTTTTTAATACCTCCCTCTTAAAACTCCATACATGTGGAAGTTGGGTGGTCAACAATGCAGTAGATTTTCTCCGTAGGAAGTAAAACTACAAAAAGCCAGTTTTCCAGGGGGAAAAATACTATTACAACACCGGAAATCTAAAGGTCTCTTTCCTGAGTAAGAAAGAAAAAGAAAGGGAGAAAGAGACAGAGAGAGAGAGAGATCAAAGTATTTTTTTGTTGTTCTGTATTATTGATATTGAACTTTGGAAATTACATTGATTACTGACGCCAGTAAATAATACACAAGGCCATTGGGTAAAATGATTATCATTTATTTATCATTTTAATGGTACAACTCTCCGCAGTGATCTTTTGGGGGCTTCAAATATACATGCACCAGAGAGCCACCCTAGCAGTACAACGAATTTAAAAATAATGTGACGACCAAGAAATGGAGTAATTGTGTACTGAGTTGATTCTCAAAAGCACAAACTTCACAAGTACTGCAATACATGGAAACAAGCATATAATTAAACGTTCAATGGTCCGGTAAATGGATGAATTATGCACTGGGGGTGGGGGTGGGGGGAAAGAGGTCAATTCATAAGTGCACATCCCGCTGAACAATAATAAATAGTAATGCAAAAGCATATAGTAAAAAATAAATAAACCAAATACAATAATTCAATCAATAAACAGCAAGCACATTGACATCCAATGTCTCAATTAATATGTGGTCAATTTTCAATGTATATTAGCACTTCTCAAATTGAGCTGGGGACCGACGAACACGCAATCTGAAAATGGCCTTTCCACTGATTCAAATGGCCCGCCGCGACATATGATGAGATGTAGGTACATTGAACTTATCTGCTTCAAGTGCAAAAAGTGGCCCAATGGCAGCAACCTCACCTGAGTCACTTTGGCCCAGCTGTTCTCAATTAGCGTACTTTTTTTCCTATACATTTTTTGTCAAACATTGGTCGTCTATTGTGGCCATAACCTACCCCTCGGGGTCATGATTGGGACAAATTTGAATTGACAATATCTGAGGATGTTTCCATATCAGTTATAACTAATCATGGAAGTATTGATCTAGAGAAGGAGATTTTGAAAGATTTCTCCGATATATTCCTATATAGAACTTTGATCGCCCATTGTGACTCCACCCTACCCCGGGATCATAATTTGAACAGATTTGAATATACACTACCTGAGGATGCATCAATATCAATATTACTTATCATACCTTTGCTGTTTTTAGAAGACTTTGAAGATTTATTCCTATATATTCCTCTGTAAATCTTTGATTGTCCATAGTGGCCCCATCTTATCCCTGGGGTCGTGATTTGAACAAATTTGAATGTACACTATCCGAGGATGATTCCATATTAATATGACCAATCATGCCTTTGCTGTTTTTCAAAAATATTTTGAAAGATATTTTTCCTATATACTCCTATGTAAAACTTTAATCATTTAATCGTTCATTGTGGCTCCACCCTACCTCAGGGGTCATGATTTGAACAAACTTGAATCTACACTACCTGAGAACGCTTCCATATCAGTATGAGTAATCATGCCTGTTTTTCTTTATATCATAATGAAACCTAATATTCATTTTTGAAAAAAAAAGCTGTAGTTGTTTATGAAAATCAATGTTGGGAAGATAAAAAAATGAAATTTATGGCGGAGGGTTATTACTCCTTAACATATTATCACAAAAAAAAATAATGTGAATTGGAAACACACTTTTAAAAACAATTCTGTACTTAACAAAGTTTAAATTTGTTAACCTCTTAATTCACGTGATACTTGTAAATAATTGAACACTCTGGGTGAAGTACACATTTCAACACTGCAAGAGCGTAATATAATTCAATTGCTACAATACTTCCACAGAAAGTTGGCTAAATGCAATGGATCGTGGTGAACTAATTGGTATTACATTTATTGATTTCAGTAAAGCTTTTGATTTAGTAAATCATGATATTCTTCTACAGAAATTAATTCATTACAGGTTTGACCATTTGGCTATTAAGTGGTTTAAATCGTATCTTTATAGCAGGACGCAACGTGTAAAAATTGGAACTTGTGTTTCCGATATCCTACCCGTCACAGCAGGAGTGCCGCAGGGTTCAATTTTGGGTCCGCTTTTATTTTTATTGTACATAAATGATCTTTCATTACATGTAAAAAAAATTCAAAAGTTGACATGTTTGCTGATGATGTAACTCTACATACTAACAATCATAATCCAAAATATCTAGAAAATGTGTTGAACTCAGATATTTGTGAAATTGAAAAATGGTGCTCTCAAAATCAAATGGTATTGAATGTAGATAAAACAAAATGTATGTTAATGGGCACGCAGCAGAGAAAATCCAAACTAATCCATCCAAACTTACAACTGTATGCTTCAGACAAAATAATTGAGATGGTTGAGACTGAGAAACTTCTAGGTATACATATTGATGATAAATTACAGTACTCTGTTCATGTAGACTCAGTTTGCAAAACCTTAAACTTCAAGTTATTTACATTACGCAAGATAAAAAAAATTCTTCCCTTACATACCAGAAAACTGTACTACAATGCATATATTCTACCTTCAATTAATTACTGCTTGACTGTTTGGGGAAATGCACCCCAAAACAGTATTGAAAGAATATTTAAATTACAAAAAAGGACCGCTAGGATTATTCTCGATGCAAGTCCTGATTTTTCTTCTAAACCATTGTTTGAGAAACTTGGCTGGCTGACAGTTTATGAGCTAATTGATCTATACAAATACATTTTATTATTCAAAATATTCAATGGTATGACTCCTGTGAGTTATTTGAATTTCACTCTTCAACTTCTTATAATCTGCGATCTGAATCAAACTACCATCTTAGATTACCAAAATTCCGTACAAACATATTTAAGACCTCTTTTCAGTACTCAGGTGTACATCTATGGAATAAACTACCACAACAAATCAAGCTTTCTCAGTCTCTACAAACTTTTAAATGCAAGGTAGAAAATTACATTGTTAGCCGTCGAATAAATATCTGAGCAAATATTTCAATAATTTTTTTTTCTTTTCAATTGACTACATGTATTTATATTTAAATACTTGTGTTTATGATTGCTTCTTATTTATATGTAATTATTATCAGACAAAGACAAACTCTGTATTCATACTTCTGAGACTGTAATCATATGGACTGCAATATGTTAATTTGTATATTTGTATATATATATATAATTATATGTATCTGTACTTAATATCTAGAAGGCCCTGGGGAAGAATAGTGCATGCACTAACCAGGTTACCTTCTTTAAATAAAGTATTATTATTATTATTATTATTATTACCAGACTAATAGTTTCGAGAAAATTCTGCCGCTTTAAATTTAATTT
Source organism: Saccostrea echinata (assembly GCF_033153115.1). Classification (NCBI taxonomy): domain Eukaryota; kingdom Metazoa; phylum Mollusca; class Bivalvia; order Ostreida; family Ostreidae; genus Saccostrea; species Saccostrea echinata. The sequence goes on from NW_026889778.1 coordinate 18,370,424, forward strand.
GCATTTTATATCTTGAATAGACTCTTTTGACAAATTTATCTCTTTACATACACCTGTACCTATAAAAAAAAATGATCGCCCATTGTGGCCCTCCCTACAAACACTTCCCTTCTTCCGAAGATTATTTCAGCTAAGTTGAAAATGTGAAAAGTTTACAGACGAACGCACGGATAGACATACAAACGGACAAAGGACAAAATGTGATCAAAAAAGGCTACTTGAGCTTTCAACTCAAGTGAGCTAAACACCAGGAGGATCATTATTTAAAAGTGGTGGGAGGATTGGAGTTAGAAAAAACTTACAAAACACTTTTAATATACTTTTAATATAGAGAAAATCAGAACATGACCTTACCAATAGCAATTTTTTGAAAGCAGAAATTTCAAAGTTATGTAATGCATTTTTATGCAATTAATGCAAACTTTAAAAATCTTCTTCTTTACTCCTGGACATCAAGCAGTCAAACTGTTGGTATAATTGTAATAAGCGTTGAACCCTCTACCAAAATTGTGAAATTCATGGCCCCAGGGTCAGGGGTTCTGGTACTAGGGTGGGGCTATATAGATCATATAGTGAAAGTGCATTATTTCTTTGAAAATCTTCTTCTCTGCTCTTGGGTATTCAATAAACTAACTAAGTACATAGTTATGATGAGCACGAGTGCCTCTTCCGAAATTGTGAATTTCATGGCCCCAGGGTCAGGGGTTCTGGTGCTAGGACGGGGCTCTATTGATTATATAGTGAAAATGCATTAATTCTTTGAAAATCTTCTTCTCTGCTCCTGGGTATTAAATAAACTAAGTACATAATTATGATGAGCAAGAGTGCCTCTTCCAAAATTGTGAAATTCATGGCCCCAGGGTCATGGGTTTTGGTGCTAGAGTGGGGCTATATCGATCATATAGTGAAAGTGCATTATTTCTATGAAAATCTTCTTCTTTGCTCCTGGGTATAAAATAAATTAACTAAGTACATAGTTATGGAGAGCAAGAGTGCCTCTTCCAAAACTGTGAATTTCATGGCCCCAGGGACTGGTGTTCTGTGTAAGGGCGGGGCTCTATTGATTATATAGTGAAAATGTATTAATTCTTTGAAAAATCTTCTTCTCTGCTTCTGGGTATTAAATAAACTAACTTAGTGCATAGTTAGGATGAGAGAGAGCGCCTCTTCCAAACTTGTGAATTTCATGGCTCCAGGGTCATCGGTTCTAGTGTTAGGGCGGGGCTCTATTGATTATATAGTGAAAATGCATTAATTCTTTGAAAATCTTCTTCTCTGCTCCTGGGTATTAAATAAAGTAACTAAGTACATAGTTATGAAGAGCAAGAGTGCTTCTTCCGAAATTGTGAAACTCATGGCCCCAGGGTCAGGGGTTCTGGCCCTAGGGTGGGGCTATATAGATCATATAGTGAAAGTGCATTATTTCTTTGAAATTTTTTTTCTCTGCTCTTGGGTATAAAATAAATTAACTAAGTACATAGTTATGATGAGCAAGTGTGCCTCTTCCGAAATTGTGAAATTCATGGCCCCAGGGTCGGGGGTTCTGGTGCTAGAGTGGGGCTATATCGATCATATAGTGAAAGTGCATTATTTCTATGAAAATCTTCTTCTCTGCTCCTGGGTATTAAATAAATTAACTAAGTACATAGTTATGGAGAGCAAGAGTGCCTCTTCCAAAATTGTGAATTTCATGGCCCCAGGGACTGGTGTTCTGGTGTAAGGGCGGGGCTCTATTGATTATATAGTGAAAATGCATTAATTCTTTGAAAATCTTCTTCTCTGCTTCTGGATATTAAATAAACTAACTTAGTGCATAGTTATGATGAGGGAGAACGCCTCTTCCAAACTTGTGAATTTCATGGCTCCAGGGTCATGGGTTCTGGTGTTAGGGCAGGGCTATATTAATTATATAATGGGAAAATCGTTGCCACGAACAATCTTCTAAACACTGGGTGTTCCGACCTAGAGGGAGTTTATCTTTGGCACCACAGAGGCTTTTAGAGCGACTTGAATTTCCTCTGCCATGATGGGGTTCACCTGCAATGCCCAAGATCATCAGTCCATGTTGTGTCATCCTCTCCTATGCACCGATATTGGTGCAGCATTCGTTTAGCAATACTTCACTTCAAAGCATTACTAAGGCCAGTATAATTTGAATGATATTTCTCTGATAATTTTACATACTTGTAGACTGGCTTCTGTTTATTTTTCTTGTACTTTTAATAGGTGAAAATGTATTGAAATACTTGGTATCTGTGGGAGCATACACATTTATCAGTATATTAGTCATGTGACTATGCAGGACCATATGTATGGTTTTTGCTTTCATTTACCCTAGTGTAGTTAAAAACAAACAAAAATTTAAGTTTACATATTTTGTTGCATACACATAATGAAGTATTAATTACAATGTTCATAAGATTTTGCTATACTAAGTATAATATGCTATTCACCTATGCGGTACCATACGCATTATACAATATAGTAAGAAGTTAGTTACTTCAGTACATACGCAGAGCCATACACCATTTGTTCTAAATTCTATTTGGGACCAATTTAATATTTATGAACCGTGCATTTAATATTATGAACAGTGCATGAACAAATTAAGTTCATTTGCCAAAATTTATTCTAAATTCAATGCGGGACCATACGCATTTTACATTATACACAGTGCATAAACAGATCATGTTCATTTTATCATAATTTGTTCTAAATTCTATGCGGGACCATACGCATTTTGTAATATGAACAGTGCATGAACAGTTCATGTTTATATTATCATAATTTGTTCTAAATTCTATGCGGGACCATACGCATTTCACATCATAAACAATGCACTAACAGTTTATGTTCATTTTGCCATAATTTGTTCTAAATTTTCTGCAAGACCATACGCATTTTACAATATGAACAGTGCTTTAACAGACCATGTTCATTTTATCATATCTTGTTCTAAATTATATGCAGGACCATACGCATTTCCATATTTTTATTCTGCTGTATATGCATAATGGCATAGCTTTTACATTCTTATCAGAAGAATGTCATGCAGACTGGCTCTTGAAAGAGCTTGCTTATATCAAAGTAATATGTTCAGTTAACACATAGGCTTATATTTGGAATTGTGAACACTGAGAGTAAATGTATGTGTGGACAGGCAAAGTATGTCATTTCTTTCATGATAAACAAGTACCACACATGTTCAGATAAACAAAACTGGTATTCTGTCTGTTAATTGATTTCATTATGTGTTGAAATTACTTTTCTTAATGCATACAATGGTGCTTCACTGACCAGGCTTTGTAAGCAAACACTAGTGACAATGACATTACCATGATTACTGACACAAATCCGATCAATGCTGACGCATGTGTTCATACCGGACAGTCTACCACCGCCCCCGCTATCGATTATGACAAGTTGGCAGCTGCCATAATTAAACAAACGGCAAACAAGCCATCAACAGATTCGGCAACAAACGAATCCCAACAGAAGCAGCAAACCGCTGCAGTATCGTCAACACAGCCTCAGACGTCTCCAACAGATCAAGGAGGCAGTACATCTAGCATTGGGGCCATTGTGGACCAGGTGTTTTTAGGTGAGCCAGCAAGGTCATCCACACTTAATGTGGACATGAAAAATAGTATCCCATTTGGTGCCTCAGTATCTATTAAACTGAAACAAAAGATTTGGAACAATGAGTTTACTGATTAAAATCATTACTTAGTACGAAAGATGAACCTCTTTCTGTATCCATCTCGACAGGGATGATAAACTTACATCAGAGCCAAAAGTCCAAAGTCCATATCACTCTTGGTCAGTGGACTGATGCGTTCCTTATTTTTTCAGCTTTTTTTGGGAATTGAGAAATTCCCCAATGAGGCCCCTAACCTTCTCAAATACTGCCACATGATCCGTGTAGTGCAACATTTACATGGTGATCATGCTTTCAGATTGTACTACGAACAATTTCGGAAACGCAGGTTATCAATGAATGTTCTCGGCAAAACCCAATTTTGGAGTTGCTCCTCAAAGCTGCAAATACAAAATTTTCAAGTTTAAAAGCCGCAAAAGAATCAGCCCTTTCGAACGAGATTCTGTTTTCAATTCTGTTTTCAATTCAATAGGGATGAACGTTGCAGTAGAAGCCCCTGCCCCTTTAAACACATCTGTATGCGGTGCAAATCAAGCCACCCCAAATCAAAATACAGATACAGATACACCAAAATCAAGTTTCACAAAACCTCCCAACGCCCGTCAAAGCAAAAAATCTGAATATAGTCTTAGAGGGTTATGACCCACAGAAATTAAAATTTCTGATAGATGGTTTTAGTCAAGGTTTTAAATTAGGTTGTGTAGGTCTACCCACTCCAACAATTTCAAAAAATCATAAAAGTAAAACAGATTATCCATCAGTTATAGATGACTTTATAGATCAAGGCTTACAGAAAGGTAGAATTGCTGGTCCTTTCAAATCCCAACCTTTCGAATTTTTTGTTTCATCCCCTTTGGGGGTTGTACCAAAATCTCCCTTTGGGGGTTGTACCAAAATCTGAGGCAGGAAAATTTAGGGTAATACATGATTTATCATTTCCAAAACACAATTCTGTTAACAGTCAAATCCCTCATGATCAAGAGCGTGCCACTGTGCAGTAACAATTCAATTGACAATGTTACAGCCCTGTTAAGACAATTTGGTAAGGACTCTCTCATGGCAAAAACAGATATTCAAGATGCATTCCGCATTGTACCTATACACCCCCAAGATTACAAAATTCTCGGTTTTTCATGGCAAGATCTTTATTATTATGATAGATGTCTGCCCATATGGGAGCTAGCAGTTCTTGTCAGATCTACAATGGGCTATGTGTACAAAATTTGATCTCACATGCTGGATGATTTTTTCTTTATTGGTCTAAAAGATTCAGATAAGTGTTTATTAGATTTACAACAGTTTTTGGCAATATGCAGTGAAGCAGGTATTCCAATTAAAAAAGAGAAAACCCATTTCCCAACAACCATATTAACGATTTATGGCATTGTTTGTTTTGTTTGTTTGTATGTTGTTTAACGTCCCTCTCGAGAATTTTTCACTCATATGGAGACGCCACCACTTGCCGGTGGAGAGCTGCAAATTTTGTCCTATACTCGGCACTTACGGCCATTGAGCAGTGAGGGATCTTTTTCGTCCCAGCACCTACTGCGACACAGGACCTCGGTTTATACGGTCTCATCCGAAGGACCGGTCTCCACGTCGCACAGTGGGATTCGAACCCGCGACGTAAGGATTAACTCCCTACTCCGCGACTCTAGAGCATACGCTCTAACCACTGCGCCACGCGGGCGACATTTAGGGCACTGAAGTTGATTCAAGTGTTCTAGAATGTCGGTTGCCTGAGCCAAAGCTGGTTAAGATTCGAAATAAGCTGCAAGAAGTAAAGCATAGGAAAAAATTACCCTTAAAGAGCTACAGTCCCTGATAGGTTTATTAAACTTTGCCTGTTTAGTAGTTGTACCTGGCAGGGCTTTTCCTAGGCGCATTATAGATTTCACTTGTGGTGTGTCTAGTCCCTCTCATTTTATCAGACTTACGTGTGAAACAAGGGCTGACCTACAAATGTGGTCTCATTTTTTTTTTTCGAAAATTACAATGGGAAGTCTGTAATTTTACCAGATGTTTTCACATCATCAGATAAAGCACTGCTGTACACAGATGCTTCCGGTTCTATAGGTTTTGCAAGAGTTCTTGGTAGGGAATGGTTGCTCTTGGCTGGGATGTGGCAACAGATTTAGAACACCATCAGATAGCTATAAAGGAGTTATTCCCTACTGTCATAGCTCTTGAAATCTGGGGACCAATTCTTGCTAATAAGAAAATATTGTTTATATCAGATGAGGCTGTTGTGCATGCAGTCAGCAACAAATCTTGCAAAGAAAAAAAAAAACTCTTATTAGGCTTATTAGACGACTTGTGCTTACATCTCTTTCATACAATATTTTCTTTAAAGCAAAGCATATTGCAGGCAAGAAAAATGCATTAGCAGATAAACTCTCTCGATTTAAATTTCAGGAGGCCTTCAAAATAATTCCTCACTTGAACGCAGACTAGTCTGCAATTCCAGAAGAACTTTTGAAAATTTGAGTACTGTTTGCCAACAGCTGCTAGATTCTGCCTTGTCTCCGTCATCGGCTCAAGCTTACAGACGTACATGGGAAATGTTTAGAACATGGAAGCCCACTTTATCTCTCCCTGTTTCAACGCATCTATGTTAAGGCTGTCCGAAGGCTTAATATGCATTAAAATATACATTTTATTTTGGGCTGGATTTTAATTTCAATTTGTAATCTATGTATTAATTTGCAGTCAACTTTTGGTGAGAGTGTAATCAGGTATTATAATAATACATTTTTATGATGTCAAATTACATACAATCCCCCAGCAAAATTCAGTTGGAGGACATACTTTTCTTGTAGATTCACACAGGATATCTTCAGTTTTTCCTTATTAATCACTTGTGCCAGTCAAATATATACACGATTTATAAATTCTAACTCTATCCACGGACTTGTAAGGGGGAGCGTTTCACAGTCATTTTATTTATTGTTTGAATATATATAAATCGGACAAGTTAAAGGAGTAACGATATTAAATTGCTAATGATCAACATCATAACAGCACACATAAGCTTAAAGAACAATCCAGACACTTGAATCAAACAACAACGCTAAAAAAATCTTTACATGTCATGTGAAAGGAATGTAAAAGTTATGACACTTTCCCCGTCATGTCAGCTCAAGTATGCAGTGACTTGACGTCATATGCTATTATGACGTCATATCTAGGTAGTTCAGAGAAGTTACTACAGTTGGAACAGTTTGATATTTTACGGACAGCCTTATCCTAGCCGCGAATTGTAGATGTGTGTAACTTTATTGGTCATTTGTTTTCATTCAGCTACTCACCAAGCAGCATAGCATCTCACATATCTGCAATTAGTTATGTTCACAAAATTTTGAATATGCAGGACCCAACGCAGGCTTTCATTACTAGGAAAATTTTAAAAGGGTTGTCAGTCATCAGTTCCAACAAAAGATACCCGTCTACCTATCATTCCTGACATTTTACGGAAATTATTAAATGCTCTAGCTCACACTGTCCCGCAGTACTCACTTCGCATTCTACTCAGTGCTCTATTTTTGTTAGCTTTTCATGCTTTGTTGAGATAAGGAGAAGTTGCTGTAAAAACACTGCACAACAGCAAGCACATTTTACAGCGTTCAGATGTCACTTTTGACTATATAGGGTCTACATTGTCAGCATTTCAAATCATAATGCGTGAGATCAAAACAAATAAGCAGCATACCCCTTTGGTGTTGTCCCTTCAAGCTATTCAGGGTTCACCGTTTTGCCCAGTACATGCCCTTTTGAATATTTACAAGATTCAAAACACACATCTGGCCCATTATTTCAAACAAATGATGCTTTTCCAATTCCATATCCAAAGTTACTACTCATTTAAAATCAGCAGTAAAGTTTATTGGGCTTAAGTCAAACAATTTGAAGGGTCACAGTTTCAGAATAGGCGCAGTCACATATGCAGCTTCCTTGGGATATTCTGAAAACCTCATTCAAAAAATTAGGTCAATGGGACTCTGATGCCTTTCGCAGGTAGATACGTATCGACTTCTTCCGTTTTTGAATAACAAGGTGACCCCCTTAAGCTACCTTCAATAAATACATGCGCAGGTGGTCAGCATTTGGCTACTGCCAATTTATCTGGAATATGTCAAGGGTGAACATGAAAGACAGGTCAGAAGTTGTCTGCTGTCATTAAGTTCACAGGTCAGAAATTGTCTGCTGTGAATATAATTCTGTATTTAATTTATGTACAATTTTTATAGTATTTTTTTTATTCTCTTCCCTTTACCAATTTACCATATTTTAAAAAGCAGTCATGTTGTTATTTCTGGAGCAATGGCTTGCTCTTGTTCCTGATGATAGGACGTGACTTTTTTTTATTTTAGTGAAATATCTATTTTGTGTTGACCTTGCTGGTTTACCGGATGTGTGATTGACAGGTCAGAAATTGTCTGCTGTCATAAGACATTGCTCTGTGGTGTAAGAAACACTAGAAATGTTTTGTTTGGGCTTTCATGTTATGTGTATAATTATGTAAAGTCCTTTGATGTTATGTATATCACTAATGCGGACCACAGTAGCTTGCCTTATGTATGCAAGGAATGTCTTTAGTTGGCAAAGGTTTTTCTAGGCAGAGTTTTTGCTGCTGTGAATAAATTTATTTTTTATTTTGTTCTCACTTAATCATGTGTATTTGATTATTTTTAAAATTTTTGTATGTCTGACAGGTCAGAATTTGTCTGCTGTCACTTGTTTCAGAGAACAAAATTTGTTCTGTAAAAAGGCCATATTGTTTTTATGTCCTTGAACTGTGTCCCTGCTTTAACCTATTACTCAAATGTTATGATCTGCACTTGCATTTTATGTATATAATGTTAACCTTTTTACATGTCACTTTTTAGGTCACCTGAGTCACTCAGGTGACCTATTGCTATCCGTTCTCGTCCGTCGGCGTGCGTCGTGTGTTAACATTTGAACATTTTTAGCTTCTTCTCTAAAACCGCTTAACCAATTTGAACCAAATTTAGCATATAGCATCTATGGGAAAAGGGGAACAAAAATTGTGAATTTCATGGTCCCTGCCCCCCTAGGGCCTGAGGGGTGGGGCTAAAACCACCAAAAATAATGCAATCTTTAAAAATCTTCTTCTTTCCTCCAGGACATCAAGCAGTCAAACTGTTGACATCATTGTAATAAGCATTGAGCTCTCTACCAAAATTGTGAAATTCATGGCCCCAGGGTCAGGGGTTCTGGCCCCAGGGTGGGGCTATATAGATCATATCGTGAAAGTGCATTATTTCTTTGAAAATCTTCTTCTCTGCTGCTGGGTATTAAAATAAAGTAACTAAGTACATAGTTATGAAGAGCAAGAGTGCTTCTTCCAAAATTGTGAAATTCATGGCCCCAGGGTCAGGGGTTCTGGTGTTAGGGCGGGGCTCTATTGATTATATAGTGAAAATGCATTAATTCTTTGAAAATCTTCTTCTCTGCTCCTGGGTATTAAATAAAGTAACTAAGTACATAGATATGAAGAGCAAGAGTGCCTCTTCCGAAATTGTGATATTCATGGCCACAGGGTCGGGGGTTCTGGTGTTAGGGCGGGGCTCTATTGATTACATAGTGAAAAAGCATAAATTCTTTGAAAATCTTCTTCTCTGCTGATGGGTATTAAATAAAGTAACTAAGTACATAGTTATGATGAGCAAAAGTGCCTTTTCAAAAATTTTGAATTTCATGGCCCCAGGGTCAGGGGTTCTGGTGTTAGGACGGGGCTCTATTGATTATATAGTGAAAATGCATTGATTCTTTGAAAATCTTCTTCTCTGCTACTGGAGATTATTTAAACAAACGAAGTGCATGATTATGATAGGCAAGGATGCCTCTTCCAATATTTTTAAATATATGGCCTCAGTTTTGGGGGTTCTTGAGGAAGGGGGGGAAGGGCTCTATTGATTATATAGTGAAAAAGCATTAATTCTATTAATTAATCATTAATTAATCCTGTCTTCTCCTTTGCGTTGAGCTGATAAATAAATTGCTTAGCTATGATGAAAATGGGAGCTTCGAACAGTATTTTTAAATCTTGTGGTCCTAGGTCAGGGGTTCTGGCATAACGAGGGGGGGGGGGGCTTTTGATAATATAGTGGAAAAGTGTTAATTCTTTGAAGTCCAAAGTTATGATGATGAGGGTAACTCTTCCAAATTTGTAAATTTCTTGACCCTTGGACTTGGGTTCTGGTGTTAGAGTAAGGCTTTGTTGAATCTGTAGTGAAAATGCATTGTACCTGTGAAATTCTTCACTGCTTCTGGGTATATCGGAAGAAAACTGAGTAAAAGTTTAAATGATATAAGTAAGCGTATTTCTACCAGATTTTTGAACATCTGGACCATTTGTCTAAGCATTCTAGTCCTGGGCAGGGCTCTATTAATTTGTATTCTACTGAGAGAAGTTATTCCCCCTTTCCATTCACCTTTGATAATTAATCACTGTAAGTAATGTATTTGAAAGGTTAATAGAGGACTTTTGCGAGAAGACTGACTTTTACACTCGACGGCTTACTTTGACATTTAAACATGTGTTATGTACGAAGGTACGGATCTGATATTTGATTAGAAAACCTTGCTTGTGGTCATAGGTATGGTGTTAGGGGCATTTACATAATTTACTGGTATACAATCAACACAAGAAACGATGGGAGGTAGAATAACGTAACTTAAAATACCTTATTTGTGAGGGGCAGTATTTCCTTTCAATCTTATTTTATGAAGGAATCAAACAAGGAAGAAAAACATTCCAGAAGGAAAACTTGGCAGGAGTTGGTCAATGTGGGAAGGCAGGGGGTTTAGTATGGGATGTTTCACGTTCCCCTCCATAGACAACCTAATATGAGCGTTGAAATGCATAATTATTATCTTTGCATTAACTGTTAAGCTAAATATTTATACCGTAGAAGAGCTGCCGTATATTGTCCCAGTGTAAAAGTAAATCGTCGATTGTAAAAGTCAGCGCTTCTCGCAAAAGTCCAGAATAAGATAATTATGCAAGAATGTTTATCATATAATTCAAAAAGTATTTTCTTAGTTTTAATAATCAGGTAGACCTGTAAGTAATAGATAAATAAAAATGAGACAAAAATAACTTATCTTATTAAAAGTTCTTCAAAGACCATAAGAGAGGTCAATGCTTGAGGTCTTTGTATGGGTTTTAAAATAGTACAGAAGCATTAATAGTTTGTTAATAGTCTGCATGGTAATAGTGTTAAGTGGGGGACAGATTAGAACTTAATTTATAAGTTGATACTGAATACTAAACTAATTATTTTGTTGATCCTGATCTTCCTACTTCTCTTGCTTTAGGGCAACAAAGCTTCATCTATCAGTGTATTTAACTTCTAAATTGTTGTATTATACTCAGATGACCGTTAAGGCCCTTGGGCCTCTCGTTCTTTAAAGTCCTAATCCTTGCCAAGCAGCCGTGGGTGGGTGGATCCAATTCTTAATTGGATTTGTGGCCTAAGTTTCTGAGGCTACCAACCTTTTTTGTGGGCAGGCAGTTTATTGATGCTACTTTTTTTTTTTTTTTACATATGTGTTTACAGTAGGGGGTCTGTCATGTATTTTTTTGTACATGTGCTGCATAATATCTCTAGTCCTTTGGCCCCCTATCTGTTGTTTTGTGTAGATATTTATTTTCATATGTAGTATTATAGGGGTTCATGATTGTGTTCAACACCAGATATGCATTACTATAGTTACATGTTTATGAATGACCCCCTGTTTTGTATATATCTTTTCGTCATTTACAAAATAAATGACATTAATCATTCTAATACATGTGTTCTCATTTCGCCTGCTTTGAGCAAAAAATGAGCTCAGTCTCCTTGGCAAGGTTATACAAACTAAGGAACATAAAATTGTTATAATGGGGTAATGTAAATTTGCCTTTAAAAACTAATGCAAATATTTTTTGCTGCTGTGCATAAATTTATTGATGAAACCTGTAGGTTTTAAATTGCTATATTATTGAACATATTTTTAACTTGTATCACTTTTTGAATTTATTTTTCTGTACCACTTCAATTGCATGACATATAGATATATTTAAGGAGAGAAATTAGTACGTTGTAAGAACTTGTTTCCAATCCTTTTGATTTATTCAATAAAATATGTTCAAAACAACTAGAAACACACTCAAAAGGGTTGACTGAATTAAAATATCTACGACGTCATCCTTGCAGAAAGAATGGTTTGAGTTTGTGAAGTTTTATAAAGTTTTAAAAAATACCCTGCATGTGATACTCATTGTTTTATCATAGGGAAGAAAGTGAGTACAACTGCAGAAATAAGAAACTACCTACATAAAAGCTTGTTCTAAGCTTAAAAAATCAGCAAAAGAAATGAAGAACTACAGAATATATATGGAGACCAACAATCGTCATATAGAACAATTTCTAGATGGTTGAAAAAAAAAATTAAAGAGCAGATTTTAAAGCACAGTCTTAGAAACCAAAAACGGTACGTAATACAACAAACTTGCTGAAAATCAAAGACTGTGTAGAGAAAGAGAGGGACTGTGTTAAGGACTTAGCTTGAAAAGTAAGGATATCAATAGGAGAAGTTCATAAATGTCTAACAAGAGACCTTGGATACAGAAAAATTTCTGCAAAAGAAATACCTTGTTTACTGAATGAGAAAAGGAAAGCTTACTATGTTTCATTTACGAAATATGCAGGTAGGTTAAGGCTTCCCGTAGAATATCACAGTGCACTCTGTGCCTTCACATCTCTGAACTACCAAAATATGACGTCATAATGGAAAATGACGTCAAGTCACTGCAAACTTGAGGTGTTATGACGGGGAGAGTGTCATGAACTTTACACTTTATTTCAAACTGCATGTAAAATGCTATTTAGCTTTTGCAAAATTCACGGGTCGTTAAAGGTTTTTTAAGTCTTATATGTCCGAATATTTTAAAAATACACCGCTTACCTACACTTGATTGAAATTCAGCATGTTCAAAATGCTTATGAAAAATATACTTTTGAAATGTACTCTGTTTTATACCCGTGGTTGGAGGTAGAATTTATTTTGTGTGTATAAAAGAGTCTGGCGCAGGTGATTAATGAGGATTAATCTGATAATTTTAGTGAAAATCTGTAAGAAGAGGTTGTTCTCTAACTGAATCTTCCTTGGGAAAAATGTGTGTCGGCTTTGTTTTAATACAGATTACGATATTGTGTGGAAAATACCCTCAAATTTGTAGGTAAGTTGAATTTCTCAGGAAATATTTTGTATCTAAGTAATACTATGACTTTTCCCAAGCACATTTCGGAGACACAAGGATACGATGAGTTTATTTATATAACAAAATGTTAATAATTATTGTGTTAATCAGCTGCGCCGAAGCGATTTATATGAAACACTTCAAAAAATTAGAAATGACCGTCACGTGATCAACAAAGTCATGTGATATCATAACAAATATGTTAATATATAGCCGAGGAAACCCTCTATATAAATTGGAAGTACTAAAGTTAAATGCTTATAAATTAAACCAAAACCGACCTCGCAATGACATATTATGCTTTGAGCGCATTTTAAAGCTTCGGGAAGCCTTAACATAGCTGCGTACGTAAATGTTAAACTATTCGGAAGTGGAAAAACGACTTTTTTGGACATAGTAACAGGATATGAAACGTGGATGCATTATTTTCAACTGCAGTGAAAGTTTAATAAAGTATGCATGACTTGTAACATAGAAAGCATCTAGGTATTGCAAGGAGAACACAAAAATGATTCTCTATGCTATTTTCTTTGATAGAGAGGGTGCTGTGTTGCAGTTTCCTATTCACATGAAGATGAGTGTTACTGGGAAGATGTAAAATGTAAAATTTTGTAGAAACGTAAACAGTAATACAGAACAAACGTCCAAATCCAAGTGATGGCCTAAAGTTATAGCCTCTAATAGCTTGATGGCTTTTAATAAGTTATTTTGAACAGAAACAAGTCGCAGAGGGTAAGATCTGAATAGTAAGAAGGGTGAGGGATGAAATAACCCCCTCTTTACTGGAAAAGCTCTGACTAATTTTGACTTGTTGGCTGGGGCGGTATCGCGAAACGAAAAGAGACCCATTTCGTCTGAATATGTCTGAATGTACGAAACAGACGTGTTATATAAACAATTTTAACATAGATGCACACAACTCTCAAAAAAAAAAAAACAAAACAAAAAACAAAAAACAAAAAAAAAAAAAAAAAAAAAACGTATTGGTAATCCATTTTCACAATTTCTCTATCCCGGATTTAAATTATGAGTAAGCAACTCTTCAAGGATTAAAAAATCATTAATTCGGATAAAACTTGAAACTATTTTTTTTTACAAAATAATAATGAAACAAGAAGAATTGTCTAGTACTCTGTTTGAATTAACGAGACAGTAAGTTTCGTTCAAGTTCTTCTGATTTTTGTTTTAAATATTTTTCTCGTTTCTAGGGAAAGGTAGAGTAAATATCGTTTAAGAATAAAAGAAAAGATTTTTAGTATTGACAGAGAGGAAGTAATGAAGTATTTAATAAGCTCAAATTTACATTTTAATTGTATTAAAATAGTAAAAATTATAATAAGTTATAATATTAATTTTGAATAATATCCTTAATCAAAAGAGAACTGTCAAAAACCTTCTTTTTTTTTTTTTAAACTTCGCCAATTTTTTTCAAATTATCCGACTTAAAATTTTCAATTTTTTCTAATAATTTTTTCTACTTAGTTATGTTGAAATTGTTAATAAAACACGTCTGTTACATACATTCGAACATATTTTAGATGAAATATCAGTTGAAATGTAGGCCGTCACCAGTTCGAAATTTACATGTTTTCCAGAATTTGTGGTGAAGGCTTGCAAAGAGAAGTGGATGTAGGAGAAAGCCTGTCCACTTCTCTAAAGAGAATTCACTTGTATACGCACTCATCAGTTTGTTAAGGGTCTGTCTAGAGAGGAATACAAAAAAAAAAAAAAAAAAAAAAAAAAAAAAAAAAAAAAGAAGAAGAAGAAAACATTCAAGAATGGATTTCTTTAACTTTGAAGGAATGCAATAAAGAAATGAAAATTATTTCATGTCCTAATTTATTTATTGCACTAAGGACATAACTTTTTGAATGGTCATTATACTTGAACCGGTTGTGAATCTTTGTAAGATTTTTTTTATCCCACTTAGTTTGCCAAAAACTCGGAAGTGACATATTAACTAAAGATCAAGATATTGTCGTCACTACATAAAAAAATCGTTTCCTCTTTTAAGCAAGCAAAGAGTTTTCAAGTTGTAAGTATTGTTAAAGTAAAGTATCATGATTCATTATTTACCGAACAATTTTACGTTTACATAGTTGATACTGATAATGTTTACATTATCTGGGTTTATTCAAGTTTACGTGCTGAACTGCTTTATCTAAAGTCCATTTTTTTTTATTTTGTAGGAACATAACGCTGAAATAAATTAACATTTAACAATATGGAGATGATGAAATTCAGTACACAATATAAAATTCGCCAGTGTTCAGTGTATCTGAGAGAAAGAAAATTAATCGTCCAGCGATGTAGCGGAGATACGGAATTCTACTGCAATTTTTGCAGAAAGGATCTCTGTAGGGAATGCAAGGACACACATGTTTTTTATTCAAACTTAATCTACCATGATGTTTTCCACTATCGTGAAAAAGCCGCAAAGATCGATTTGTGTGAGACCTGTATAAGGCATCCTGAAAAATATTACAGAAAGTTTTGTGAACAATGTCGGCTACCTCTTTGCCTACATTGTACAGAACATGAAAAGCATGGGCTACAAGATATCATATCAGCATATCAAACAAAAAGACAACAATGTAAAAACATATTTGACAATAGAATAGCTCTTATTCTATTTAATAGCTGCCAACTCCTTCAAGAGATTAAAACTGATATAAAACTCTGTCACAAGTACGTGTTGGGGTTTCAGTTACTGGTGTCAAAAAAATGTAGAAATCTAGAAAATCTAACAAACAATCTAATATTGTCCTCTAGAAGGCATTGCAAACGTCTCCTTATTCACAAACTGGAAACACAAAAAAGAGTTTTGAACAAACACATATTTCTTCTGCAAAACGTTGAAGAAAGTTTTGAAAAATCAGCCAACAAATCAGCAAAACTCATTACATTGATAAAGAAGTTACAAGTTCAAATTCAAGCTGCTAATCTTTCCTGTCTACCTATCTTTTCGTTTGCAAATGATTCAGAGCAACGGAGTGTAATTAAGCTACAACTGTACACCGAGAATAAAAGAAGGGAATGCCTGTATGGCAACAAACATTTTTCCTATCCTTTCTCTTGTGAGTTTCAAAAAGATTTAACATTATCAGGCATTGATAACATCTGTCACATTTCCCGTGTGACATTCGATCAGTTCTGGATTAGTGATCCAATCGGCAATATAATTTTGACAGACACAAAAGGCAATGCTGTTCCTTACTTGATAGATATTAAAATTCATGGCTATGCGGTACACACGGTGGGTACTGATGGAGAACTGATTTACATAGACAATAATAATAACATAAAGAAGTTGACTTCTGAAAATAAAGAAAGTACTGTGATTGAAAATTGTTACTCACAAGAGCCTCTTTGTATATATTGCTCCTCCTTAACAGGAGAACTTCTTGTTGGAGCGAGGGATATATATTCAAAACATGCTTTTATAATTCGCTACGATACCTCCGGAGATGAGGTTAAAACTATCATTATGAATAAAAAATTGTTTACATATCCAGTCTACATCACTGAAAATAGTTGTGGTGATGTTATTGTGTCTGAACTAAAACGTCATACAGTGGTAGTGGTAGACCGTATCGGAGAACATCGCTTTTCCTTAACAGAATCGGGTTTAGGATATGGATTTTTGCCATATGGAATATGCACGGACTCGTTTTCAAACATACTGATAGGTGATGATCACAATAAAATAATATTTGTAATGGACAAGGACGGTATCCAACTGTTCCTTCTGGAATCATTGGTAGATGAGGTATTTGGAATAAGGGGCTTGTGTTACGATAGGGATACGGGTATTTTGTGGATTGGAACATTGTACGATAATACAGTGCGTCTCTATCAATATGCAGAGGATATAATATTGCCCGACAGGTAAATGATAGGCGAGTTTTCCTTTGAAGTCAGTCGTACAATAACTGCGATACAGAACACTTTTAGTGGGCGTTTCTTATGCAAATGAGCAGAAACTGTACTGTATCTTTTAAATATCAACGATACAGTACGGTTTATTTTTAGCGATGACGGAAAACTGAATCCGTATCTTAAATGATAGAGACATAAGAATCAATCAAATCGTATGATAGCGCTGTTAGTATTTATTCAAAATTTGAGATGCATTAAGAATAGAATTTTATAACGTAAAGTTACCAGTGGCGGATTCAAAACTTTTAGAAAGGAGGGATTGGGGGCAGTACACAAATGGTTTTCTTCGAAAAAAAAAAAAAATGTCCAAACTGAAAAATCGGGGGTTTCGTGGGGGAGGGGGTGTGTGTAGATTCATAATCAGGCCTGACACTATATGTGCGTGATCGTTTCGTGTTGATGAATTAAAAGTGTATACAAGTTTAGCAAGCATAATTTACGAAAGCCAAAAAGAAAGAAAAAACTCGAAAGGGGGGGGGGGCGAGATACGGAAACGCGAGAGTGAGTGCTGGATTTGCCTTTGGTTCACCTACATTTTGTTTCAAACATGAAGGTAATATGCCCCCTTTCTTACATCTGTTTATTTCAATTTGGAGCCAAGAATTTTGTATACACATGTATGACGACCGGTCGATGACATTGTCGGACATTTCTCTCAGAATACAACCTCCCCGAAACATTTTTGCTTCAAATACATTCCCATATACGATTCTTTTGTATCAAAATGTTTTGCACTAAATTCGTAGCTTAGATTTTTAAAAAAAGTCAGCAAGAGCTAAATAGATAGGAAAAAATCTACGCAATCAAAATAAATTAAATTTTGGGAAAACACATTATATAATGCATCTCATAATTATAATTCTTTAAATTGATAGATACCTGCACGTCCATCTCACTCGGCATTTCAGTTGGGTATTATATCAACTTTCTGCAAAATCATCTGATTGGTTGAGCGATATATACCCAAATAAACATGTAAATTAGCAAGGTCATAAAAAAAATCATGTCACAAGAATAGAATACTCGTTTCCTACTGTATCGGAGATACAGGGCGGAGTCCGGCTCGAGCTATCGCCTTAAGCCCCGCCCTGTATCTCCGATACAGTAGGAAACTCGTACTCTTAAACTAAATAAAACATGTTTTTAATAGCTCCTTGCTATTTTTTACTGCTCACCTTGACTTTCAGTATTAAAATGTTAAAACTTTTAGATGAAATAAAGCAATTCAAAGCATATTAGTACAATAAAAAAAAGCAATTCAAAGCATATTAGTGCAGTGCCAAAATATGCATATTAGCTGTATAGGCTTTTCTAAAAACTATCTTACAGGTACCGGTGAAATCATCTAAAATAAGATTAATACATTTACTTTTTGAAAGTATTAGTTCTAGCTTTATTCTTTGAAGAAACAGTTTAGGTTTCTTGATGATGAGAACTGCATTGCTAAAGTAGATCAACAAAGTAAGAGTGCATCCAAAACTGAAAAAAAATTATCGAAAAGATAATTTTTTTCCCCTTTTTTCCTAAATCTTCGATGGAATTTTCTTTAAAGAATCTACTAGTAATATAAGATTTACAAAGCACAAATTGTTGTTTTATGATAAATGTCTTAGATATACATGTACATCAATATTTTCAAAATCAATTAACTTTGTATTCTTCTTGTTTTGTAAAGGTATGATGAAAACCAAGAATCGGTGAGCGGGTACAAGAAGGAAATGAATGGAGATTCAAATGATTATGACTCTCGTTACAGGACTTTTAAAAGTGAACTACATCTACAGCTTTATATGAGCATTTCATCTTATATCTTGCCTCCCCCTCCTTTTATCTGGAGGTCCGTACCCAGATGGGTGGGTTTGGGGGTTGGACATGGCCCCTACAAAACGATAAATTGACCCCATACCCTTTTTGAATTCCCGTTTGTAGATTTTGTATCTGTAATTCTTTCTTTTTATACAACAAATTTAATCAAGACTGTCTGTAGGAACCATTCTTGTTGTTGATAAAATTTAAAGAAAGCGTTTGAATTGATGTGAAACATGTAAAACGATTTTTTTTAAATGTATAGATGATTTGTTTATATTGGACTTAATTGTTTGATCATAACATGTACTATAGAAAATTTTCTCTTTTACAAAAAATACTCTGTTTTGTACATAGACTGCTGACCATACATTGTTCTGCAATTTAAAAAATGAAGTGTAAACCTATAGGGTTTGAGACAATTATTTTAATCAGAAAATAAACATATTAAACTATTTACAATGTACTTAAGATAGAGTGCATTGACCTATAATCCAATCGGGATATGAAAGTGTAAAACTTTTCCGTACGAATACACAAACCTGGTAATCAGATTAAGGACAATGTAAGCTACCAGGATGTTTATCTATCTTGGGACGACGATACAGGAACAGTAACGGAACACTGCTAAAAATTATCTTAACATTATAATAACTTTTGCGCAATACTAGGACGTTGGACTGAAGCTTATTAAAGTTTATGTTTCAATTACAATTTATTTGATAAAATTCCAGGATTTTGTACAAATTTATTGTATAACTTGTTTACTTGAATCTGATTTGTCTATTTCATACGGAAATGAGTATTATGTATTGTACATTATAAAATACGATCTACGGCGCTTTTCGAGAGAGCCACTATACGATCAGCTGTACGACTCGCAACTTTCACATGTTTCAGTAAATAAACTCTTTGCAAACAATTTGGTTTCATTGGCTAACATCTACGAAGTCAATTTGGTGCTCGTGACCAGGACCAGCGAAGTACTGTAAGATGTCGAACGCGGAAGGAAAGTGTGGCAAGGTAGGGCAAAACTTTCTGAACCAGAAGTATCTGTAGCCTGACCAAGTTCTGAGTTTACTGGGAATTCGATTATTCAGGAATATTTAAACATTTTGGCTTATATTGTGTTTTTTTTGTAAAAAATTTGATAACTTAACTGATTTTAAATGAAAAAAAAAATCATCCGAATTCCTATTCATGTAAGAATAGGTGCAGACGGATGAGATAGTCAATAAGTTCTGTTTCATAAATTTATGATTATTTTAAAAATCACAACAAAATTGTAATGTTTAATAAAACTGATATATAAAATGGAATGTACATACGAGGTATAAATGAGTATTGCTCGCTCCTTATCAGTATTTTGGAAGTTAAATATCTTAAATGGGCAGGCAAGAGAAAATGGTAATGAAGTTAACGTCGGATTCCTTATCACATTTTTAATGGAATTCGAAAATTGACTAAATTTGTTTTGAAATTTTGACCCAAAATCTGACAATAATGCAACAACAATCAACAAACATTGGATTTTATTTGAGGTATTTATTTTTTAATGACGTTGGTCTGATACCAAGGGCGGAGATATAACGTCTGACCCAGTGTTTGTGGGTCCCTCATATGTGTTTTCTTACTGATCCTGAATTAAATTCGCTTAGAGAATGCGATTGTGAAAAGGATAGTACCGTGTTTATGTTTTAAGAATACCGACTGTGGAATCACAAGAAGTCGTGGAAATGAGGAATACGACAGGTGATAGCAGTCATTTAGACGATGCTTACAGATAAAGTAAACGCTGGAAACTAATGATATAACTGATTTCTGTTGCATTATTTCACGGATTCATCAATACTTGAGTAAATTACAAATTCTGATGCACGAGAATATAAACTGTGAGACTGAACTTAAATAAGACGCACAAGGTATACTGATGACTCTTTATAATCCCTGGGAGTGTTTCCATTACATGAACTGATAATGCATAACAACTTGTATCACCAACAATCCTGCTTAAACAAAAGAACCGAACAGTATTCATTCCATAATATACATCCAATTTGAGTAAAAAAAGTGAAAACGTATATCCACATCTAATAAACTATAACTGTATAATCCACAATATACCGTAATCCTCTTGAGAACTCTACAGCAGAGACACAAATTTGAACAAGAAGAAGGAGAAAGCCCAGAGAAACCCATTACATCCAATGACCATTATGAACACAGTGCGATTACTAATGTGAACCGGGTTTTCAGTGTTTCCGTTCTGGTGAAGGATTAGAAACATTGGCTTCCTATTATCATGATTATTGTGAATAAAGATGACATAATTGTCTTGTTTAAATTTAGAAATTTTCTCCCGAAATTTCTAATTACATGGGGACGAATGTAAACCTATAGGGTTTGAGACAATTATTTTAATCAGAAAATAAACATATTAAACTATTTACAATGCACTTAAGATAGAGTGCATTGACCTATAATCCAATCGGGATATGAAAGTGTAAGACTTTTCCGTAAGAGTAAACAAACCTGGTAATCGGATTATAGACAATGTAAGCTTCCAGGATGTTTATCTATCTTGGGACGACGATACAGGAACAGTAACGGAACATTGCTAAAAATTATCTTAACATTATATTAACTTTTGCGCAATACTAAGACGTTGGACTTTTTGCGCAATACTAGGACGTTGGTCTTTTTGCGCAATACTAGGACGTTGGACTGAAGCTTATTAAAGTTTATGTTTCAATTACAATTTATTTGATAAAATTCCAGGATTTTGTACAAATTTATTGTATAACTTGTTTACTTGAACATGTTGAATCTGATTTGTCTATTTCATACGTAAATGAGTATTATGTATTGTACATTATAAAATACGATCTACGGCGCTCTTCGAGGGAACCACTATACGATCAGCTGTACGACTCACAACTTTCACATGTTTCAGTAAATAAACTCTTTGCAAACAATTTGGTTTCATTGGCTTACAGAAGATCCTGCCCAATACTTAACTAAATAAGTTTACTTTTGATTTCGCAAAGAACGCGATTTCCATTAAAATGTCTTAATATCGAAATCCTAATGCAATATCGCCAACATCCAACTCTGTTAAGACTCATTTTTGATTACTTAAGGACGTTCGATCCTGAGCTTTTGAGCAGATTTTGGTCTGGAGCTTTATTTCTAAAATTCTGCATTATTTTTAAGTTCTAACATTAAATCTGGATTCTACAATGCAAATTATACTACATCCAATGAAAAAAACGCGATTAAATTCCATTCAAATAGGATTAAGCCAGGAACTATATTTTGTGGCGGAAGATTTTTTAGAAGAAAATGATCATTTTTTCCCTTTTGAAATATTTACAGTACTGTTAAGCTTACATTCCTATTTTTCCATGCTGGTTGCACACAGAGCTATTTTGTGCATTGAAATGTTTAATGCTGGTTCTAAAATATTAATTAAATCAGTTTTTGTGAATTCTATCATCATATTGTGACAAATATAGAAAATATATTCTGAAACTCCAGGAAAAAATTGAGCCAGTTTTATCATAAAATTAACAGTTTTTTTAGTAATATCTAAAAAATAACATCATAGACCTCCACTTTTGATTTTCTTTTCTGAATATATAAGATCACTCTGATCAATCTACTTAAATTCAGCAAAAGTTTAAGACCTTAAAATATTTTTCTTGCTTGTTAAATTTTTCATGCCCGAAAACTGACATTTTGTGAGTGCAGAAAGATCAAATAATTGATTATGCGAAGCAATTTGAAAATTTTTCTTTGTCACAATTTTAATGTGTCTTTTTTAAGAGAGAATAATAGCATACTTTGTCCCATGATTTATTTGGATAAAAAATATTGGAGGGAAAACGTCGAAGATGTTATTTTTTATTAAGACACAAATTCAGTGCAAAAAGGTCATTTTAAATGTACTGTAGCGCCAAAAGACGCATATTGACCCCCATTTTTTGTTTTGATTTTTAATTAAGCTATGTGTGTAGAAGCTAAAAATATACTTGACAAAAAAAGTTTAAGACTTTAAATATCAGGATCCAACGTCGTTAACTATTATTGACATTTATGTTGATTGTTATTAAGTATTTGTTTTACATATGCATAATAAATTCGTAAACGTGATTTGGTCAATTCTGTATTTGCATACTGGAACACCATAGAAAATACAATGCAGGGCACTTTCCCTTTAGCGTTTCATTAAGGGCACATAGTGACCTACTCAACCCGCCTACTTTGTGTTTATTTTGTTTGTTTGTTTGTTGTTTAACGTCTTTCTGGATAATTTTTAACTCATTTGGAGACGCCACCACCCACCATTTGCCGGTGGAGAGCTGCAAATTTTTGACCTATGCTCGGCACTTAGGGTCATTCAGCAGTGAGGAATTTTTTTCGTGTCAACACCTACGGCGACACGGGGCCTCGATTAATAGGGTCTCATCCGAAGGACCGGTCTCCACGTCCCACGTGATTCGAACCCGCGACGTAAGGATCAGCTCCTTACTCCGCGACTCTAGAGCGAACGCTCTAACCACTGCGCCACGCGGGCGACTCTTTGCGCTTATACATAATGCGTATAGTCAGTTGAGTCATGTAATATGTGTTCTTTCTCCAGTACAGGTTTCCTTATCAAATTAAAACAAGAGGCCCAAGGGCCTTAACGGTCACCTGAGTATAATACAACAATTTCGAAGTTAAATACACTGATAGATGAAGCAATGTGCCCTAAAGCAAGAGAAGTAGGAAGATCAGGATCAACAAAATAATAAGTCTAGTATTCAGTATCAACTTATAAATTAAGTTCTAATCTGTCCCCCACTTAACACTATCACCATGCAGACTATTGACAAACTATTAGTGCTTCTGTACTATTTTTAAACCCATATTAAGACCTCTAGCAATTACCTCTCTTATGGTCTTTGAAGAACTTTTAATAAGATAAGTTATTTTTGTCTCATTTTTATTTATCTATTACTTACAGGTCTACCTGATTATTAAAACTAAGAAAGTACTTTTTGAATTATACGATAAACATTCTTGCATAATTATCTTATTCTATTAACCTTTCAAATACATTATTTACAGTGATTAATTATCAAAGGTGAATGGAAAAGGGGAATAACTTCTCTCAGTAGAATACAAATTAATAGAGCCCTGCCCAGGACCAGAATGCTTAGACGAATGGTCCAGATGTTTAAAAATCTGGTAGAAATACACTTATTCATATCATTTAAACTTTTACTCAGTTTGCTTCCGATATGCCCAGTAGCAGAGAAGAATTTCACAGGTACAATGCATTTTCACTACAGATTCAACAGAGCCTTACCCTAACACCAGAACCCAAGACCAAGGGTCAAGAAATTTACAAATTTGGAAGAGTTACCCTCATCATCATAACTATGGACTTCAAAGAATTAACACTTTTCCACTATATTATCAAAAGCCCCCCCCCCCCCCTCCCCTCGTTATGCCAGAACCCCTGACCCTAGGACCACAAGATTTAAAAATTCTGTTCAAAGCTCCCATTTTCATCATAGCTAAGCAATTTATTTATCAGCTCAATACTAAGGAGCAGACAGGATTAATTAATGATTAATTAATAGAATTAATGCTTTTTCACTATATAATCAATAGAGCTCCCCCCTCCCTCCTCAAGAACCCCCAAAAACTGAGACAATATATTTAAAAATTTTGGAAGAGGCATCCTTGTTTATCATAATCATGCACTTAGTTTGTTTAAATAATCTCCAGTAGCAGAGAAGAAGATTTTTAAAGAATCAATGCATTTTCACTTTATAATCAATAGAGCCCCACCCTAACACCAGAACCCCTGACCCTGGGGCCATGAATTTCACAATTTTGGAAGAGGCACTCTTGCTCATCATAACTATGTACTTAGTTCCTTTATTTAATACCCAGGAGCAGAGAAGAAGATTTTCAAAGAATTAATGCATTTTCACTATATAATCTATAGAGCCCCACCCTAACACCAGAACCCCTGACCCTGGGGCCATGAATTTCACAATTTTGGAAGAGGCACTCTTGCTCATCATAACTATGTACTTAGTTCCTTTATATAATACCCAGCAGCAGAGAAGAAGATTTTCAAAGAATTAATGCATTTTCACTATATAATCTATAGAGCCCCGCCCTAACACCAGAACCCCTGACCCTGGGGCCATGAATTTCACAAATTTGGAAGAGGCACTCTTGCTCATCATAACTATGTACTTAGTTCCTTTATTTAATACCCAGGAGCAGAGAAGAAGATTTTCAAAGAATTAATGCACTATATAATCTATAGAGCCCCGCCCTAACACCAGAATCCCTGACCCTGGAGCCATGAATTTCACAATTTTGGAAGAGGCACTCTTGCTCATCATAACTATGTACTTAGTTCTTTTATTTAATACCCAGGAACAGAGAATAAGATTTTCAAAGAATTAATGCATTTTCACTATATAATCTATAGAGCCCCGCCCTAACACCAGAACCCCTGACCCTGGGGCCATGAATTTCACAATTTTGGAAGAGGCACTCTTGCTCATCATAACTATGTACTTAGTAACTTTATTTAATACCCAGGAGCAGTGAAGAAGATTTTCAAAGAATTAATGCATTTTCACTATATAATCTATAGAGCCCCGCCCTAACACCAGAACCCCTGACCCTGGGGCCATGAATTTCACAATTTTGGAAGAGGCACTCTTGCTCATCATAACTATGTACTTAGTAACTTTATTTAATACCCAGGAGCAGAGAAGAAGATTTTCAAAGAAATAATGCACTTTCTCTATATGATCTATATAGCCCCACCCTGGGGCCAGAACCCCTGACCCTGGGGCCATGAATTTCACAATTTTGGTAGAGGGCTCAATGCTTATTACAATGATGCCAACAGTTTGACTGCTTGATGTCCAGGAGTAAAGAAGAAGATTTTTAAAGATTGCATTATTTTTGGTGGTTTTAGCCCCACCCCTCAGGCCCCAGGGGGGCAGGGACCATGAAATTCACAATTTTTGTTCCCCTTCACCTATAGATGCTATATGCCAAATTTGGTTGAAATTGGTTGAGCGGTTCTAGAGAAGAAGTTAAAAATGTTCAAAAGTTAACGGACGACGCACAACGCACGACGACGGACGAAAACAGATAGCAATAGGTCACCTGAGTGACTCAGGTGACCTAAAAAAATGTACAATGTGTAGGAGAAAATATTGGATGAAAAAGTTATCAAAGGTTTCAAATTGACAACGATGCTGCATGTGAAAAATTATAGCGTGTAAAGTGTACTGAAGGATGTTTAGATTAATATAATTAATAATATATATATTTTTTGGACCTAATGTGTATTTTGGTTGTAAATGATGCAAATATTAAATTGCTAAAATATCAAGAAATTGTAAACTTTTTAATATGTTCAATGCTCTGCCTATCTGCAATCGTTCTTTTCAATCTATACATTTTTTATCACTTCAAAGGACATTATTGTGAAACTTTGAATGAAAAATTAATCCTCATTTAACTAATTACTATATAATCTATTTCCATTTTCCCCTCTGCTACGTAATTCCCCTTTGTTAGTCAAAGGATGCCATACATTTGAAGAAAAAATAGTTTTTAATTTGAACGAGAAATATCTTTACTTTTGGGAGAGCTGATGGTACGTTTCTTTTTAAATAAAAAAGGGTGCTTTATGCTTACATTGTTTATTTCAGCTCCGATTCCTATACCTCTATTTTCATTACAGATGTGCGTGTATTTATATAGCGAAAGTTATGCTACGCACTTTGTATCATATTACTGATCAATTTATTTTTTTTTCCAAATATATAGAGGATATTCAATGTTTTGTAGATGAATATGGAATTTATTTCACGAGTGGGACAGGATTTTTTAATATTTTCACGAGTGCGAAGCACGAGTGAAAATATCAAAAAATCCTGTCTCACGAGTGAAATAAATTCCATTTTCATCTACAAAACATTGAATTTTCTGTTTATTACATTTTCTTTGATTTTCCCTTTGCGTCTGTGTTTTCTTAACACAGTGTCATAGGCTTGACGTCATAGTTGAGCAGCTGAGACGTCATAGCTTAGCAGTTGTGCGATTGTAAAACATTACATAGCATGGATTTCAGCAACATATTTGAGAAGAAATTTGCAGTTTTAGCTCTATCAAAATGCTTAGTTACTATCTCTATCTTATGACAGGTCAGAAATTATGTTTTACTTACTTTGATATCCTTTCACACTGTGAGAGAATATCATTATGGTATCCTTTCAGACTGTGAGAGAATATCACTTTTATTCAATAAATAAATCACAGTATTTCACTGTTGAAAATGTAATAAATGTAAAAAATGTGTGTGTGTGTGTACAAGTATATATACATGTATATATATATATGAAAGAGGTGCTTCATGTTATAATTAATATTGATTAATGAAAAGTAATTTTGCAGTAGAACCCACAATTGCATGGTATTAAAATTCTATCTTGTTAATTGTAAAATCATGGTTATCGTCTGGTACATACATGTATGTCAGGAGTCAAAATTCAGAGTTCAAAACTAATTTGTAAAACACTCGTCATTTATTTGAAATTTATCTTCACAACAATATGGCACGCTTGTCTTTATTTTCTGTTACATGTATCTCCGTAATCAGCTTCAAAACCCTACTCGCCAAGTGGAAAAAAATCTTCTCATACCATGAAACAGTACTAATCTTAGGCAGAGAGCAAATTTTAGATTTAAAGAAAAAATATCGGGTTTAAATATTGAACAAATCAAATTTGTTAACGTTTTATTTTCCATAAAATATTACAATATTTTTCCGAACGTAATTTCAGAAACCAATTTTTAGCCAAT
This sequence comes from Saccostrea echinata, assembly GCF_033153115.1. Taxonomy (NCBI): domain Eukaryota; kingdom Metazoa; phylum Mollusca; class Bivalvia; order Ostreida; family Ostreidae; genus Saccostrea; species Saccostrea echinata. The sequence continues at coordinate 18,397,990 of NW_026889778.1, forward strand.
TAAAATCAAAGAAAATATTCCGCCAGAGTTTCCAGTCGGTGACACAAGTTTGGACGTTGTTTTGTTTGAAATATGTTCATATCATTAATCATTTTAGTTATTAATAATGAAGTTTTTAATGACTGTAAAATAAAATAGAAAGTTTATGAAACCACGATGGACATTAATGGTTTACCAAATACAGTGACTTAATTCATAAATGGAAAAGAGGTTTTAATTTCATGACGTATAATTATCTCGATAGAACAAATTGTATTTTGATGTTGGTATGCAGAACTATAATTTAGTAATTAAATGTTTTTTGTAACGGAATAAATCAGAATAGACCAATCAAATCCATTGATACTAAGTAATAACATTTGATCAGAAATGCAAACTTTCTATTAAGATTCTTGACTGAGAGTAATAAAATTGGGAACTTTGAAGTAGATGATTAAAAGAGCTCTAGGCTAGAACTCCTGTGATGGCTGAACACATAAATAAAACAATCGTGGGATATATTATGATGCATTGGTGAAATACAGGTAATCCCAGACTGAGATCAGACTATAATTGCTATCAAAACATATTTCACACCTATTGTTCTATACTAATTATCAAATGTCTGCAAAACGGGAACACACCGTGGGTATAAATGCAACTTGATTGGAGGGTGGTGTCATGTTTGGACTCATTGGTCAACAGACAGAATTACATACAAAGCGTAGATGGCAATCAATGATAAGACAGCCAATAAAAAAGTACTTTTCTATCCAGGACCATGAATACCATCTGAGCAAAAAACAAACTGTTTGCTAAAAAAAAAAACCAAAAAAAAAAAAAAAAAAACCCGCACTTTTCAGAACTTTTCGGACTTTTTTTTAAACTTCTGGGCTTCTTGGTTGACTCTCTTATACGCTTTTACTCTTTTTGGTTCTGGCTCTCAGCTCTTGAATATTTTGGACTTTTAAAAATTTCGGATTTATCTTATTAATAAAAACTGTTGTTTATACCAAGTGTTTTGGTCTATTATTCTGAGACATTTCAGGATTAATAAATAAAATGTAAACTCTATACGATCACGGTGTATTAATACACTTCGAAAACGTTAAAATATTGTTATTATTATTACTTCTTTAAATTTCACATAATCTGTCTTTTAGAAAAAAAATAATGATTGATTAAAAGAAATAAAACGACATAAGATTGATTTATTTTAGATTAATCTATTAAAAATTTAAGTATTAAGTTGTATTTAATAATCATTTTTTTTTCATATGTAGAGCCATGTTTCAGCTACGATTACATGCAAAGGAAGCGTTTCCTCTTGTTACATTTATGATATTATTTAAATTGTTCATTTGATTTACATGTACGGAGTTAAGAGCTTTAAGGAGAAACTTGACGTATATCACTTGTTAGCTTTTGAGAAAAGTTTGTGCAGTTTATTCACAGGTTTACGTTCGGTGCCTTAATTAGGCTTACGCTTCATGTTTCAGAGCTTTAAGGAGAAACTTGAGGTATATCACTTGTTAGCTTTTGAGAAAAGTTTGTGCAGTTTATTCACAGGTTTACGTTCGGTGCCTTAATTGGGCTTACGCTTCATGTTTCAAATACACTTTGAATTTTTAGGGAGGGAATTTACGTATTAAATAGATTGAATCTAGATAAATTATTCTGTTTTTCACTCAAACATTGTGAGGTTGAGCAAATTGAATTGTGTTTCGATACTAACATTTTACCAGCGGAACCAGAAAGGTATGTTAACTTTTTAAGATGTATATTTATATAAGTTCCATTCATGATTTGACGAAGTGCCGATTCTTTGTTTTCAGCATGCGCGTAAAACATAAATGAAATTAATTATCACATGTTATTTGATTTCTCTGTATTACAGAATTTTTATTCCTATCTCATTATTTAATATTTTCTTTTATTTAAACATTCAAAGCAATGTGGACTTCCACCGTTCTTACCTCCCTTGCATTGTTTTATATCAATGTACCTCCATCGACATCTTCATCTCCAGACGAATTTATAGGGACCCTTGATGGTTACAGAAGCGCCTGTCAAAAGTTAGGCTGGAAACCTAATTCTGGTAGTTATATCAGAAAAATTTTTTCATGGGCTGTTAATGCACGAAAGTATTTTTATATAAATGTTTTCAAAATTGATATTTAACAACTTGCTTTTAATTATACCCTCTCCCAAAAAAGTAACGCATGGTATAAAATTTGAACATCAATTATGTTTTTATTTAGTTTTATTCAAACAATACGAATTATGAGCAAAACTAGAACGGACCTCTTAAAACAGAGGCAGGATCAAGTCCATGGAGAAGAAGTGAGCATCCCCTTTCGAACGGTTACACCCGCCGTGTGCTCTTTGTCATGGTCGGGTAAGCAGGAAAATCAGTGTTAAGACAATAGCGTTGTCATTTGTATGAAAGACACCAGTCAACATTCGACTTAACGACCGATTGTATATTAAATGTATATTTGTCTGGTGCACCCTGTAAACAAAGTTTTTTTTTTAAAGGAGTTTGCTCTTAAACACTTATCTACGTTGAACACATTTTCTGTCCATCTTTTGTTTAAAAAAAAATAAGATCAAACGAATCCTAAACGTTTCTCACACGATTCTTGCACGGAATTCGCACGTTTCCCACACGCGTCTCGCACCTTCGCTGCACGGTTTGCTCAAAAAGCTTCGAGCTGCACGATTTACATAAAAAGCTATGCACACGGTTTGCACGAAACATTACACAGTTTGCACGAAACGATACACAGTTTTCATGAAAAAAGAGCGCACGAAAGTCACACGCTTTTTGGGGGGCGGGGGGGGGGGTAATATTAGCAGGTTTTAGGGTCTGTAATTATACAAAAAAAGTATCGCTTCCGCTTTTTATCACTATTCTAGTGCGCTATCACGCTATATAAAAATCAATTTTTCACTTTTAAAAATGGCAAGCTAAAAAATATATTATTTAGAGGTTTATCATAAAAAAAAATACTTAACGAGCTACGAACATGATGAACTTATTCGATTAAAAAATATTTACTGCTAATACCACCGAGAGATTGAATTAGTTGTGATGGGTACTGTTAATACCAACGAGAGATTGAATTATTTAGTTGTGATGTGTACTGTTAATACCTCCGAGAGATTGAATGAGTTGTGATGTAGTGTTAATACCACCGTGAGATTGAATTAGTTGTGATGTGTACTGTTAATACCACCGAGAGATTGTGTACTGTTAATACCACCGAGAGATTGAATTAGTTGTGATGTGTACTGCTAATACCGCCGAGAGATTGAATGAGTTGTGATGGGTACTGTTAATACCAACGAGAGATTGAATGAGTTGTGATGGGTACTGTTAATACCAACGAGAGATTGAATGAGTTGTGATGGGTACTGTTAATACCAACGAGAGATTGAATGAGTTGTGATGGGTACTGTTAATACCGCCGAGAGATTGAATGAGTTGTGATGGGTACTGTTAATACCAACGAGAGATTGAATGAGTTGTGATGGGTACTGTTAATACCAACGAGAGATTGAATGAGTTGTGATGGGTACTGTTAATACCAACGAGAGATTGAATGAGTTGTGATGGGTACTGTTAATACCAACGAGAGATTGAATGAGTTGTGATGGGTACTGTTAATACCAACGAGAGATTGAATGAGTTGTGATATGTACTCTAATACCACTGAGAGATTGAATTAGTTGTGATGTGTACTGTTAAACCTCTTCCCCGCAGTCACGCATTTTAACGCATAAACCATTTACTATTTCTAACGCAAAATCACGCATATACCGTTTCCCTGCAATCACGCATTTTTCACGCACTTTCAAAAGTAAATTTAATCTTCAATTTAATGCCAATTCCCTTCTAATTTATACTTGCTAAAATCTCATAAAATAAAAAAAGTTATAATCTTATTAAAATATTACGTCACAATTATTTACGCTAAACTTTAGAGAAACTTGTACCTCGCTATAAAGTGCTTGCGGGGAAAAGGTAACGTCATATTTCTGTGATGTGAACATTAAGTGTACGTTGCGTCACAGTTCAGTAAGTTTTAAATACCACCGAGAGATGATTGAATTAGTTTTGATATGCAAACTGTTGACCAAATACGTCATTTTGACATGAGTTATAAGTTTAGGACATATTGGGATTTTTAAGGTGTGGATCTTTTTCAGAATATAGAATTTTTGTCAATTAGGATATGATAATAATTTTTAGGCAGGTATGATTTTAATGCATGCATATGCGCCAGTATCTGTTGAAACCATTCATTGCTAGCAAAATTGCTCTGTCTTCTGAAAATCGAAACTGAAATCAATGCTCGTGCATTTGTACAGCCAACTCGTCCTAATATTCACAATATACACTCGATAAACTTATTTGACATGTTTTGTATCTATAGCGGAAAGTATACATTATCTGCCTGTAAATAATGAAGAAAACCTTTTTTTTTCTAAATAAAGGGAAAAAGAAAATCATTATCTCAGCATTTGATATCTTATAAAATTGTTAAATATTACACCCTGAAAATATTCTTTAGAAATTCCTGAGAAATTTTCAATTACTTTCAAGTTTTTCCAATGATATTACACATATCCAAAGTTCTTTATTGTTATCTTTCAGACTGTTCAGCCGAACTCACGACCTCTTTTCATGCTAATTTGCAAAACAATCTCTACAACGTTGAAGTAAATACAACCATTAAATACCAAAATGTGCTCTTAAACGAAGGAAATGGATATAATCCGACGACAGGTATATTTACTGCTCCAGAAGACGGCGTGTACTCTTTTTCCTGGTCTATTCTTACCAAAAAAGGAGGGACGGTTTATGTCATGGCAATGGTGGAAAATGAAACAAAAATACGCACGTGCATTAAAAACCTTCAGGACGACTACATTAGCGTATCTGGGCATTTGCTTCATGAACTGAAGAAGGGCAATCAAGTGTGGATCCAGACATACCTGTACACCGCTACATATATCCACGCAAATGGCTATACGTACTTCTTAGGGCACAAGATAAATTAATTTTGAAAAGTGTATTCCGAGTGAAATGGAAAATCAAGTTACTAGGTTAAACAAAACGAACCCAATTTTGCCGTAGAACTTTTTATGCCCCCGTTATATAAGATTAATCGGGAGCATATAGTTTTTGCTCTGTCCGTCCGTCCGTCTGTCTGTCTGTCTGCCAGCAAAAACTTTAACATTGCCCGTAACTTTTAATTGATTGGAGCTAGGGCTGTCTTTCACATGTATATTCCTTGTGAAGAAACCTTTGTCCGCACTATCATATTGGACTTTGGCATTAAAATTTGACCCAATTTTGCAAAATTTCACCAAACTTTAACTTTGTTCATAACTTTTAAACAGTTGATAATAGGGCTCTTGTACTTCACATGCGTATTTCTTGTGATAAGACCTGTCCTTGTGTACACTACTTTACTTTAGAGCTTGACTTCGGATTTTGACCTACTTTTGAAAAACTTTAACCTAGGTCATAACTCTTGAATGGTTGGAGCTAGGGCTTTCATATTTCACATATTTACATATGCATTTTTTGTGAAAAGCCTTCCACTGAGTACATGTACCAACAATTCTGAGTCGTTGACCCTTACCTCTTTGAAAATTTTGATTATTGGCCATATGCATAACATTTGAAAGGTTTGTGCTAGGGCTTTTATATTTTACAAGTGTATTCCTTGTGAAAATTCCTTTCCTTTGACCTTGAACTTGGAGTTTGACCTACTTTTGATAAACTATGATCTTCGCCATGAGTTGCCATACGGGGGCACCAGTGTTTCACAAAGTTATTAATCTTTTTTCAATGTTCTGATATATGATACAGTGAACTACATGTACTTGTATGATAAGGAGTGCATAATTTTTTTTTAAATTATCAATCTAATAAATAATTAAATCAGTGCATATGTAAACGTTATGTTTTATAAATCATGCAATACATATATTACTTCCCCCACTTTTATATTTAAAAATGTATGTTTTCTCATCTAATATATGCAGTTTGGTTATAAATGACTTTTCTCGATTTTCCAGGACATTATTTTAATTAAAAAAATACGAAAATCAAGTATCTTGTACACAAAGTACAGTGTACATATTGAATCAAATATCAGTTTTAATATAGTGTTGTGCTTTCATGCAATATATGTAACTAGTAGTCAGGGTTTGACACATGGTGCACGAGCCGGAGGCTGACTGTGCTGACTTTTGTATAAAAACGACAGTATTTTCTCCATTTGCAATGTTTCATCACCTCTTACAAGCATGTTAGTACACCCCTATTATGACGTCACGTTGTGCTACGTGTACGTGATATTTTTCATGAAATTAGATATAATTTAATTTTGTTTGTATTCTAGCCTCCGATTGGTTCATATCCAAAAAGGAACACAAATTATTTCTGTATAACCTGGTTTGGTATGGGGACCCCCCCCCCCCCCCCCCCCCGACAACCAGCTGAATCATCTGTATCCATACAATCCTCTCATTTCCAGTCCTTAGGATTCATGGAAAATTCCAGATTTAATAAATGTACCTTTAACTTCAAACAATAATTCGATCTTACCACATGTAAACAAACAACAAGGCTGCTAGGCCTATGTATCAGTTTTTACCTCCCCTTGCTTCCCATCACTTCCGTTACTTCCGTTACTACGGTTGTATTATTGAGCGGCAAATTTGAACTAATAAAAAGCAACGAAATTTTACACACATAGTTATTTAATGATTTTGAAATTAAATTATAAGGAATGACTCTAATTCTTGGCCAATTGCAAATTATTCGAGTATAACCTGGTTTGGGTCAGTTTACGCTGTTTTAGAGCGTAAACTGACCCAAACCAGGTTATACTCGAATAATTTGGCCAAGAATTAGAGTCATTCCTAAAATAATGTATAGGTAGTTTCAAAGAATTTTATTCGGATGAAAAGAAAAAGTTGCAAGAAACTATTTAATTCAGAAAAATTATTTGTTTATTTTTTAAGTGTCAAACATTTGAAACTAAGTTTATATATATATAATATATATATATATATATATATATATATATATATATATATATATATATATATATATATATATATATAAAGCACATTTTTACAACAACTCTAAAACTAACATAACTGCCCTAAGTGAAGAAATATTAATATAGAAAGCACAAAGAAGTTCACTTTTACAAGGATACCCACTTCCGCCCCCGCCCGGGGTTGAACTCTCGACCTACGGAATCTGTCTCCTAGCAGTACAGGAACAGCGCGCTAGACCGCTCTGCTATCTAGGCAAGTCAAAAAACTTGCTTTCGATGCCGATGGAATTCTCGAGGCGCTGCCCTAAACTACACGGTCATTGAGAATGAAAGTGAGATACAGTTAGTTGGACCTTAGTTTTATTAGAGGATCGTTACCAATACACGTCGTAATGAAATCAATTTTGATTTTTATTTATAAAGCATATTTTTACAACAACTCTTCACTTAGGGCAGTTATGTTACTTTAAGAGTTGTTTTAAAAATGTGCTTTATAAATAAAAATTAATTTCATTACAACGTGTATTGGTAACGATCCTCTAATAAAACTAAGGTCCAAATAACTGTATCTCACTTTCATTCTCAATGACCGTGTAGTGTAGGGCAGCGCCGCGAGAATTCCATCGGCATCGAAAGCAAGTTTTTTGACTTGCCTAGATAGCCGAGCGGTCAAGCGCGCTGTTCCTGTACTGCTAGGAGACAGATTCCGTTGGTCGAGAGTTCAACCCCGGGCGGGGGCGGAAGTGGGTATCCTTGTAAAAGTGAATTTTTTTTGTGCTTTCTTTATATATATATATATATATATATATATATATATATATATATATATATATATATATATATATTAAAATATAGTGTTGTAGTTAACGGCGTCTGTGGCTAAATCGGTGGCACCTCGGACTGACAATCACGGGGTCGTGAGTTCGATCCCCGGCATAGGGATGATGTCGGATTTTCCTTAGAAAATAAATCCGTGCACTATTTCGGCATAGTATACTTACGCTATATATCCTTTGAACACTATGCGATAATAGTTGGGCACTGGTTATATATAGAGACAAACTGACAGGAAGCATAATATTTATTACATACTTAGTAATAAATACAGGATTTTTGTTTATATGCGATATACCTGACTTCACAATGGCCGCGTATTAGACACAGAAAATGTATTCGGTCAATATCACTTGACATGGGTCCTTATAACCACATATCGACCTACACTGAAGTCCATAATTGTATTATATCACACCCCATTTTTTTCTGGAAAGGAGATGGGAGAATGATGCGAGAGAAATTCCTATAATGCGACAAACATGAAGGTGAATAAATATTTACATTTCACATATATTTTGCTTAGAAAGTGACGGCATTCAAAACACCATAACACGGACAGGGGGTCAAAAGGTTAAAGTATGCGTTTTATTTTGACGTCACAAACGTTCAACGTCGTGGAAGTGCAACGTCATAAGCGAAAATCAAAATTCACGCTCATATTGAACTGAAGCTGTTGCAACGGCTCTTCCATTAATTGTAACTTACCCGAAGGATTATACAGGGATTTTGAAATATTAATCACCTTTGCAGTCAAGGCAAGGGGTTAACAAATGTAAATATAGGCATCGAATAATTATTTTTTGAAAGATATAGTCTCATAACTGCAACGGCGTGTAAACAAATTTTCAGAATGTGCTAACGCGCGTTACTCAATTTGTTTGCACACACCGTTGCAGTTATGAGACTATATCTTTCAAAAAATAATTATTCAATGCTTAAATGTAACATTTTTAAGAACGACGTCATAAAATATCGCGACGTCACAAATGGCGTCGTGAATATCGATCCGATATTCGGTGCAGAAAAACAAGATTAAATGATTTTTTAAAAAGAAAGAAATTCACGTCTTTCTGCTTCAAATAATCCATGAATCATATCATAATAATTCATTAGTAATGAAATGATTATTAGACATGTTTCTCTTCTTATGTTCTTTTTACGTTTCATTTTAATAAAAAAAAATTCTCGCAAGGGATTTGAAACAACAATCAATCCTTTAGTTTATTTCAATTTATTTTCGTTATGTGTTGTTTTCTTACCGTTTTTTAATGTTTTCTTTTCTTTTCTTTTTCGTAGACTAGATATCCTTGCATTTGGCTGTGTATTTTTTTCAGCGTGCTGGCGGAAAACGGTATCCTCTTATTCAAGTATATGAAATGTTTTTACTTAGAACACTCAGCAAGGCGCTCAAATCTACGATATCTTGTAAATCAATGAATTTCCGCCAAATATAGTCCCGACTAAATACGATATATTTTCAGTATATGTATTTTTTTAAAAAAATATTTATTTTTACATACAGACAGAGGATAACTCAAAAAATTCTTAACTTGATTCTATGATTATTACGTATAAGAATTAAAAAAAAACCAATTAAAACAGTCGAACGAGACATTTTTAGAGGAGTAAATGGAACGAGAATCTAAAAATTAATTTTTTCTGACTCGATTAACAGCCAGATTTTTTTTGTTTTTTTTTTGTTTTGCGACTTTTCAATGTATAGAACATTACTTCAACTTGTTGGACATGGAAAGCAAAGTAGCGAATAAAATCTGTAGCTAGCAGCATTGTAAGCCGTTACTTACAAGAGATCAGTGTCGCTCAAAAATTGTCTTTATGTTTCATAGTACCTTTGCACTTTTTAATTTGTGATAAACTTGTAGATATATTTTAAAAATGTCCTTTTTTAAAATAAAGTTCAAACTGTTGATGCAACAGGTGTATTTACGTTTTTTTTTTTTTTTTTTTTTAAATAATGACTTCCTTAGTAATAAAAACCGTTAATTCAAATACGTTCAAAGGAAAAAAAAGGTAAGTTGAAACTTGTGTCCATGTCGTTTCGCGATAACAAGTGATAACAAATCAATCGCAATTTCTCGGGTCTTTCCGACAAGCCGGAAATCAACTTCTTGTTTTTCCGAGCTTGCCGGAAAGACCCGAGAAGATACGATTAATAACAAATAATTAAACGCTTTCTAATACTTCCAGTGTCGATCATTCGAAACGTTATAAGCATTCATTATTTGTGATAACTTCAATTTGTTCCATAAATAATATTACACTAGATTACCAATTCCAACAAAAGTTTATCTACATATTGTATCGACTGTTCAAATCGTAAAAAGCCTTATTTGTGCTAAGTTGTTGCTTAAATAATATAACACTAAACTTAGCTAAACTGAGTTAAGGACATTGGCAAGTCAGGGCTTTCCGGAGAAAAAAGGCTTAATACATGGGTTTTTTCACTTGTAAAATAGTGATTGAGAGTGATCTCCCGTGCAGATTTCTCTAAGCGGTGAAAACCAGTAAAGCGTATGTTATAGAGGTAAACAAAAGCACGTGTACTTCCTTCAACGGGTAGAATCTTCTATACAGCAAGAAAGAAAAGTAGTAATGGCTTTGTTGTACATTGTATTCAGGGACATAGAGCAAACAGGTCGTCATTTACCATAGTTATGCTCAGTATGCTGGGAAGGGCAAAGATGTGACATATGCTGAAAGGTAGGTCGACCATGCCGACTGAGAACAGTTCTTAGGTCGTGTGAAGGAATCAGCATTTAGTAATTACGAATAAAAGTTAAAAATAAATCCATGGCAATATTTTTATGACAATGTATTTCAATCAATTCAGTCAATTACATGATAAAAACAATCAACCAGTCACTTGACCAATTTTAGCTGTTAAGGGACGCAACTCAAAAATGATGATCGGTGCCGGTATATCCATGTCTTTTTTCTATATATACATTTTCAACCAAAATATCTAGAAGTCATAGGAAATGAAGTTACAATAATGTATACAATACAAAAACTGTATGAAATAGATGGGTTTTGAAGAAATATTATGGTGAAAATTTATGTAGGTCCCTTTTATCAACATTTTACATAGGAAATGCATTAATAATTGTAAAAACACTAATTTGACAAAATCTAAAAAAGAATGCTGGATTAGTAGGTAAAACGATCCAGAATATAGCCTATTTAGTACATTTAAACCTACTCAGAAGTTCTTGAAAAATTCTATACAATAACCAGGAACCTTGCCAATGTCCTTAATTCCAACAAAAGATATACTGAAGAATTAATGAAAAAAAAATCGCAGATTTCTTTTTGTAACGACGTCAGCAAACCCGCGACCTACGTTAACAAACTTGTCTTTGTTATTTCTAACATTAAAGTATACTTTATGTAAAATCTCCACAATTTGCAGAAAATCTCCAAAAGATTGAAATTATTTGCCCATGAAATAGCACACAAACTAACAAACACCAATTAGGGCAAAAAGAATCGTTTTCTCATACTTTATTTACATTTCTCATTGTTTTTTCTGTAATAACTCTTCGAAAGATAAATGAGTTGATTACTTGATAATTACATCTGAATGTAAATTTCGTCAAGTGAAAGGCCAGGAACCTACGCAAGTGAGATAAGGCTAGGTGTATAAGTATTTTTATTATACCTCTATTAAGAATACTCAAATTTGATTGGCTTGTTAGAAGGCTTTTAAACTCAATAATGACTCCAAAAAGTACCATTTTCAGCAATAATGACCTAGGATTCATTGCACGTGGGGTATAATGACCCGGTCATCATAAATAATGACGGGTAAAAATGACATGTTAATCTAAATTCCATTTAAATTAAAAATATATGCATACAGTAATGATTTTCCATTTCAAAAAATACCATTATAAGAATATGTAAAGTCTTTTTATGATACGGAACACGACTGGCCTTTAGATGCGTCATAAAATTTATCGTTTTCATTGAAACTTTCGTTACAACATGTACATGTAAAATGTCAAATTCAATGAATGCAGACTCGGCTTTTTTGTACAGTAAAAATCTGCATCAATTTGTCATTGAACTCGGGAATGGTATTTGTGAATT